>NC_064615.1:1108731167-1109461167 GCF_023898315.1 Schistocerca nitens | reverse complement strand
GGGCCTACACGATATTAGGCGGATGTACCAGTTTCTTTGGCTCTTCAGTGTACATACGTTATGTTTATACTCGTCCCTGCTTTCCTCTTCAGCAAGCAGAAATGGTCTGAAACTAATGCTCCACGATTGGTGTATGAAAAATGACTATTGAATGGCAAAATCCATATGATCTTAAAGAACACATTCAAAATATTCTTATATTTCTCTGGTGCTGCTGTTACAGGGAGGAATGTCGTGATGTAAATATATCTTCGGATGTAACCAAAAGGGGAGTTAAAAAATCATTACTGTGCGCTGCGTGTACATGGCGACGAATAGTAACAAGGTTCCAGATTGACTTTTTCACTCGGTATGTTACTGTGCGCTGATATGAAATTTCCTGGCAGATTAGAACTGTGTGCCGGAAAGAGAGTTGAACCCATGACCTTTGCCTTTCGCGGGCATGTGCTCTACCGCTGCAAAGTGAAAAACTCGTTCTCCAAATGCAGTGTTCCCCTAGGCTGTGGCTATGCTGGGTCTCTGCAGTATCCTTTCTTTAAGAATGCTAGTCCCACAAGCATCGCAGGAGAACTTTTCTGAAGTTTGGGAGGTTGGAGATGAGGTATTGGCGGAAGTAAATCTGTGAGGACGGGTCGTGAGTCGTGGTCGGGCAGCTCAGTTGGTAGAACACTTGTTCGTGAAAGGCGAACGGGTTCGAGACTCTGCCCGGCACGCACTTTTAATCTGCCAGGAAGTTTTCAGGCGCACTTTTATCTATCGAGGGGGGCAACAGGATCAAGTGTCCTTTACGTTACAGTCTCAGATTTCGTTCGTATTTGGTGTAAAGCTGCCTATACATGTTATACGTAATTCCACAAATACTCGGCTCTTAATGTTCAAAACGTGAGCTTTAGAGGACCATTTGGTCAGAGCTGTCGAAATTTTGCGCCAAGGCTGCAAAAGTTAACATCATTTAGAGGTGATGGATTTCATTGAATTATTAATTAACATCGCTAAGGGGGTTAGTACACTAGATCAGTAGTATTCATCGCAGCAGTGGCACCCTAAAGTTTATTCTCTGTTGTTTGCGGAAGGAAAGAATATACACGTAACATACATAAATATGTACGGCTTGGCGGCCATTAAGGCCCATTTCAGTGCAGATGCGCTCTGTCTCCTGAACTATAGCGGCAAACCTGCGTGATGCGGCGAACAATGAGTATGGTGGCTAGGGGCGCTATGTAAATAGTGTGCAACAAGTTGGGAATTTGGGTCAGACGGAAAGCGTGCTCGGTTAGTCGAAACTGTGACCTGTCGCATAAAGCAGGAAATCAAGTATTAGAGTCCCAGTCCGGCACATTTATTTGAATCTGCAAAATTCCACTTTCGGGAATGGATAGGTCTTGTTATTATCGCAGAGAAAGTTTGCACAAGAATATTTTTTCTTTGTAATTAAGCAATTTTGAACTCGTATATTTCCGAAAGGGAAGCTCCAGTGCAGTTCTTTCTGCATTCTTGAGAAACAGCACATTTTTATCTACAACGCACCTTAGTTTAGTTTTGCTGTATTTTCAGATATGCCCTTAATTACAAAGGAACAGCGTTGTTTATAGTTTTCAGAATGTTATTTTTTCGTGGATGTGATATATGTGTTGACGGCAAGAGAGAGCCTATTACATCCTACTGAGTAACTAACTGTTGCAGAATACACGTTTACGCAGCTTTTCTTAACGATTCGAGTTGATAGGTAAATTCAGTCAAGTTCATTGTAAAAAAAGGATTCGTTGCTGATCGTGGAATTCTCTTTGAGCACTAATTTTTATTGGTTCACAGTGGCTTTCCTCGTCCCACTGAATAAAACGGTTATTCACATCGCTAAAGGGCTATGTCTGAGGGTGGAGCGAGACCATTTACAGATGAGGAACGTTTCTGAGGGCCCCAAGCCTGTTTGTGAGACACGGAAATTTATGTTAAGCAAGCCATTATGGGCTGCTTAGCCAACATTCCTAAACCTCTGGTCGGTTGCCTAATGCATCCCAAGCTGGAACTGCAACAACAAAGTCAAACGTTTGTTAGTGTCTCAACACTTTAAATTCATAATCAGTTTTTTGAATCAGCTTATATGGGTGACTATAATGCCTGTCCAAAGGGAATGCTTCAGGAACTGGTAGTCTAATAATAATAATAATAATAATAATAATAATAATAATAATAATAATAACCATTATAACAGATAAAACAACACCACACAACAAACCTGACATCATACTCACCAATAAAAAGAAGAAATCAACACAACTAATCGAAATATCCATACCCAATACAACAAATATACAAAAGAAAACAGGAGAAAAAATTGAAAAATACATCCAACTGGCTGAGGAAGTCAAAGACATGTGGCATCAGGATAAAGTTGACATCATACCAATTATACTATCAACTACAGGAGTCATACCACACAATATCCACCAGTACATCAACGCAATACAGCTACATCCAAACTTATATATACAAATACAGAAATCTGTAATTATTGATACATGTTCAATTACCCGAAAGATCCTAAATGCAATGTAACATATACCGTAGAGTTAAAAGGAAGTCACGCTTGATCAAGGTCCGCGTCACTTTCCATTTTTGACCAGACCTAAGGTCTGAGAAAGGAAAGATAATAATAATAATAATAATAATATTCGGGAATCTAATAAATATCTCTCCTGAGTCGCTCATGGGACAAATACACTCCTGGAAATTGAAATAAGAACACCGTGAATTCATTGTCCCAGGAAGGGGAAACTTTATTGACACATTCCTGGGGTCAGATACATCACATGATCACACTGACAGAACCACAGGCACATAGACACAGGCAACAGAGCATGCACAATGTCGGCACTAGTACAGTGTATATCCACCTTTCGCAGCAATGCAGGCTGCTCTTCTCCCATGGAGACGATCGTAGAGATGCTGGATGTAGTCCTGTGGAACGGCTTGCCATGCCATTTCCACCTGGCGCCTCAGTTGGACCAGCGTTCGTGCTGGACGTGCAGACCGCGTGAGACGACGCTTCATCCAGTCCCAAACATGCTCAATGGGGGACAGATCCGGAGATCTTGCTGGCCAGGGTAGTTGACTTACACCTTCTAGAGCACGTTGGGTGGCACGGGATACATGCGGACGTGCATTGTCCTGTTGGAACAGCAGGTTCCCTTGCCGGTCTAGGAATGGTAGAACGATGGGTTCGATGACGGTTTGGATGTACCGTGCACTATTCAGTGTCCCCTCGACGATCACCAGTGGTGTACGGCCAGTGTAGGAGATCGCTCCCCACACCATGATGCCGGGTGTTGGCCCTGTGTGCCTCGGTCGTATGCAGTCCTGATTTTGGCGCTCACCTGCACGGCGCCAAACACGCATACGACCATCATTGGCACCAAGGCAGAAGCGACTCTCATCGCTGAAGACGACACGTCTCCATTCGTCCCTCCATTCACGCCTGTCGCGACACCACTGGAGGCGGGCTGCACGATGTTGGGGCGTGAGCGGAAGACGGCCTAACGGTGTGCGGGACTGTAGCCCAGCTTCATGGAGACGGTTGCGAATGGTCCTCGCCGATACCCCAGGAGCAACAGTGTCCCTAATTTGCTGGGAAGTGGCGGTGCGGTCCCCTACGGCACTGCGTAGGATCCTACGGTCTTGGCGTGCATCCGTGCGTCGCTGCGGTCCGGTCCCAGGTCGACGGGCACGTGCACCTTCCGCCGACCACTGGCGACAACATCGATGTACTGTGGAGACCTCACGCCCCACGTGTTGAGCAATTCGGCGGTACGTCCACCCGGCCTCCCGCATGCCCACTATACGCCCTCGCTCAAAGTCCGTCAACTGCACATACGGTTCACGTCCACGCTGTCGCGGCATGCTACCAGTGTTAAAGACTGCGATGGAGCTCCGTATGCCACGGCAAACTGGCTGACACTGACGGCGGCGGTGCACAAATGCTGCGCAGCTAGCGCCATTCGACGGCCAACACCGCGGTTCCTGGTGTGTCCGCTGTGCCGTGCGTGTGATCATTGCTTGTACAGCCCTCTCGCAGTGTCCGGAGCAAGTATGGTGGGTCTGACACACCGGTGTCAATGTGTTCTTTTTTCCATTTCCAGGAGTGTATAAAGGGCCACAGCGATCCATGGAAGTAATCAGAACATAATTTTCTCACGTGAACCATCACAAATGTTATCAATGCACTAGCTGTTGTCACAAATACGGACAACATACTGATCAAGATGCAAAGCTGACACGTCTGATTCTAAGAAAGAAATCTGATGGGAACACTACTGAGTCATTTTTGGCAACAGTGACAGAAAGTCTCGAAAATAAAGTTTTTGTCAGTTGGAACGTAACTGCTGTTTCCACTCCTGTGAATCCAGACTAAAACCTTCGTTTTTGTACTATTACATATTGTTCAATCTGCACCGTTCCAACAAAACTACGACAAAAATTCATATGAATCAAACGGCGTTGGACTTAGCTTTCTTTTGGACGCTTATGCTAGTCCTTCCAGCCAGTCGTTTGACAGTACCTTCTACTTCTTCATATACTGAATTACCGTAGTTGGTACCAGAGACGTTTCATTCAGCCTTTACACCGAAGTATTGGTGATTGTGTAACAAATGGGTAAAGCTTTTATGTTGGGCAGCATAAACATCGCCAATGTACACAATTTCAGTTCAGTCATCTATTTCACAAAGTTTTGCTTTTACATACTCTGCAAATAGTTCTGGACTGTTTCTGTTCCTTTTGAACCAAATTAATCACAACGGGATGCACAGCAGCTTGACTATTTTCCCAGTGAAAACACTGCACAGTATTCTGAATCACAAATGAATAATTTTCTGTAACATCTAGCGCAACTATCGCTTCACCAGACTTCACGATTTTCTATCGTAGTTACAAGATACCGTGTCTGAATTTCGAAATAAAATGGTGACGTGTGGCCAGTTGCAGTATGACATCTTTAGTCGACAACTGAATGTTCTCAAATGATGCACGATCTTCACTGCGCCAAGCAGAAAAGGTACTCTATTGGTGACAGCTAGGGAAAAAACTCGTGCTTTTCGCACAATTATTTACATGTACAAGCTGACTTCTGGATTTCCCTTCATATGAGACCATGTGTGCCGGATAGGTCCGATTCGAAATTATAGATTCTAATGTTACCCTGTTCGTGCCGTTTGCGCCTATTGTCTCAAGCTTGATTGTCTCAAGCCTTTCATGTATCTTGAATTGTACACGTTATTTTTGGCAACAGTGTCCGCAGCCCGTGGTCTTGCGGTAGCGTTCTCGCTTCCCGCGCACGGGGTCCCGGGTTCGATTCGCGGCGGGGCCAGGGATTTTCTCTGCCTCGTGATGACTGGGTGTTGTGTGTCTTTCATCATCATTTCATCCCCATCGACACGCAAGTCGCCGAAGTGGCGTTAACTCGAAAGACTTGCACCAGGCGAACGGTCTACCCGACGGGAGGCCCTAGCCACACGGCATTTCCATTTCCATTTGGCAACAGTATCCTCCTTCAAAAATAACAATTTAATTTTGTGCATGAACGTATCGTCGATAATTTCAGGCACGCCTTAGAATATACTACAACTAAATTAAGGTCTCTTTAGGAAAGATGAACGAACTGCCTAAGATGTGGCCTACAGCGGCGGGACCGACGGGAGCGGCCCGCGAACAAACAAGACGGACGAACGGGAATGGAAGGATAAGCACGACGACAGACAACCGAGCAAGACACCAAGATCAGCAACAAAGTAGTAAGCCACGGGGTCACAAGAGATAACCTCACGAAATCCAAACAACGGCCACTCTTAACGGGAAGTAAGCACACGCAACGTAAACACGATGTCTGTAAGCGAGATGTCAACTGAATCAACGCAAATACCAGACTGCCTAGCTGAGTCAGATGCAGCTGCACGACAGTGTATGTCGCTATTGGCCGCTGGGACCACGTGCTCCACAGTGGCACCCTCACTTTAGACTCAGGGGCCAGGAGCGCGCGCAGCCACGGCTTACGGCGAGACTGCTGCAGCGACCTCTAGTGGTCATCGAGGTCCACGCCATCTGGCGCGGATTCGAAACCCGCGGCGCTCGGTTCCAGATGGCCTTTCGGACGTTTGCGAATAAAAATTTCCGTAGATATAAGTAACAATTTTGCTGGAGCAAAACTGAGCAGAAGTTATCTCAAAAACAATCCACTCCTGAAAGTTAAAATTTTGCAGATTCGAGAAATAAATAATAAAGAACAAACTCTTGACGACTTCGAGTGCGCTTGGTGCTTTGAATGCTGTACCAAAACTCTTAAAAAACTTGTTTAAATTATACAATCCAAATTATTGGATTAATGTGCGAACTGTCTGACGTAGCTCCAGTTATTCGATAAAAGACATCGCCTCAAGAATGTTGAAATCTTTCGCATCGTCGACACACAATTTCGATAGCCTCATCTCAAAAGTCTTGTAGAACACAAATATTGAATATTGTGAGGTAATAGTTTGTGGAATTACATGTAATGTGTATGGTGGGTAGCCACATAGTTAACGTCAATAGAAGCTGAGTTCGTGAGACAGAGATAAATAGACCACTTGGCTGGAATGGCTCAGCGAGAGGATGGCGTCCTTAGACGCTAGAGGACTCTAAAGGCAGGGCAAAGCAGTGCGCACGTGACTGGAGGCTCTTTGTCTTCACTGTGCTTACTGATCAGCGGACAAGCATGGGCTGCCGTTTTCAACCGTCTGACGATATGTGGGGTGAACATTAATGAAACCAACAAATTGCAGGGCCAGATTCCTGACTGGAAACAGGGGAGGCAAGGTCCTGCGAACATCTGTCCGGAAATAAGTCGTTGCCACGGTAGGTGGCGCTAACGAATGAAAGTTCCTTTGCCCACGTGCCGTGTGTTCCTTGTGTGTTGCAGGCATTGTAATGGACGCAGCGTACTGTAAGCAGCAGAATGGCCCGGTATTCATGTCAGGAACTAGCCGAGATTGTTTTTGTGTACGGCCGAGCAGATGGAAACGGTCGAGATACAGCACGGCTACACCTAAAAAAGTACGCTCACAGACACCAACCACATCACACAAGATTTCAAGCCCTTTTTGTCGTTTGTGTGATCATGGGTCCTTTCAGACGGACGAACGTACAGGGAGGCGGCGGACTGAATCTACACGAGATTTGGGGGACCGGGTTCCACAGGATATTTAGACGAACCCTAGTACGAGCTCCATGCAAGTGACCCGTGAACATATTGTAAGCCAATGTTTGATTATGTGTGTCCTGCATGATAACCACTACTATCCTATCACCTTCATCGAGTGCAAGGATGATCAGTAGCGGATTCCCTTCATGGGAAGGATTTTGTCGATTATTTTTGCACCAGGCCATCAGAATTATGGAATTTCTCTCATCGGTCTTCTTTACCGTTACCAGAACTGGTATCATCAATCTGCATAATCGGCATCCGTTGTGACGTGGATGCGATGCAGCTCTGTTGTGTGTTCCGGGACGATTTGTTGTCATTGCACGCACACCGTCCATTCTCGAACACATGTTCATAGGACCTCCCCCCCCCCCCCCCCCCCTCCGTTTCCAACCAGGAATCTGTCCCTGTAGTTTGTTGGTTTTATCAGTTTTCCCTGCATGATAAATATTTGGGTGCATCAGAGTTACAGACTCCAGTGTGTCGTGGCTGTTACATTTCGGGAACTACTGACGACTGCTAATGACTTTGGAAGCTACTGTTTGTGATCAAAAGTATCCGGACACCTGGCTGAAAATGACTTAAAAGTTTGTGGCGCCCTCCATCGGTAATGCCGGAATTCAGTATGGTGTTTCATGATGATGTTTGGTTTTGTAGGACGCTCAACTGCGCTGTCATCAGCGCCAATACAAAGTCCAGATTTTTACATGGTCCACTTTTTTTCACAGTCCAATCTAGCCACAGGCACAAATGATTATGACGATGAAATGATGAAGATAACACTAACACCCAGTCCCTGGGCACAGTAGGGTGTTGGCCCACCCTTAGCCTTGATGACAGCTACCACTCTCGCAGGCATACGTTCAACCAGGTTCTGAAAGAAACTTCCTGGGAGTTTAAAACTGTGTGCCGGACCGAGATTCTAACTCGGGACCTTGGCCTTTCGCGGGCAAGTGCTCTACCAACTGAGCTACCCAAGCACGACTCACGACCCATCCCCACAGCTTCAATTCTGCCGGTACCTCGTCTCCTACCTTCCAAACTTAACAGAAGCTCTCTGCGAACCTTGCAGAACTAGCACTCCTGGAAGAAAGGATATTGCAGATTCATGGTAGAGCACTTGCCCACGAAAAACGAAGGTCCCAAGTTCGAGTCTCGGTATGGCACACAGTCTTAATCTGCCGGGAAGTTTCATATCAGCGCACACTTCGCTGTAGAGTGAAAATCTCATTCAGGTGCTGTAAGGTCTCTTGGGGAATGGCAGCCCTTTCTTCACGGAGTGCTGCATTGAGGAGAGGTATCAATGTCGGTCGGTGAGGCCTGGCACGAAGTCGGCGTTTCAGAATATCCCAAAGGAGTTCTCAAGGATTCAGGTCAGGAATCTGTGCTGGCCACTCCATTACAGAGATGATATTGTCGTGTGACCACTCCGCCACAGACCGTGCATTATAAACAGGTGCACGATCGTGTTGAAAGATGCAATCGCCATCCCCGAATTGCTCTTCAACAGTGGGAAGCAAGAATGTGCTTAAAACATCACTGTAGGCCTGTGCTGTGATAGTACCACGCAAGGCAAGGGCTGCAAGCCCCCTCCATGAAAAACACGACCACACCATACCACTCCACCCTCTGAATCTTTTGTTGGAACTACACACGCTGCTAGATGTTCACCAGGCGTTCGCCATACCCACACCTTACCATCGGATCGCCACATTGTGTTCCGTGATTCGTCACTCCACACAGTTTTTCTGCTGTTCAAATGTCCAATGTTTACGCTCCTTACACCAGGCGAGGCGTCATTTGGCATTTACCGGCGTGATGTGTGGCTTATGAGCAGCTGCTCGACCATGAAATCAAAGTTTTCTCACCTCCCGCCTAACTGTCATAGTACTTGCAGTGGATCCTGATGCAGTTTGGAATTCCTGTGTGATGGTCTGGATAGATGTCTGCCTATTACACATTACGACCCTCGTCAACTGTCGGCGGTCTCTGTCAGTCGACAGAGGAGGTCGGCCAGTACTCTTTTGTGCTGCACGGGTCCCTTCACGCTTCCACTTCACTATCACATCGGAATCAGTGGACCTAGGAATGTGTAGGAATGTGGAAATCTCACGTACAGACGTACGACACAAGTGACACCCAATCATCTGACCCCGTTCGAAGTCCGTGAGTTCCGCAGATAGCCCCATTCTGCTCTCTCACGATGTCCA
Organism: Schistocerca nitens; assembly: GCF_023898315.1. Taxonomy (NCBI): domain Eukaryota; kingdom Metazoa; phylum Arthropoda; class Insecta; order Orthoptera; family Acrididae; genus Schistocerca; species Schistocerca nitens. Next base: position 1,109,451,729 of record NC_064615.1, on the reverse strand, counting down.
ATGACTACTGAGGTCGCTGATACGGAGTACCTGGCAGTAGGTGGCAGAACAATGCACCTAATATGAAAAACGTATCTTTTGGGGGGTGTTCGGGTACTTTTGTTCACATAGTGTACATTGCGCTGCCCTGGGATGTCTGGCCAGTAAAGTGTTTCGGCCTATGACGCGTGGCAGCTGGACGAGTGGCGGCGTGACACGGACCGATCGCCGGAGCGTGCGATGGCGCCTGCCGGTCGCCTCCGCTTTTAGCGATCGGGGCCGCTATACGCCGCACGGTGTGTACAAACGCTATTCGTTTGTCAGGTGCCAGTCTTCCAGCGAGCCGCCCGTCTCTTCCTGCCCGGAGATAAATTGCAGTCTGAATTTCTGGATGGGCATCTTAGAGTAGGTCACACGCCCGAAGACGCTGTCGGTCTCTCAATCTTCTCAGTGTGGATAACCGAGCGAACTGTGGTAAGCCGTCGGCACACGGACCGTACTGTCGAACGTCAACGTTGAGCGTGCCTACTTCAACGTCTCTCTGAACGCTCAGCAAAGATGCAACTTGTGCATACGGCACGTAGGCCCCAAGATGGTATACGCAATCGCAGTGCGCTCCAGCGGCAGTTGTCGGTTGTGTCTGGCTCATAAATAAGATTGTTTACGAAAAGGACGGGTGTAAAATTACCATATTAGCGCTATTAAATCGTACTTTTCTCCCTCGTCCATATGCTAGTCAGGTTTTTCTGTCTGTAGTATACATAAATAAAAACTGCAGTATCCGTGAAAATACTATAAGGCAAGAAGAGAAGTCCCGTCCAGTCAGTAAGGACATGGGCTTATAAAAGTTCCATTACAAATAGTACGATAGAAATTAAAAATAGCTTCCCACATAAGATAAAACATTTTCATAATTCTCTCACTTCTTAGTAAAACCCTAAGGTCATTCTGATTTTGATAACTGTTCCTACTCAGTAGCAGAATCTCTAGAAATTACAAAACTTAAAAGAAAAAGAAAAAAAGGCAAAATATCTTACTGCAAGTAGTGCAAGGTGCCGTGTAGATTAAGCCAATCGAACACACACACCCCTCAAAAAGAGCACCCTTATATTTACATATCATCGAATATTATTGTATATACTTACATTTAACTCATAAGAAAGGATCAGAACTTATTTAAAAAAGCGTAGGTTAGAAGAGAAAATTTTTTGGGTGTAATGGGAGGTGAACCACCAACACTTCAAAATGGAACTGCGACGCTACTCATTGCGCTACAGTGGCCACGAGTGTTGAGAGACCATATCTAGCCTGTTACCATGCCCTGAAAGCTACATTGTAGCTATATCACTAATTGAAATTTAATTATAACAAATTATAACAGAACAATGCGTTTTTAATGGTTCCTCAACATGGTTCAAATAGTATGCAAGTTACAATACTTTTACCACGAATATGATGTTTCTCGTCATTTTATTACAACGAATCATACAGTTAACGAAAGATTTTGAAAAGCTCACCAGTTTTCTGGTGATCAGAAACGGCATATATACATACGTACAGGATGCAATTGGAAGCCAATATGGCTCCTCACACCTCTGCACCGAAGGAAGATGGCGTGCATGTGCCGTTTGGCGTACTGCGATTTCATTGACGATTTCATTGATTTTGCTATTTCATTGATTTTGCGATTTCATTGGTAAAGGTTTAAACGCACGTTCAGAATATCTGACGTGCTAGATATTGCTCTGCACGTTTGGAAACACCCCCCAACGTGCTATTCGACGCTATGACGTCAGAAACTCGGCACGCTCCACGTTCGGATGCACGATCAGTCTATCGACGGCTTTAGCCAGTGCTAACATACTGGATCCAAGTTCGTTCCGATGACGCTTGTAGTTCTGCCCCCCACGCCCCACCATCCCCAGACATCGTTATTTAGGCTCTCTGTGGTTTCCCTGCATCGCTTAAGGCAAATGCCGGTAGGGTTCCCTTGGAAAGGCCGCAGCCATTGTGCTTACCCAAGTAGAACTGTGCTCTCTACGTCGACGAGAAGCTCAGTCGTAATATTCCTTCCTTCTTGCATTTGTGTGCTAAAAGACCTTCACACGGAGGTAAGTGGTCTTGCCTGAGAGTTGAGCCGGTGTGGCATCGTCAAGCGGTGGAATGCCGGCGCCATTAAGGTCTGGCTTCAAAGTAGCCCGTGCAGTGCTCGGCAGAATCTCTTCCGCAGTCTTCCTCTTCCCGTTCTGCAGCTCAGACTAAGTAATCTTCCTACACAGATGAACATTTGGCTTTGGGACCACTTTCGCCGTTCACACGAGTTGCTAAGCAGGAAGGTGTCTTTCCTTCAGTTCATCAGAAATGCCACATTTGTTAGGAAACATCCATAAACAGTCAGGATGGAAGCGATCGAGTTACCTGACATGCCTTCGACGTGCACCTGTGTTCTACAAGGGACTTTGCCGATGTCGGAGGAACGCCCAGTTACTTGCGTCGCATTTTTCTTTTCTTTATTCTTTAGATGCAAATTAGCTACTATGACGTGTAGTTCTTGAAAGAAATATATTTTCTACATTGGCTATTGTTCATTTCCACTGTATTTTTGTTTTGTGTACTACGATATTTCGTCCCATTAACAGTAAACTTTGCGGCGACAAAAGTCAGGGAATAGCGATTGGCGACAAAAGTCAGGGAATAGCGATGTGCACATATACAGATGATGGTGGTACTGCGTATACAATATATAAAAGGCGATGTATTGGCAGAGCTGTCGTTTGTACATAAGTCATTCCTATGAAAAGGTTTCCGATATGATTGTTGTCATAGAGTGGTGGTGGGGCAAGTGGCACGTGACGGTGGAAAAATCGATGACATCACCAGGGTTTGGGTAATTAATTGATCAATTTAGTTAATCAGTGTAATTAATTTGACATCAATTCGATATCAAAATGCACCAGAATCCACTCTCTCCTACTATTCACGGACAACACATTGGCCGACGGTCCTAGCTTAACGACCGAGAACTGCGGTATTCGCCTGGAGTTGTCGGTCCTAACAGACAAGCAACATTGCGTGAAATAATTACAGAAAGCGATGTAGGATGTGCGTCGAATGTATTCATTAGGTCAGGGCTTAACAACTGGCCGGTTTTGAGTGCGAGTACTCGCGTCTGCTCAGGCACGTGCTCGCGAGCAGCTGCAAGGTCGCGGAGTAGGGAGCGCGGAGTAGGGAGGGAGGGGAAATGCGCGCGCACGTTTGAATAGGGCCGCAGCGTGCCTATTGAATTCGCGCCGACTGTGTAACGTTTAAAGTACTACGATCAGCTCTTAACAGTCACTTCGCTGGTTAAGAATCATGTGAAGTCGCCGTTGTGTAACCCCAACCATGCTTTCGCAGTTCAACCCCCATTGGGAGGAATTGTATCTGTTTACAGAAAAAGATGGTGTTGCAAAATGTTTAGTTTGTCACAAAACGCTGAATTCTTTTACGAAATTTAATTTGCAGCGACATTATATGTCGTACCACGCGAAAGACTACGGACGTGGAAAATGTGATTGACCAGATCGTGCACAGGAAGTTATTAAACTTAGAAGGAAGCTATCCGAAGAAGATCTGGACGACGAAGAAAAATCAACTGAGGCAGCTCTCAGAGTGGGTTACAAAATTACTTTGCTTTTAGCAAAATCCCTGCGCCCCTTCACTGATGGCGATTTAATAAAAGAATGTTTAGTAGTTGCAGCGGAACATTTGTGTCCATCTCAAGTTCAGCAATTTCGGATTGTGCCATTATCTAACATGACCATTATGCGTCACATACAGGACATGGCAGACGACGTCCAGAGCCAGCTTGCAAATATCTGTAAATATTTTATGGCGTATTCTCTAGCTCTGGACGAAAGTGTTGATATCACTGGAACAGCGCAGCTTGCCATATTTATTAGAGGTGTTAATAGAGATCTTCAGGTGAGGGAGGAGCTCCTCGATGTAGTAGCCATGAAGAACACTACAACCGGAGGTGATATTTTAAGTAGCGTTGAAGAATGTGTTGAAAATATAGGATTGTCGTGGAATTCTTTAGTTTCAGTGTCTACAGATGGTAGAGGCATACACTAAGCTAGTAAAATTATGTGACACGTCTACATTCTCCTTTATTTGTTTTATTTGTCGCAGTAATAATTCGTGAGTGATATCCCTGCAGGTGGCCGCGGATTTACATCGACTGGCGGCAGCTGTTGTGTACCCCACGTGACTCTCCGCACTCTCCGCTCTGGTCCGGTAGTGGGGGTAGCGTGCTCGCGCTGCTCCGTGCTCGCGCCTTGCTGCTCACAGCTTGCTCCGCGAGCACTTATGTTGTGAAGCCCTGCATTAGGTGAAATGAAAGGTAGGGTGAAATGTGGCGTTATTGGGGTATTGCAGCAGATGACTGACGCTAGTAGGTCTGCTAAGAGCACAACATCGCTTGCAGAACGTCTCCTGGGCTCGTGAGCATATCGGTTGCACCCTAGACGACTGGAAAACCGTGGCCTGGTTAGAGGAGTCCCAATTTGATTTGGGAAGAACGGATGGTAGGGTTCGAGTGTGGCACAGACCCCACGCAGCCATGACCGCAAGTTGTCAACAATGGTCCGGGCTGTGTTTACATGGAATGGACCAGGTCTTGTGGTCCAACTGAACCGATCATTGACTGGAAGTGGTAGTGCTCGACTATTTGGAGACTGTTTGCAGCGATTCATGGACTTCATGTTCCCAAACAGTGTTATGTCACCAGGCCACAGTTGTCTGCGATTGTTTTGAAGAATATTCTGGACAATTTGAGCGAATGATTTGGCCTCTCATTTCGTCCTACATTAAACCCGTCGAACGTTTATGGGACATAATCGCATCCTGCACCGGATACACATTCGCAGATATGGACGGGTATAGAGGCAGCATGTCGCAATATTTATGCAGGGGACTTCCAACGACCTGTTGTGTCCATGCCACGTCAAGTTGTCGCTACGCCTGGGGAGAATGGGGTATCCAATGAGTTTTTTCACCTCACTGTACAGTAAAATAAGTTTAAGTTTAAATATATGTTACGTACAAGTAAAAGCAGTAGCTAGGCAGCAGTTGAAAACCTGATATAGTGAAATGGTTTGCCACTTTACCAGGTTTGAAAGCTACATGCATGATACTCATTGCAGGACAAACAGGAGGACACAGCCAAGCCTTTTATTAGTGTGAGGCTGCACTCTACTCTCTACTGTGGCAGTTAAGTCAGAGATAAAGCTGTATAGGGAGTTATGCTCCGAGTGATCCATGCTATCTGGAGTGTTAACATGCGGGCTGGGAAGGAAGGAGAGATATTATCCTCTGTTTATTCCCCGTTCAAGGAAAGCACGTGATACTATCGAAATAAAAGTTATTCCAATAATACAGTTGTTATGCACAGTTTACAGCAATAAAAATGATGTAAGATCATGTACAGATTCCAGTATTCCTTCTTAAAAACACAGCATTAGGAACGTTGAGATAAAATGGTAAACAACGTAAGCAGACGTGACACTATTTTTGTGACATGGTTTGGCATCGTAGGTAGTTCTTTGGGCCACTTGCCGGAAATCATCTTTAGACATAGACGGCGCCATCACAAGTATTTGAGTAGTTGGGGTGAAACGTAAGCTGCTTATAGATCGAAGGAAAGTTGCAACATTGCGTCTCCTGGTCTGCCATGTGTTATTTCCGTGTTCGCTGTTGTAGTCGCCTCGGTCCCGTGTCTGGCTATAGGGGGAACGGGGTTCTTTTCCGCTATGACGGTGGCCCGTTCTTTCCTTAATCATCCTCAGTGTATGTTGGTCGTAGCCGACTAGGCTGATTTCACGGGAGAGAAGCTTCCCCACGGCGGCCAGTGTTCTCGAACATCCATGGCAGACGCAGTCATGACAGGAAACAGCAGCTGAAAGAAGCGTTATGAGCTGGGGCATGAAAAGACCACTGAAAATTAATGCATTGCGCTCCTGATGCTGATTGGTTGACAGTCCTGAGTGTGTAATAATTTGGTGGAGCGTTATGCGAGCCCGCGAAGTCGAGGAGTCGGCTGGCGGTTGTGGGGGGGTGCGTGGAAGTGGTGCCGCCCCCCTGTGATGCTGCTGCTTTCCTTGTTTATTTCAAAAGACGCGAGAAGATAATCTTTCGTGATCAACCGAGCTTTTTCTTGCAGTATGGGAAACTGAGGCGTTCCGAAAGAGCGTTCCCGAGCTCGGGCTAGGATCTCTGATTGAACTGTGTGCTGTTCTAGGCAAGACTACCCATGCCTGGAGGCATAGGGGCCCGCGGCGTACGCACCCATTCCCCCGTCCCTCTAGCTCTCAGGGAAAGGGAAAGGTATAATGTAGTCAGGTGCTTTTTCTTTTTTTTGCTTTTTTTTTCAAGAAAATGATTTAAATGTCAATATTACGCAGGTTTGTAACTGCATGGGAAGGGGAACTTTTTCATGGCTGGTTACAAGTCACCGTTCCTCTTCCAAACTATTAAATATAGTGCATACCCCAAGGTTCAACATGTCCCCCCCCTCCCTTATAAACTATTTTATGGGCGCCCTTGGTTCTAGGCAAGTGTTGCGTAAGTGAAGGAAGATGCAGTTCCTCGGTAGACAGAGAACTCACAACATCGCGGAGCCAGTAGCTAGCTGGACGATAGGGTTGTGAACGAGACGGACTTGGCAAAGTTAGAGGCCATTGAACTAGTTGGTGCCTGAAAGTTTTGTTTTTGTGTGACACTCTCCCTGTCCTATTTGTTGATGTGTTGACGATGGGTTGGAGTTGCCAGTACGAGTTGGAGGCAGCGCAGAGAGCTGTTAGCAGTCAGCATACTGCAGTTCCGTGTTCGGATCTCGAAACGTTTCCTCAGACTACTCTTATAGCTACAGGGCTTGCAGTTATTGACTTTGCGATAGTGAGAAGTTTCAGACTTGGGTCACGGGTCAGAGCGAGGCTGGCGCTGATTTTACATTTGCAGAAGCGGAAAAATTTAACCTGCCTGCGCCAACAATCTTTTGCGGTTGAATCTGAGGAGTAATATGTCGCGAAATTTTTGTCGCGTGCTGCACATCGCGAGGAGTGCGAGGGCTCTGGCCGCTAGTCGACTCGGTGCAACACCATGGAAAGCTCCGGTGCACTGACGAGAGGGACGTTCCTGATTGCAGTATGGCTTGTGGCTTACCGGTCGTTGATTTATTACTTACTTTGTAGTTAGAGACCAACTAGCCGTGAGAAGAGAAGGTATGTTACGGGTGAGGTGTTGCACCTCGTAGGATGGCACTTCCACGGAGAGGGCACATGGCTGATGTCTAATTAACGTGTCTGGAAGAAAATAGTGCAAATCAGCAGTGAAATCTTGGAAGCAGTTGATGACGTTTTCTACTTAGGATACATAAAGACTAGTTGTGTGCGAACAGCAAAGAAATGAAGGAACTATGAATTCGACGTGGAGCCTATTTGGGTAAAGGAACTGATGCTTCCAGTTCGGCTGAAGCGGGAAGTTTGTGATCAGTGTCCAGCACTTTGACTTGTGGTAGTGATGAGTGGTCTTTTAACGCGAGAACTTACGGTGAGCAATGGACACATGCATTTCCAGAATAACGAGCAGGAACAGAAATGGAAATCAGCGTATCGTGATACAACGGCAGAGCACTTGAGCGAACTGCAGGAAAACGAACAGAGGGTCGACTGTTGGCGCAGCGATCGGAAGTGGTGACCGAACGTGAATAAATGTAACGTACTCCGTAGAGATAGAGAGATCCACTAACCATTCGTTTACTACGAAGGTGGATAGGAAAGTAACGCGCATAATTTTTTCCTCTTTGGTATTGCAGCTAGAATGTTGAAATTCCACGACGATATAAGTGTAAAATTTACACTACACAGGGTATTTAGTTTTCATGTGCAACTCTTGCAAGAGAAGCCCGAACTACGAAACAAAGGTGGCGCACATGTTACTGTTGTCAACTTGTGAAGAGCAGCGAAGTGTAGTTTGATTTTTGTGGGCCAAAGGGCATAAACCCTGTCAAATTCAGAGGGAAATGCGTGGCGTGTATGGGGGACGACTGTATGGAACGTCTCCAGGTGGTGTGCATTCCTGCAAGACGGCCGTGTGAAGTTCAGCTTCGGGCGGACAGTAACAGCTGCAACCTCGCACACTGTGAAAGTCGTCCAGAAAACAATTTTGAACGACAAGGGTGCGCAACTACGAATCTTATGGAAGAAGTTCGACATTTCGTATGGTGCGGTGTACGATATTGTTCACGATAAGTTTCGTGAAGTTATTGCTCGCTGGGTGCCTGAGGGCCTAACAGACAACCTCAAGGACCAGCGAATGATGACCAGCTTGGATCACTTAACGGTTTACGCCGCAGAAGGGCACGACTTTCTGAAAGGAATCTCTCATTGTATATGAGTCATGGCCATACCACTTCTTTCGCTTACGCCTAAGTCCCGCAGCGATCACAGGGTCGGCGTGGTTACAACGGATTTGGTAATGTTAGTTTTAGGGGTAGCCGAATGCCCTTTCTGCCACCATCCCGTATCCCCGGGGACAGAATCAGTGTACCCCAACTGTTTGCGTCTAGTGTAAATCGTGAAATAGTGCGAAATGGTTTCAAATGTTTGCGACTCGCGGAACGTGGGGACCAGCGCGGTATTCACCTAGGGGGATGTGGAAAACCGCCTACATACTACATCCAGGGTGGTCGGCACACCGGCCCTCGTCGTTAATCCTCCTGGCGGATTCGATCCGGGTCCGGCGCGCCTACCCCAGTCCAGGAAGCAGCGCGTTAGCGCTCTCGGCTACCCTGACGGGTGAGTCATGGGCGTACCACTACACATCTGAAACCAAACAAGCGTCTATAGAATGGGAACATGCTGGTTCCCCAGTACGAGAAAAATTTAAAATGGATCAGTCTGCTTGGAAAATGTTTGTGACAGTGTTCTGGGATATGCATGGTGTATTATTTGTGAACTTTACTGAACACACGAATGCTGCATCCTACATTAAAGTTTGGTTAAGTTGCGTCATGCCCTTCGTGACAAACGTCAGAACATTAATGCTGTCGGACTTCTTCATGACAATATTTGCCGCCATGTTGCTTCTCTTGTTCGTGAGAAAATCACCAAATTTGGCTGGGAGGTGCTGCAGCGTCCATCGTACAGTACGGGCGTTGCATAGTCGGACTGTCATCTGTTTGGTCCCATGAAGAAATTCCTGGCCGGCCAAAACTTTGCGACAGATGTGAAAGTGAAATCAGCTGTCCGCAGATGACTATACTCCAACCAAAAGGAGTTACACGAACAGGGCATATAGGAAACTGGTACAACGATGGGCGAAATGTGTTGAGAACGTCGGTGACTATATAGAAAAGTAGGTAAAAGATGTAAGTCCAGTTGTGATTTTTTTTTTTTTTTTTTTTTTTTTGTTTGGTTACCTATTAAACTTTCAGTAATAAAATTATTGAGCGTCGCTTTCCGAACTTCCCTCTCATGTTAGCAATAAAACACTGGATACTGGAACAGCAGCGACATACTTTGGAGTAACGGTCCAGAGTGGCGACATGAAACAAATAGTAGCAAAAGCAGTTACGGGCTCAGATTCATTGGAAGACAAACTTTTTCACCATTTCTTGAAAATTACTCATCAGTCTTATTAATGCGTATTGGTAAGGAGAATATCGGAGGTGGTCAGGCCGTAAGGTTTCCTTGTTGTAGGGAGGGAGGGGGAGAGAGAGAGAGAGAGAGAGAGAGAGAGAGAGAGAGAGAGAGAGACTGCGCAATTGCTTTCAGATATTCTGTTAGAAAATTAAGTCCCAATGATACTGGAGTCGGGCTAGTCGTGGCGCGGCGTTGAATTAAGGAGCGTAAGGCAAGATGCCGAGACGCGGAGAGTGACGTACTTTGGGCGGCCCCCAGCTGCGACGTGGGCCGAGCGCAGCGCGGCTCGGCTCGGCTCGCTGTGCTTATTTTGCAGCGCGGATCCTGGCGGACGAGACGGGATGAGACAAGACAAGAGCAGGGCGGACGTGTCCCGCTGCTAATGAGGCCGCGGGGGACTGCAGAGGAGGGCGCCTCGCCTCGGCTCGCCGCGCCGCGGTCTTGTGCTCGTTGCCGCTGCCCCGAGTTCAAGCCCTCCGCCGGGGAGCGCCGAGTTGGCATCACAAAGCTCTGACGGGGCACGAAGCAAAAGTCGCTAGCCACTTGACAGTGTGTTAGTGCTGGAGTTGCAGCCTCACTCCATCGAAACGTGCGGGCGGCGGGGATCCTGTGCGACGCACTGCTACCTTACTCTCCTTCTCTCCGGGCGGCTGCCCCCGACTCCACCGCGTGACCTGCTCCTCTCTCCGTTATTCTGTTTTCAATTAATTTTAGATGCGGTTAGCCACATTTTCTGCCGCACCGTATGTTACGTCTTTTTAGGCGTGCCCTTTCATAATAGTATGCTGACGAAGGAAAGACATTAAAGATTCAATATTCTTGTTGCTAGCTGACGGTGGAACAACAGTTGAACATGTTTTTGTACGTCCAGCGAAATAGTAATATTGACGTGGAACGTTTGTGGAAGCGACGGCTCCCACCGCATGCAGACTCCAGCTACTTGACCTGACTCGAACTCCTCATTTCTCTCACCAAGTTCTGTTATTGTCGATCCTCCTGAACTTCGTCGCGCTTTTAGCCTTCCCACGGTTATAGATCTCTTCTCCACCCGACTAGAAGGAATTATTTTCTCAGGTCGGATCTGCCTGTCGCCACACATGCACGACTCTTGCGGGAGCCCCGACCCATGTAATTTTACCTCTCATTCGGTTGTCGCTCGTCTGAGACACCAATAATGGTTTCGATGCCTCGATTTTACCACTCCTGCGTACTGTCACGAATCGATCAGATTTCTTCCTGATGTCAACCACTAGCTCCTGGTCTACCATCCCGTGAACAAGGGACTTACAATCTCGCAGTTGACTACCTTAAACCCCTACCCCCGTCAATACCCAGCCGACCAAAATCCACAGCCCCTCTGGTTTCTCCGCAATTTGTGTGATACTGTGCTGCACGGCTGGCACACCCGGATCTACGGCGTCGGGATTTAAAACCGCCTGCAATCGAGAGTCGGCTCACGTTGCTCTTTTCGAAAAGTGAACTTCTGTTCATTCACTCGTCGTGTTGAGAGGGTTGTGACGCGGCCTTTTTTGAGTCGTCATGCTGGGCAGTGAAGGCACCACAAAGCGGACTAAACCACTACAACACAACCGTCGCGCATGAGACGAGGCGTTTAACGTGGTTTGCTCTCTCAGCGCTTTCCGGCGACCGTCGCCCGCTTTGTTTGGCTCGCAAACCACACATGTTCATGAAAATGGATGCGCGTAAAATAGCTGCGTTAAGTATGATAGGGACTGTCGAAGAAGGTCGGAGAGTATCGCGAAGCATGTTCTGGACTCGTCGATGGCTTTGAATAGTGAATGGATGGCGACAACGCGGAAACTACGCAGCCTGGAGTGGTGGAAGTGTGCAGCAACACTGCAGCATCACCATATGGCACTGTATAATGTTGGACAACGAGCTGAGGTGCAGACTACTAGAAGTAACTCTGTTGAATTTTACCCCATATTCGGTTTTAAATTGGATATAGTTAAGGTATAGTGACTAATGTAAATATATGCAAGCATAATATCAATATTCCCCATGTAGCGTTGACTAACTATACTCTGAAACAATGTACTTCCATCACATAGGTTTCAAGATCGAGATTCCTTTCGTAATTTCATTCAAATGGAAGAGACTGGTTTCTCGAGGTGGTTTTCCATCATCGTAAAAGATATTTACCGAGAAGTCACAAACGTGAGCGAGTCCACATTCCCAGATACGAAAATAACATCGATTTTTGAGATAATACTTCTATCAAATGAATAAGAAAGACCCAGAATCGTTAAGAAAACCGAAGCTGAGAAAAAAACTTGGAAGGTGGTGTTCGCGAACGCTCTTACCTTTATCTACGCTACTCAGATATCGCGGCTGTGCCAACTAAGCCATAGCTTAGATTTATGAGCAGGCCTTCATATGTGGCGTAGACTGTGTGAAGACGATAACTGTAACTGTCGCTATTTGATATTTAATGTGCAAACTATACCAAAAAGACGCGCTTTTTATAAATTATTGTGCCGTAGCATTGAAACGGTATACTTTCGTAGCACACAAGCTATAACACTAAAAACACCAACTACAGGAGGAAGCCTTTACTCACCGAAATGTAGTTAACTGTCATTTTATTATAACAAATCATAGCTAAAACGACGCGTTTTTCACGTATTTTCAATTTGCTCAATCAAAGTGCAGTCACGTAACCTCGCTTCCATCTCTGCCTACGCTTTAAGTCGCAGTGTTCCTCGTGGCAAGATCTAATAAATGTCACAGGCTTTCCCCGTTCTTCTCGAGCATTGGACCTTTTTTTGTGAACAGGAACAATCAGTGCACAGTTCAGCAAACGTAATGAACTGTTTACTCAAAAAATGTTGTACGTTACTGGAAACTGTTGTCACGTACACGATGCTCTTAATACGCACCCATAAAAAAAAAGTTAGATGCAATTCGTAATTCTCAAGATGCCAACGCTTGATCGAAGAGATTACAGCAGCATGCCACACTGTCTGCGATAATGTAACCGAGTAAATGTCCATAATTTGCCCGAGAGGTAATGACCGAAGGAACGAGCCAGCGTCATCTGTAGTTCATGTAGAACAAACTATGTAACTAAGAACTGATAATCTCCACAAGGCAGAAGCACCGATATTCCCTTCTACGAGATTAAGTTATTGGCTTCCCGAGCTGACGGTTAGATAACTTTATGCATGAACAGTTGTTTCATTTATTGTGGGAAAAGATTACAAATATTGTTTTTTTGCAAACGCGAACATTCACTGTAACGACAGTCTGTAAATATTTTTCTTATCGAGAGGGCGGAGTTGGATCAGAGCATTTTTAAATTTATAAAAACTGTTAGGAAAACTAGTGCTATGCACAACTTAACTGGCAAACACTGATACCACGAACGGTATAGCATGAACTTTGACTTTGTTTCGATAAGAGAACTATCTGAAGGAACGTTCCAGAAAAAAATGGCTTAAAATTCACAAGCATAATGTTGCAGTGGTGGTCATGGCGTAGGAAGATGTTAGTCTGAAGTGCTTATTGAGGTGAGAAAATGAAGAATTTGAATTGGAAAAGAATAAACTGCTCATATAACGTAGCAAAAACGACTGGCTTTAAATTAAACCACAGGTAAAGACGACTACAGACACATACAACATGGATGGTATGTGGGATGCCAATTTGTCGTTTTTGATGCAGTCCCCATTTAACCATTGTGAGCCAAACTGACTCGGTCCTTAATATCGCATCAACAGTATAAAATTTTGTCTCTGCCTTGTGATAAGAAAACCATTTTTTGCCCAAGTATAAATGTGAACGTATCCTATATTAAACATTCTTAATAAAGAAAGCGAAAGGAGACTTATCTAGCAACTATAGGTGTCGTGATAGATTTAATACAGTATCTGACAAAATGGATACGAAACACACTATTGAGAAGTCTTGCTGTCATAGTGAAGGGAAGTACGTTTTGCTATGTTGACTTTACTAACTATGGTAAAGTTTCTTAGACAGTGAAACTGAATTTTTTGAAGTTTGATTTGAGGACATTATTACCGAAGGATAACAAGTACACTAATATCACTCACTCCATATAATGTTACGCTGATTTTTTTTTCTCTGCCGAAGGCAAATTATGTGGAATGTGATGTGCTAAGGAACATGTAGTGACTGAAATTGGTTTTGTGTGAAAGTCATGATCACTTGATGTGCTAAGACATTTATGTGTATGGATGATTACCTATACTTGTATACCATGTTGCCACGTTTAGACACTAAGAAAAAGGGGAACTCACGTTTGCTCTATGTTTTACAACATTTGAAAAGATTGCTCTAAAAGATGCGCTTTACCTCATCTCAGTTAATTTCATGTTTACTACTAACATAAAAAAAATAATTTGAATCACTGATGTTCCGTGTTAACCTTCGTAATGCTATCCAATAGCCCTTAAGCTACATACGGCCAAATTATTATTATTATTGTTATTATGTTCGCCACGATAGCTGAAAGATCTTGAACTCCCTATAGATGCGTTTAGAAGGCTGGAAATGACAAAAATAACAAGGCAGTGAAGTATTTTGCGATGTCGCTGTTCGGGACTGCTCTTCTGTCCACGTAATTTACACTGGAAGGAACACACATCAAGGATTTACTGAATGATTAATTTGGGTCTGGGAAATGATGATGAGGAACCGGCTGCAGAAGAAGAAAATGTGCATGCTGAACTGCCACCAGTTGAAGGTGACATTGAAGGTGCTAAATTGTGCTACTGCTAAAGACTCATTCTTTGAATGCTGTAATTTATGACTGCAATTATCTGTCACCTTATTTATGTCATTTCATTGTAGCCATTTTTGTTACTGTTTTTGTGGAATAAAAAAAAGTCAGCATGACGGACTGCGTCCCAAGGGACCCGGGTTCGATTCCCGGCTGAGTCTGGGATTTTCTCCGCTCAGGGACTGGGTGTTGTGTTGTCTTCATCATCATTTCATCCCCATCAGGCGCGCAGGTCGCCCAATGTAGCGTCGAATGTCATAAGGCCTGCACCAAGACAGTCGGACCTGCCCCGTAAGGGGCCTCCCGGCCAATGACGCCAAACGCCCATTTCCATTATTATTGTTGTTGTTATTATTATTATTATTATTATTATTATTATTATTATTATTAGTAGTAGTAGTAGTAGTAGTAGTAGTAGTAGTAGTAGCAGTAGTAGTAGTTGCAGTAGCAGTAGTTGCAGTAGCAGTAGTAGTAATAGAACACTTCTAAAGTTGTAACAACTCAGCCAACAATAACATTTTTCATAGTATTTTGAGTAACATTTAAGTGACTAATTGGTAGTAGTGGTAATAAGTTGTAACAACTCAGCCAACAATAACATTTTTCATAGTATTTTGAGTAACATTTAAGTGACTAATTGGTAGTAGTGGTAATTCATTTCTGTGACTTGAGCCACTGTTATTGTTACGCACTTACTTAATGGAAGAAAGAGGCTGGCAATACAAATAGGATCTTCCCTTCTCATCCCAGACATGGCATAGGTGACATTTAGTACGTATAGTTTTTGCATAGTAAAGTGCTCAGGTGCTTCGCCTAATTGCAGGCAACCATACGTACACAGTAACAGTATATTGTCTCTCCTGAACTTAAGACACGTATGAATTGATTGTCATTGTTCCATTCCAAAGCTTTCACTGGCTGAGGTTTACTTCCAGGACCGTAAGTTCAGGTCATTCTTCTCGATATATATATATATATATATATATATATATATATATATATATATATATAGTTTTTCACCAAGGTTACTTCACTAGCTGCCTGGGTGTCCTATAGTTGTTTGATCGCCCTTACCATCATCATCATGATCATCTTTCACTGTCCTGCTGTGTTCGTCTTGTCAGTTTTTCCTCAGAAGTTTCTTCCGAGACGTAATGTTTAAGAACATAGTCCCTTGCCCTGTTCCCAATACCTGTGAATGGCTGCTCGTAACCATCCGTTCCACTGCGTAAGCAGTCAAAATATACTGAGGTGACGAGTCATGGGACAGCGATATGCACATATACAGATGGCGGGTCTGTCGCATACACAAGGTATAAAAGGGCATTGTATTGGCGGAGCTGTCATTAGTACTCACGTGATTCATGGAAAATGACTCAGACGTAATTAGGGCCGCACGACTGGAAGCAACTGACTTTCAAAGCGGAGTTGTAGTTGGAGCTGCAGGCCTGGGACATTCCGATTCGGAAATCGTTAAAGAATTTTATAGTCTGATATCCGCAGTGTCGAGTGCGCCGAGAAAACCAAATTTCAGGCATTACCTCTGACCACGGACAATGCAGTGGCTGACAGCCTTCATTTAACGACCGAGAGCAGCGGCGTTGCGTATCGTTGTCAGTGCTAACAGACAAGCAACGCTGCGTCAAATAATAGTAGAAATCAGTATGAGCCGTACGACGAACATATCCGCGAGGACAGTGCCGCGGAATTGCGTTAATGGGCTATGGCAGCAGACGACCGACGCGATTGCCTTTGCTAACAGCACGACATCGCCTGCAGCACCTCTCCTGGGATCGCGACCATATCGGTTGGACCCTAGACGACTGGAAAATCGTGTCCTGGTTAGGTGAGTCCGATTTCAGTTGGTAAGTGCTGATTGTAGGGTTAGAATGTGACATAGACCCCACAAAGCAATGGACCCAAGTTGTCAACAAGGCACTATGCAAGCTGATGGTGGCTCCTTAAGGATGGATTGCGTTTACATGGAATGAGCTGCGTCCTCTGGTCCAATTGAACCGATCATTAACTGGGAATGGTTATGTTCGGCTACTTGGAGACCATTTGCAGCCATTTATGGACTTAATTTTTATATACGACAATGTGCCACGTCACCGGGCCACAATTATTCGCGAGTAGTTTGGAGAACATTCTGGACAATTCGAGCGAGATATTTGGCTAGCCAGATCACCCGACACGAACCCCATCGAACATTTATGGGTCATTATAGAGATGATAGAGAGTGTACAAAATCCTTCACTGGCAACGCTTTCGAAATTATGGACTACTTATGGAGGCTACATGGCTCAGTATTTCTGCAGTGGATTTCCAAGGACTTGTTGGAAGGCGAAAGGAGGTCCGACACGATGTAATGAGGTATCCCATGACTTTTTTCATCTCATTATAAGCACCGACTGGCTGGCAAAGGATTAGTGCGACGTTCATGTGTTTGCGAAGTGCGCGCGGTAAATGCGGAAACGTGAACTATTGCGACATTATAAACAGATGGATGCAAACAGTACCAACGTGCTGTTATTCTTTTCTTGGCCGCCCAGAGAGAAATGTCGGTAGAAATCCATGGGATAACCAAGAATGTGTGTGGGAATAACGTCTGTCGAAAACCACAATTGTTGAATGGTGCACAAGGGGTGGTACTGTATGCTGACAACGCGTCTCCACATATAGGAAATGCCGTATAGTCGAACTCAAGTGGGAGACACTCGAGCACCTATCCTACGCTCCCTGTCTCTCCGCATATGATTATCACGCCTTCAGTCCCTTAAAAAAGGCTTCGAAGGATCGACGATTCCTGTCGGACGAAGATGTGCAGTAGAGAGTCACGGACTGTCTCACGTAGCAGGACACGGAGTTTCACCAAACGGGTATCTTGAATCTGGAGCGTCGGTGGGATGATTGCCTCAATACTCACTGCGAATTCGCCTGATTGCCATACCGATTCTGGAATGTACGGTTTTCGAACTGGAACTTTTTGATCATCCCTTATTATATACTGAAGAGCCAAAGAAACTGGTACAAGTAGGTCTCCCGCAAGGACGCAGAAGTGCCGCAAGACGGCGTGGCATGTACTCGACTAATTTCTGAAGTAGTGCTGGAGGGTACTGACACCATGAATCCTGCAGGGCTGTCCATAAATCCGTAGCAGTAGGAAGGGGTGATGATCTCTTCTGAACAGCACGTTGCAATGCATCCCAAATATGCTCCAAAATTTTGATGGTTGGGGAGTTTGGTGGCCAGCAGACGTGTTTAAACTCAGAAGAGTGTTCCTGGAGCCACTCTGTAGCAATTCTGGACGTGTGGAGTGTCGCACTGTCCTGCTGGAATAGCCCAAGTCCGTCGAAGAGCGCAATGGACATGAATGGATGCAGGTGATCAGACAGGATGCTTAAGTACGTGTCACCTGTTAGTCGTGTCTAGACGAATCAGGGGACCCATATCAATCCAACTGCACACGCTCCCACACCATTACAGAACCTCCACCAACTTGAACGGTCCCCTGCTGACATGCAGGGTCCATGGATTCATGAGTCTGTCTCCATATCCCTACACGTCCATCCGCTCGATACAATTTGAAACGAGACTCGTCGGACCAGGCGACATGTTTCCAGTCATCAACAGTCCAATGTCGGTGTTGACGGGCGCATGCGAGGCGTAAAGCTTTGCGTCGTGCAGTCATTAAGGATACACGAGTGGGCCTTCGGGTCTTTCGGCTCCGAAAGTCCATATCGATGATGTTTCGTTGAATCGTTCGCACGCTGACACTTGTTGATGGCCCAGCACTGAAATCTGCAATAATTTGCGGTCATGTTGAACTTAAACGATTCTCTTCAGTCGCCGTTGGTCCCGGTTTTGCAGGGTCTTTTTCTGGCCGCAGCGATGCCGGAGATTTGAGAGATATATATTCCGGATTCCTGATATTCACGGTACATTCGTGAATGGTCTTACGAGAAAACCCTTCCTTCATCGCTACCTCGGATATGCTGTATCCCATTGCTCGTGCGTAGACTATAATAGCACGTTCAAACTTACTCAAATCTTGACAATCTGCCATTGTAGCTGCAGTAACAGATCTAACAACTGCGCGAGATACTTTTTATCGTATATAGGCGTTGCCGACCGCAGCGCAGTAGGCTGCCTGTTTACATCTCTCTGTATTTGAATACGCATGCCTATACCACTTTCTTTGGCGTTTCACTGTATAACTACGAAGAGCTTCTTTCTGAAACTCGTCCGAAATTGCCGCTTGTCTCTTCCTCGGACGCTTTTTTTCCCTGGTATCTGCAATTTTGTTGTGGTAGTCCCATCACTTTCTATACAGTACTTCTCTTTCCCTTTACAACCGTGTGTTTGCTTACTTTCGAAGCTGTTTTAGTCATCTTAAGAACTACATGACACGTCCCATATAACGGAAAAATATTCTGCGCCAGAAAGCACGTTGGCATCGCCTGTAAGGACAGGCTGTTGTAGGCTGGGAGCTCGTAAGTGGTGGTCAATCACGAGCACCCATCGCGTTTATTTGCCGTCAGTTTGTTGCGGGTGTTTCGGAGAGTCAGAGGCCACTGGCAATAGTCACTAAGACTGGAGGTTTACAAGCAAGGTGACGTAACAAAAACCAATTCCAGCTGAGGAAGGTTTGATAAAAATGCACAGGCAAGGCGGAGAGATCGCTGGGAGGATGCCCCCCCCTCCCCCTCGCACCATCACTCTTACGGGTGGACTGGCACGTCGTCATTGCGCGAGGTCAGGGGACGGTATTTGGCGTGGTGCTGGACTTCGGCACCGCCCACGGCTCCTCTATATGGGCTACTGCACTGCCCAAAAGGGCACGGGGCCTGTGAGCAGAGCATCTCGCCCTCCGTACGCGATGTTACTCCAACACAATTCAATGCAATAGAATGGAAAACACACACACACACACACACACACACACACACACACACACACACGATACTAACCCGATCTCTCTCTCTCTCCTTCTCACTCAATTATGAACGGATTACACTACAATCAAGATTACGTGAACTAATGTCAGGAGAGGAATAAAAGGCTTCACAAATTACTACTTACGAAGTAGAAATTCTTATATAAACCGAGACATGTACAAATCCACGGACAGCAAATAAACCTCTAGGGGGGAAAAGGATATTCGAAAATCAAAAATCCAAGAATGATGATGGTCGGCAAATATAGAAGCTAATGAAAAGTGAAAAACCAAGCGTATTGTAAATGTGTAGAATCCACTGATAAGGAGATACAAAAGGGCAGTGCACAGAAAAAAAGAAAGGACGGGAGACCCAAGTATTGGAAGATCGAAGATTTAGACTTACGTGGGATTTGGTGCGGTTGGAGTAGGACCGCCATCTTCATATGTGAATATCGGTATAGCATAACTTACGTAACCTTAGTGTATACCCGCTTCGCACTCACGCTACGTTCCATACGCTCTGCAGCAGTGTCCTCAACGGACACACTTTGATTGCCCCCTTATACAACTGTTAAAGAGAATGAGACATCTCGCATTCGCGAAATCGCTTGTGTCGCTTCAGAAGGATTTTTGTTTCTCTCAAACTTTCATTGCGTGAAATACAGAAAGACATAGGCTCCATCTATTCATCTACACCTCCTTGATTACTTCACAATTCACAATTAAGTGCCTGGCAGAGGGTTCATCGAACTACCTTCAGACTGTTTCTTTACCGTTCCACTCTCGAATACCGCCTGGGGAAAAATGAATACTTAAATCTTGCTGTACTAGCCCTGATTTCTCTTGTTTTATTACGATGGTTGTTTCTCCATGCGTAGGTTGGCGTCAATAAAAAGTTTTTGAAATCACAGGAGAAAGTTGGTGTCTGAAATTTCGTGAAAATATCTCTAAAAAAGCCAACCCATGTACATCACTCTCTCTCCCCTAGTTCGCGATAATACTAAACGCAGTGCCCTGTTTTGAACTGTTTGATGTCTTCCGTCACTCGTATCTGATGGTGATCCCATACAGCGAAGGAATACTCCAGAAGAAGACGGAGAAGAGTCTGTTTGGTAGACCTATTGCATCTTCTAAGTTTGTCAGTAAAATGCAGCCTTTGGTTTGCCTTTCCTACAACGTTATCCGTGTGATCGTTCTAATTAAAGTTGTTCGTAATTGTAATTCATAGATATTTAATTGCATTGACAGCCTTTAGATGTGTGTAATTTATCGTGTAACTGAATTTCAACAGATTTATTCAGTTACTCATGTGTATTGCCGTACACTGACGTACTGTACGTCAACAAATATATTTGTTTCTTTGGTTTGGTGGAACCTGTTTCCCAGATTTTTAAACCTCATTCTGAAACACCCACGTTAACGCTGTTTAGTAGCCATATTTGGAGACGCGCGTCTTCAAATATGGCTACTATTTACAGCGTTAATGTGGGCGACGAGAAATGACGAACGTTTTTTAAATTAAATTATTTTTAAATGAAGCTCGTAAATTTCACTTTGCTTATGAGCCACATCAGCTTGAACAATTCCGAGGGTGATGTAGGCAGCCGGGAGCAATCCTTTTTCTGCAGAGAAGAATGCTCTCGATATGTCTCTCAGAAATATCGGCAGTCTCTCACGGAGGGGTTTTGCCAGACAATAGTAAATTGCGGATGTATAGATACTGCACGTCTCGGTCGGCCCCCTCTCTTAATTGAGCATGAGCATTTCAAAGATTTCCACAACCGCTCTGTATTCCTGTTGTGGACCGATGGATCGTCGAAAGACAATTTTAAAGGAATGGTTCACAAATTCGTTATCTGTGCCTATTTTTTTCAAAGTTTTGTAAGACTTTCAGCCGTCAGTTATAATTTTGGTGTCTGGCAAAATGAAGTGCTTTCTAAGGGGCACTGAAGTTTTCTTACCCCTAGAATATATTTGAAGTATAAGGCATTTCCTAAACTCCCTTTTAATACCTCCGAAAACCCATATATGTTATATTTCGTTTTTTAGAAGACACCCTCTCCCGTACTTCCGAGTGGTGACTGATCAACAAAGTTATTCTCACACACTTTCATTCGTGGCGCTAACGCACTCTTCACGACAAAAACCGTAGTAGTCGCAAACAGTATTCACTGACACTTCAGTTTCCCACACAGTGGCTGGTAAAGTATTTTCTCTTTCCCAGCACGACACTTCGATGCTCAGTTTGGGCCTATCAAACCGTTTTTTTTTTATCCAGAGGGAAGTTCTTTTCTTGCATTTTGTGCAGCACAACCGAAAAGGGAAGCCTAAGTGTTGTTAGAAAGTGCATACACGTCTCCCCATGACAATCGACGCAATTACTCGGATCGTGGTTCGGCAACAACCCAAAAAATTGTGAAGAATTGTCTACGCTACAAAATAGCGGACCTAACTTCCTCCACGTGAGACTGTTCGAACTCTGTACTACACCGGATTCAGACGTCACTATAAACTACGTTATTCGACGTTTCGTTGTCAACGCGGAAAACAATATCGATGTTTGCGGCCTCGAGAGTCGCGCGTTTGATATTACGTATATAAGTAGCAAGCAGACAGCGACTTTGATATGCAACGCTTCTTGGAAATTACAAAGCCACTTGACTACACAGAGGGTATCTACTTTTGAATTACTAAATATAGTAGCTGTTCTTGATTCAATATCTGTCTGTTTCAATATTTGTCTGTTTCCTTGTCTCTCGTTGTAATTTCCAGTATGCCTCCATTCATTCATCTCCAAGAAACCATCGATCTTAGATTGGTTTTCACTTTGTGACGCTCCTTCGGCATGCTGTGTCGCTATTTAAAAGAATTTCTGCCGACAGGAGGTTCCGTCTATTAAATACCGACAGATACGCCTTCTTATAGAAATCAGAAGACGTACACACATACGATCTGAAAATTGCGCAGCTTTCGCTGCTATATGTAAGAATTTTTTAAATGAAACGTGTCAATAACCGTGGCCTTAAAATACGTCACTGTTCCAAAATAATACAGCTTTCAGTCAGTAGTAATAAGAAGAGCAGACAACTTCATTTTCTATTAAATCTCCTTTTAAATGTAGTTAATAATGCATACGTAATTCTGCGATATACCACAAATGTTCTGATCGACGTAAATTATCTCTGTCATTAAAGTAAATGGAATATAATTATGTTTTATACTGCCCTTATGTAGCATAGTCTGCACACATCTTCAGTTTGCGTTTTTCATATTTACGTTGTAGCGTGCATAGAAATTATAAATGGGCACCTACTTTCATTTGTCAATCTCGATAAATGCTTCGCTAGACCATCGATGTTAGCTCTTATCAGCAAGGTTCCAGTTACTTATCCCGTTGCTCGTAGCGGTTTCCTACTGAATATATTTCCATAAAACTATTCATTTGACAGCGATATAATCTTCTGTAGAAAACTGCCCCTTTTGTCAATGCCGAAAATCAACTTTTCTGTCCTGGGAGTTTCTAAATGGGAATATTTAAAATAAGTGCACTGACATGACGATTTTCTTGTGTTTTTAAAGGAACAATCCACATATGTATTTCGGCCCTTTTTTTGCTGGTTTCCCAAAATAACAAGTACACTAGGCTGCCGCGAACACACACACACACACACACACACACACACACACACACACACACACACACACACACACACACACACAAAAACTGCTAATTCCAACTGCTATTTCTCATCTAATCACATATAAAACATTTAGAAAACGTCAGGCGTTGGTTCCTAGAACTCATTTCTCCAAAAAGAACTTGTTACATACGAGTGTAGAATTTCAAAACAGTTTTCCTTAAAGTGAGAATAACGCTGTTCAGTGCTTCTTACAGTTCTATGATTCCGTACAGGATCTTTGAGTCCAAGATTTCTTTCTATTCCGTATTAGAGGAACGTCACAGAAGTCTCGACCTATTCGATACCATTATGATGCCATCCATCAATCTTATAAATTCTGAGCCTCTTTTTTGTCAGACTTATTTCCCCAATCCAAAAAGTTTCCGATTACACTTAATGGGGCACTACGCATGTAAGTATCAGTCGGATAATGACCGGTATATTTCCTGCCAACGAAAATTCCCTTTTTCCCCCTCTGCTAAATTCGGTACGGGACACATTACATTCGTAATGATAGAACAAATCATCAATAACTACGTAACGCCATGCGTAAACATAACTGTAACTCTTGATTACTATTGAAATCAATGGAAATTGTGTACCGTCTTGAGCTAACGTGAAATGCAGGTGTACTTCCTTAATCGAAATTACTACAGAGAACTTCTACCTAGAAAAGCTGAACACATCGTAGTACAAAAAAATGGCTCTGAGCACTATGGGACTTAACATCTGTGGTCATCAGTCCCCTAGAACTTAGAACTACTTAAACCTAACTAACCTAAGGACATCACACACATCCATGCCCGAGGCAGGATTCGAACCTGCGACCGTAGCAGTCGCGCGGTTCCGGACTGAGCGCCTAGAACCGCTAGACCACCGCGGCCGGCATCGTAGTACAATAATCACAAAGGAAGCATAGATGAGCGAAATAACAACGGTTCTTTCCTCTTTCTAACAGTGTCGGTGAAACTACCTGATAGATTAACAGTGTATGCTGGATCGGCATTCTAATCTGAAAAATTTGCCTTTCGGGCACCGACTGAACTATCCAAGTACCCTTTACCTTCCGCCAGTACCTCATCTCCAAACTTTACACAGAAGTTCCCCTGTAGACATTGCGTGGCTAGCACTTCTAAAATAAAGGTAATTACGGAGACATCACTTAGAGCCACATCCCAGGGGATCGTGTCCAGTATGAATATTCACCTTGCAGGAGTGTGTGCGCTGATTTGAAACTTCGTAGCAAATGTCCAAGGTACTAGTCCCTGTCCGGCACAGTTTTAATCTGTCAGGAAGTTTTAAATCCGCTGCAGAGTGAAAATTTATTCTGAAATAAAACATTGTTATGGTTATTTATGGTAGATCGAGACGAGGGCTAATAGAAATCTTTGGGTAACAGAAGAAATATTGAATTTAATTGATGAAAGGAGAAAATATAAAAATGCAGTAAATGAAGCAGGCAAAAGGGAATACAAACGTCTCAAAAATGAGATCGACAGGAAGTGCAAAATGGCTAAGCAGGGATGGCTAGAGGACAAATTTAAGGATGTAGAGGCTTGTCTCACTAGGGGTAAGATAGATACTGCCTACAGGAAAATTAAAGAGACCTTTGGAGAGAAGAGAACCACTTGTATGAATATCAAGAGCTCAGATGGCAACCCAGTTCTAAGCAAAGAAGGGAAGGCAGAGAGGTGGAAGGAGTATATAGAGGGTTTATACAAGGGCGATGTACTTGAGGACAATATTATGGAAATGGAAGAGGATGTAGATGAAGACGAAACGGGAGATAAGATACTGCGTGAAGAGTTTGACAGAGCACTGAGCGACCTGAGTCGAAACAAGGCCCCGGGAGTAGACAACATTCCATTAGAACTACTGATGGCCTTGGGAGAGCCAGTGATGACAAAACTCTACCATCTGGTGAGCAAGATGTATGAGACAGGCGAAATACCCTCAGACTTCAAGAAGAATATAATAATTCCAATCCCAAAGAAAGCAGGTGTTGACAGATGTGAAAATTTCCGAACTATCAGTTTAATAAGTCACAGCTGCAAAATACTAACGCGAATTCTTTACAGACGAATGGAAAAACTGGTAGAAGCGGACCTCGGGGAAGATCAGTTTGGATTCCGTAGAAATGTTGGAACACGTGAGGCAATACTAACCTTACGACTTATCTTAGAAGAAAGATTAAGAAAAGGGAAACCTACGTTTCTAGCATTTGTAGACTTAGAAAAAGCTTTTGACAATGTTAACTGGAATACTCTCTTTCAAATTCTGAAGGTGGCAGGGGTAAAATACAGGAAGCGAAAGGCTATTTACAATTTGTACAGAAACCAGATGGCAGTTACAAGAGTCGAGGGGCATGAAAGGGAAGCAGTGGTTGGGAAAGGAGTGAGACAGGGTTGTAGCCTCTCCCCGATGTTATTCAATCTGTATATTGAGCAAGCGGTAAAGGAAACAAAAGAAAAATTCGGAGTAGGTATTAAAATTCATGGAGAAGAAGTAAAAACTTTGAGGTTCGCCGATGACATTGTAATTCTGTCAGAGACAGCAAAGGACTTGGAAGAGCTGTTGAACGGAATGGACAGTGTCTTGAAAGGAGGATATAAGATGGACATCAACAAAAGCAAAACGAGGATAATGGAATGTAGTCAAATTAAGTCGGGTGATGCTGAGGGGATTAGATTAGGAAATGAGACACTTAAAGTAGTAAAGGAGTTTTGCTATTTAGGGAGTAAAATAACTGATGATGGTCGAAGTAGAGAGGATATAAAATGTAGACTGGCAATGGCAAGGAAAGCGTTTCTGAAGAAGAGAAATTTGTTAACATCGAGTATAGATTTAAGTGTCAGGAAGTCGTTTCTGAAAGTATTTGTATGGAGTGTAGCCATGTATGGAAGTGAAACATGGACGATAACTAGTTTGGACAAGAAGAGAATAGAAGCTTTCGAAATGTGGTGCTACAGAATAATGCTGAAGATAAGGTGGGTAGATCACGTAACTAATGAGGAGGTATTGAATAGGATTGGGGAGAAGAGAAGTTTGTGGCACAACTTGACTAGAAGAAGGGATCGGTTGGTAGGACATGTTTTGAGGCATCAAGGAATCACAAATTTAGCATTGGAGGGGAGCGTGGAGGGTAAAAATCGTAGAGGGATACCAAGAGATGAATACACTAAGCAGATTCAGAAGGATGTAGGTTGCAGTAAGTACTGGGAGATGAAGCAGCTTGCACAGGATAGAGTAGCATGGAGAGCTGCATCAAACCAGTCTCAGGACTGAAGACCACAAGAACAACAACATGGTAGATCGTTAGTCAGGCATCGTCCTGGGTCCCATTGCTTTCTCTCAGAGGCCAGCGATCTCTCTTCTTCGGAGTGTATTCCCGCGCTGTGCACATTTGCTACAACTTTGTATGAAAACTGCCGTAGCTCACCTTGCGCCGCATTACACCTTACAGCACAGAACATTCACTCAGTCATACGTAATATATACATGTCAGTCCCTAGACATTGTAATTAGTCTCCAAATCATTGTGTAATCAAGATTGTCCTACACTTTACAACGTGACCTGACCGTGGCAGCAGTAAGAGTCCATCTGCCACTGCCACAAGTCAACCTGGTTATGAACTTTTCTTTTCAAACACATCAGAATCTTAGTTTTGAAAGCTATGTGTAGTTTTTCAAAAGCTATTCGACTGGTTCTGTGGTGTCATTTTGTTAATTTTTCAGATGTTCTCTACGATATATTTACACATTAATACTTTCTTGATTATAATGGATTTTCAGGCCCACTTCCAAACTTTCTCCGTCGACTTGTTTCACTAGTTGAAGTCCATCTTTACTTGAGGCAAACGTTACATCTCGTCAGTCAAACGAAGGTAATACAGTCGTAGTCCATTAATTGTTTTCACACTTTTAAGGATCACGAAACTAACTTAAGAGCTAACATAACTACGTAGCCTTCTGTGGCCGGCATCATGACGGTTGAAATTCATGTGGGTGTTGTACCGCGACATTGTAAAAAATACTGTAATTATGACCGAGCAAGGTGGCGCAGTGGTTAGCACACTGGGCTCGCATTCGAGAGGACGACGGTTCACGCCCGCGTCCAGACATCCTGATTTAGGTTTTCCGTGATTTCCCTAAATCGCTTCAGGTAAATGCCGGGATGATTCCTGTGAAAGGGCACGGCCGACTTCCTTCCCCATCCTTCCCTAATCCGATAGGAACGATGACATTGCAGTTTGGTCCCCTCCCCCGAATCAATCAATCAACCAACCAACCAAATTTAATTACGAACTATGGTTTCGATATCAAGTGTCACTTTATCAATATACCTATAGAGGAAACCATTCGCATAATACAGGAGCAGTTCCCACCTGATATTTGCGATTTGGTGCGCCTGTGCCTATCGTCAACATACTTCACCTGATGGGGAAAATTTTACGAGCAATTAGATGGAGTGGCAATGCGCTCTCCCCTCCCAGTTGCTGCGAACATCTTCATGGAAGCTTTGAAAGAAACGGCCCTAGCTTCTGCACCGTTACGCCCCGTTGCTGCCTACGGGGTGTAGATGACATATTCGTTACCTGGCCACACGAGGAGCCGCAGTTGGGAAGCGCCCTCATAATTTAAACAGTCTGCATAGGAATACACATTTCACTCGCGAAACCGAAAACAACGGTGTTTTAGCGCTATCATTTATAGAACTATGGATGGTACACTGGGACACAGTGTATACTCGAAGTCAACTCACACAAATGGGTATCTACACGCAGAGTGCTGCCGTAACACAGCTCGGAAGTATTCAGTTCTACACACGCAGACTGTCCGTGCCTACGGGATAATTGACTCTAAGAAGATCAAAGAAGAATCGAGGGAGTGACACGACACGTTTCGCGCCAGCTCGACGAAGGTCAGCCGACATAAAACAAAGAGGGCAAGGACGAGAATAGTGGACTTACCATACGTGAACGGCGAGGCAACGTCTTCCGCCAACGAGGTTTCAAACAGATTTTCCACAACATGATAGCTGCACCAAGGATTCAGTCAACAAACTAAGCACTGCAAGAGTATACGAGCTACATTGTGGGCGCGGAGCTGTCTACATAGAGGAGACTGGGAGACAAGTTAGCAGACGAGCAGCAGAACGTAAATGGTATGTCCGATCAGCACAGCACAGTAAATCGGAGACAGCGGAACACCACCGTCACTGTGGACAGCGTACCTTGTTCCACGAAGCCCCTGTGCTGGCAAGAGAGTCGTGGACACGACAACGCAAAATTCGGGAGGCGGTTGAAATTATTGAGCAGCCTGACATATAGAGGACGCCTGCAAACTTCCAACGTCCTGGCTGACTGCTGTCCGAGTCGAGCGGACCGCGAGCGGTTGTGGGGCAGAAGTCTCACCGGGCACCGAATTGGCAACCTCAACAGACAGCCATAGTGGAACTGCCAGTGTATGTCCGCGCTCACCGTGAAGAAAACAGGCTCACTAAGAAGCTACGCGCTGATTCACAGACCGTCGCCAATCACTGGAAAGCCGGCTAGCCCTCCAGTAGCTACTTTCCTACCCTCCCGTCTTTTGTCATAACTAGCCTATTGTATTCTAAAGCCAATAAAATTTCGCAAATATGTCGTAGTGACACCTGTTGTCAGCAATAGAGCTGACTCTCCTCCACCAACCTAGTTTTGCCCTGAGGAATGCCGTAGTAATATGGCCGAAACGTTGGATTTAGAGTTTATAATTACAGTATTGTAAAAATTTTAATCATCGTAACTAGTGCTGTTGACAATAGGCTTCATTAAGTGAAACGTCGTTGCCTGACTCCTCATTCAGTTCTGAATTTTGTCATTATCTACATAGTCTAGTGGAAGCTGCAACCCACTGGCAGTGTACACTCGCCAATAAAGTGACACAGTCGAAAAGTCGAAACATTGCTTATCATCATTGACGAACCCAGACAAGATTTGCGGTCATAATTTGCCTCATTTAATCTGTTGTTACAAAATAAGGCTTTGCTTAGACGAAAGGTAATAGAGAAACAAATCATATTGTGCAGAGTACATTTCCCTTAGAATGTGGTGTATGGTTGTGACAGTTTTGCGCAGAAACGACGGGCGGCAATGCATCGAGGCGCAGTTGCCGTATCTGACATCTGGCGAAGTTTTGGGGAACTACACGCTGCGAGCTACAATAAACTTCCACCCGAGACACACAGAGTGCGTGCGTGGAACGCGGCATGGAATTAAAGACTGCTTTCTTAAAAGGATGAGTGAAATATAAGTTCTGTATTACATTGTGTGCGGTTAAGCAGTTGTTACATGGCATATTAACGTGTTGTGTACATTTCAATGAGTATCGGTAGGTGTGGCAGTAGTACCGGTCCAATGTGGGTCTCAACACACCAACTTTTAAGAATGGGTACAATCTGGTATGCAGCTGGAGAACAAAGGACGAACGATAATGCGTAGGGTTGTTTCGCATTTTTTCTGTAGACGTTGTTATTTAGAGATCCACCAAGTTTCGACTAAAAACGTTGACGATCGTACGAGTTATTGAACCTTGGGTTTGTTCATACCCCGAAGTGGTATAAAATGATTTGACAGATTTGCGCCATTCGGGTCGGTAGTTCTGTGTGCTGCAATTAATCCAAAGTCAGTTTCACGAAGAGGGAAAGGCAACAGTTCCCCTGTTGCTACGGTTTGCAGAAACGGAAATACGGTACGGTCACATGTTGGAACGTTACCTAAGACACTGGACTCTTATTCTGATTCAGCAGAAATCCTTACCGACTTTCTAGCTTGGTGACCATGACAGTGCCAGAGTCGTATTGCTGCCCCACCTTTACCGTACACTGTCTCACTTTGGATCGCGATTCAGACGCAGTAGAGTGAACTGCTGCATTAAACACACAGCCAGTGTTGTAATAAACTCTGCATGTGCTCATCACTGTACTATAACTATAGGTGCGTACTGTTCATATTTAGGAAGCGCCTGACCCGCCTACGTGTGATACCACTTGCGCTCAAGCTTGAATATCGGGTAAGGTCAACAAAGTGTAGTTTCGTGGGACGGCTGCAGCAAGGAGAGAAAGATGCGGACGACAACTTTGGCCGATGTGCACAGTGTGCGGGTGTCGGAACAGTACAGCACCGCGTATGGCCTCCCTAAGCAGTTTCTTGTTCAGCACTGCACCCCACTCAGACGACACTTCCGTGTGAAATAACTCCGCCCGGTCGACTTCGCGCGCAGGTGCTAGTACACGGTATGTGTTTCCGAGCAAACGTGCCATTTTTTTCTGCAGTCAAAACTGTTTGGAGGGAAAAAAAGTGTTAATTTGTGCCCTTGTCACTGTCGTGCTTCTCTTTATGCCTTACTTACGTATTAAAATGCAAGTAATTCGACTCTTTGGTCGCACGTAGTATGCTAAACGTTTATATTAGTGTCAGAAGACAGTACAAATCAGGCATCCGGCGTACGGACAGTACAGGGTGTCCCAGGAAGAATACTGAATGTTAGGAGATATGACAGGAACGCTCATTTGAAGCAAAAAGATTTATATGGATACATGCCTTATTCCGAATGGTTTCCGAAATAAATTTCATTTCACTTTCGTACAGTTTCTTCTCATGGACCAATATGTTGCCCGAAGAGAGCGAGAATATATTGAAAATCTCGGGCGATGCTGTAGCTTTGTAGATCAGCTTGAGGTAGTTGCCCAACTTCATAGATTGAAATTGCCCCGCATCAAATTCTTCGCCTCGACTTGCTCTCTACTACGGTGGTAAGTTGCAAACAATAGCAATGTACCGAATGAAATAGAAAATAAATTACTATGTTTGCGTTAAATGTGCTGCATCACGGAAACCATTCGGAATAGGGCTGATGTCCATATAAACTTATTTGCTTCAAATGATCGTTTCTGTCATATCCCCGAATATCAAATATTTCATGTGGGACACACTGAGCGGAAAATCAAAATGTTTCGAAATCTTTAAAGAAACCCATTAGTCAACTGAAGGCGTAGGTGGGAGAAAGCGTTAATTCACAAGAGCATACTTTGGGTTGTATATTGTTATATAGTCGCTTAAATAATAAGACAAGCAGACAAATGCTGTAAGACTAAACACATTTATGTGGAAGATAGTGATTTGTAGTGCCGCTTAGGAACTACTTGTCGTCGTCGTCATTTGTTGTATTCGAAAATACAACGGATTACTTGATCAGCTAATCCATACTAAACCATTGATTAGTATTTTTTTCCGCCGACCCTTTCAGTTATTAAGTGCAATTTGCCTATCCTGTGCAAAAATTAGGCACTCTAAGACTATTGTTTGTGAGTACCTGCCGGCCGGTGTGACCGAGCGGTTCTAGGCGCTTCAGCCTGGAACCGCGCGACCGCTACGGTCTCAGGTTCGAATCCTGCCGGCCGGTGTGACCGAGCGGTTCTAGGCGCTTCAGCCTGGAACCGCGCGACCGCTACGGTCTCAGGTTCGAATCCTGCCTCGGGCATGGATGTGTGTGATGTCCTTAGGCTAGTTAGGTTTAAGTAGATCTAAGTTCTAGGGGACTGATGACCTCAGATGTTAAGTCCCATAGTGCTCAGAGCCATGTGAACCATTTTTTTTTTTGTGAGTACGTTTTTGTTCTATGGCCGTTAATTATACGTTTGTTTAATGTTCCAACATTGAAGCTGAGCAAAATGCGACAGAGGAAAACTGTAAACGTACACTTGTATCGAAATCGCACAAATAATATTGCTTACGAATATGTAGTAGCAGCTGAAAATTGGTGCAAGAACGGGGCTCGAATCGGGATTGGCTGTTTATCGCGAGGAACCGTCAGGCTGTAAGATAGCGTTTTCAGACTCGCCTCAAACGTGGATTGTCGCTGATAAGAGGACCAGAGAAAGAAAGACTCGCTGACATCTTTCAGCAGGAGTATCATCAGTTAACCAGAGGACGTGACCGCGGTGGCGGATGCTCAGCGAAAGTCGACTGTGGGCAGACGAAGCACGCTGCTTGTATTGTCTTCCTGCTATGCTGTGCTGTAAATCTCAGCAGCCGATAAGCCGTATCAGGTGTATCGGATACCGAGGGCACACGTCACCTGCACGTCAGCGTGTTGAACCAAACTGCAAACCCGCTGTTCCATCTAGCTGATTCGATGTCACGTGTACAAGCAAACGTAATTGAGTTGTCAACAGGCAAATAATTATAATCTGTAAAAAAGATGTAAACGTCAGTCGGTAAGAACTGTCGATTAAAATATTTTTGTCGTATTTGTCTCATTTTGTGTGCTCAAACATGTAATTGGTACGACTACGAGTTTCGGACGAAATTATTTGTTGAGATATTTAATGACATAATTTAAAGAATATCTGTGAACGAGCGTCCGGGCATCTGTCTACGTCATTTCTCGCTTCGCAAAACTGTCGTGCTGGGGAAGCCCTGTTGCCGCAGTGCCAAAGAAACAGAGTATTCGTGTAGGAAAGAGCAGCCGGGGACCGCAGCAAGAAGCGAGGCCAATCTAGTCCGCTGTTGGGAGCCCCCAGCTAGTCCTAGGCCTAGCGACGATATCGAGTGTGCCCTCGTGCGTATCGTACTTCAGTAAACTCGATGACGTGTGTCGACTCCATTTGGTATTTTTGTACAGTTTGTTTCGCTATAGTTAGGGCAGTGTGTCGGCTTCGGAGACCGGTAGACGAGGAAGAGCGGACTCGAACTGTCACCAGCCGATGATCTAGCCCAACCCGTCCCTTTACCTACCTAAAGTGTGCACGTCGCACGCCAAGGAATCAGATGGCATATTCCAGCTGGATAATGCAAGACCCTGCACTACAGTTCACACCACAGAAACCTTGATGAATGTATGGTTCTTGACTGTCTGATTTTTCGCCCATGGAGCGTGGTGGATGCGATAGATACATGTATAACCACGTAAACTGACACAGCATATGTTTGACACACTGATGTTGATGGATATGAGTTCCGAACGGAATGAACGTGTAATCATGCAATGCCCGTTATGTGATGAACATTTCCATAAATTTGGTAAATATCGTGTTGGAGCTTCGGTGGAGTAACACTTTTCACTTCCGTCAGAATATGTCTAGGACCAACGACTTAATGTGCCAGATGAGGTAGGTTGGGTGTTTGATTGACTCACTAGAAGCACGTCTAATTCATCCACGTTCCAGGAGAAGAGCTATGAGGTTCATTATGACTCTGCTAGGTTGGCGCGAAAAAGTGACACAAAGGCTCATCAATACACAACTCTGTAGCTGACTCTCATGTTCTTTGTTGTTGGTGGACTGTTGATAGCTGTTTCGCTTGAATTCAATGGACATAGGCGCAAATTACAAAAAGTTTTACCTTTTGTCACGTTTTCGTCGCTTTCTTCTTGACAGAAAGCATCCGTTAAGGCTTTGCTACTTGCTGGTGCTAAAATTTTAGGACTACATACTTCTATTTAGGTTGCGATCCGTCGAACTTATTACTCAAAACCTTTGTACCACCACCTTGTTTATTTGAGGTCCGAGAAGTGTTCCTTAACAATAATAATCTGTAGCCTAGCTCTAGGACAGACATGCGTCACTGTGCTACCGCAAGAAAAAAAAAAAAAAAGCCAGAAAGCGATACAGTGCTCTGTAAGAATTCATTTGTTAAAGAAAAAAGAAAGTTAGGCAAGAAATTTTAAACATCGCAGGAAATTACCAGTATCGCAGCTGGAAGCTTCTCCAGTCATATGTTTGCTTAGTTATTACTGTATAGCTGAAAAAGTTCGCCACTTGGCGACGTTAAATGTTCAAAGCACGTCCATCGTTACATTCCGAGAACAGCCCCGAATTTTCGTCAAAGGACTGGATAGTTATAGTTTTTAAAGCTGGGAGAGTTAATACATGGCGAGAGAGCGTCTAGTACGGCTCATTTCCTCCATTTTTAACTTGAAAATTCTTCTTCGGTAAGTACCCAGCCCGGCAGAGCTGTCGCCAATTTCCCTACTGTTTTATATGGCAGGGACAGCACTGATAGTGTTTTCCCGATGACGACAGGCGAACAGAGGGCTGATATGACCCAAGGCGTCCGCTAAGATTACCCGAGGGGGAGAGGGGGGGGGGCGCAAGCCGACCGATGGTCTCGCTTAATGCATTCCAACCGGGCTGTTCGAGAACATACGAATGCACGATGACTCCAAGCGCAGAAATAGCCCCTTGAGTTCGCTGCTAGTTTCACACTGCCTTACTGGACAGGCACATATCAGGAAGCCTAGTTAGTATGTGCGTGCGTGATAGCGTTTTCTAGCTTCCGAATGCTCCACTGCTTTCGAGGCGTCAGCGCTGCTATTTATAATTATGTGTATCGGTGAGCGATTCTGTAAAAACCAGTGCCACAGTATCCATGTGGACAGTCCAACATTACCAGTAGTGGTTGCAGAGAAATTCGATGTTGACGTATAGGACAGGAGGGGACTGACATTTGAGTGAGTGTTCTGAGACACTGAAATGAGAAGGAAACATTTTACTGAAGCAAGTAACAAGCTGCGCTTCTGCTATGCACGGCGCAGCACATGTTCTGAGAACAAATGAGCGAAGTAGTACCTGCTCACAAGGAACGAGAAAGAAATGTAAAAAGGAAGAGAAATAACTGTACCGAGATCAGAAAGGACGCATATTAAAACCGATTTCAAATTCTCCTCTCCAGTGCACAGGCGATGAACGAGTAATTAAATTACTGAAACCAATATCTAATTTGATAAACAAGTTTCAATTATATGCTTTCAGCACCTTAGTTTCCTCTTTGCAGGAGCGGATGCAATCCGCTGTACCATTCTCTTTCTATGTTGCTTTCAGCCCTTTAATATACAGATACAAACTCCATTGTACAAAATCCCTGTCATTATAGCTCAGTCGCCTATAATCGTCTGAGCCCCTGTTTTTTAGTTAGTGAAAAGAACACACACTTTTCATTATATACTCCACGTTGACTACTTCTTCTTCTTCTTCTATTTGAAGTAATGACCACAGGTGCAATGGAGCGCTTTTACAGTACAACACTGTCATTCAAATGGGGAATTTTCACACAAAATCTTTCTTCAAACAAAACCCCTTAGATTGTAACATGATCGCTTGCTCACTCGTTAATCCCTACGTTCTTGTCCATAGTGCAAGCTGTTTTCTTCTTCGCTACAGCTGTTGAACGAATAATTCAGCTACAACAAACACTCGAATGTAGATAATGTCGTAGGAATTGAACACGGGTGGTGTGAAGCAAGTGGTATTGTAGGAGCCGCATGAAAGATGAGACGCAATGGAGCCATACTGCAACGACGTCAATGCTACCTAAAAAGCGAGGCGTTGCAGTTCGCTATGACGAGACGCATGTCATGTGACATCGGTAACGCTAGCTAAAGTCTCACCCAAACTCGGTGCAGTGTCATGTTGTGGCGAATAATAAATACTTGGCGCTAAATTTCGCTGCTGTGATCTTCTGATATAAACGAAGTTACTGAGAATTAGGTTTTTTAGCCTTCAAAAAAGAATAAAGGCATGATTGTTTCCCAACTGTATCGAATCAGACGGAAAAAAAGTGAGCATCATTGTACTAAGGTTGTACTGGCGCTGATTTCATTTTATCATCATAACAATTTAGATAACATAGAATAACCAGAAATACAGTTATATATCAAAAGTTTTAATTCAGTTTTCTTAATTGTTTATAATTACAATTCTTGGACAATAAGATATTCCAAGTTTCTTGTGCTAGCCAGTAAATATTCTGTTGTGTAAATTAAACATGATAATACTGAACATCAATGATTTAATAACAATATAGTGAATATTAAATGTAAAACCACTCCGAAACAGTTTTGAATACAGTATATGCTGCTGCAGAACAAAATTGATAAATCGTTAAAACTGTGAAAGAACTGTAAATAGTCTTCACGTGTTTGCCGCCGGATGACACGTTGCGCAAATTCCACAATATTTCCTCGGAGCGACTGTCCGACTACTAGCCCCCACCAAGGTTCAACCACATGAAGATGTCGGACAGCTACTCCAAGGAAATATTGTGGAATTTGCACAACATGTCATCCGGCGGCAAACCCGTGAAGACTATTTACAACATATCCGTCGAGAAAGCTTGAAGAGTCACGTGTGAGAGAACTACCAAAAAATCCAAAAAAACTTCTAGTTCATTGCAGAAAAACTCTTAAATGTTTCTATCAACGGAAAGCATCTTTCCTTAACAGTACTTACCCGAATTTAGATACACGCAATACCCAAAAGCAAATGGAAAAGTTAAAAATTTCAGGCATATACAAAAAACGAACAATACAATAATAGAAACCTAAACCACAACATATCTACATCTACATCTACATCTACATGACTACTCTGCAATTCACATTTAAGTGCTTGGCAGAGGGTTCGTCGAACCACAATCATACTATCTCTCTACCATTCCACTCCCGAACAGCGCGCGGGAAAAACGAACACCTAAACCTTTCTGTTCGAGCTCTGATTTCTCTTATTTTATTTTGGTGATCATTCCTACCTATGTAGGTTGGGCTCAACAAAATAATTTCGCATTCTGAAGAGAAAGTTGGTGACTGAAATTTCGTAAATAGATCTCGCCGCGACGAAAAACGTCTTTGCTGTAATGACTTCCATCCCAATTCGCGTATCATATCTGCCACACTCTCTCCCCTACTACGTGATAATACAAAACGAGCTGCCCTTTTTTGCACCCTTTCGATGTCCTCCGTCAGTCCCACCTGGTAAGGATCCCACACCGCGCAGCAATATTCTAACAGAGGACGAACGAGTGTAGTGTAAGCTGTCTCTTTAGTGGACTTACTGCATCTTCTAAGTATCCTGCCAATGAAACGCAACCTTTGGCTTGCCTTCCCCACAGTATTATCTATGTGGTCTTTCCAACTGAAGTTGTTCGTAATTTTAACACCCAGGTACTTAGTTGAATTGACAGCATTGAGAATTGTACTATTTATCGAGTAATCGAATTCCAACGGATTTCTTTTGGAACTTATGTGGATCACCTCACACTTTTCGTTATTTAGCGTCAACTGCCACCTGCCACACCATACAGCAATCTTTTCTAAATCGCTTTGCAACTGATACTGGTCTTCGGATGACCTTATTAGACGGAAAATTACAGCATCATCTGCGAAAAACCTAAGAGAACTGCTCAGATTGTCACCCAGGTCATTTATATAGATCAGGAACAGCAGAGGTTCCAGGACGCTTCCCTGGGGAACACCTGATATCACTTCAGTTTTACTCGATGATTTGCCGTCTGTTACTACGAACTGCGACCTTCCTGACAGGAAATCACGAATCCAGTCGCACAACTGAGACGATACCCCATAGGCCCGCAGCTTGATTAGAAGTCGCTTGTGAGGAACGGTGTCAAAAGCTTTCCGGAAATCTAGAAATACGGAATCAACTTGAGATCCCCTGTCGATAGCGGCCATTACTTCGTGAGAATAAAGAGCTAGCTGCGTTGCACAAGAACGATGTTTTCTGAAACCATGCTGATTACGTATCAATAGATCGTTCCCTTCGAGGTGATTCATAATATTTGAATACAGTATATGCTCCAAACCCCTACTGCAAACCGACGTCAATGATATAGGTCTGTAGTTCGATGGATTACTCCTAATACCCTTCTTAAACATTGGTGCGACCTGCGCAATTTTCCAGTCTGTAGGTACAGATCTATCGGTGAGCGAGCGGTTGTATATGAGTGCTAAGTAGGGAGCTATTTTATCAGCGTAATCTGAAAGGAACCTAATCGGTATACAATCTGGACCTGAAGACTTGCCCGTATCAAGCGATTTGAGTTGCTTCGCAACCCCTAAGGTATCTACTTCTAAGAAACTCATGCTAGCAGCTGTTCGTGTTTCAAATTCTGGAATATTCCATTCATCTTCCCTGGTGAAGGAATTTCGGAAAACTGCGTTCAATAACTCCGCTTTAGCGGCACAGTCGTCGGTAACAGTACCATCGGCACTGCGCAGCGAAGGTATTGACTGCGTCTTGCCGCTTGTGTACTTTACATACGACCAGAATTTCTTCGGATTTTCTACCAAATTTCGAGACAATGTTTCGTTGTGGAACCTATTAAAGGCATCTCGCATGGAAGTCCGTGCCAAATTTCGCGCGTCTGTAAATTTTAGCCGATCTTCGGGTTTTCGCGTTCTTCTGAACTTCGCAAGCTGTTTCCGTTGCCTCTGCAACAGAGTTCGGACCTGTTTTGTGTACCACGGGGGATCAGTTCCATCTCTTACCAATTTATGAGGTATGAATCTCTCAATTGCTGTTGCTACTATATCTTTGAATTTGAGCCACATCTCGTCTACATTTGAATAGTCAGTTCGGAAGGAATGGAGATTGTCTCTTAGGAAGGCTTCTAGTGACACTTTATCCGCTTTTTTAAATAAAATTATTTTGCGTTTGTTTCTGGTGGATTTGGAAGAAACGGTATTGAGCCTAGCTACAACGACCTTGTGATCACTAATCCCTGTATCAGTCATGATGCTCTCTATCAGCTCTGGATTGTTTGTGGCTAAGAGGTCAAGTGTGTTTTCGCAACCATTTACAATTCGCGTGGGTTCGTGGACTAACTGCTCGAAATAATTTTCGGAGAAAGCATTTAGGACAATCTCGGAAGATGTTTTCTGCCTACCACCGGTTTTGAACAAGT
The DNA here is from genome assembly GCF_023898315.1 of Schistocerca nitens. Lineage (NCBI taxonomy): Eukaryota > Metazoa > Arthropoda > Insecta > Orthoptera > Acrididae > Schistocerca > Schistocerca nitens. Next base: position 1,109,412,955 of record NC_064615.1, on the reverse strand, counting down.
ATTTTTGCCAATATATCGAGGGAAGGTTGAAGTCCCCACCAACTATAACCGTATGAGTGGGGTATTTATTTGTTACGAGACTCAAATTTTCTCTGAACTGTTCCGCAACTATATCATCGGAGTCTGGGGGGCGGTAAAAGGAGCCAATTATTAACTTAGTTCGGCTGTTAAGTATAACCTCCACCCATACCAATTCGCACGGAGTATCTACTTCGACTTCACTACAAGATAAACCACTACTGACAGACACAAACACTCCACCACCAATTCTGCCTAATCTATCTTTCCTGAACACCGTCTGAGACTTCGTAAAAATTTCTGCAGAACTTATTTCAGGCTTTAGCCAGCTTTCTGTACCTATAACGATTTCAGCTTCTGTGCTTTCTATTAGCGCTTGAAGCTCAGGGACTTTCCCAGCACAACTACAACAATTTACAACGACAATTCCGACTGTTACTTGATCCAAGCACGTCCTGTATTTGCCATGCACCCTTTGAGATTGCAGCCCACCCCGTACTTTCCCGAGGCCTTCTAACATAAAAAACCGCCCAGTCCACGCCACACAGCCTCCGCTACCCGTGTAGCCGCCAGCTGAGTGTAGTGAACTCCTGACCTATTCAGCGGAACCCGAAACCCCACCACCCTATGGCGCAAGTCAAGGAATCTGCAGCCAACACAGTCGCAAAACCGTCTGAGCCTCTGATTCAGACCCTCCACCCGGCTCTGCACCAAAGGTCCGCAGTCGGTTCTGTCAACGATGCTGCAGATGGTGAGCTCTGCCTTCATCTCGTAAGAAAGACCGGCAGCCTTCACCAAATCAGATAGCCGCTGGAATCCAGAGAGAATTTCCTCAGATCCAAAGCGACACACGTCATTAGTGCCGACATGTGCCACCACCTGCAGCTGGCTGCACCCTGTGCTCTTCATGGCACCCGGAAGGACCCTTTCCACATCAGGAATGACTTCACCCGGAATGCACACGGAGTGCACACTCGATTTCTTCCCCTCCTTAGCCGCCATATCCCTAAGGGGCCCCATTACGCGCCTAACATCGGAGCTCCCAACTACCAATAAGCCCACCCTCTGTGATTGCCCGGACCTTGAAGACTGAGAATCATCCTCTGAAACAGGGCAGGCAGCTGCATCTGGCTCAGAAACCTGTTTGTCAGACGCACCGGGGAGGCTTTCTGATCAGCCTCCGGGGACGTCTCGCTGCCTGCCACGCCTTGGAACGACCTCCCAATCAACCACAGGCGAGGGCTCAGCCCCACTGCGGGCAGCAACCGGGGCAACCACAGCGGCAGACCGAGACCGATCTGGGGACAGACGGGACGAGGTTGATATCCCCTTGATACCCAAGTCCGGCTCCCCACAGTGGTGCCCATTGGCAACTGCCTCAAGCTCCGCGACCGAAGTCAGCGGCGCTTGCAGCTGTGAGCGAAGGGATGCCAACTCAGCCCTCATCCGAACACAGCAATCACAGTCCCTGTCCATTCTAATCGATGTTGAACAACAGTTACTGAAACATATCGAGAAAACTACATACAAGCATCACACCAATAGCTATGAATAGCATATGGTCAATCATTTACTAATACTTCTCACCGAACGCTGTCTAATGATGAAATAAGTCAGCTGTTCAAATTGTACGTGACTTAAAAAGTAGTCCGAAACACAGCAACACTAATAACCGTTGCTCATAAGAGCAAATATTGTGTGTTAATGTCTGAGTCTATACAGGTTTTCAAGAACTACTTTTAAGCTATGTTGTCAACTACCAGAGTTTCACAAATAGGAGATAATACCAGTATTAAAGATATTAAACAGGTGGGCTAACTTCTACACGAGCAGTAACTAGAATGTTCCCCAATGGAAGAAAGAGTAGCAGGTGTGGTATAAAAAGTCGATTCTGTAGAATAACATGTTCCACTTCTAACTACTCAGGCCGACGAAAGATGTTCTTTGAAACAGGATCGTTGTTCAGGTAGTTGTTAAGTGTGGAACATCCCACTGTGCGCGCCCTGGTTTGCCATATGCGCAGATGGCGTGTGATGGACATCAGCTCAGTACATCGACAAGGCGCGACCTGCGGGTGAACGTCTCCACCTGCTGCGGTGGGCCGCGTACGATTCGGCGTCGCGGCCTTGGCGGTGTCTTGGAAGTGTCGGAGCAAAGGGCACGGGCGATAACGTCAACGCCAGGACAATTGAAGATTATTATGAGAACTGTCATTCTGTAATGCCATGTCAGGACGTGAATACACCTTGCAATCTATTTTGAGCTACAGGTTTAGAGATATGTTTACCCACAGTTGTAAATGAAGTTGTACAGTTCGCTTGTAATATAGGAGAGTTATCGGAAGAGTGACTACTTCATTTTAGTATCGTAAACAGATCGGAGCTCTCAACATCCGCCCTTGCAAAAGGTGAAGAAGAAAGAAGAAAAAAAAATGGTGAAGCTGACACATCCGGTCTAATGATACTACATAGCAGGTCCACTATAGTGAATAACATCAGTAATGGCGACCATAAAATATTTATAAAGTAAAAGTTGGCACACACATCGGCAGGGTGACAGATCGTTTGTGGAATGGAATACGTCGTACCAAAACCCCATTTGTATTCCTCCACTCTCTTCAGTGAAGTGGGGATGGAATCTAGAACACTCAAAGCAAAACCAGACATCACAGTATAAGACAACACACAGTCAAGTTGAATGTGTAGTGAGAATATCAGGTATTGATGTAACTCATAACAAACGATTTGTTAAAAAAGCAAGCACCAAAGTTTAGTCATCAGGTGTATACAAATTATGCTATGAGAACGGTAAAGGCTGTATCTGAGAGAGAAAAGCAGGTCTTCTGACATAATATACAAAGCACACCATATTATGAGAGGACGAAACTGCCCTATTCACACTAGTGAAACTTTTAAAGCAAATACAACACTTACTAACATCAAATACGTATGGGAGTAATCAGAGCAAGGAACAGAAGACATGCCACACTTACAAAAAAGTACACATGTAAGCAGGAACAGTATAAAACCAAACATATTTAGTATAGTAGGCACAAAATGTGTCCAAAGAAGTGCTAACTTCTTGTAAACTGATGCAAAACTATACCTACTAAAATTATGTACAACTCTCTTTACTTTTTCTGTTTAAAATATGGCTTTCAGCAAGAGTTTCTCTTGTTTAATAATATCACTTGTGTCCACTGCTGTGCTTGTGTATACGTTAGACACATGTATCGAACACATCTCCTCCTCCCTCTCTCTCGATCTCTATCTTGTTTTCACTCCCCCACTCAGCCAATCTCCTCCTTGCTCCCCCTGTCAGCCTCTCCCCTCCTTGCCCCCCCCCCCCCCCACCACCACCACCACCCCCTCTCGGCCCAACTGCTTCTTCTGCCATATCTGTCATGCAGGGCAGTCTACATTTCTGGAGTGGGAAAATCCCGAGTCTTGCCCCCCCTCCCCCCCCTGACGTTTAGACTATCCAGCAAAGCAGGTCGATAATACAGAACAGTATTATTCCTAAAACTGTCATGCAGGGCAGCCCATATTCAGGGCCTGAAAAAAAGTTTATCCCTGTACCTCCGCTTCCATTGAAGCTAAGAATATAAGCCCCACAGGCATGATACCCATGAAGTGTACTGTTTGTGTGCCAAATTTGGTTAAAATGGAATCAGGGCTCTGGAAGGAGATTTCAGGCATGTCAACATACTTACTGATCAGCATCTGGCAATGAGTATAGCTTTGAAGACATACAGAAAACAATAAGTTTGCGGGTTACAACGGATTTTCCCATCTATAACTTACTTGTATGTACAGTTATTGTTACCAACTTTTCCAGTCTATTGTACAAGTTCCCCTAAGTCAAAAATCTTCGAAAAATGCAAATGTTAAACATACGAAATGAAGAAAAATGTGCCTTATTCTCATTGCTGAAGTTAATACTGTGAATCAAACTTCAGGTGCCACATATGTGTATTGAAAATGAATCTGCTTCCCGTAGAACACTCCATACGAAGGGTATTATCCCTCTGGATCATGTATAGGCGGTTTATTTGCAGATATTTATGGCATAGGAATCTGGAAATGTGAACTCTGTTGTTCTTGTCGTAATGGCCAGTGTAGCCATTCTAAATACTGTAGCGGCCCTGACAGTCTTTTGCAGTGATTCTGTGGGAGAGTAGTAGTAATGCAGTGCAGAAACCAGAGGCAGCCGGTGGGCACAGTATGTCACCATGCCGCTTGCAGCACTACGGCTGTTGATTCAATGAGAATCAAGCGCTTGGCGGTTACTACACCAGGGGCGGCCAAGATTTCGGCTCGAGTGCCTAAGTGCTCAGCCTCGCCTCACATTTCCTCCCACCGCCACGCTGCTTGAGCGTGAGGAGGAGGAGGAGGAGGATGCGGGGGGGGGGGGGAGGCGGGAAAACTGTGACGTGCCTCATTTAAATAGCAGTGTAGTCGCACTCGATACTAAATCGTTTTATATTTTTACAATTCTCAACAACATAGGTCACAAAAACAAATTTTCGGTGTTAATGAATTATTTTTGGCGCACTTAATACCTAATTTTTACCTGGTACAAACTGTTGGCATACGGATAGACGTGAACAGTTCAAAGTTTTGCCCTCAGGTTGCCATATAATTGTGACTAGTTTCGTAATCTAAAAAAGGTCTTTCAGACAAATATGTCCACCGAAATATTGAAGCATTTTTGCAACCACATTATGGAGACTTGGAAACTTTGCTAGAGGAGAGGAGTGTAGACTTCCTGGACAGTTTTAATGTAAAAATGTTCGTCATTAAAATGGGACTGACCTTGCAGGTCAATCAGTTACATTTAGACGTGCACAGGGGCGCTTTCAAGTGAAATGGCAAACGGTCTCTGAAACAGCTCAAAACAGATGGATATCCTGAAAATCTCCATAAAACTATTCTTGTAATTCTTTCACACAATTCTTTAACGCCAGTGAGCTTAGGGAGCTGGATTGTCTTCGTCAGTAAGTGTCCCTTCTAAAACGCGATTTTCTTCTTAAATGCATCCCATCAAATCGAAAAGAAGTTACCTTACAGTGTCTCACTGTGGGTAGGGTGCAGTGAAGTCCACGTATGTCTGCAATTGTAATTTTCGTTCCTGCACTCACTTTTCCTTTGTAAATTCAACAGTAAGGGGTTCTAAATCGAAAAATCGTTCCAGGCGTACCCCTTGATTTAATCAACATACTTCGCAGTAATATATTAGGTGTCCACACTCTTCGTTTAGTTCCATTGAAAACCGTTGCAATTGACAGTGGAATAATGCGCGCAACTTCAGTAATTTTGGTATTTGTACCAGCAATTTCTTCGCGTGCTCCAGGTTGGCAAATTTATTCTTTCATTGTCATCTACATCTGTAAATTCTTTCTGCTTGGTATTGTAATGCGTTTCATAGCAAATATGCAGTACCTGTCACTTAAGCGAACTGAGAATTCTGATCCCCTCTTCTTTCATTCTCACTCGTGTTAAACGGTTGCGACGGTGGATCGCTAGACTGCAATTTTTGTGCAGACAGCTTCTGGACCTGAGAAAGTCTTTCATACCATGAACGAATAGCGCAAGTGAAACAGCCCCGACAGTACGATCGTGCTGACCTCAGGTAGTTGCGCCGACCGAAACATGCCACACAGCAATGCTAAATGAACTTCCGGGAAGGTCCGAGCGAAGCCGAGTGACAGGTCGGGCCTCGGCCCGGCCGCGCACGCTGCACGTGTGAAATTTGGTACGCCGTGACCGGCCCTGTGCTATACCTCCAGGACAACAACCGAGGTCCTGCATAAACTCGCCGATTTCAGTTAAAGGACGAGCAGTCCAACACCGCCTATTGTAATGAGAGAGCTACGCTGGCTGACGAGGCGACACGGTCCAACCAGCGGCCGCCATTGAGTTCTGCCTTTTATCATCGTCGGGTCATCTCTGGGTACTGATCGCCCGCCAAGGACTTGGTACCTTTCAGCTGGGAGTCCTTTTCCTGGCACACTGCGTCGGCAGCAGACATTGGCCCGGGGTGGGCGGGTAGGGAACTGTGGTTGGACTCCAGAGTGGTGCGATCGCCCCCTGTCCTCACCGCTCGTAGAGGCGGGACTTCTCACAAAGAGGCTGGTTTCTCCAGGCGGCATTCCGGCCATCCACAGTGCCGCTGACGGCGCCAGCTTGACTCACAGCCTACCATACTGGGCCGCGTGTTGCTAAGCTGGGCATTGTTCTCAGCAATCCTAGTCGCACCTCAGAGCCGCAGGCCAGGCAGCCGCGGTGCACGCAGCGACCAACCACGGACCGAGAGGAGGCGTGGCAGCTGCACCGTGGCGCCCAGCTGTAGCTATATGGCTCATAATGAAAAACTTGTTTTGCTACTGTTGTTTCACGGAATCCTCCACCGGCCAGCATCCTCACCTCGCGGCCACCGCCTGCCATGCCGCTAGGAATGGCCCGACGTCTTCTGGTCTACTTCAGTGCTAATACACAACTGCTGAAGATAGTACAAGTCTCAGAGGCAACTCGGAAGTGCAAGATATCAGAAGGATTTAGCAAACTATTCAAAGCAGCCCAGTTCAGCTGTCCACCATTGTGCGTCCGAAGCACGTGACGTGACTGCAGCCGACGTGTGCCGTGGCGTTCTACAGTTTATGCTGCCAGGACGTTGAGGGGAGCGACTGCGAGCAGCGTAGGACTTCCTGTCACATCTCAATGCCTATCTCGCGTGCATCCGATAGTTTACCTGATACGATGCACCGGGCAGATACCGAACTGTAGCTTCATTTTGAGGTGTCTCGTTATCACGAGAACCTGCTGCCGTTTTTCTATCGACGAAAACGTACCACCACTCAAGCTGCATCTCACCGTATCTGGCACGTTTCCAATGTCACCAATAACTTGCGGGCAAAGCAAAGCACTGCTCTCGCTCCCTCAGTCAGAGTAACAGCATTGCACTAGTAGACAATGTATGAAGGTTGTTCGTCTACCCCCTTAAAAGCAAAACACCTTTTCTGCTGTGCGTAAGGACCTTTATGATTTTGCGACGGGTAGATGGAGCTCCAGAGACAGATACTGCTCCCGCGATGTTTCACCTGGTTTGAACGGAAAACGTTGTAGTGAATCTCATAATAGATACAATATATTTTACCTGCAACCGCCCCCCCCCCCCCACACACACACAAATACACCGATTGTGTAAAGGATCGAACGTCCATGAATGAGAGAATGTGCTAAATATTTGACGTCGAGCATGTAGAACCATTGTGGTACAAAACCACCATTATGTGATTTTTATTATTTTCACGTCATTAACTCATAGACTAATGAAACACTCAAGCCATTGTAGAAAATTTTTGAAATTATATTTAAAGTTCCTTGGAAGTCGGTAAATGCTGTCATTGCCAAATGCTGGAGGAGTATAGTCTGGGTAATTTTCGCGCTGTGGGTTACGCTGCTAGAAGACATACACTTTAATACTCACCTGATTGTGTTAAACCGTTAAGGTAATATTATACGTGCTAATCATTACATTTGAACAGCATTTTAAGTTTTTAAATTCGGTCGTTAACTGTATGAAAAATAAAAGATCAAATTGTTTCCCCTAAAGACAACTTGAACTGGAACCGTTCTCCGATTTAGCCGTTTAGTGGTGAAGATGTGGTCTGTTGATAAGAAAACCTCGTAACTGAATGTGATACGATATTCATTTCAGTGACACATAAGTCACACTTTTGCGGCGGAAACGTAAGTGTATCGTCTGTTACGCAGGAACATGACTGTAGACATGGGTGTGGTCTTCGCTGAGGCTCGTAGCCTGACGTGACTGGACCGTGACATAAACAAAGAGAGACTGAAATTTCCAAGATGGCCCTGTAGCTTCCTTAACTTAAATTTCGAGAAGTGGGATCCACAGGAATAAGTTGAGAGCGTACCGTCTGGTCGTCCATGTGTACTTCTCAACGTTGATCTTTTACGAGAATATAAAGACAAATGCATCAGTTAAATTATCTGAGATTAGAGAACACATTCGTAATTTTTGTGACTACTTAGAATCCGTGCCACGTTGAGTTTTCGTTGGATGTTCCAACTATGTCCCGATAACTTTGAGCAGGAGTGAGTTGCGTAAAACGTCCTTTGTCATTCAAACGGCCGGATGACGCACGCGCAGACGGTAGCTTCCTCTGTGCCGTGCGACGCACCGGTCCGTTCCTTTCCCACAACGCACTGCGGCACGCACTTCCCAGTGGGCGCCGCGATCGAGCGACCGTCGTCAGATACCAAACCTGTGTAACTATCTTATGTGTTCGTCGTTGAAAGTGGCGTTGTGCAAGCACGATACATTCGGTATGCTAGAAAGAGGGCAACTTTCTTCAGTTGAGTCATGGCAATACGACAAGCTCGCAGTCTCCTGTCGCCCCGACGGGGTTTCACAGTACCTTCTGCCTCGCGCAGATGGCAAGTCTGCGTCGCGCGTGTGACACGCGTTGCAGTGCGAGCACCCACACCTCTCCGTCCTGGCAGCTCAGGCGAGCACCGAAATGAAGTCCACAACACCGCTCGCGTCGGTGACATCCCTTCGCTCCAGTTAGTTACATCTGCTTTCGGAATTGATTTCATCAGCTCCGATTTTATAAACGGCGACCCAACATTTCCTCGGGATGTCTCCACAGTGATGCCGGACCCACCCTCTCCCGCTAACATTCGTCTGCCGGAAGGGTCAGTGACAACGACGGTCGTTTTTGAGGAAGCAGAGTATCCCCATTTCGGCAGAGCAGCGCTAATCAGAGCGACAATCACATGAACACGTATCGCGATTGTTAAGATAGGTTTGTGAGGCAGGAGTAGGGCGCAGAGAAGAGCTCGTACAGAGTGCCGTCGTACATGGAAAATGTCTGAAGAGCGAACCTTCAGGTGCGCAAAAGAAAAATAATATATTTCGCCAACAAACCTTATCTCGTGAGTGTGGTGCGGGTGCGGGTGCCATTACATCGCTAGTAGAGACGGATTTCGTTGGGAAGCATCGTGGATGTTGTGCACGCGATTCATAGGTGTCTGTTAAGATTTCCTATCTATAACTGGAATGAACTTGGCATAAGTCTTTGAAAGAAGAAATGCAAGGGCACTTTTTACAAGTTCGCAACTCAGACGTCGCTGTTTTTTTTTTATTGTTATAAGAAAAACAAGGGATTGGCACCGCTATTTTTGGCCTTATACTACGTTTTACCGTATTTTCGAAGCCCAGTTTTGATTAATTACGTTGCGGCAGCATTGCGAAAGACTTCCCTGTACACAAAAGTAAAGTATCCTGAAAAACTTGGAATTTGGGGCTGTGGCATGCAGCGAATTAGCGATTTACGACACTTTGAAGTATTTTTATGGACGAAACGCCATTTTTAGTTTATGGTACACAATTTTTAATCTTTATTCGTCCTTAGGGAAACAAATTTTAATCTAACGTAATCATTCTCCACCTCTTAAGTGCTAGCAGTACAGTCTTCTTTCGTGTTACTTTAAAATAATCATAGTCCTTAATGACTTGTTTAGGGCCTATATGTGTAATCCGGAGGATATGACTCGAATTGTCATCTTATCTGCAGGTAAGTGTTGCTCGAAATATGTTCAATGGCAGCACACTTTCACAATGCTGAATTGATGTAGCACTTGTCTCGTCAATATAGATGACCATGCAGTCCATAAATTAGCCCTTCCGTATCAACTCATCATTATGATGTCCTCGATATTTTCTGGTACATAAAGCACCTATTACTAACATGATAACTGTACTTAGGCGTTTATGCTACATAGCGATGAAAAGTAACTTTTCCTACTGTGACGTATTTCGACTTGAGTTCGTAGCAGCAACAGTATTCACCGTTGCAGTTCCTAATTAATAAATGCGTGGGAAAAAGGCAAATATCGTATTACTGAAGTTTCAGCCCTAGGACAGAATTTAAGCAGACAACTTGCACGAAAATCACGTATAGTAAGGGCAGTCAGCAGCAGAGCGTAAACAAACACCTAGACTGCCGTTGGGGTTAGGGAGGGGGAGGGGGGGTAACGAGCTCGCCTATGTCTGCAGCTGTGGGTCTGTGCTTCTACGAAAGCAGAATTTCAAAATTAGAAGAAAATGCAACGAGCAACGTACACTCGAAAGGAAAGTTTCTGAAGTGTGATACTGCAGACTGACCTCGAATTGTGGCTCTACGTAGATCGCTGCCGCTCTGGATGCTGTGGCGATGTAGAGACTATCCTGATACTGGGGCTTGGAAGCATTTCACTTAATAACGAAATTCTCTGTGATTGCAAGGTGGAACTGTTCATAATGCATTTTGAATATTTACCTCAACAGTAAATTGTTATTCGGATTTAGGGTGCGCACGTCAACTACCCACCACCACTGTTACGATCACGGTTTGTGGTTTGTGATTTCGTCAACGGATCAAAGACTAGCACGTGGCAAGACGTCCAGATGGATGGTCTTCCTACACCCGCCACACACGTGTTGTTTTTGGCGTCTGCTTGCCCAGCTATTTATCCAGCCACACAAGTAACAAGCCGTGCTGCCTGCGGCTGCGCCGCCTTCTGCCGGCGTCCTTCGCGTTACGCGCGTGGCTGTCGCCGGTGACAGTCTTAATGATAGCTTTGAAAGTAAAAAAACAACGGCATTTGTCCTTCGCCTGCGTGCGCTCCCAAATTCGAAGATGACAGGCATATGCTTACCACCTACTCCTGTGTGTGCCGATACGCTTCCCCATCTTTCTGGCAGACGCCCTGTTCTGGTATCCCCTAGTCCTCCGTGGCGAATGTGCATGGTCACAGAAAGATTTTTTTTTCTTTATGAAGAACGCTCCTGACATGGAATCAACTATTGAGTGAATTTGAGGAATCTTGCATTAACTATTACACCCTAAAAAATGAAACTGTGTCAGTCCTCTAGCCCAAGATACTGCATCCAGGTTTTGAAAATTCTTTTTAGCTGGGAGTTGTTGTCAACGTAACGTGTTGGATCTTTGGCTCCGTCGGTCCAGACCATATTGACAAATGACAGGTATATATTTTCATGTGTACCATTTTCTAATTGTGTACACTACTTGTAGCGACAATTTTAGTGTCATCGTATAACTTACTGTGATAGTCACAAGAGGAAAAATAAGCTCAGAGTAAACAAACGTACTGCAAAACCTTCCGTTAACTAAAGACATGGTGAGGATATTGACTGTATAGTTGGTAGTGATAAATTAAGCTATGCTCGAATGGGAAAGAACCGACGGAACAGTTCGTGCCGAGGTAAATAAATCTTTTAATTATGCGAACTAATTGTCCGTCGAAACAGTATTACATTTTGTTAAACAGTTTACCACGTAAGGTGCTAAATTTTCACGTCACACTGAGGCACAAAATTTTAGATCGATGAATTGCACCACGGATACAAAGAAAGCACTACTCAACCAACATTTTTCATGCCTTGACACAGAAGTTAAATCAGTCGTCGCCTTTTGCTATTGAACAAATAATCAAGAACCTTTAAAGAAGCATAATTTTGTTTCAGTCGTCGATTCTTCCCTCCACGTGAGTTTTTAATTGGGTCCTTTTAAGTAGTGTGTTATATTGTCTTATAATATAGTAATGTTGCTATATGTTACAGTTATTCTCTTGAATTTTCAAAATAAAACCATTCCCGCTGAGAGATACTGGAATCTAACACGAAATCGTACATAGTCCTGTTGTTGTTGATAATTTAAAAATAAGTATGTGGCGACAATTCTGGCAAAATCATCAGTGATAGCTAGGAATTCAGTTATCTTTTAAGCAGCACGTGTAGTCCACATCTCCAAGGAGAGAGAAATATTGTTTTAATGGCGAGAAGTAAGTGGGTAGGTTGAGCGCAGTTGCAGATGATTTAATGATGTTCTTCCTTTTCTTATAAACAGTTATTTCTTATTAACAGCTAGGCTGCACACACAAGTCACTTACTTACTAAATTTTTTTTAGTAACGGATGCAAGCTATGAAAAATAAAAAAAATTTCAACTAAAATTCTGCAGCTACACAAACTCCAGATCATGAAATTCGCTATTGTTTTTAGTTCTTTTCATTCCTTTTAACGTCACCATCTTTAAAAAATTGGAAGTCCCAGTTATCTATTATTTTATTGAACCTTTCTGGCAAAATAATTTTAAATTTAATATCGAGATCAAGAGAAATTTTATCACCATATCTAGTTATTAAGCATTCACAATCAGTAATGTAATAACACTCATTTACATCAAGATCACTAATCTTTTTAAACAGATTAGAATTGCTTGCATTATTGAGCTTCTTCAGTAGAGTGTCCATTTATATAGAACAAAATTTTAATAATCTTTTAAATTTTTAATCTTTATAAATATGACTAATGGATGGGATGAATTTCACTTTGGCATCTTTGTCGAAAGAAGTCATAATCCAAGAGAGAAACAATTTGAGTGTAATATTTGCAAAGCATATTTTAAACCATCATTAATTATAGAACACTTAAGAAGTCAGGATCATACTAAACATGTTGGAACATTAAAGAGAATTTACAGAGAAGAATATGAAAAGTACTTTGATAGCTATGAGGAAACTGATATAGAAATATGGGAGGAAATATAAAATTCCGATTCTCTCTTTTCTATAACTGTAAAGCAAATGGTGAATTCTAATTTGCCAATTAATAATTTACCTACAAAATTACATTAAAGGCTATTCATTATTTTTAAAAGTTTATCACTCTATAACAAAGTTAGACGACATAGAATACAACAAAATGCAACTAACTAATTTATTCTATTTGTATAAGGAATGTAGTATGAATGTTTTATTTACATTAGAATATATAGATAAATTATTTAATTTTTAATATCCATAAGGCACTGTATCATAATTTTCTAGAACAATTCTTTTATCATACTGAAATGAAAATTCTTTCTTAACCTGTTTGTTTACTAGATTTTTAGTATCAACATATCTTCTTATCTGACTGTATTCTAACTGTATCTTTTCTTTAACTTCACTTTCTATTAGCCTTATCATCGATTCACCATTCAACTTTTGAATATTCTTGTAATTTAAAGTGAACCCTTTAACCTTCATTTCTGTCCTCTTATAATTTTTCTGGTAATAGTAACTTTTGGGACCTGTGGAAGCACAATCTGTAATACAATTGTTTCTAATTCATTAGTCCATTCACCGAACATACAACCTGTTTCCACAGTATTTTTACCGTTATCAATATATACTACATAACCAGTATCAAAATATGCAACAGATTCTCCTAGTTTATCTAACATATCATACAATCTAAGCCTTGCATTTGATGCAGTGAATGCAGCTATGAGAATATTAGTAGCTGCATTGTTTTCCACGTAATAATCCTTGAAATTGTACCTCATCTGAACCATCTGCTCTGTACTAAAATTTTCATCTAAGTTACCTAAGCGATCATCCAGTAATATCTCATAAAATCGTTGCAAATATGTCACATATTCTGTTTGACTCATATTTTGCCTTTGTCCAAATTTACCCCATAATGAATTAAGACATATCTTAGCAACAGCTCGTTTTCCAGGATTTTCCTTTATTCTATCACGATCTAAGTCAATGTCCAATTTCTCTTTAACTGTTTTGATGTATTCTTCATCACTTTCAAAATTATGTGAATTAGTTTCTAATTTTACTATCATAAACTCTTTCACATAATTTTAAACATCATATTGCTTTTATTTTTAAAATCCCATACTTCATACAATACTATAACTTTATATCCTTTTTCTACCGCTTTCTTTACTTCATCAGTCGTCCAAGTTCCAATAAAACTTCTTTCTTCAACACTGTGATTGCGTTCACTTATTTGTTTAGGAAATAATAGTTTTTCATTTTTATCGATTTGCATGCGTACAGGTAAAACAGTATGATACAATCCTCTAGGAGCCAACACTTTACATTTTGTTAAGCCATACCAATCTTGGTCTATATATTTTTCTTTCATGTTCTTCAGGTTAATAATCATAATATTGCACAGTAGGATAAAGACTACATACATCAATATATTTTATTTTTGAGCTAATACCATCTGCTTTGTTCATACACCATAAAATGTATCTCTTGGATTCAATGGTTCAACAATTTCAGGTAACTGCTTTAATTTTTTAAGCGTTTTATTCTCTGTTGAGTTCAGCCAATCACATTCCCACATTTCCACTAAATTGTATCCACTGCACTTCTTGTTAAAGTCTTTTGATAAAGATCGTTCATCGTTTCCTAATTTTTACTGTTAATCGTTTCACTTTTTAAACACTTTTTACATCCATGCCAATAACCATGGTATTGATAAATAGTATTAGTTTCTTTATCAAATCAATCTACTTTTGCTGCTGCAACTCTTACTTCTCCACCATTAAGAGCATCTTGAATGTTGCTGTTATTTAAACTATCCAACCAAGCTATGGATTCTTTACTATAATTCTCTTTCTGTTCTTTATCCAATACTGCAATTGTATTTTTCGGTGAATATTTAGATCTGTAAATTTCCATACAAATGCCAGCAATAGTTAAATAACAAAATGGCTCAATGTTAGCCATTTCCAGAAATTGTTTTCTTAATTCCAAACAACCTCTTCTTAATATATTTACATCAGAATTATAGTACTCGTTAATTTCTGTCTTTATACTGAACACATAATTTTCTTTAACTCTGGAGCTGTGCCATTTGAGAAACGTTTCTCTATGTTTTGGATTCATAGTGTCAACACAGTAACATCCAGTATCAGGAATCGGTCCTACATAATTTTCATTTTCTGGGTTATTGAATAAATGTGGGAAGTAACCTTTCTTCAGTTGTTTCAAATCAAAAGTTTTTGGAAAACTACTGAGTGGTTCTTAGATAAAGTTACTACTATCTATAATTTTTATGCCCAACTGCGCGATCTCCAGTAACATTATATCATCCACTTACAGAATTCATCATTTGTCTTAAATTTATAAACAGTATCACCTTTGAAATTGTGGACAATTATAAGAATTGGAATGTGTGTTCCAGTTTTCTTGAGTTGCTTCATAATCAAACCACATGTATCTTTCGGTATAGGGTCAATTCGCTTTCTTTGGAAAGCCTTTCTTACAACGTTTAAACTCTTTAAGACCAACTATTTTATTATACATGAAGCACTGGTAAATATAAAAATCTTTAAGTTCTTCATTAACATAACAACCTTCTTACAATTTGAGCAACCTTGCACTATAAATTCTTCACCAAATTTTCTTTCACAGATACCACCATTTTGCAATATAGGTTGCATATAGCATTTATGATTTCCAATTTACACTACTTGTTTACAATTTCTGCAAAGTTCAAAGCCACATTTATGTTCTTTAGATCTTAAACAAATCTTTTTACATCCTGCACACCTGTAAGCTGTATCACAAACTTCTTGGTGATTGTTCAAGCATTCTTCATTATAACAGTACCTATTGCATTTTTCACAATAGATCTTATTTTCTTCACTTTCATGGTCTGGACTTTTGCATAATATGCACACTTTTCTGTCTCTCTTACATCTGTGAGCATTTGTTGTTATATAGCTTGTTGCATTTATCACAGAAGTATACTGATCCCAAGAAAGCAGTCATACGTTAATTACATCAAAATGATTGTGATATTTGTACAGATAAATCTTTATATATTGATATTTATTTCAATGCTGCAACAACCTTCCTCCGTAATGGTGCAAGACCGTAGCGCTCTGAGAAGTCACCCTCGGGCTCGGCAACGCTTCAAGCAGCAAGGTGTCGACACATCCGAAAAAAAGTCCACAGCGCAGCAGCTCATGTGACATATCAGGTGGGTTAATAATGCCACATTGGCACCAAATTTCACGTCAGTTCTGCCCAACGCCTCCCTGGATGTGTCTCACAACGGGAAGGCCGTCGCAGCTTCTTACCCACGTTTCACCCCTTATTTTGACGCCTCTGCGATGGAGGTTAGAACCTCGAGTACTAGTGCTGAAATCACTCAATTTTTTTATGAGTGGCCGAGGACATTCCAGACACACCGCCACTCAGAATCGACATGTTAATACCTCAGGGTGTGGCATTAAGGTTGCGAATGTAACCACATCTTTCCTTGGGGCGTTGATTCCCACACATTTCGTGGTCGAAAACGACAGTTCGCGGAGCGGTGAGCAACAACAAGACAATCTTGACAACATCTGACGCTGACACCTCAGGATGTTACAACCCTTCTCTACGGATGCTGTGGAGCTTCTTTGTCTTCTGGCGTAATCACGAGGGGGTGCGACATTGACACATACGTGAATAAGACGGCAAAGGGTCCCACTATGACCCGCCAGTTCGGCGCAACCCTCGGTGGCACCCGCACATTTTTATTCAGGATTTTAAAAATTTGCGACTATAGAGAGAACCTGTAAAGTAATCAGAGGCGTCTGCAATTAGGCAACCCTTCGACACCTTTGCGATTCGAGTTGCCACTACACAAGAAACTCAGATCTGTGGACTTTTTGCACGTGTCCCCACCTTGCTGTTTAAAGCGTCGTCGAGGCCGAAAGATATGTCGCAACGCGCCACGCTTTTGCACCACTGCAGAGAGGAAGGTTGCAGGTACCTTTCAGCCAAATTTCAAACTTACGTGTAGAAATGGCAGGCAGTGACGAGATTTCGAAAAAATGATCCTTTAATTCTGTTGCGCAGTGTATTAGGGTCTAATGTTAACACTAAGATACAACTGAAGAAATGCAGGTTAGCTGAATGGCAACGTGACTGTGACGCATCAGATAGAGGTCCTACAAGGAACCCCTTGAATGCCAGGTCGTAAGTTCAATCTATTGTTAGGCTCATTTGAAAGCGTTGTGTTAACAGTTGTGACAGGAAAAATATTAACTGGTAATGAGTCACCATCTACATCTGGAGGGAGACAGTGTTCGGGAGACGCAGAAATCAACCTTCTACGGAGTGTATGTATTACACCTCACAAAATGGACATCGTCGACGTTAAAGAAATGTTCAAAACAGACCATTTGCTTCCACCGTGAACTCAGAATGAAAAATGGTGTGCCACGGTGATCACAATGGTTCGCACAATCAAGATCGAAGGCGAATTCCTTGAGTGTTACAAACCGTGTAGGACGTTCAGCTAGGTATCCACTCTTAAGGAGCGTATGTGGAATAATATTAGTGCAAAGGGGTGATACGTTATGGAATGTGATAGCATGCAACCGAATGCGAAACTGTCTGACATTGAGCTCATCGGGAAACCGGCCATCCTTTAAGGCTTAGCTGCAGATAGCGATAATATGTTTTACAGACACGGAAAACACAAACATCCATAGGCTGAACTTGTCCAGTGGTTCGAAGTGGTATGAACTGTAATGTCACATACTTTTCAGGAGGGGTAGTTTGCTCTAAAGGAGTATGATTTTTATACGTAGACCAGGAATCAAAGAAAAGCTAGTTTTTTGACCAGCTGTTGGCCAAAAGCAGTCCTCATACCATATTTGTAGTTCTCCTAGCCCATTTACCCACTCTTGCTTGCTGTGAAGTAAATATTCCCTACTTCCCTTGCGAGTTCACGCACATGATGAAGAATCGTGGAGGGCAGAGCAACTTTCCAGCCAATTTACTATCCAGATTGACAGTCAGCATAATTGTGTACTAATGTATTAAGGCATTGACGTTAGTTGATACAGCTCTCTTGGTACCTCTACTTTCCAGGGTACATTTCGTGTGTGTTTCCCCTTCAAATACCGATTGGTCGGAGTTTAGAACAAATTCCTTAGTGAACGATAGGATAAGTTTGTTTATCCCATATACAAATTTCCAGGCCAATTCTGCAGCTTGTTAAGGCTTGTCAAGTTGACGCTCTGTTTGAAATTCCGTTATCTTCTGTAACACTGTTTGAAGTTTCGGAACCATCCACTGCTTCCCTTGAAAGCTCTGTAGTCTACGTCGCGCGCAGTTTGATGTGCATAACACAGTAGGTCTCTATCATGCACATCCTGTAAATTTAATCGAGCGTCCTGGAAACGCGCAAACAATTTTTGTAACAAGTGCACCATGGTCTTCCCTTGAATATCCGTAGTTTTTCTCATGCACTACACAGTCGTATTTCTGCGGACTCATTCAAAATCAGTTCATAATTGTTTTTCTTTTAACGTGCTGTGAATGTCTTCCATGTACGTAGTTACGTTTAGTACCTGCCTCTTGGACAACGATTGTCCTTAACTACGTTTCACTGGAGACTGGATTTATGGCTTCTTGTCCGACAAGAATGATGAACTACCTCTTTGAGTATCTGTTCCCGTTATTAAACGCGTATCGTCATATTTGTTCTCCTTATGCACGTTGTCCACGCAGTCGAGCGTATACAACACTACGCATTTCACTGACTCATTTTGCAGAAACGCTAATATTTCATCTGCCCATTCTTTCTGAATCTGCGAATTTCCTTCGCTTCTTTTCTGACGAAATGTCAACTTCGGTTACTGTTGGTGTAGATGATACCGCTGCGACTGTTGGAATTCTTTACTGGAGAAAAAGACCGTTTTCGCAAATTAAATTCCCATCTTCAACAGCTTCAAGTCAGAAGATTAAAGGTTCTATTTAAACCGGATAAAACCATTCCTGACATTTACATCCACCGGTTAAAACCTCTAACTCACGAATGTGTGATCGTCTGTGATAAAATGTATCGGGGGCTAAAGCCATCCCCAGGTTCCATTGTAGACATTCCCAGGCTGTCTCCAGTGGAGATTGGGGATGGCCTTAGCCCCCAATAAATTTACCATAGACGCTCACGCATTCGAGACCAGAAGTTTTGAATACTTGGATGTAAATGTTGGGAATGGCTTTATCCGGTTTGAAAAGAAGTTTTAATCATTTGGATTGAAGCATCTGAAGATGCAAAATTAATTTGCGAAACTGGTCGTATTCTCCAGTAAAGTATTCCAACAGTTGCAGCGGTCTTCTGTATTCAAATCTTGGAATATTTCGGCTGTGGTTGTACATATGAAGTAGTGTGTTGTTTTTGATATAATACAATGTTTGCTTTGTTTATCGTTGGCATCGCTCTACTTTGTTTCGACATCACTAGCACTGTAGCACTGTTTGGACTTATTCGCCGACTAAGTAGTTCAGCTATGCTCTGTAGCATCGTGCTGTGTCACAATTGGATACCTCCAGTCCCGCACCCTGTCGCCATTAGCAAGGAATATCGTTGCATGGTAGATAATGTATGGGGCGTCGAATGCTGTAAATATTGTGGTCTTTCGCGACATCGTACTGATGGGGTTACTTGTTAGAGTGCATGAAATTTTTCCGGCCATAAGGGAAAGAATGAAGATGGATTACACCAGTCCCAGTTTGGAAATGATACCTTTTCTTACGGTACATGGCCCCTACCCAACATACCTGCATAGGATCAAGAGGCGCAACACAATCATGAGAGATTGTGTTATTGATGTGTGGTGTCTGTTCTGTCGAACATGCCCGGCAGAGCAAACACCACATAAAACTAGTATATGTGCAAGATCGACTGTTATGATATCCTCAGTGTGGATGCACAATAGGTTCCGAATATCTTGCGAAAATACAGGAAATGCTGCGAGGAAATCGGGAAAATTGTAGCGTGCAAGAAGAATTTGAGGTGGCCAGTAAGCGTGCCCGCATGGCCAAACGATTATGACGAAAGCTCGCTTAAAGCGGGAGATCCGTGTTAGGGTCCCGTCCAGTACAAATTTTCAACATTCGACACTGAATTACCCGCGCGTGGCTCACCACTCTCGTGCTGTTATTTTTCCACTCCCTTGGAAAACATACCTTGGATATTTTCTGGAATGTGTTCTGAAGTTTCGGTTGCCCGGCATCGGAACAGTCCCTTGTCTGTTTATCCTCCTTTCTTACTGCGCCACCTACTGGATGACTGTCTCCTCCGTGCTTTATGCACGCGGGGCTTCCCGAGGCCGCTTGCCCCATTTCCTTCAGGAATTTTAAAAAGACCGAGTTTTCAAGGGGCGTGTGTGTTCAGCCTTGTCGAACACCTTCGTCCAGCAGAACGAGGTGCATCAAGGCTCCGTTCTCTTTGGTATACCCCTTAACCGTATTATGGACTGTCTCTTGCGAGGCATCTCCAGCTCTCGTTTCGTCGAAGACATTGCAATCTATTGCAGTTCTCACGGACTTGTCTCTTTGTGTGGTGTTTTCAGCAATATTAGATCGTCTTTACTCGTGGAGCATCGACAATGGCTTTCGCTTTTCCACGCACAAAACGCTTTTTTTTTTTTTGCATTCCTAGCGGTGCAGTGGGTTTCTTTCACCGTCTTCACATCTTGGACCTGTTGCTCTTCCGTTTACCGAAACTACGAAATTCCAGGGGCTCATGCTTGATAGAAAACTTTCTTAGTCATTCCACGTATCCTAGCTGACCATACGCTGTACTCGGTACTCCATTGTCGTACGTGTCCTCAGCGGTACTCCCTGGGCAGCAGATCGGACCTCCCTCCTCCGTTTGCACCATTCCCTTGTCCGTTTGAAACTAAACTATGGCGTTTTCGTTTGTGAATCTGCACGTCCGTCCATCGTACGCCATCTTAATACAATCCACCATCGTGGAACACGTTTGGCCACTGACGCCTTTTACACTAGCCTGTTTGAGTCTCTAAGCAAAATCTGCCAAATTATCTCTGTCATACGGGCGTGATGTTCTGGTCAGCAGCTACGCATGCAGTTTATCTTCCATGCCATGCCACCCATCGTATGCCCTCTTTTTCGATGACTTCGTTGACTGCCAGTACGAGGTTATCTCCCGGAGTTGTCTGTCGGCTACTGCTCCGGCTCTCGCTTTCACAATTTCTGTCACGTTCCCAATGGTTGTGAACCCTTCGCCACCGTGGCTCTGTGTGGCGGCCTGTGTTCATCTTGGACCTGTTGCCGTCTGTGGGCAGATGGTGGTGCCGCTTTGGCATCACCACTGGTCTTCCCTTCATGGCAAACAAGCTACGGGCAGTTAAACCTCTGCCAGCGGCTTGACTTCCCTCTCGCTGCGAGAACATCATTTTAGCTAGGTTGCGTATTGGGCACTGTCGTTTTAACCATCGCCATTTGTTGGTGGTGATCATCCATCAAATGTTCAAATGTGTGTGAATTCCTAAGGGACCAAACTGCTGAGGTCATCGGTCCTTAGACTTACACACTACTTAAACTACCTTATGCTACGAACACACACACACACACACACACACACACACACACACGTCGCCTCAAACCGCACGGCCACTCTGCGCGGCGATCATCCATCACTATGTGCTCATTGTCGTCAGCCTTTGACGGTCCGCCATTTCCGGACCGATTGTCCTCTCCTTTTTTTATTTATTTTTTTTAAAAACAGTTACGTTCCAGCGTATGTTTGCCGTCTGAGTTATCTGCTGTTTTAGCGGACGACGCGCGGGCTGTCGACCGCGTTTTACTTTTTATCCGTTGTAGCAATGTGATGAAGAACATTTAATCTATGATTCGTGACCTCTGTCCCTACAGCGTATTTTGTGGATCATTCTCCAAGGGGAAGTCCTTGTTTTTAGCTCTTTCCTTCCGTCGATTACGCTTAACGTACAGTCGCTTTTAACTTGCTTCACTTATTGGTGTTCTAAGGTGTATTACAAGAGCGCTTATGACCTTAGTTGTTTTTGCGTCCTAAAACGAAATAAAACAACAACAAAAGCCACTGAATTATTTCAGTGCCCAGTTGCGGCTGACGTTGGTATCCCCTCTAAATATGTGGTTTTTGTGTAAAGGGCACCCCAGAACAGGTAGTTTCGTAATGCCCCACTCATATTGACAGGACAGGGATCAACAAAACATGAAAAGTATAGCACAATGGAAACAGGACTGCATGACACAAAGAAAAACATTTTCAAGTACAAGATGACGGTTTCGGGCTATCACACAACAGGTTGGGCAGTGTAGAACGTGTTCGAGAAATGGCGGGTAGTTCCAGTAATCTCACTGTCGCCACCAGAAGGGGACACAAAAATGCAGATTCCGCTATGCCATGGAAATCTGCACTAACATGAGATCTTTTTGATGCCAACCGCCGACGCTTCCTTTTGATACCTCCCAGCAGGTGGTCTCGGTTTACAGCGACACACCTATAAGATGCAGACCCTACAGTACGGGAGAGCGAAGACTGCAGCGAAGAGCACTTACCTGATCATCCTGAAATGTATGAAAGATAACTTAACACATGGATTCATGGTGAACTCTGTAATCTGTCACAGCAAAAAAGCGAAAGTGCCACGCTTTATCATATTTCCTGTATTAACTTAGTAATAGAATGGTATATCAATAGTATATTGTGTGTAGAATAGTAAGAGACCCATTGGACTTGACGAGACGCGAGTATTAGGAAATCACATTTGATAATGGGAGTGTGGTGTAATAGTTTAGGAATAGTTTATAGTTTCGCATTAGGAGTGGAGAGACTCAAGTCATTCCGAGACCACCACTGGATTTTAGGAGTATATATTGATAGCACGTGGTAGATTTTACTATTTTTCTTTAAATTTTTAAAAAGTTTTTGACGTAGGTTACATACCAGCTAATTTATTTTGTATTTGGTGGCGGACAACATTTGAAATTCGTATAATTATTTACATGACATGCTGTTGTAAACTAAACGTTAGGTCATTGTTATGTAGAAAATAAATAAACAAATAAAAATCATGCCGCCCAAAATCGTTGCTGTAGTGCGATTGTGTTAAGCAGGTGGTCATAAAGTTTTGGATCATCAGTGTGTTTCCTACTTGAATGAAGATAGAAATTTTAGGCAAATTTTAACATACACGTAGACCTAAAAGTTTTTTTTTTATTTTAAAAAGTAATATATGATTTTACAAGGTTGTATATCTTACATGTATGCGACAACAGCCTTGGGCGCCTTTCACATTTACATTTAGTATTAAGATCTTCATCATCTGTCACAAATGTTCCATGTACCCTGTGGGATGCGTACCCCCATTGCGACCGTACCATTGTTGAGGAAGTTCATTGTAACAAAATCTTGTTACATGCAGGTGCCAGTGTGGTTTTACTCCGTCCTTTTGCAGAGTGAAATTATCGGCAAGTTCTTCCAATAGCAGAATCTCCAGCATGGCCAGGTAAGCGATTCATGTAAAGTCGAAACAGAAAAAAAGCTGTAAATCTTTCCCTGGGAAACGGTACAAAACACGCGAAGCTTCGTAGAGCTTCGGTTTCTTGATCGACTGTGATGTGTGGTATCTACGTTGTGGCGATTCACTTTCCCACTTAGATGGAACGTAGCCTCATCACTGAACACAGAACATCTTCAATCTCCACGCCCACAATGAAATCACTAAAGTAAACTTTGTTGATCACGGTTATGAAAGGCTTGTAGCAAGCGATTCCTGTGTGATGTGAAACACAAACGTCGCCGTAAAACACACCAGGCACAGGAGTAATGGTCAACTCTACCGGTACGCGCAGTTTTTTGCGTACGACATGCGAAACTGTTGAATGCTCTATACGTCTTGAGAGTAAGCAGTGTCTTGAAACCGCTGCTGCTGTCATCGAATACAAGAGCTGTATGAGGTACAGGGTCGTACCCGCGATTATAATGACACCGCACAGTTGTAATTGAATTCTCCGTGGAGAACGCTAAACGCCTTTTTTTGCTCTGTTAAGGTGAACCTTAGCGGCAACCACATGAAATGGGACCTTATAACTGGCGCCAAGGGTAACTTTTAGTTTCGATGTGTAATATTGAACCCATATTTCTACTTTCGTTCGTGATGAAGATGTAGCCTTCTCAAATCGGGTGTATGTTACTGAAGCACTCTGCGTTTAGTACTTAAAGAGACATTCATCTTGTTGGGATATGGAGACTGACTTTACTTGAAATTAGTTTTTCACACATTCGGTGAATTGTTGATCATTAACAATTTTACTGGAATTCGAATGATGTTCGCAGTATAATTCGTGTGTTGTTCTCTATCATCTGTTAAAATCGCTGCACACCTTTTATTCTACATTGGTACAGCCTGTCTCTTTTGATATTGCGTGTGTACGCTGTGTATTTCTTTTTTTCCCCTGTAGATTGTGTGTTTAATGGTCTTGTGTGCTCAAACTATCGTAAGGTTACTGTCATCCTGTATCATATATAGCAATATGGGCTTTCATAGGGCAAAAATACAGCAGCAGCAGCAGCATCAATAATAATAATAATAATAATAATAATTATTATTATTATTATTATTATTATTATTATTATTATTATTCTGTGTAAGTGCCTATGTTGCATTAGCAGTTTGAGCCCACATTGTGTGTACACTGAAGATGGGTATTTATGTGGTGTAGTTACAACTGTTTACAATGTTATATACTCTCAACTTCTTTATTTCTTTTGCACAATTGTGCCCAACTTTGACGAGTAGACGGTCGTCAGAAACGGGAAGGAAGGAAGGGAGGAGGATGGAGAGTGTAATGTCCCATCGATAGTACTGTCGTTATAGATGAAGGGATAGGGAAGGGAATCAGCCATGCCCTTTTCAGAGAAATTATCTCGGCACTTGCATGGAGTGATTTACTGAAGTCACGGAAAATCTATACGTACATGGCCGGACGGGGATTTGAAGCGTCGTCCTCTCGAATGCGAGTCCATGTGCTAAACACTGCGCCAAGTCCCTCGGTAGGAGATAGTATGAAATGTGAAAAGGCAATTATAGACGTTGATTGCCATGTCTCAAGAGAAGTCATTGGGGTAATAAGTCCCACGGCACCTACACAAGTCCAGTATTAGACGACGACGACCACGACGTCGTGACACCACCTGTGCTCGTAGATCGAAGGACGGTTGTTGTGCAGATGAACGGATTAGCAGTTGCGGGCACCTTCACACACTGCAGTGAAAACTACCGGCTAATGTGAAATCTGCCTCATTTCAAAGGACCTTTTTTAATCTTGTGGGTGACGGGTTTGAGAGTTACGGATTTTGTTCTTTCGATTGCTATATAATTAGGGTTAGCTGTAATATATTACGCCTGGTTATAAGCTTTGTCATTCCGTCTGTGTTTTAAGGTACATGGATCAGTCTAGTTTATACTTCAGTTAGCTTTTAAGTCGCTAAACATTTGCAATACACAAAGAAATTAGGGTACTGCGAGTTATAAAGCGCAGGTTTCATTCATTTAGCCTAAATAGGCTACGGCAGGTTAGTCTGCTGGTTCCGAGAGCGCGCGCGCACACACACACACACACACACACACACACACACACACACACACACACACGCGCGCGCGCGACTGAAGCGTGAACGTGCTCGCTTGGCTGCGGGTGGGTGGTAGGGTTGGCTTTCAGCACTCTGAGTCCGCGAATCCCGGCGAGGAGTAGAGGGGCGTGGTTGCCTGGGAAGAGGTCGTGGCTGTCCCCGTCCCGGAGGCGAGCACCGACAGCGACAGCGACCACGGTGGCGGCGCGGGGGCGGCCGGGGGGCGGCGACGGCGGCGGCGGATGCCGCGGCGGCAGCAGCAGCGGCAGCGCAGGAGGCGCGCGAAGGCGGCGCGGAACGTGCGGTTGAAGGCGGTGTAGATGAGCGGGTTGATGGTGGACGACACGTAGCCCAGCCAGAGGCAGGTGGTGGCGACGCGCGGCGGCACGTCGCAGCCGGGGCACGCCGCCTGCAGCACGTTGAGGACGAAGAAGGGCGTCCAGCACAGCACGAACGCCGAGAAGACCAGCCCCAGCACCTTGCTCGCCTTCTGCTCCGTGCGCACGGCCCGCGCCGCTGCCGAGCGCCGCCCGCTGCCGAACCTGCGGGAGGGCGACGAGCGCGTTACATCTAGCCTGCTATTCCTGTCACGACCTCGCCCCGCCGGCGACTGCGTTCGCGGCGCCGTTCCGCCTGTCAAAAATATACGGTCTTTAGAATATTCGCAAGAGCGAGACCACCAGGGAGATGTGCTATGGAATTCCCCACACGGTTGAAACGTTGCTGTCGTCCGTGCGACGGAGCTGCCGTGGCATCGTGAGGAGTCATACTCACGCCGAGGCCACAGTCCACGCTCTCTTGGCGATATAGGGCGCTAGCTTCTCAGATTTCTTCGGAAACGTTTATTGGCGGACCTGCTCTGCTACGCTATCGACTCATCTAAATAAGGGCCACCAGGCTTGCATTGTCCCCCAAAACTGGGGTAAACTTCTCGCATCTCCAAAGTCAACAGTTAAAAGCCCTGTAACTTCTCACTACTTTCGGGAAAGATTCAGACACCCGATCACTGGTGTGGACTATGCAGACAGCTAACAATGATTGAGCCGACTCCATCTGGCTACTAGCAACTCTCGTTGGTAATCGGAAGAACAACTAAACGGGAATAAAATTCAGAGTGAGTAGAAAAAAATCACACGCAAATATCGCTCTCGAATCTGCAGGGAAACAAAAAGAAATTTATTTGGTATGAATTAACGCAAACTAACCTCGTCATTTTTACCAGGAGCCACCTGCAGCTACATAATGGCTCGACTCTTCGTTCTGAGGCCTCTTTTTACCGAACAGGTCCACATTCAGTACTACGAAACACTGGCCAAGAAAGTTCCTAAGCTGAATTGGACGGCCGCACACAGAAATGGACTTTGGAATGCTTTGTAGGTTTTCTGTGCCGGAAGAGTAACGTAGTTGAACTGTAAGGATAACGAGCTCCCGATTGCCGAAAGTATGGGCCCACGACTTGCCAAACCCCGAGCGCTGTCGGCCGACTGCCCGATTCAGCGAGCTGCCAAAACACCCCACGAATTTATTTCACGTGGAGGCTTTCCATCCAGACAGAATCGCGAGCTTCTGTAAGATGCTGTTTCCTGGTTTGACTTTTGGCAGTTTACCACCAACGTTGGAAAACACTGTTCTTCGTGGAGAAATATCTTGTCCTTAAAATTAACTAATTCGGCTCATACAGCCATCCGTTTAGAATGATTAGGAAATGAGCGGCCCATCGTCTCCATAGCGAGCAAGAACTGACGAACCCCCCTCCCCCCTGCCCCTCCAGCCGAAAACTCGCCGAGGCGACTATATTAGCGAACAGGGCAGCCAGGAAGTGATTAAAGTTGTTCAGTACGTTAGATTGTCTGTATTGCGTAACTGTCCTTCGAATAGTTGCTGACGTAGATGAGCTGATAAGTACGTAGCGTAGTTGTGAAAATATGCCTCACTCTGGATTTCATACTCAGAGTAGCATTTAGAAAGTCATTCGAACGAGGTAGAAAGCCTGCTTTCGTAACTTGGAACGGGAGTTTACGTCGTGCCTCGTTTGTTTCGAACGTGAAAACCAATTTTAGACCCACGCATTAAGCAAACATTTGGACGTTTAACGGGAACTCATCAAAGACTAGTCCCAGCAGTTAGCGAAAGCTTCTAAACATCTCCGCTCACTTCTCCAAACAGTTTGCGCGACCACTTGTTGCTGAGCCGAGTCGAAATGTACATGCCGCCATTCTCGTACGTGTTGCATTTTCCATCGCGAACACAACGTTTCTAACAGTTCCAGTCCTTCTCTCCTCTTCTCGCCGTGTGCGTGCTGTTTTCCTTCGGACTACACCTGTTCTCACATCACTTCTACCTTCAAATCCTAATTGTAACTTTCTGCTCCTGAAAATATTTATCTCTGCTACTTCCTCTGCTTTTATATTTTCAATTTCTCAGTTTCAGCTTGTTCTTAATTCATTGCTCCAGGGATATTTGAAGATCAATTTTTTATTATATATTGTGTCCATGTAGGAATGTCCGACTTATAAATTTCAGTAGTGTCAACTGTAAACGTTGTAGTGTTGGATCAAGGTCACAGTTAACGAGTACCTCAAACAGTTTTAGTTAAGCTCGTGCGCGAGTACTGCTTTGTCGTTTTCCCCTTGCAGCGCCGCATAAAACGTCGCAAAATGGTGACTTCTGAGCATACAGCGTTTTGTGTTCTGCAGTTTGCTATGAGTGTATCTGTAATTTTAGTGCAACGCGCGTTTCGTTTAAAGTTAATTGTGATCTACCGTGTACAGAAAACATCCGCCGATGGTTTAGTCAATTCCAAACAAACTGATGTGTTTGTAAAAAGGAAAAGCACGGACGACCAAAAGTGTCTGAAGAGGATGTTCACCGTGT
Organism: Schistocerca nitens; assembly: GCF_023898315.1. Lineage (NCBI taxonomy): Eukaryota > Metazoa > Arthropoda > Insecta > Orthoptera > Acrididae > Schistocerca > Schistocerca nitens. The sequence continues at coordinate 1,109,384,750 of NC_064615.1, read as the reverse complement.
CAGAGCATCTTACCTTCGTAGTCCTAAGAAGTCTGTCCTGAAACCAAGTCTTGAACTTCAGCTGCCAAAGAACACAGTGTGGAAGATTTTAAGAAATGCTTGCACACCTGTTTCGATTACTATATGCTTAATAGCTCTATGGCTATGATGTAGGTTATAACTTTGCACGTGAAGTGTTGCAGCGGGAAGATGACTTTCTTGGTCGTGTGGCATTCACTGATTAGTTAACTTTTCATATGAACAGGAAGGCAAATCACGACAATGTTCGTACCTGGGGGTCAGAATATCCTCATTAACCTGTACAATATCAGAGAGAGTCCGCAGAGTTAAACGTTTTCTGCGCTGTGTCCCGATGTCAGGACATTCTTTTATGGACGCCCTGTCCTTAAATGTCCAGGAATATCAGTATTTTCCTTAATGTTTCTGATAGTGTGTGTATGTGTTGCTTTATCGCATCATTAGATTCTGTGCTTGTTATTGAACCTGATTCATTCTCTCTCTCTCTCTCTCTCTCTCTCTCTCTCTCTCTCTCTCTCTCTCTCAAGTAATGTCAGATCATACATCACGTATGCCAAGTCCAAAACAATGTTGAGGTAAATGTGAGTATCGTTACAAGGTAGTCTAAACTCCACGAAATTAAATAATAAACGCCAAATTTGACAGTACGTCGCGTAAGTTACTTTTCTGAGACAGTCTTGTGCTATATTTCATCAGGATGTCTGCAATGAGTGTCGGGTGTTTGGCGTAAGCATGTGTAGTGAAATGGTTTACCAAGTGGGGCGTAATACCATTAGAGTTCAAATCCTGAACTTGCTACTATGAGCTTTTAACGGGCACAATGAGCTTAGACATTATAGTTGTAAGCTGGGCTCATAGCGATTGTTCAAAGTGACGCACGCAGTTCTATAAACCAGGTCTGTGAACACGCGACAGACGGTTTTGAAAGCTTTAATCGAGATAGCGCCACCGACGCCGATGCTGCGAGCTAATGATGATGTGTAGGAAGTGCTCTGTTTATTCCAGATCTCGTACCTCCCGAAGTCCATAATTAACAAGCATTAGTTCCTCATCTCAAAATACTCAGTTTACGATCCTTCTGCCGTTTGTACGATTTTTGACAGTGAAAGACTGTCCTGCTACTCATCCTCACCACTATCTATAATTGGAACCATTGGCTGTATACCGATGATCTTTCTAGTCGGCGATCACGTGTGAAAACGACACGTAATGGACCTGAATGCAATTAACATCTTCAGGCAATCTACCTTAGTTGCTACATCAATAATGTGTGTCATAATATCGGTCTTTTCTAACCGAATTTTAACATTTTTATCAAACATGTTTCTTCTACTCGTCTTGCGCTCCAAGACGAAATTGCTGCCTATGCCAAACTTACCACCATTGGCATGTAAGTATCATCATGTGCAAGCGCACCATTCTTCAGGTTTTTATAGTTTCACTGTGTTAGTTAATGTAGGCATTTCGAATACTTTTCACAGCTGCTGAATCACAAGCGGGAGCTATTGCTTGTGCGTGCTGTCTAAAACGACGATGTTTATACATTTCAGTTGATTGGTGGTTTCAAATCAAATATGTTTATTTACTCTTTCCACGTGCGCGCGCGTGCGTTGTTGTTATTGTAGTTACAGAAGCTACGAAAGTATACCTGGCGACCACTGAAATTACAGTATAGTAAGAATTATTTAAAAATAACTACCACAGAATGCCAGTGTTCCTAAATACAGTCACAAGGGAACAGTCCAATGACACAGTTCGGGGCTGCTGAGTTGAAGTTTTTGAGAGATGGCAAAAGTGGCGTCATAGAAGTGACGCCACTGGAAACTCTGTCTTCACAATGGAACTGTGGTGCTCGTCTTGACCTATCACAACGTCCGAAAGACTCAGTTCGTCACAAGGCCATCTGTCACCAATTTTTCTCCATCCTTGGTGCATCCTGGGGTTCAGAAATAGTCTGTACTGATGTCTCGATTGTTGCTGGTCACATGGGCTTTTCTTATACTCATGAGGGATGTACTGAACTGCGCACCTTGCTGGGTGGTTGTAGTGGTTTCACTGTGGAGTTGGTAGCCATCTGTCATGCTCTTGAGCCAGTAAGTCCCTTCTCATCTTGAGCGACTCATTGGCCAGTTTAAAAGATCAGTGTTACCTTCGCCATCCCTTGGTCATGGCTATCCAGGCTTCTCTGTATGACCTTGAACAATGTGAATGCTCAGTGAACTTCGTCTGTACCCTGGGCCATATTGGGATTCTGGGGAATGAACTCGCTGATAGCCTGGCCAAACTGGCTACCAGTAAGCAGTCTCGAGATCAGTATTCCAAAACAGACCTCCGATTGGTATTGTGCTTTCAAGTTACAGGGATCTGGAATACTGAATGGCTCACTCTGACTTTATCAAACTAACATTGGATGATAAAGGAGACTAAAAATCTGTGGAGGACCTCCATGCAGGCCTCTCGCAAGGCCTCCACTGTCCTTTGCCAGCTCTGCATTGGCCTTACTTGGCTGACTCGCGGTCATCTCCTCTGTTGCGAAGACCCACCCCCCACAGTCGTTGTGGTTCCCGTTTGAGGATGGTGGTCCACATTTTGCTGACTTTCCCAACCTAGCCGCCTTGCGCGGACTTTTAATCTCCCTGACTCGCTTCTCCTGGTGTTAGGAGATAATGCCTCAGCGTTTGACTTAGTTTTACGTTTTATTCGTGAAGGGGGCTTTTACCACCGCCTTCAAGGGAGTGCCACTTAATCTTATTGGCCAATGGAGGGGTTGGCAGAACATTCTGTCGCCTGCTGTGTCCAGACCGGGCTGCGGCTGTCTGGGCTTGGTGGTCCATCCCAGCCTTCACTTTACCTCCTCTTTTACTCTTCTTCTTCTTCCGCCCCCCACCCCCCCACCCCACCCCCTCCCCCCCGGCCCCCAATGTGATCTGTTTGACTTTGAGGGCTTCCGGCTGCTCACTAGATGGAGCACCTCGCCTACCTTTCTTCCTATGTCTCCCTTTCTTCTTTTTTGTCCATTACATAGTCTTCGTTGGCCGTCGGTAGACCTTGGGGTTTTCTTCGGCTGGGTTTTGCGTGATAGGCCATCTCTGACGTACAGGCATGCAGACCAGACTGTTCGAGAAAAAAAGAATCTAGTAGTCATCCAACGAACCAAGCAACTGCGATGCCACTGCAGTATACCACGAACGGTGGTGTCATTTCGTTTGCGTGAACCCGGCTCAAGTGTGGGGATTAGGAACGGGAGGGTGGATTTACAGACCTGAGGTTGAGCGCCGACGGGCAGGAGCTGAGCTGGTCGCAGCGCCACTTGGCCAGCGGCAGTGCGAGCGCCGGCTGCGACGCGCTGGGGCGCAGGCGGCTGCGGCTGCATCGGCCGGCGGCGGCGGCGGGGGCGGCCGGCGCGGAGGCGGCGCGCGCCTTGCTGCGCAGCAGCTGCGCCGTCAGCGCGTACGTCACCACCATGGCCAGCATCGGCACGTAGAACGCCACCAGCGAACCCAGCACGAAGAAGTAGCGGTTGTTGATGGCGCACTGTCGCTCCGACGGCATGATATTCCTGCGGTCGTGCACGCCTGCCGGCACACAGACAAAGTCGACAATATCCCCTTTTTAATAACGGCGGCAGCCCGGTGGCTCGGACACGCTTCGCGTTAGGGACTTTTGATCGTCTAACTTACTTGCTTAACAGCCGATAATGACATGGTAGGGCGACAGTTCAGGCCGCGTAGGGAGGAACTGGGTTCGGCGGGGGAGAGGGAGAGGGGGGCGGGTTGTAAACTGGCCGCTGAAAGAGAGATTAATTTTTCACCAAACAATGGTTATTGAATGATATATTGAAACTAAATGCATTTTTCTGGAGGGTTACACAGTGACCAATTTTCCGTACCTGAGCGGTACAGTCGCCAGTGCCATCGCAACAGGATCCCATGTTTGTTTTCCTGATTTACAGGCACTTTTCCGAGGCTTAATCACGCCCACGTGTCTGAAGAAATAGCAAGCGGCTGCAGCAGACTTTTGCGTTAGGCCAAATAGCACAGGGACGGTTTAAATAATATAATTTAATTAAGTCAAAATTGTCACAAAGGGGCAGAATGGCGGATGATAGCCTTTTCTGTAGAAGGGTACAGAAGTCAGTTTTACTTGTTGTGTTACGCGTGTTTTTTTGTAACTAACTCTTAGCGCGTTGACAACCTTGCCCACTTTTTCCGACGAGTAGTGTGGCCACTTTTTTCGATAGGACGCCATTACTTATCCACAGAAGAATCTATCAGTCTGAAATGAATAATAAGAAACTATATTTGTGGGCCAAAGACTGTACTTAAACACCGATATTGTAAAAAATAAATTACTGTCCGTACAAGTGAGGTAATATAAATGATTACTTACTTGTCATGAAACAATTCAAAAACAAAGTTTAAAAAAAAAAGGAAAAAAGAACGCAGCGATATATATTAGTCTGACCACTGTGGGGCCGGCAGCAGCGCTGTTTAGAGGAAAAACACATCCCTTCCTGGCCACTTTACCACACGTTCCCCTACCGATCTTACTATTAACTGGTAATCTACATAAATTAGTATCTTGCATGAATTAGTAACAGTAATTCCAATATGAGACACGATCACAAACGTTTACTAAATGTTTTGAATGTCATTTTTGTTTTACTCATTGCATTGTATGGTAATTGCCTTAATTTGATTGCATACTACTTGCTACAACCGTATACTACATTTGAAGGTGACCGTCTTTGCAATGAGCATTTAACGAATCCATGTTACCCCCGTTTGATATTTGTGCCGTAGCAGTTCCCCGGTGCTAGTTGCGCACGTTCGTGAGTTGTCGTCATTGTAAAACAAGCAATAAAATATTGCCCCTCTCACTTCTGTTAACCCTGCAGTGGGCGGGTAACATACCACTCTGCCCCTGACGTAAGCGGCAAACACTATCGTAGCTCACGGCTGAATTCACCTACGTCAATTAAAATTAAGCACATCTTCAAATATTACTTGCTCTGTAAATACTTTTGTTATTGAGCAATAAAAATACGCTCTCAAGACGCTCTTAAAGGTGGTTGACTTTTGAACCTGCTATTAGTTGCTAGAAGCACATTATTACAAAATACAGCTAAGGACTCCGGGCCTTACGGACACTTGATTCGGGCTGCGGTTTGACGACCACTGCGTCAGGGCGTGTGGCGGATGACGCGCCGCGCAGACAAAAATCGATGCGCGCGTCGTACAGTCTTTCTCAGTCGATTTTACAGAAACTGTTCCGTAAAAATATGTCAAACAATGGAAAATGCAGAATAGAATGTAACAATATTATCAAAGGGATAGTTGCTACTCACCATTTAGCGGAGATGCTGAGTCCCAAATAGGCACAACAAAAAGAGTGTGACAAAATAAGCTTTCGGCCAACAAGGCCTTTGTAACCACAACCACAGTTTCTGGCAACTGGAGCCAGAGAAGTGTGGTCTGGCTTCAGCTGCCAGAGACTGGTCATGTGTGTGCATGTTTTTGACAAAGGCCTTGTTGGCCAAAAGCTTATTTTGTGATTGTCTTTTTGTTGTGCAGTAGTTGTGCCCATCTGCGACTCAGCATCTCCTCTATATGGTGAGTAGCAACTATCCTTTACGTTAATTATAGCTTTATTTGTCAGCGCCGGCCGAAGTGGCCGAGCGGTTCTAGGCGCTGCAGTCTGCAACCGCTAGACCGCTGCGGTCGCAGGTTCGAATCCTGCCTCGGGCATGGATGTGTGTGATGTCCTCAGGTTAGTTAGGTTTAACTAGTCCTAAGTTCTAGGGGGCTAAAGACCTCAGAAGTTGAGTCCCATAGTGCTCAGAGCCATTTGATTTTTATTTGTCAGCTTAGTGATGAAGTGTGCATTATTTCGTTAAAGGTCGTAGTTATTGTAAGACACTGCGGGATTTCGAAAAGTTGGCAGCGGAAAAATGAGGGTCCGTATGATTTTGTGTTCGGTGCATTTTACCTTTTTGCCGGATCCAGTTCGGATCGCGCGTGCCAGCGATAAATCTAGAATAAAGTATCCGCAACGTCCCTCGTATCTGAAAACAGTTTGAGATACGGAAACGAGGTTTCTGCAGAGAGGAGAGTATTTTGGCAAGTTACCCAGAGCGGTGATGGAGGAGGAGACGAGCATGGCGAGCAGCCAGACGAGCGCGATCTTGCAGCCGACGAGCCGCTTGCTGCTGTAGGCGCGGCGCGTGCGCAGCGGGCTGCGGATGCCCAGGTAGCGGCCCAGCGAGATGCAGCTCATGTGCAGGATGCTGGCCGAGCACGCCAGCACGTCGCACGTCACGTACACGTTGCACCACGCCGCCCCCAGCGGCCAGTAGCCTGCGCACGTCACAGACACCTGCTCAGGACCCACTACACTTTGTGGTTACACGCAGACAGTCGAGACGTGCACCCCGCCCGCTGGTCTGCAATCTTTCTCAAACGATTTTAAAGAAACAAGTTTGCAGAGCAAATAAAAAGGACGCTTTCGCATCTTACAGACTCACATGCCAGTACCTTGATGAACTATCTCATCGAGAAGGTCATAGTTACTGTGACTTTTCGGAATTAAATATGTCATTCAGAAAAATCTGTAGTGATAGGTAAGAAATGTTTCACATGTTTATGTGGCAAAACACTCTCCTCTTGGCATGTTATAACTTGCCGAACACACATCTCGAACACTTGTGAGATACGATTGATGTTATGAAGAGTGCTCTCTGAGTGTGCTGTATGCACGTGAGGATGGAAGTGTGCTTGCTACTTGCAATCCATTTTTTCGATATATATAGTGGCACGTTAACTGGATTTCATATGCGGCAGTGTATGACCAAACACAAAGCTGCTCGTATTTTTCGTTGCAAACTTTTAGAATTTTATGCAGTAGATTAGTTAATTTCGAAATATCACAGTAATTATATCCATTAGTGAAAAGATAGTTCACCATGAAGCTGGCATACGAATCTGTCACTTGTGAAAGAATAAAATTATTTCACCGAGTAGATTCGTCAACGTCCTGTGAGAGATTTCAAGACAGGCATCGTGCGCACACCGTCATTACCCCGAAGTAGCGAGACGCCCAACTGCCACACCGAAGCGGAAAAATATTGTCATTCCGAGTTGTCGACCGGTGCTGCTACTCGGCTGCCGCTGTGCGCTGAGTCATTAGATACAAAGTACTCGCTTCGCTAGCGATCAGAAGTGATTCGTGACACGGCCGCCCGTCATGGCAGGCTAACACTAAAATTTTGTTAAGATTCTTCACTGGCGTAATTAAAAGTCCAGCTGCCTGAGTCAGCGAGCGGCAGACTCCCAGCTAGGGGCGAGGCGAAAATGGAAGCGATGACGATACACGGGACGGCCCGAACCCCCCGAACTGCAAGTGAAGTGCAATGACAGTGACGTCACGCCAACAGACAGATGCCATCATACTGGTGGCACAACAAAGCCAGTTGTAACGCAACATTAACTATTCAGTTACTGATTGAGCAGGGGCGTCTGAAAGAAGAAGTTACGAAAATCTGAAGCCACTAGCAGAGCTGACCACGTGATTTCACTGCTACTCCCGTCGCAGCAGACTGCACGGAAAGCGCCATTCTAAATACGACGTCTTTCTCACTCTCATTCGCAGTTTCAGAAGTCCCGCGATTTAGGGGAGCAGCGGCAACTTCAGAGTCGTCATTGATGGGGGTATAGAGACAGCCATCAGTGTACTGCCCCAGTGGAGGCTTGACCAGCAAGGCCACGAAGCTGCACGCCATCCACCGCCACTGCTGCTGCTCGCCCAGATCGTGCGGCTGACACTGATGCTGGTGGCGTCATCTGTGCCCCGACAGGAGGCCGCGCGTCCGACTCTACACGACGAGTACTTCAGGCTGGGCAGAGGGCGAATCTCCTGGGCGCACGCCGTCAGCGAGAGCGCTTCGGAGATCGGCAGAGAGAGAGAGAGAGAGAGAGAGAGAGAGAGAGGGGGGGGGGGGGGCGGGCTGCTGTCCACTAGAGATGGACAAAACTGTTCTTTTCAGAGAAGGGTTTAGAACTGGTTACTCGCTGGAATGAATTATTTCAGTTTCATTACTCGCCATTCAGTCACAGAAATAAGTAAGGGGAAGGTACATTGCCTCTTTTAAGACAGGTCACTAAACCTGTATTCTTATCTGATTTGGTCCTATTTTGAAAGAACATATAAAGAGGAGTAATAATTTTGTGTTATGTCCCTTGTCATTTTCAGATGCAGAAGTAATTTGCCTACTGCAAAGGTTATAAATACTAGAACAAAATACTATTCTTGTTGTATTTTGACATTTTATTGGAAAAAAAACAATAACATAAGAATTATAACAACTGTAATTGAAGTATATCTACAGTCATCATTTACAGTCAGTATTATCATACATGGTCCCATAAAAGAAAAGTTAATCATTATTGTTGGTTATGAATAAAATTTGATCTATTTTAGTCGATATGAGTCTCTTTCTCTTCTCAGTGCATATTTTTCCTCCTTTTGGAAATATTCGTTCGCAGGCGAATTATGTTGGTGTAATACTTTATACATTTAGAACCAATTGATACAGTGCTGAACACAGCAAATTTTTTGTTTCCAACCCGTTTAACAGATCGCTGTTTCTTAGGCAAGTATCCCTACACTAAATATTTATCCAATTCGACAATTGATGCATTTTCCGGTTTGTGACTTGCTACAAGTTAACTAATACTCTCGTTGAACTCCTACCAGTTTGACGAAGTCTCATGTGTAACGGTGGTAACTGGTTCAGTCATGAGCTTTGTTCTTTCTTGTTGAACAACCAACGCTTTCATTTCTACAACAGCCTTCATGAAGCAGTCTTGAAATGCTTTTGTCACCTGAAAATCCTTGCCTTTGAATTGGGGGTCCTGTAATGTTGCCTGACTAATCATTTCGTTGTTAGAGATAACACCAAATCACTCCATAAACCTTTAAAAGCAAATTATCAATCAGTGACTTTGTGTCTTGAGGAAATTCTTTATTTTTACTTTTAAACGTTTTAGTTGCCATTTCATTAATCCTTGCAAGACTTTCATTATTGAAACTGAGACTGTTTTCTGTGGGAGCATCTCTTCGGTTACCTCATCGAAAATTTTCAGTATCTGTAAAGCCTGTTGCATTATCTCCCAGTCTGTATCTTTTAAGTTTTAAGTGATTAATTTTCAACCTAATATAGCGATGTAATAAATTATGGGATCTTTATTTAAAGTAAATCTTTTCAACATTTCGTAAGTAGTTCCATCTGGTTGAGACATCTTGTTTCAAATTCGGTCGGTCTTTTTTTAAATTTTCTTGCATTTCAGCAAGTTTGCCTAAAGCAAGGGGTTTCTCCTTAAGAAACACAACTCATTTGAACTCATCAACGGTTTGCTGTATAGACTTATGAATTGGGTGTTGTGCATTGGGGATAAAGTATGTGCAAAGCATGGGATATGTGGAAGTTTTAAAAGCATGTCAGGTAATTCCGTATTTGACACATTTTGTGTTATATTGGAAGTGATTTTAAAGTTGATATTGTATTCAGGATAACAGACTTTACCTACTTTGAGATGTTTTCTGCAATCTCTCTCTCTTTGAATTGTGAGCACTCTAAAAGATATGACTTTAGTTCGCTCTTCTCAAACTAATGTTACTTACACCCGTCCAGCATCAGACGTACGGTAGACACTTTTCGAAAATTTTTAATTATTACTGCATGCCATTTTTAAAAGCTGCACGTCTAATAGAATACAGTTACTTAATGTGAACGGCTTTATAATATTAAAAAAATTACTTATTGGTTGTTGTACATGAAGAGCAGCTGAGGCTGACTACATCACAAAGGAGATGAATCAGGACTCGGTCCAGAACCTGACGACACTGGTGGGCTGGATAGAGCTTGAGACTTTGGCTTTTTTGGAGGATACTTTCACCCGAGGTGGAAGCAGTCGTCAGTGAGGACAGTTCACGAGAAATAATTTCTCGAGTTTCTACATCGATTGATGGCGATCTTTATTGGCTTCCTAACCCACATTGTTCCAGAGGCACTATAGGATGCTTCGATTTTAGATGCCTCTTCGGGTTTGATGATGAGCCAGAAGCCATGACAATTACCTGCTGACAGTAGCAGCATTTTCATTTTTCTTCCATTTTAGTAAAATGGTACCGAACATCGCTCGTAATTCTTCTAGGCGAAGGCAATGTGGATAACACATTGTTGTGCAGCACTGAAAGTACACTGGTAAAATTAAAACATTTGCTATTAATATAGCCATTTACATAGTAAAAGCTTAAAGTGAGAACAGATTTACAAGCAGCAGATTTTGTAATAAGAAGTTATAGAGTAGTATGCAGGAAGTTGTGATCTGCGAAACCTAGAGCCGCAATCGTGAAGTTTGTATCATATACGAAAAGGTCTGAAACAATTATAGTGATTAAGAAAGCCGCGAAGACAAACCTGACAATAGGCGAGGATTTCACTGCTGAAAGATATAAAATTCGAATAATGTGATATCTGAATTTGGGGCTACACAGCTTGTGAACAAGAGATGACAGGATAATGATGCGGATAAAGGCTGGAAAAAAGCAGTGCAAATGAACTCTAATGTCTGGGCTGTAGGAGCTGCCAACTACTATTTTTACCAGCGTGTTTGTATTGTTACTGTAGAATATAGCTGGCCACACTTTCGACTCTTTCCGACGAATCCCCGATATATTTCAGAATATCAACATCCATGTCTTTCTTGTAACGAACTTGGACACCTGGATCAAGGCAAGCGTGTTCTCCAGTTCTCTAAATATAGACTCAACTGTCTTAAGATCACAGAAGCAAAAGATTAGAAGGTGGAGTAGTGGCATACAAACACTTTGAGTTATTACGGATCACGTCACTCACGTGCAGTACTAATGAAGACAAACGAGAAAAGTATGTGTTCGTAAATATCAAATCCCATTGAAAAATTTGCGTGATTTGCGTCCTCTACAGGCCTCCGAAAATAGGCAGGATAGCTTGTTTCAAAACTGACCTTTCAAAATTCGATTCGACTTAGGATCATACAAATAATGCTAAGAACACTAACGTAAATATTCTGTGAAGTTCAGGTGTGTTCTTCTTCAAATGCAGCAGTATTTCAGCTTGCATGTACCCGTAATGCAGCCCCCGTACATATATTTGCCACGAAATTCACAAGCAAAGAAATTCGTTCCTGGAATATCAGCTCACAACATCATTACAAACTATCTCTGTTACATAATAAATATGCTGTCCCGAAGACTGGAAACTTGAACGGAAAACATGCACCTTGGCTAACGGAAGAGCTAAAACAGTCTACGAACGTTGGAGACGCTGCTTATCTGACTCACAAACGGACTCCTACCCTTGAAAATAAAATTGATTACATGCAGAAAGCAAACAGAATAAATCAAACCGAGAGAAACGGTAACTAAGACATGCCAATACATTAATCTAAAACATAAAGACTAGATGCTCGATGGAAAAGCTTGTGTTATCTAGGGAAGAGTAGGCAAAGTAGAAGCTGCACTTGATCCCGTTCTCCCAATCAAGGAACTAAGCCAGTACTTGTCTTTAGTGATAATGTTCATTGAACTGTAAACAAAAAGCAGACTTATTGATTACTTCGCAGAGGTAAATGACGGTAGTCGCGAAAAATTCTTTCTTTAGCAGACAATGCTGTCGAAAAATCCTTCAGCTCAGCATTTTCTGTATAGGATGGCGTTGCAGTCCAAATAGTCAAGCTTACTGTTGATCCCGTACTGCTCATAATAACTACTGCTCCCTCGACCTTGAAGCTCTTTCCTCGACAACACAGTAGAAACTCTCTTTCCCAGCAGAATGCAAGCACTAGAGATCTGATTGCTAAGAAGAGTACCTGGGTACATTCTGTGTAAGAGGAGAATGAATGTAGACAACAGAAAAGAACCGAGAGTGAAAAACTCAAATGAGCAGATTAAAGAATATAGAAACAACTGTAAGGATTACGTCAAAAGAATGGAAGACGGCAGATTACGAAAATTGGTGATAATTTTCACCCAGTGGGCAGAAGAACCAACAATTTCAGCCAAGAGGACGTAACAGGCAAATGCCTACTACATGCAGAGAGGAGGAGAGATACGATATTAAAAATGATTTTTTTGAGTAACTGTGATTTTAACAAGTTTTGTTATTACATTTAAAACTCTGGTCTGATGTAAAAGGATTGTTAAAGGCATTAATCTAATAAGGTTAAATGAATAAAGAAAAAATTAAACATAATATACAGGTTGTCCCAGGATGAGTGGTCAATATTCAGGGATACGACAGGAACGACCATTTGAGGGTAAAAGCTTCATGTTGACATATGCGCACTTCTGAATGGTTTCTGAGATAGAACATATTTAATGTACATTGTTACTTATTTTCTTTATTATTCAGTACATTGTCATCGCGTTGCGCAAGAATTTATATATTATCTCGCTCTCTTCAAGCAGCCTAAAAGTCCTTGATAAAAAATGAATAGGACCCTTTTAAAGGAAATTTAATGTAGTTTAATTTTGTACTGCTTTCGCTAGAGGCCGCTGATTTCGTGTTATTCAAGAAAAACATACAAGAGTAACTTTAAATATGTTCCGTCTCCGAAACTATTTGGAATAGGGCGTGTGTCCATGTTTAGTATTTTGCTTCAAATGATCGTTCCTGTCATACTTTTGAATATTGACCATTCCTCCTGTGACTACCTGTATACATGAACTATCATGTATGTTAAAATAACGGTTACATTTAGTATGCTATCCACCCAAAGTAATTAAAAGGTGCATAAAGACTACAAACACACACAAAAGAGCAACTATAAATGCTACAGACATAGAAGAGGACATAATAGTACATCTAACAAAAAGACACACACACAAATAAACAGAAGAGCAACAACACAAGAAGATGACGAATAGAACAGATCAAATAACGATACAAAGAATTAATAGCTGAACTCAAGTGGTGACATGCTCAGTCATGAAAGCGAGTTGCAAGCTGTTTCACTGTGCCAAGAGCGCAGAGAACAGAATGACACTTCAAGTCGCTCTGTGGTCTGCTCCGTGCGATTTCGTCCGCAGTTGCCGTGGTGGGGACCAGTGAGATGTTTTGCTATTCGATCCTTAAGAGTGGTGGGGAGCAGTGAGCTACCTTGCAAACTGCTCCCTGAGAGTGGTGGGGAGCAGTGAGTTAGTGAGGCAGCCTACTGTCCGATCGGTGAGAGTGGTGGGGAATGCCGACTTATTGGGAGGGGAGCGATGCCTGGATCGCTTAACAACACGCTTTTATGATCGCTGGCAACACATTACGAGTGCGATGATAAGTCAAAGAATAAGAATTATCAACGCGCTCAAAAGCATGTAAACGTTTATTGAGCTTCTGAAATTTGAAATACATTCTTTTGAAATCAAGAATGGAAACATGCTGGAAGTGTTTCCTGCGTTAGTGTATTGTTCCGAAGACCTCGCCTTTCGTTTGCCTCTGTAGATGCGTGGTCAGCGCGGCGAAGTAAAGGGGCCAGATTCGATTCCCAGCAGAGTCGAAAATTTTTTCCATTCACGGACTGGCTGTTGTTAGGTGCTTATTTTCATATCGTCATAATTAGCATTACTGTTGAAATGGCTGAATGGATGCTGCTCGACAGGCAAAAAAATTGGAAAAAACGGAGTTTTATTTTCTGATTTCATGTATGAGAAAAGCTTCATGTATTAATAAGGTTTCCAAATCCACATATGTGAGTGGTCTATAACACACATTTTTTTACTTCTTATAGATGTAACGTGGAGTGCCATTGTAGCAGCCTAGTGCAGAGTTTTCTTCCTGCTCATTGAAGCCACCAGAAACGCATTTTAAAATCAGATGAATTTTTTCTGAATAATCCATTATCCACGCTCGAGAAAGATCTGGCTGTTTGAGTCAATTCAGTAGCAGAGTGTCCACTGTCCAATGCTGCCCAGTGAGGGCTGTGCCAGCCTCTGGGCCACCGATTGAGCTGTGCGTAACGGCCACAACAGCCTTCCGTAACGCAGCAAAACAGCCGGCGGTGCGCAGTCACCTGATTAATAAACGTTTTGTTGTGAATAATACTTTCTTGACCCTCTCGAGGGTGAACAGATCCTTCTCTCCGCACCCAGCTTGGTTCAGTCCTGACAACCGTAGGCGTTTGGGTCTGGGCCCATGTGGTACGCTGAATATGGAACTGGCTAGGTGAGATGAGGCAGCATTTTGCTTGTATACTTTATTAGTTACGTTAACTTGTGATTACAAGAAGCATATAACGGCGACGGAATAAACTGTTGGACGATGACGTTTTGTTAAGATTCACCGTGTGATATGTATATTATTTCTTGATTCGAGAGATCGTTGAGATGCAAACCCGACGAATAACAGCTTTTGCCACACAAAAATGAATTTGGCCAACGGTAAAGAAATGGCCAGAAAATTATAACCTTTTTTTAAAGAAAGGTATGACACTAATCAAGTGGGTCAGTGCAAACGACACCAAACTGTTTTCAAACTGTGCGAAGCAGCACGGTTCAAACAGCTATCGTTAAATCCGCTCTACACTGTGTAGAGTGACAGTGTGTGACATTGCCCATGTGCGTAACATTTTATGTTGTCTTACGAATATGTTCTCGCAGTTGCTTGTCTGTGCTCTAGTAGCGACAGAACTTTCTGTCTAGCGGCATCGTAATGACGCCGTATAACGGGCTCAACTACCAGCCGGCTTCAAGACAGGACGGAAGAAGCAGACAAACTGGGCGTCGCTGTTGGGATGCCTCACGTGAGTGCGCTTGCCTGCACCATTAGCAGAGCTGACAACTAAAGTGGCGCCCAGCTGACGTGCTGGCAACTTTATCATTAGCAGGAGTCGTTCAAGTTTCACCGATGCCTTACGTCAGCGGCAGCACGCCGCCAGACTGCGAGGTTATATACAGCGTACACACCACATCGTCCTCTCAAAAGAATTCTCTTCTGCCGTGCTGGTCGTCATTGGTGGTGGTACAGTATATCGATGAGAAATGCTCGTCCGTATCGATCCAAGTTGCCAACGAGAGAAATAGCGTTTTCGACGGCGACGCCTCGATATGCGAGCTGTAATTCTAGCAACAAAATTCAATGAGTGACGTAGTTGTCAGTGCAATTGTCTCCCACCAAAGGAAGAAGGTTAAGATTTTCGTGATGCGAGAGAGACACATCATCATTACTTCAGATTGAAGTTCCATGCGTGCGCGCGTAGCGCGTGCATGCACACTTTAGAGCGCGAGAGCGCCCCCCCCCCCCCACCCCCCCACCCCCCCACACACACACACGTCAATTAATCAATCCGTAGTTTTGTGTACTGTCCTTTAAAATTTTTCTCCACAGTATACAAATGCGGCGTAACATTTGCTTCCACATTCAAGGCTTCGTTATCATTTCACTACCCAATGTACAAGCGTAACACTTCACCTAGTGCCGCTTTCGGCGAATTAAGACTCTTACGCCATCTGTTGGTGTTCTGTTAAGTCTGTACATTGTGCTGCCCTCTGCAGCGGATATATTTTAACTATAACTGTAAAATGGACGTGTGAAAATAAAGGTGTGTGTGAGCAAAAGTTTTACTGTGTCCTTGATTTCACTAGTGTGTAGCAACAGGTGTCTCAAATCCTGATAAGAGATCACTAACCTGGAAAGGGTGAGAAGGCACTGAGTCCCCATGCTAGGTATACTAGCTAAGGGGAAATCAGAGAATGGTGAGGTGTCGGTGATTGCCTCTTCACTGGTCCAGAAGAGTAACTTTCGACAACGATGATGCTAGTGTGCGCAACGGCACTGATGGATAAGTAGACTACCAATTGTAGATGAAGTAAGAGTAGTGGCCCAACTTCTCGTGATGCGGAGTGCAACACTCCGGTGTTTAGGCCCAAGAGGCTAAGTCTTTGTAGGTGGTAGTAACATTTGCTGTTAAGTAATGAAATGACACAGTTCTGTAATGTATTGGCACGTTGTTTAGAAGTAGTAGATGAAAAAGGACGTATGTGTTGTAGTAATGCAGGACAATCAGAATTGTTAGAAAATGAGCTTAAATTGTAACATCAAATGTTAACAATAAAAGTCCTCATCGTCCTGCCGTAGTCGTTCGCGCAGGCAAAGGCCTTTACTCGACATTCTCTCAAATTATGCCATTTGGCGAAACCGTGCAGAAGGGTTGGAATAAGAGTATAATTATCAAACGAAGAGAGAAGGAAAAACGAATGGGGTGAGTGACTATATACGGGCCGTTGCCTGGGTACGTATTTATTCAGTTAGTCCATCCCCTTCTCTTCATCCACCCCTTGCACACCCAAGTCTCTCCCGTCCTGTCCTCCACTCTGTGCATATGCTCCTGCACCCTCTGTCCGTATGATCCTCCCCCCACTGCTCATATCGTCCTACCCTCTCACTGAGCCCATCTCCTTCTCTCTCGTATCTGTGTCCATGTCCCCCATCCGCCTCTCCGTCTGTCCATTTCTTCCTCACTGCTTCTCTGTTCACTTTGTCAACGCCGCACCAGGAGGAGGTTGCTGGCTCTTGAACACACTCTCAACCCCCTCTGCCACAGTATTTATTTTCAGACAATAATATGTGTACCAGGTTGGGTTGAAATCGATCCGGGGTTAAGGAGGAGTTTTTTGGCCGCGGCTCGGCCAGCGTGCACACGTGTCAGATACATTTTACAAAAATTTCACACACATTTCACCTGTATCTCTAGCGAATTTCGTCCTGCAGTTTAGTTTTCACGCAGCTCGATCTCTATTATGTCATATCTTCTGAACAATGTGTCGTAGAATGATATAATTTACTGGTACATTTAATGGTATATGTGGATACTGACTGCAAAATGTGTCGTGTATACAATTAGTAGTAAGGAAGTAATAAATTAAAATGTCATGCCCTGTGAGGCAGTTTTACTGCATGACCAGCGAAAATGTGGTAAGCAATAAACTTTTTTCCTTTCATAATTTTGTGGGGTTGTCAGAGAGAAGTAGTTCCAGGTAAGGTCGAAATTATGTATAAATCTTGTTGCTACTAAGTGCTCACATTCTCAAATACCGAATTAATAAGTCTGCGAATTCGCACGTCGTGAGCCACACTACTTTTCCTCACACCCTTTCATAGGTACGTGGTTCTTACCTCACAGCCATTCTGTCCAGAGAGTAGGTCTAAGTAATATGTGTTGAAATCAAATCAGTAGTTTAGCAGGAAATGTGCGACATACATGATAGGTTCATCCAGTTTTAAAATATGTGTGGCTGAAGAAGAAATATGCTCTTCGCTGTTTGGCAGCGAAAATAGTCACTGTGTTCATTTTTGGGAAAATTTATATGATAAAATGAAGTGACTAATTTGTTTTTTGGAAAGCTTGCTGCTCTAACTTACACTGGCCACAGAACGGCTACGAAACTAGGCAAACTACTTTTTTTTCTTTTTGTGAAAAGGTCATACAACCAAAATCAGACATCGTCCCCATCACGCTAAGACGAGACGCAGCGAGCTACTGATGTAAAGCGCAGCGAATGGAAGTCACGCGATTGACTTGAATGTGCTGTCGCGCCTGCCTGGGTTGCGTTGGTTTACATCACAACAGAGGTGGCCCACGTTTGTGGCGGAAAGACGCCAGGTCTTTACGGGCGGCTCGACGGGAGCAGACAAGCACAGATCAAAGCCTTATCCGCGAGCGACGAGTGCCGGGTGTCGGGCTAGGCTTGCAGCCGGGACGCGGCTATCTGCGTTTGCTCTGCTCTCCACAGGGGCGGTAATCGGTCTCGCTTGGCGCGTCGCGAGGCGAGGATAGCTCCGATAGTGGCCCGTGGATGGCAGCGCCGGCGGCCGTAGCCAGGTGCTGCCGCTCGCTGCCATCCTTGTCGTACGTTTCTTTTCTTGTTCCGGCGTCGGAGATTTCCCACAGAGACGTACTGTGTCAGAGTATTGGTCTGAAGCGTCGGAACTCCGGAAAACGTACACATCAAAATCCACCAACCTGCTATCTTAAGCTTTCGCGGTCATATGGCACAACAATCTTTCGGGCTACACGCTTTCACTAGGCAGACTGATCGAGCCGAAGTTACTTTCTTTCAGCTGCATCGAAAGACTCTATTTCTGTTACTCTTTGGTAAAATTATTACTGTGAAATCCAACCGCACGTAGGTCGTATAAAGGAGTGCGAAAAAATAGATATAAGATTACGGTAAGGGCACGAACATAGGACGGGATACGGGAAAGTAATCCGTGCGTGTGCTGTAGTTGCTCTAGTTGAGAGTAGAGTTAGCGTAGCGCTGCTTCATCACCACTCCCTACAGTAACATCTAGCGAGTCCTTGCCATAGTTCTAGGTTACACGTAACCGTACCAGCATTATTGGCGCACTTGCTGGTCATCTCTGTTCTCTTTTCGGCGGGGTTAAATTTTCGTGTCCCCGGACGACTATTAAAACTCAAACTGATACACACACATTAAATATAGTCAGAATTGGAACGGTAGCTACTCCTGGTTGAACTCTGTGGCTAAGTGCAAGACTGCGAGTGAGTCACAAAACGTGACAGTTTCGATTCCCGGTCACTCCCAGGATTTTAATGTGTCACTTATCAGCTCTTGTAGATTTTTGTTACGCCGTGTCACTAATCGTGCGGCCCCTCCCGACGGAGGTTCGAGCCCTCCCTCGGGCATGGGTGTGAGTGTTGTCCTTAGCGTTAAGTTAGTTTAAGTAGTGTGTAAGTCTAGGGACTGATGACCTCAGCAGTTTGGTCACGTAGGAATTCACACACATTTGAGATTTTTGTTAGCAGACCACGTTAAACTGTAGAAATTAGTTCAAAAGGTTGGAAGAAAATATACCACCTTCAATATGGCCGCCTGGTAAAATACGACTTGCAGTTAATGACAGATTTACTTTTTAGCTGCAGGACGCGTGTGTGCATTCTAGAGAAACAAGTCTCTCCACGTCTCGGAATTTATAAACGTAATTGAGCAAGCAGTAGAACAAACAAAGGGTAAATATGGAGAAGGAATTACGAGTTTAGGGGAAAAAAAACTGAAGCTTGCTTTGTCGTAATTACATCAGAGCAAAGAACTTGGAACAGTAGTTTAACGGAACGGATGGTCTCTCGAGAGGAGATTTTAGGATGAATATCAGCAAAAGTAAAAGGAGGTTAATGCAATGTAAGCGAATTAAATGAGGCGGTGATGATGTAATGAGATTAGGAAATGAGACACCAAAAGTAGTAGATGAGTTTTGCTATTTGGACATTGAAATAACTGATGACGAATGAAGTAGAGGATATAAAGCACAGATTGGATGCAGTACGAAAAGCATTTTTGAAAAAGAAGAATTTTTTAACATTTAATATAAATTTAAATGGTCGGAAGTCATTTCTGATTAAGGTATTTGCTTGGTGTAGAGGAGAAGGAGATGAGTGTTGAACGTCCAGTCGACAATGAGGTCATTAGAGACCGACGACAAGCTCGGATGAAGGGGGATGGAGCAGGAGAGCGGCTGTGGCCTTTAGAAGGAACCATCCCGGCATTTACCTTAACCGATATAGGGAAATCACGAAAAACATAAATCGGGATGGCCGAACGCAGGTTTGAACCGTCGTTATCCCGAATGCGAGTCCATTTATGCGAATGACTGCGCTGTCCCGTTCGGTGCGTGGTCTATAGCCCTGTAGGGAGAGGAAGCAAGAACGATAAGCAGTTCAGATAGGAAGAGAAGTTTCAGAATGTAGTGATAGAGAAGAGTAGTGGAAGATTGGATGGGTAGATCGAGTGACTAATGAGAAAATACTGAATTGGAGGAAAAAGAAATTTGTGGCAGATCTTGAGTAAAAGAATGGATCTGTTGACAGAATTCATCCAGAGGCATCAAAGAATCGCCTGTTTAATGGGGGGAGGGGGGGTGAAATTGTAGAGGGAGATCAAAAGATGAATATATTAAGAAGGCTCAGATGGATGTAGGTTGTAGCAGTTACAGAGGTGCAGAGGCTTTCACAGGATAAAGTATGTGGAGGACTGCACGAATCTAGTTTCCCAAGTGAAGACAACAACAACAGTAATGTGGGTGCTGAGGGCGGCGAGCTCTCACCGAAGAAGCCGGGTATAGCGCCGAGCGGCATGACGAGCAGGCAGACGAGCAGGTCGGCGGCGGCGAGCGACAGCAGGAAGTAGTTGGTGGCGTTGTGCAGGCGGCGCTCGAGGCAGACGGCGAGGCAGACGAGCGCGTTGCCCAGGCCACCGGCCGCGGCGGCCGACGCCGCCGCCAGCCCCCAGCCCCAGCAGCTGCCGCCGCACCCCATCTGTCCGCAGCAGCAGCGCCGCCGCGCCACGCCCGCCGACTGCCGCCGGCCGCCACGCGACACGCCGCGCCGCGGCCACTCGCTCCCCGCCCGCGGGAGGCGCGCCGCCGCCGCCGCCGGCGCTGACGCCGCCTGCCGGTTGCGGGTGACAAACCAAATCAGTTCACTTCCCGCTCCTACCTATGGGGAAAACGAAACTAGTATGAAGCTGGCTGCATTAAGGCAGGTCCACACTAGACCCCGATGCAACGGAACGTCAAACCGACGCCATTTTGCTTAGCGCACTGGACTCGCGTTCGGGAGGACGACAGTCCAAATCACCGTCCCGCAATCCGGATTTAGTTTTTTTGAGATTTTTTTTTTCTAAATTGCTTAAGGAGAAAGCTGGTTACGTTTCTTTCAAAGAACGCGGACGCTATTTTCTCCATCCTTCCCTAATCCGCACACTTAGAGTCCGTGTCCAAAGACCTCGTCGTCGAAACAGCGTTAACGTCTGAACGGTATGAGATACCATCCGTGATACAAAAGTTGCAATACTGGTACACTATCAAAATTAACGAACTAACGTTGATAAAGTTAGTTAATGACCATAGCAGACATCATAACGGATGTTCTAGATTATGTTTGTATTCTAAACCGCTCAGAAATGAAACAACAGAACTTTCATGTAAACATTTAAAAATATCGGCTCTTCTTTACCAACGAAAATTGATATAAACAAGTCAAATAATATTTTTGAGGCAGTACTAGAGACTGTTAGCTTATCCATTGTGCTTTTCTTCTTAATAGTTGTTTCTAACTGTATTTTTCTCCTTCAATAGACCTGGTGTTTTCAATGTTATAAAACGGTTATATAATGAAAACGGCTTCATCAATGTGTAAGTTCTTACATGTAAAGTGTAGACTTTTTGTATCTGCAGGTGTGAAACGTAAATAATTTTTGCCCTTTAAATATCTCGCTTTTTTGTGGAAGAATACCCAGTGGCGAAAATGTCCAACTCGTCATAGAAAATTTTCAATATGTCATGTAAACAAAGCAAACTAACAAAATTAAGAATACGCAAAATCGCGACATCCACTACTATAACATCAGCGAGTGTGGGGAAAGTTGTTTAACTTCCGACACTAGTAAGAGCCGCCGTTCCTCTCACCGTGAACGTCAAAACTTCCTTTTCCAGAAATCCTTACCTTGACGTTCCGTACCGTCAGGTGTGAATCGACCTTTAAGGCTACTATGAAATAGTTCGCTGTTGATATAACCAGTATCATAGAGCGCCAGTGTAAAGTTTTGTGGAATCGCCGTACAAAGTATCGTACGTTAAGTATCACGTTATTCCGATACTTATCTTACGTTTTACTTTCTCACTTGTTTTACCCATTCGGATCAACTCCTACCTCTGCTGAGCATTAAGTTTTGACGAAAAAATAATGGAAAAGCTCGATAACTTTGGGCGTGCATCTGAGAATTAATTACTCCTGCTCGGAGAATCTTACAAACCATTTTTGAAATCAGTGTGTAAATGACTCAACAGTGTGAAAGCGCCTCAAACTCGTGCAGTCGAGTTGGACGCGCTTGCGCCGCAGGTAACACAGGTGGCACAACACGCCAGTTGAAGAAGCCACAGTCCACAACAGACCCGCTCCAGGATGCTTGCCAGCCAGGTGGTTCGTCGATCAAAGCTTCGTATGGTGCCAGTATGTCAGGCATCTGCCGTGTTAGGTCCAGTGCGTGAAAGGAGAGGATCACACTATCTCGTGCTCCCACAATATCGAAAGGAATCACTTGTTGACAATATCTGTAAGTTTTAGCAGTACGTGGAATGCTTTATTCCTCTCCCGTATACAGTGCACCGTTATTGTACAGCCTGTGAGATTTCTCCTATGTGACGAGTGCCTAAATTTGCAATTTCACGGCTCTCGTGAAAATACATCCTCCTGCACTTCCGTCTCGGTTCATAATTCTGGAGAGTACTGAAGAAAGGTCTGCATCTACGGAAGAAAAGCCCTAGACGTGTCACGCGTCCCCTCGTGGCAGGTCTCGGGCGTGGTCTCTGCGTACGCCACCACCACTGCCAGCTTTATGGACCCCGTCCGACCGTTAAGTAGCATGCAGCCCAGCGCCTTCTTTTCTGTCCTTGACTGGGGCGGTCGAGTACACCACATCGGCCGTCGTCCCCGCCCTTTCTATTCGTGGGATGGCACGGCTTGAACTGGCTTGAACTCTTCCGTGCAAGAGCCGTACTTGGAGTAGATTCGACATTGTGGAAATAGCAGGGCAAGATTATACGGAAGAACCCAGGCGGCAGACAGCAAAGTGGACGCGTTCCAGACAGTCGCTCCTGCCACCCCCTGCTCTAGCAGTATAGCGTGAAGTAATTCCCCGTTTATCTTGTGGGTCTAGTTTTGGTGGTGTGTGTCGCGGCGAAACAGCGCAGGACAGACTGCGCTGGCTGTCGCGTGGGCGCGGCGGCGCTGTCCCTGTAAGCAGAGACGGGGCGTCATGTCATGTAGCGTCGCGTTACTGTCGCGGTCCGCCGAGCGCGCCCGTCACGGAGGCACAGAGAGAGAGCAACGCGCCAGCCGAGGGGCAGAAATGTTTCGCACTGATACGCGTAACTTTCCACGTATCAGTGAGGCGTTCGTAATTTTCAAACTTGAAATTATAACAAAGCAGAGAGCAATAGATGTACGGCACTACCTTGGGATGCAGGAGGCGCGATTAGATATGAACCTGTTAGGAGATTCATTAGCCTGCAAAATCTGATTTAACGTTGCTCAAATCGTTGTCGTTATCGATTTTGTTTTCACGATATCTAATTTGCACGCACGCCCACAGGCGCGCGCGGGTACACTCCGTAGAAAGAGTCTGGTGTTTGTAAAGCATTATTCAGCGTCACTAATTCTCGGTATCCCTCCGTAAAACTCGTAAGTTGAAGTCACTATCTTTGTTGGAAAGCGCGTTCAACGCTGTGTGAAATTGAGTGTTATTGGTTTCCATAAAACGCCGTGAGCAGGAAAGCTAATAATACTGTTACACTACACGGGGTTGTTACTAATTGCTGCCTCGACAACACTTTCAAGCGGGTAAACGTGCCGTCTTGTAACCATCTTGCGTCCACGTTACGTTAGCGGACCGAGCGACTGTAACACACAATTCCCCTCTTTTTCCTCGCTCCCTGCCATTCCTCTTTGTCGCTGGCATCACGGTAGACTACCGTTACTGTTCATTTAGTGACTACACAATTTATAGTGCCAGAAATCCATTTTACTCCTTCTTCAACGAGGGGGAAAAGGACACGATCCGATGGTTCAATTTCTCTAAAGTGTATGCAGGTCGCCCCATCAGGTGGGCGGTGTTATAGTGTGTGTCGGAAGCGCGTTATCTGAGCCGACCGTATCGCTGGTCGACATCTGACGAGCCACTCTCAGATAACGGCCCTGTATATTGCTGCCACATGGCAAGTTATTTTGTCTCAGGCTTTCAGTAGCCGGGCGTCTTGCAGTGCATTAATAGAAAAGTCCCTGCAAAGATTTAGCACGACACCTTTCGTGTAGGGAGGCTCGCGTGGTGGCCAGCGACCTCTCTTCCCTGCACTTGTTCTGTACGTGTACCTCCGTACCAGAATAAACGGTTGCACAGTTACTCTTGTCGCTGTCTCCGCAAACTTCTAGATGTGGCGATTCCTCTTGAAATCGCTCCACATAGATTACAATGAAACGACATTTTGAGTTTTCTCTATTTCGTTGGTTTTACTTGCACAGTGCAAAGTAGCAGTTGATAATAATTGAAAAAAATTAAACTTAACGAAACTGTACGTGATGTAGTAGTTAAAAAACCAGGAACGACGCTCATTGAATATTTTCGCTATTTAGCTGCGATTAAAAAGTGTGTTTTTTTTTTTTTTTTAAGCCGCAATGCGGTAGACATAGAAAGAGTCTAGCAGAGAAGCCCTGTGTGCTGTACTCGTTTTGCTAGTTATTGAGGAAGATGAAATTTGGTATTTTATGCGGAAGACTAGGTTAAATTTGCATCGCACTATTTGGAATGATAGCTGACGTCCTTATTGACTGAACCTGGAACTTTCCGGTATGGATATTGAAATTTTTGTTTATGTATGCTACAACAGAACAATATGACTAGCATAGGGAAATGTGCGATTGAATAGATATAGCAACTAAATGCGCGTCCATTTTCTTAAAGTGTGATTTCAAGTGAGATACAGCCGAAAACTGCCGCTGGAGAGTGCTGCAGTAGCACATCATGACAAGCATATTCCGTACGATGCTCCAGTTCGGCTGAATCGTGCACCGACCACGACGTAAAGCACGTCTGGCACGCTAGTCGGTAAGCAACACGTACAGTGTGAGGGCGGCCCGTGCGAAATGGCAGGATTTGAGAGTCAGCAAGCTGCACTTGGGTTTAAGCAAAGCTGCTACCCTTGCAAGCCGAAGCAACTCCAAACGCTGCATCGTGCTGAGATGCCACACAGAGTTAAGCTTGCCGCGCTGTCAGGCTGTCTGCGCTGCGATTCGTGCCATTCCTCTTCCGAAAGTACACTATGACGCAAAGCATGTTCTTAAATTGTATGTACTCGATAGTGAATGTGAGAGCACGAGAGGATGGCTGCGATGTATAGAATGTGAACTTACAATAAAGATATTGTGCTGTATTTTTGCGTTTTAAACAGACAAATGTTTGTGTGGGACGGTTGTACCCCTCCTCCTCCACCTCCTCGTCTTCGTCTTATTCGGGAAAAGTAGGGTTCAGATCAGATTTAGGATCCAGTGAACGAGTGGACACGAACTGCGACTCAAATGACACGGATTGCGGTGGTGGGTCGTGACGCCGTTGCTGTTGTGGACACCTCACCTCAGGCCGTTGTTCGTTGGGGCCACAATACCGTGCACATTTCCAGTACCACCGAACACATCTGGAACTCGTTTACTTGACAAGCAGTTTCAGGTGGCTCTCGTCAGGGACTGGCGACACACGCGGCACTTATAGAACGCACCTGCGAAGCGGTGTCGGCCATTCGCAGTGGTCACTCTGAGTTTTAGGACATGACTTGCACCAAACGTTTTTCTCTTATGGCCTGAGCGATACGGAAAACATTTGCATCAGTACTTCAGATTGTATCTGAAAATAAATTCCCTAAGTTTGACTTCGCTAACAAACTTTAAGTTCAGATAGTTCCGTTTCTCGTCTTATACCATAACTGCTTTGATCAGCGTGAAATGCAACGAACCCCATTTCACCAATACCGTTGCAAACTTCGTTTACACTTGCAGATGTACGGCTTGTTTTGAAAAAGGAAATACTACTTTTAATTGGCGATCTTGCCGTTGGTGGGATGGCTTACGTGCCTCAGCGATACAGATAGCCATACAGTATATGCAACCACAACCGAGGGATATATGTTTAGAGGCCAGGCAAAGGCAGCAGCCTGGATGGTTGACTGATCTGGCCTTGTAACACGAACGACTGAAAACAAGGGGAAACTACAACAGTAACTTTTCCCGAGGGCATACAGCTCTGCTTTATGTTTAAATGACGGCAGCATCTTCTTGGGTAAAATATATAAAAAGGGAAATGATTACAGTGAAATGAAATGCAATGAGGATTAGTGAAGTTCGGTGGCTGGAGGAACATGACTTCTGGTCAGGTGAATACAGAGTGGTTGCTGTGGTCTTCGGTCCAAAGACTGGTTTGATGCATGCTGCTTTAACATGTGCAAACCTCTTAATCTCGGAGTAATTCCTGCAACCTACATCCCTCTCAATCTGTGTACTGTATTCATGTCTTCGTCTCCCTCACGCTTTCCCCCAGTACTTGATACCTCGGAATATGTCCTATCAATGGAGCCTTTCTTCTACTCAGTTTAGTTAGGTCTAAGTAGTTCTAAGTCTAGGGGAAGTGCTTAGAGCCATTTGAACCATTTGTTAGGACGTTCAAACTGCACAGTTGGACGCGGGGCATGATGGGAAATAGTATGTACATGCACCTCAGTAAAGCTCACTTTCATTTGGATAGGTTCGTCAGTAGGCAAAATTGACACATTTGTGGGACAGAATCCGCATTTCGCGATCGAGAAGGCTCATCACCATCAACGGATGACAGTGTGGTGCGCAGTGTCCAGTCACGGAATAATCAGTGCCATATTCGCTGATGACACGGTGACTGTCTAATGGTACGTGAAGGTTTTGGAAGATGATTTCGACAAGATGATGTTCATGAAAGACGGAACGCGACCCCATCGAAGCAGGAGGGTCTTTGACGTCCTATATGAACATTTTGGGGACCGCATTATGGCTCTCTGGTACCCAGAGGACACTGGTTCAAATGGCTCTGAGCACTATAGGACTTAACATCTATGGTCATCAGTCCCCTAGAACTTAGAACTACTTAAACCTAACTAACCTAAGGACATCACACACATCCATGCCCGAGGCAGGATTTGAACCTGCGACCGTAGCAATCGCGCGGTTCCTGACTGAGCGCCTAGAACCGCTAGACCACCGCGGCCGGCAGAGGACACTGGTGTGGGTCTCGATTGGCCACCATATTCTCCGGATCTGAACACATGCTACTCCTTTTTGTTAGGCTGTATTAAAGACAGTGTACAGTAATAACCCAAAAACCATTGCTGAGCTGAAAACAGACGGTCATCGTCAGCATCATGCAGAATTTTGCTATTAGTCTGCGCCACGTCATCGCCAGTGATGGCAGGCATATCGAACCCGTCATAACCTAAATCAGAATGTCTGTAGTGACGTTTACTTGTAGAATAAAGTGTGTGCACGCCGTAGTTAGTGACTAATTTGCTTTTTTTTAAAAAACAGTTGTTACCCTGTACGTCGTAATTCTCTATTCCCGTATTGCTTTATCTGTGAAACACTGAACCCATTAAAACAATTTTCAAAGGTAATTAAAGTTCAAAATTATTTTGGAAATAGCTATATTTGTGTAAATAGTCAAAAAGATTCTGTATACTTTTGTATAATTGTCCAAAATGATCCTGTAGCTCTTTGAAACTCAAAAATCGTGTAGCAATAATAAAGAATACAAAACATTTTCGAGCCATAGCATGAATGAAAATTTATTCGTCGGGACAGAAGTGTTGTACGACTGTATAATTAGTAAACCGCCACAAAAAGTCAGACAGGTACATAACACACACAGCAATACAGTCAAGATACTGAGATGATTAGATTAGATTCGTACTTGTTCCATAGATCATGAATACGACACTTCGTAATGATGTAGAACGTGTCAGGTTAAAAAAAAAGTGTCTATACAAGATTTTACATTACACAAAATATTACATGACACTTAATATTTTTAATTTTTTTGTGGGGATTGGGGAAATTACCCACTTACTATATCCAAAAATTCATCTAATGAGTAGAAGGAGTTGCATTAAGAAATTCTTTCAATTTCCTTTTAAATGCTATATGGCTATCTGTCAGACTTTTGATGCTATTAGTTAAGTGACCAAAGACTTTCGTGGCAGCATAATTTACCTCCTTCTGAGCCAAAGTTAGATTTAACCTTGAGTAGTAAAGATGATCCTTTCTCCTAGTGTTGTAGCCATGTACACTGCTATTACTTTTGAATTCGTTCGGATGTTTGTCGCACTGTAGAAACAAAACAGTTTCTAATCTCAGACCCTAGTTAAAATGAAGGCAAATTTTATTCCTTGGATTCTAGAAACTAAACTGTGGTTAAAAACCGCTCAACATACGTCCAGCGTCATGCAAAAAGTTTGTCACCAGCTACCAATAAATCAGGATAAAAAAATAACTACACAAATTCTTTAACTCTCCCAAAACCAGGTGATACTAGAACAATATTACTAAACGTAGGCACACCACACAAAACAAATGACGCCACACCGATCTGTGAGCACAGAATGTAGTCGAATGTATACTGACAAATAAGCTATTCAGAAAACTTGTCTAAGTTATTGTTAGGTACATTGTTAACTAAAGGAAATTCTGCACAAATTGCAATGCAAACATCATTGAAATAAGACTATGGACTTTGTGGAGCACTTGTATCATAATACATTTGGACATCAAAACATAACAAGCGTGATACATAAGAAAGATGAAATTTACACATAACTATAACTAACTGAAAAATTGTAAAAGGCAGTTCTACAGTTGTTATGTGTAGCAAGACATCAGTTAAAAGTGGTAGAAATTGAACACATGGACGTAAATCTTTGTAAGCATAAAGCAGCTAAAGGAGAAGTCGCTATATACAAGGTGTTGCTATAAACTAACGGTACTACCGCTATGAAGCGTTTTACACTATTTCAAAACGATACATATTTAGTTGTCACCTTCAGTATGCTACCCTCTTCGATCCCTACAACGTCCAAGCGAATCTTCAACTGATGGAATGTTGCTGGAAGCCTTGTTCTGTGAGCTCCTTCATGGCGCTTGCTACTTTTTCTTTTGATTGCTTCAACGGACTGAAATCTTGTTCCTTTAAATGCAGAACACTGGCATATACTTCGGTAGAAACGTCTTGACCGACAGTGCGTTATGAGCCGGTGCGTTGTCTGGATGCAGAACCCATAACTTATTCTTCCACAATTCCGGTCTTCATTTTCTCGCTAAATTGAGCAAGAACATCAAGGTAGCAATGTTAATTAATAGTTTGGCTTTCGGGAACCCAGTGAAGATACACTGTTACATGAATATCGGAAAAAAAACATTATCGCTTTGAATCTTGATTTCCTCAGTCGAGCTTTTTTCGCTCTAGTTGAAGTTGCGTTCTTCACAAAAAATGGCTCTAAGCACTATGGGACTTAACATCTGAGGTCATCGGTCCCCTAGACTTAGAACTACTTAAACCTAAGGACATCACAAACATCCATGCCCGAGGCAGGATTCGAACCTGCGACCGTAGCAGCAGCAGCAGCACAGTTCTAGACTGAAGCGTTGCGCTCTTCCAATGGATTGACCCTTAGTTTATGGATCATAAGTGAGAAACCAAGATTCGTAACATGTAATCACTCTTTCAAAGAAATTGGGATCATTGTCAATGATGGTCAAAGCATTAGTACAAACGTTTTTGCGAGCTTCTTACTGCTCTAACGTGAGAATTTTTCGCCACCAGTTTCGCACACCCTTTTCTCATGTTAAATTGGTTATATGAAATTTCCCTTAAGCATTCTTTGTCAGTTCCTACATTTTGAGCACTCAATTGAATATCCAATAGACGATCAGATCGAATAAGATTACCTACTTTCTTGATCTTTACACTTTTTTGTGTGTTGAAGGACGTGCTTGGCTTGTCATCTTCGACGTCTTCACGACAATCTTGGGTACGCTTGAACCACCAAAAAAAAAAAAAAAAAAAAAATTCGCGTTGTTGATAAACAATCTTCTTCATGCAGTTCTTTTAGTAACGGATAGGTTTCAGTAGCAGTTTTTCGAATTTTCACTGTGAAACTTCACGACAATTCGTTGCTCTGTTATTACAGTTACCATTTTTGGGACGAAAAAAATAATAGCTCGTACACAAGCGAAGGCACGGCCATACTGACTTGTGAGAAGGAATGGACGAAAAAAATAATAGCTCGTACACAAGCGAAGGCACGCCCATACTGATTTGTGAGAAGGCATCATTCTTCACATCTATTGGTGGTTCATCTTGCTTGCGTATTTACATTGTGACTGAATCAGTCACGTTATTTTATCACCGTCGTACATTTATCTAGAAAGCATTGCTCTGGCGCCCCTTCTAGCATGGCTCCCAAGCGGAGGGTTGTGTCTTAAGCCGACCCACCTGACAACACCGTGCGCTTACAATCTCGGACCAAGGGAAAAGCTCTCTCTCTCTCTCTCTCTCTGTGTGTGTGTGTGTGTGTGTGTGTGTGTGTGTGCGCGCGCGCGTCCCACCTCCACCCCCACCCCCACCCCCACCCCCACCCCCCTCCCCTCCTGGGCCTGTCTCGCCATCCCCTCGCGGCCCTGTCCTCGTCTTTGCATGTATGGACTCTTCGTGTTAACTAGCATCAAAGTAGGAATTTTGGCAGGGTATGCAACGCTGTAAATACCATCGAGCAAAGTATGCTCGTATTGCCTAGTCCTCTACTTATTACTCACATGGTGAGCACGTAGCTCTTGTTCGCACTCGTTAGAATGAAATATGCCCGACTCTTGCACCATTTCGAAGTTTTCCAAAATGTCCTCGAGAAAACTAAAGAGATTTTCAGATTGCCAGCATTCGTGTTTGACACTTAATAGCCGCGCGGAGTGGCCGCGTGGTTTGAGGCGCCATGTCACGGATTGCGCGGTCCCTCCCGCCAGAGGTTAGAGTCCTCCCTCTGGTGTGTGCGTGTGTTATTCTTAGCATAAATTAGTTTAAGTAGTGTGCAAGTCTAGGGACCTCAGCACTTTGGTCCCTTAGAAATTCACACACATTTGGACAATTGAACTAGACAGAAGTGCAAAAAAAATTGCTGCGCCGTAAAGAAGGCCTACAATACGTACAGTAAATTTCTAAATGCCATACTGTACGGAAGAAGTCGCTTTTCTTTCCGTACACACCACAGTTTCGGAACAAATCCAGTCGAAAAAGATGGCGTCTGGGTGGGTGTAACTCTTCTGCTTGTCGTAGTTTTCTCTCAGTTGCTGCGAAGATCGAATGATAACATAGTACTTCTGTGGGGAAAGCATTCTAAATGCAATCTTGCGGTAGCTATATCGTTGCCATCAACTTTGCCGTATGCACACAGCATGTCAGTCGTTTCATTGCCCGTATAGTGGTAAACACCATCAGCCCAAAAGTTTCGAGACTGGATTAATAAAAAATAAAGTTAGGTTCGTGGTTTTAATACTTCAGGCGTTCTACATAGTCTCTCCCCTCTTGAGTACAAAGCACACAACTTTCATACAAACAAGTAAAATTGTCAGAAAAGTGGTCCTTTGGAATGTTCAACTGGCGCATCACATCTGGTTGAATGTTTCTTATGTCGTCAAAATGTTGACGTTTCGTGTGAATTTCTGGAGTTTGTCGTTTTGTGATAGGTTCATATTGGTAACACACTCTCGTCTCACATGATGATTTTTTCCAGTTTACAACTGTCCGCATTGTGCATTTAAATCAAGTTGCAGCTGGCGTCCGCGCATCATTTTTGTTCGGAAGTCGAGGAGTACGGGACAAACTTCGCACGCAGTTTCCTCTGCTTCAGAACATTCTAGAGATTGTCTTGAAAACTTTACTTACAGATGTTGCTGCATTGTGATTTGTGACACAACAACGGTGACACTACGGCCGCACGTCGATTACCTAACACTGCCTGTTCACGATTATCTGTTTTCAGTTGTTAGTTCAAGCTGCTGCTGTAGTTACTGCGCTGACGTCGCTTGTACCGTGAATGCAGGGCTTTGGGTTATACGCCAGGAACAGAACCTAGATTGGAACTTTTTGGATGGACGATATACGTCGTAATCCCGAGAACAAAGTCACCGCACCGGTGCAAGGCACGGTTACACAGTTATAAGGACAAAGGGCTAGAAGAAGCAGGGAGCGGTTACACGCTGATCGTGAATTCACCTTGTGCTGACAGCTAGTTGATTGTAAAAATAAGTACGTTGCCAAACTGTCTCCGAAGATACGCTGGTAACACCATTCTCAAGTTTGGACGCCTCACAGCACCTAAACCATGCATTACTGTTTGAAAAGTGACCAGTTTGCTGTGCCGCACTACGTACTATCTGATCGAGATGATGATAATTCAAGTAAATGACCACATTCAGGCAACAGTGAAGCTAGATACTGTTGGTTATTATTAAAACTTGAACAAGAAAAGGATACTATCCACGTCTTTACAGAATTCGTAGATTCTGCAGAAAGTCGCTGGGTTTTACACAACTCTAGTCACCGACGGTGTGTGACGTTGGCTGCAGACACCTCGCTCTATGCGTGAGGCTACTTGAGTTTACCAGTAACCCCCTGCTCCACCCTGTTCCTTAAAGATTCTAACTCCCTTGTGTAAAACAGCTTGAAACACCCATTAATTTACAAATGAGTTAATGTATTAAATATTTGTCGTTAAACATGCAATACCTTTTTGGTTGAAGACGCAAAATCTTAATTAATGTTAGTTCTTTTGGTTTCGGTTTCGATTTATTCAACAATAGCCTAATAAAAAAGTTTAGAAAAGTGTTGAAATTCTGTGAAAAGTTTGTTGATTATACTCTTGGGAATTTGCAGACTGTTAGTTACGCTACCTCAAGACATAAACACGATTTCCAACTTACTGTGTTAAATTTTAATGTGAGATTATAATTCTTAAGGAGTATATTTGGCAACGTTTTAAATTCGGTCATTAATTATACGACACACTGAAAATCAAATTTTTCTCGTCCCTGGAAGCTGTGAAATAGGCGAACTGCAACCAGGATTGAGTGTTTGGTAATGTAGAATTGTGTTGAGGAATTGTTGTGGATAAACATTCGGCAGACGACAGTTGAGCGTGATGTGATGTTAGGCTGAGCAACTTGTGTGGCGTGTTGCAGGACGCCGGAGCAGTGTCCGAGCGTGGTGTCGCTGCTGGCAGAGAGCTACAACCCGCACGTACGATACGGCGCAGCCATGGCGCTCGGCATCGCCTGCGCCGGTACTGGCCTCAAGGTGAGTCACAAATACGTTTGTCGAAATTTTTCATTACCGTAACTCGAACTGGGTCGTATACCACAGTGGTTCATCATTCCCCCAGCAATGATGTAGGACAGAGACAGTGAGGTCTGCTGCAGAGTGCGATACGAAACGTGGAGCAGGAATGACTTGGCTACGTGTGAGCTCAGCTAGAAACGGGACTGTCAAATGTTTAATGAGGTCAGACAGCGAAGACTTCGATGTACAAGACACTAACAGTAACTAATGCTTCAGAGAATTTCAGCATCGAAGAGGATACAATTGAGTGAAATGTACTTTATATCAATGATGTGGTGCATGCCATTACCAATAAAGAACTGTAAGTAGCTAGTCAGATCTTCTGAATGCCACGACATGAAATGTATATTATGTGGGACCACGACAGCTACAAGGATAGGTTGTAGGAGCTAGTTGTGACCCGGCCTGCTGAGCAGCAGCATGAGTAGCAGTACGTCAGCTGCCAGAACACCACTGTGGGCAGTTGCCGCAGTCTGATCTCTAGTATACGTCAGCTGCACACAGGCAGCACGAGCTGACCTGCCTGGCCCTAGCTTTTACATTTACTGACCCCTCTTCTGCTATTGCTGCTGCTGTATACACACATGTGGGTTGTGTTCACTGTAAATGCAGGACACTTAACTCATCCCGCGGTGTTATCTACACCTGGCTATTGGATGGTTTGACGGAGGACGAAATAACTAATTATCTATCGGATCAGGGCGTTACTGCTGTTCATTGAGTTACGAAGAAGGAAGCTGCCAATTTGGTCCCAACTCGCACATTGTTCCTGACTTTCGATCAGTTAACGTTTCCTACCAAGATAGAGGCAGGCTATGAATTCATCTGTGTGTGTCCTTACATTACCAATCCGTTGAGGTGTTATAAATGCCACCAGTTCAATCATACCAGCACGTCTTGTAAAAACACAGCCAAACGTGTCACTTGTAGGAGGGATGCACACGAGGGCACCTGTCCACCGCCTTCCCCCCGTTGCATTAATTGTCATGGAGAACATGCTGCTTCTTCTCGTTCTTGT
The DNA here is from genome assembly GCF_023898315.1 of Schistocerca nitens. Taxonomy (NCBI): domain Eukaryota; kingdom Metazoa; phylum Arthropoda; class Insecta; order Orthoptera; family Acrididae; genus Schistocerca; species Schistocerca nitens. The sequence goes on along the minus strand of NC_064615.1, from coordinate 1,109,350,660 downwards.
CCCATCTATCAAGACGAGCAGGCTGTTCAGGAGATAAGGGTGAAGGAGAAGGTATCTTTTCCTGTTGCCTGGAAACTGTTGGCGAGCCGTAAACCGAATGTCCCTTCATCTGGAAGCTACAGCACTGTGTTAGCCTCTACCCGTCCCACAAAAAACATGGCTACGCAAACTTGTGGCTTACAGTTCAGTTCGATGATGGCAAAGTCACCTCACCTTCAAGCTGACACTCCGTCTCCCACTTCCCGGGCTGTAGATCCTGCTACCCGTTCTTCGCCCTCACCGGTGAAGATGGTTGCAATGCCAGCAGTGAACCGTCAATTCAAAAAGGTGTATTCCTGAGAAGATTTCTTGCATACCTCGAGATCACAGCCATCTGGCTCTTCTGCCAATTGCCAAAAGCCAAAACACTCATCCAAAGGCAAACAGTCTTCCCCCTCTTCGACTCGTCAGTCCTTTTCAACTGACTGACACTGGGGAAGCTCCGTTGATCTCACTGAGTGGATGGACGAAGATCCTCCACCTGTGGATTCCAGTGGCCGTCCTCCCTCGGCGGCTCGCCCTAAGCGGCCGTCGAGGTGAGTGTTTCTTATTCATTCTCTGGTGTTCCTAAATTTTATGGCCCTTTTACAATGGAATATCCATGGCCTTCAGTCTAACAGGGCTGATCTCCAGCTGCTCCTGCGATCGCAATGTCTAGTTGTAGTCTGTCTCCAAGAAACCAAGCTACATCCTCAAGACCATTTTGCTCCTTCATTTTGCTTCGCTACGGCTGCACCTTCCCCTTACGGCGGGCATTCCTGTTCATGGTGGGGTCATTATGTTTCTACAAGATGATGTTTGTCATCGTCCTATCCCCTTGCACACCCACCCGCTTGCAGTTGCTGGCCGTGTTTTCCTTCCCGAATTTACCTTTTCCCTCTGCACCATTATATCCCTCCGTCTTTTGCTGTCACTAGGGCGGACCTGATGCAGCCTGTTTCTCAGCCTCCTCCACCCTTTCTGTTCCTCGGTGACAGCAGTGCCCATCATCCTCTTTGGGCCTTGCTTGTCACCTGCCGGAGAGGTTCTCTTTTGGTGGATCTTCTCAATCATCTTAATCTTGTGTGCTTTAACATCGCCAAAGCCAAGTTTCCCTCTGATTCCACGCACACTTATTCCCACTTAGACCTCTTGATCTGCTCTGGCCAGCTCGCTTGATGTCTCGAGTGGTGTGCTCTCTCTGATACTTACTGAAGTGACCACTTCATTTGTGTGACTCGCCTGTACAATCATACCCCGCCACAGCGGCCCACACATTGGAAATTTTCTCTTGCTGACTGGAGGCTATATTCCTCCTTGGCAGTCTTTGACGAATGGCTGTTTCCTAGCTGTGATGATCAGGTCGAGCACCTCGTTGACGTTATTCTCTAGGCTGCCGAATCTTCTATTCCTCGTACTGCTACTACTTCTCCCCATCGGGTCCAAGTCCCTTGGTGGACTGTGGAATGCGGCAATGCAATTCGTGCCCGACAACGTGCGCTTCGTGTCTTCATCCTACATTAACGAACTGCATCCGCTACAAGCAACTACGTGCGCAGTGCTATCGCACTATTAAGGGAAGCAAGAAAGCATGCTGGGTTTCCTTCATCAGCTCATTCAACAGATTTACTCCGCCCTCTCTCCTTTGGGGTGGCCATCCGGCTTTCCGGGACGACTGCCTACGCCTCGATCCCTGGTCTGACTGTGGCGGGAAACGTCATAGTCAACCCTGTCTATGTTTCCAAGCTTTGGGCCAGTACGAGGTTTCAAGCTCCACCCACTACCATCGTGCCTTCCTCGGAAACAGGCGGAGGAGGCTCGTGCAATCTCTTTTTCTCTCTTTGAATCGAGAATGCTACAATACTCCTTTTACTATGAGGGAGCTCGAGCGTGCTCTCTCTCCTCATCCAGGTCTTCTGCTCCTGAGCTCGATACAATCCACGTCCTTGTGCTGCAGAATCTTCCTCCTGCGGGAAAACGCTTTCTCCTCAATACCTACAACCGTATTTGGACTGACGGTGTATTTTCCACGCTTTGGTGTGAAGCTGTTATTGTTCCCCTACCTAAGCCTGGTAAAGATAAATCTCTTCCTTCCAGCTATTGTCCAATTTCCCTTACCAGCAGCATTTGTAAGGCGATGGAACGCATGATCAATGGTCGATTAGTGTGGTGGCTGGAGTCACACCATCTTCTCACTAATGTTCAGTGTGGGTTCCGAAAGTGCCGCTCACCGGTTGATCATCTCCTCACCCTGTCTACGTTCATCATGAATAATTTTCTGCAGAAGTGACAAACAGTGGCCATTTTCTTTGATTTGGAAAAAGCCTATGATACCTGTTGGCAGACAGGCATTCTACGTACTCTGCACTTATGGAGCCGTCGCGGTCATCTTCCCACTTTCATCGGGAATTTTTAACAGACCGAGTTTTCTGGGTATATGTGGGTTCCTCCTTATCCCACACTTTTTCACAGGAGAACGGGGTGCCTCAGGGCTCCGTACTGATTGTCTTCCTCTTTGCCATAGTCATCAACCCAATTATGAACTGCCTCCCAGATGGCATATCCGGCTCTTTTCGTTGACGAGTTTGCTATTTATTGCAGCTCCCACTGGACATTTCTCCTCCAATGCTGCCTTCAGCATTGTCTGGACCGTCTCTGTTCGTGGAGTGTCACAATTGGTTTCTGCTACCAAATCCGTTGGCGTCAACTTCTGGCGGTACAAGGCATTTCTTCCACCGTCCATGCGAATGGGCCAAAATGCTCTCCCGTTTGTAGATGCAACGAAGTTCTTAGGGCTTACATTTGATAGGAAACTCAGTTGGTCTCCCCAGTTGGTGTCCTACCTGGCTGCACGCTGCACCAGGTCCCTCAATGTCCTTCATGTATTGAGTGGTACCTCATGGGGAGCTGACCGGACTGTCCTCCTGTGCCTCTATCGATATCTTGTCTGCTCCAAGTTGGACTATGGATACATTGTCTACTCCTGTGCACGGCCATCTATCTTACACCGTCTAACTACAATCCACCATTTGGGAATCTGCCTCGCCACTGGTGACTTCCGTACTAATCCAGTTGAGAGTCTCTACGCAGAAGCCGGGGAACTACCACTGTACTGGCGTGGCACCCTACTCAGTAGGTATGTCGGCTTCCATGCCAGGCCACCCAACCTTTGAACTTCCTGCCACTTTCCGAATGGGGGAGAGCTCTTCACCACCTTGGCTTCAGGCACAGGTTTGTGTTCATTTTAACCTCAGCTCATTCCCGAAGGATTCGACTCCTGAGCTGACCAATCACTGCAAATTTCTCGAACTTTGCTCACAACTTGCCGATAGCATATTTTTGTACACTGATGGTTCCAAGTCTGCCCATGGTGTTGGCTGTGCTTTTGTCATTGGGGCTGATAAGTTTCAATTCCGACTTCTTGACCAGTGCACAATTTTTTACCCCAAAGCTGTTTGCCCTCTATCAAACTGTTCACTATGCCTGGAGGCACCAGCTCACTTGCTGTGTGATCTGCTCTGACTCCCAGTGCCCTTTACATTCTGGATGATCCAGATCCAGTCCACCCCATTGTTCAACGGATCTGGAACTGCCTCCATTTGTTCCCGGGTGGGGGAGCCCAATTGTCGTTCATGTGGGTTCCTGGCCATGTTGGTGTGCCTGGGAATGACACTGCTGATTCTGCTGCCAAGGCCGCAGTCCATCTCAGTCGGCCCGCCTCTTACTCTGTTACGTCACGAGATATTTGTACTTTTCTCTATCGGCGTATCACGTCACTTTGGCAAAACCATTGGTGCTTCCTTCATGTGAACGAACTCAGAGAAGTCAAACCTCTCCCAACAGCCAGGTTGACTTCCTCCTGGCCGTCTCGCCGTGAAGAAGTAATGTTAGCTCAGTTGTGAATAGGGCACTGCCGCTTTAGTCACCACCACTTGTTGAGTCGGGACCCTGCACCCAGCTGTCCTGTCTGCAGCCAGCCATTAACAGTCAGACATTTCCTGATCCTCTGTCCCTATTTTAGCCACTTACGTCTCAGGGTCTGGCTACCACCCGCTTTGCCGGACATTTTAGCGGATAACGTGAGAGCTGTGGCTTCCATTTTAAGTTCTTTAAAAAGCAGTAATATGACAAAAGAGATTTGATTTCTACCTGGTGACTCCGGTGTCTTGTCAGCGAATTTTAGATACTCTTCCATAATGGTTTTTTACCCTCGCGGTCCTGGCATTCTATGGTTCTATACTGACCTTAGATGTTTTGCGACCTAAAACAGCCCCCCCCCCCCAAAAAATAAATAAATAAAATAAAATTCACTGTAAATGACCTGTGTTTTATAGGAAACATTGTCATGGTGCCTCCATTCTCTTCTTTGTTATCTTGCCTTTGTCTTATCCTACTCCATACTTTCTTACATGGAGCCCACATGGATGGTGAACAGAACACCTAGCAGCAGTGAAAGTTAATTCTGTTTCTGCTGTGCTGCTATATTTGCGAATTTGAGTTGGCTGTTAGTTACTTGGTAGCCAAATTTCGAATGTGTGTATTGAGGTCTTACATGCTGTGTGGAGGGAAAGGCTGTAATGTTCTGACTGCGCGGCTGTAATGTTCTGACTGCGCAACGGATAAAGAAAAAATGTTCAGTAAGTGAAATTGCTATCATGCAGAAGAGTATTATTGTACCAAGTGCACTATGGTCCCACACTGCATTTTTCTGGAGCTGAAATAAACAGTTCAACTTCACCAGCATACTGGAACACTACTTCCCTATTTAAGAATAAAACAAATGTGTTAAAACTAAAAACTCTTGGTGGCTGTGCATACTTCAAATAGCACTGCATCAGAATCCTGTCGGGTGTGTTAATAACACTGCTTGTTCTCACAGGATGCAACCATATCTAGCTGCTAGAAGTGTTTACTTGTTTTTGCCTGCAAAACTTGCCGAGAGTGAGTGTTCTTTAAGCTTGCAGGCAGAGAGTCAGTGATTCGTCTACTTGGAGCTTGAGGTTCTGTTTCACTTAGTCGTGAACAACCTTTTGTCATAACTGAAAATGTGACAGTGAAAGGAAACTGATCTTTGAAACATTGTGGTATTGTTAACTTCTTTCATGTGATTATTGATGCCATTTAAGCAGCGTAATATTGAATTTTGTGTTAAGAAGGAGAAATCTGCTGCCGAAATCTATCTCAGCCTTGAGCATTCATATGGAGATGTGTGCATGGGCTGCCAGATGGGAAACGGCTGTGCATACTTCAAATAGCATTGCATCACCCCCTGTTGGGTGTGTCAATAACACTGTTTGTTCTCGCACTTGAAAGATGGCACTGAGGCATCAGAGATGAGTCTCGTAGCTGTCACCCTTCCCGCTGTATGTGCCAAGGAAAGATTTGTGAACAAATTCAAAACAAACTTTGCAATAGGACATAGTGCAGTGCCTGAGTTATTGTACCTGTGGTGTCCTAAGTATATTGACCAAATAAGGCAAAGTTCAGAGAAAAGGTGTCAGCCAAAGAAGGCATTCTACATGCACAGGCCACAGTGTAGAGCGCCCCCACACAAAATGCCAGGAGTCAACAGTGTTGTAGAACAAACACCAACATTGTTTTATGTATGTTATTGGTAACAATGTAATGTATTTTAGTACTTTACAGCAGTAACATAGTATAGATTTTATGCTATTTGACACCACTGGTTTATATAAAATAACCAAGTTGTATTAAAGGTTTTAAGATGCTTGTTGACAAATTTGAACTGGTTGTAAATGAACAGCTCTTGGTAATCAAACTGTGATCTTTTCTTTAAATGATTAGGAACTGTGGGCCGCCATTTTCAACAAAATGTATTAAGTGTACAAACAAATGGAAATTATATTGGAAGTGACAGAAAAATGAGAGCAATATAATGTACCATTTATGACTCGCCTAAAAATCTAAAATTAATATTCATAACAGTGGGTCGCTGGTGACTTTCTGTATGATACACATAACATAAAATTGGAAATTACTTCTATTTTAGATAGTGTGGTGTGTGAAAACCGTGCTCCACTGCAAACAGAAAATGCCTTTCTTCGAACTTACTTTTGAATATTTTGATGTTTTAGTGGGCTGCTCAACTCATTCTTTGAATAAAAATATTTCTTGTAGTACATACCTTGTTCAAGAGTGAAGACGCTTACTGTTCTCCACTTTTGAGATCATCTCCTTTATCTGATTATTTTTAGAATTGGCTACAGAAACAATTCCTTTAATGTTCTTTTTGTAAGAGTGTATAATTGTGTATGTCATTGTGCTGTTTCACTATAGGAGGCAATAGCACTGATCGACCCTATGACGAATGACCCAGTAAACTTTGTGCGGCAAGGTGCGCTCATCGCATCTGCCATGATCCTCATCCAGCACTCTGAGCACACGTGTCCTAAGGTGAGTACAGTGTGTAAACTGCACATTATGCTGCCTAAGTAGTTCAATACTTCTGTGGCTTTCTGGGGCACATGATACAGCATTAACACATCTTGCGTAGATCAGCAGTTGAAATATTGCAGGCAACGGAAGTAGAGCTACAATATAGAATGTAGTCGCCTGATGACCTGTGTGTCATTGGTTATCAGTTGGACTGGTGCCCAGATGAAAAATGTACCTAAGGGCACCTTCTGTTAGCTCATGCAAGACACACTTTTCTTTCTCACAATGACTGATATGAACCTGTCCAAAAATGACAAAGAAAAAGGCTATTGTACTGGGACCTCCCCACTGTGATGTGCTTGGTATAGGGTATGTATCAACATTCTGATCTTATCTGGCACTGTTTCACAAGAACATTACCATTATTCCCAAAGCATCTCTCTTAATTTTGTTGTAGATTACACTTAAATGTCATCATGCTAACAGTGCACCTCTAAATTTGTGGAATGCACACAGTTACACCCACTTCATAAGGACTTAAAATACTGAAACAATATTTTGGAATAGTTTGCACTAGTGCCTTCCTTGAGGTTTTCGTTGTAGGTGCACCACTCTTCTCCTGAATACTGTTTGCCATTTGCCTTCCCAGCAGATAGTCAATGTGTCCTCATTATTCCACACTATGTAGTATTGCCCCCATAGATGTATAATTTCCCCTTCTACTCCCCCCCCCCCCTGCAAATCCTGCCAGGGGCTTTGCCTGTTCTCTATTACTGTAACATATGGACATGTTTTAGTAACCACTCCAGGACATGACAGTGGAACCTCAAGTTGACAGTATGCTGTGATGGGATGGATGGATGGATGGATGGATGGATGTTACACCATAACACCCATTAATGGGCGATCTTTGGGACACCTGCCGCACCTCAGTGTATCAGGCAAGAAGGGCACTGCACAGGTGGAGTGTGTAGATCTCTGCTTGTTCAAGGGAACATGTGGATCCTCGCAAGAATAAAAGGGAATCACTGGACAAGCATTGTACAAATTCCGTCACAGTTAATTTGCTGAAAACCTTGCAGCCTTTCACATTGTTTGGGCAAAAGTTGGACACATCTGCCAGTCTTTGTGGAACCCATGCCAAGTAGAAGTAGCGGGACAAACTCAGTAGTGTATACACTCCCAGCAGTATTCTAGGTTGGGTCACATGAGTGCTTAGTTTACAATCACCTTTGTGGTATTGGTCGCTTTTTCTCAGTATCTTGGCAACAAGCTGAAGTCTGCTGCTGCTGCTTCACCTACAAACTGAATTTGTGATCATTCAGTTTCAAACTCCCATAAATTGTTATACCAGTATTTGTATAAATTGATTGATTCCAGTTGTAACTTGTTGATACTGTAGTCATAGAGTACTCAATTTTTGGATTTTGTACAAGTTGCCAATCTTTGCACCACTTTGAAGTTATATCAAAATCTGGGTGGATATTTGTGCAGCTTCTTTGAGACAGTATTTCCAGTATTGTATACCCGGTCATTAATATACAAAATGGACAGCAACAGTGTCAGTTCACTTCCCTGTGCCATGCCTGAAGTTATTTCTAGTTCTGACAGTGACCCTCCATCCTAGACAACATGCTGTGTCCTCTCCCAAAAAATTGTCAACCCAGTTACAAATTTCATTCAACATGATTATACTTAAATCAATAAAATTGACTTAACACTAGTTGTTGTGCAAGCATAGCATCAACAAGGTTGGCCTCTTTGCAAACAGCCACACTTTGGTGTTGCAGCTATGACCACTCCTGGTTATAATATAACATTAAGTATCATCCATAAAAATTGTCATGGATAGAACCATAGCCGACTGGAGCAGACCCTATTTGTTGAACACCTGTCTATCACAGGGTGGTAGCATTCCTGAGAGCAAGTTCCTAAAGCCAAAATTAATGCTTCCATATATTTTTTCACCAAATTAAATCCCCTACAGTCTACAAACCTCCATCCTCAGTGATCATGTTTATGAAAATATAATGAAATGATCAAAAACTGTTCAAAGGTATGTGAAATCTTATGGGACTTAACTGCTAAGGTCATCAGTCCCTAAGCTTACACACTACTTAACCTAAATTATCCTAAGGACAAACATACACACCCATGCCCGAGGGAGGACTCGAACCTCCGCCAGGATGAAATGATCAATTGTAATTGCAGTTAGAGATCCTCCATCCATTAACATATGGTTTGCCACTGTTAAAGGTTACCAATAAATCATCCAGAACATGCAGAAATAAACATTTCTTCACTTTCACTTATCCTTTGTTTCCAAACCAAAATTATAGATACACTACCAACCAATATAATAATGCCAACTACCATAGTTTTTGCCCTCTGCAAGATTCACAGAAGAGTTGAAGCTTACTAATTCTTCCCAGTATGAACTAGCCAAACAAATTGCTTAATAATGATGTAACTTAATTTGATCATTTGTTGGCAATACAAGTAGTCTGATCCTGCATATCAATTAAACATTCTCCCCTAATGGCCTTACCATCAAATTACCCATCTCTGGCTGCCACCTCTCCTTCCACAATGACCTCTACCTGTTCCACAATGACCTCCACTTGTTCAAATTCCGCCAATCCTTAGTCCTGCAAAACAAATCAACCAAGCCCAAACCTCCTTGCAGTACCTTCTTTCCACCTGCAAGATTCTCCTGTTATGCAATCCCAAATTCCCAGAACCCTAACACACATTGAAACTCCTGCCCTGCAGGAACTTGAGCGACATGCATAAATCCACCTCAAAAAGCTCTCCTTCCTGCTCACTTCCTACTCCAGCCTTGGAGTACCACTGTCCACCACCTCCAGACCTTCCACACGCCCTCTCATAGCTGACAAACCCTGTCTCACAGACCTACTACACTTACCCCACCCTCCAAAATTCCCTCCCACCACAATACAGAAATGAGAACCTAAACAGACCCACAACACAGTCATGAACCTTTCTTCCAGAAGCCTTAGTCCCCACAGATATATCAGTCCTTTTCAAAGGCCTCACCTTTTGCCCCACTCCTAAATTCAATCACACAGGACTTGTTGAAGACCTTCTCTCCTTCTCCCAGTCCCTACAGTGGAAACACTTGTTCACCACCAAACCTACCAATCATACTCAAAATATCAAACCATATGAACCTAACTCAGTGCACTCCCCCATCCAACTGTGATCCACCCTCACTGCCCCCAAACCACCCCCAGTTGACTTAACAGAATTTCTTAACTTCAAACCTTGCCTCACCATCATTCCCCAAATCCCTCAACATGCAGACTAACCTTATATCTGCAGAAAGAGCCGCAGTCCACCATCTAAAGAATGATCTTGACCTTATAATCCCACCTGCAGACAAAGGTTCCGCCACTGTTGTTCTGAACCGCAAGGATTACCTGGCAGAAGGACTCCGCCAGCTTTCAGATAATTCCACCTACAAACATTGCCAGTGACAACATTCCAGTAATTCAGCAGACTCTCCAGTCACTATTCAAATCCTTAGGCCCATTCCAGAATCTCTCCCCAGAGTCCATCTCTCTACTCACCCGTACCACTCCCTGCAGTTCTGCCTTCTACATCTTCCTAAATTCCATAATCTCTGCTCCCATAGACCAACACCTTCAACCTATTACCCGGAACTTACCGTTGTATATAAAAGATACCTACAATTTCCTCCACCGACTCTCCACTGTTCCTGTCCCATTACCACATGGTGCCCTGCTCGTCACTAAATATGCCACCTCCCTATACACTGACATTCTCAATGCCCATGACCTTACTGCTATTGAACACTACCTTTCCCAACGCCCGACGGATTCCAAACCAACAACCTTCTTCCCCGTTGCCATGACCAACTACATCCTCTCCCACAATTACTTCTCCTTTGAAGGCATTGCCTACAAATAAATCCGGGGTGCTGCTATGGGCACCTGCATGGCGCCATCTTTTGCCAACCTATTCCTGGGCCATCTAGAGGAATCCTTCCTAAAAATCCAGTTCCTTAAACCCCTCACCTGCTTCAGATTCATTGATGACATTATTGCTATCTGGATTGATTCCTCCAGAACCTCAGCAACTTCTCCCCCATTTGCTTCATGTGGTCCTACTCAACCTAATAAGCCACCTTCCTAGATGTTGACCTCCACCTTGAAGATGGCTACGGTAACTAACATCCATATCAAACCTACAAACCACGGGCAATACCTCCAGTTCGACAACTGCTGCCCATTCCACACTAAGAGTTCCTTCTGTACAGCCTAGCCACCCATGGGCGTCACATCTGCAGTGATGAGCAGTCACTTTCGAAGTATGCTGAGGGTCTCACTGAAGTCTTCATTGACTGTAATTATCCTCCCAACCTTGTACAAAAATGAATCTCCCATGCCTTATCTTTTCAGTCTCCCATCACCTCCCAAAGTCCCATCGTTCAGCCACAGAAGAGCATTCCCCTCATAACTCGGTACCACCCATGACTGGAGCAACTGAATTACATTCTCTGCCAGGGTTTCAATTACCTCTCATCATGCCCTGAAATGAGAAATGTCCTGCCCACTATACTTTCCACCCCTCCTACAGTGGTATTCCGCTGTCCACCAAACCTACACAATATACTTGTCCATCTTTACACAACCCCTGCTCCCAATCACATACCTCATGGCTCATACCCCTGTAATAGACCGAAATGCAAGACCTGTCCCGTACATCCGCCTACCACCACCTACTCCAGTCCGGTAACTAACATCACATATCCCATCAAAGGCAGGGCTACCTGTGAAACCCAGTCATGTGGTCTACAAGCTAAGCTGCAACAGCTGTGCTGCATTCTATGTAGGCATGACAACCAACAAGCTGTCTGTCTGCATGAATGGTCACTGACAAACTGTGGCCAAGAAACAAGTGGATCACCCTGTTGCTGAACACACTGCCAAAGATTATATACTTCATTTCAATGTCTGCTTCACAGCTTGTGTCATATGGATCGTTCCCACCAACACCAGGTTTTTTGAATTGTGCAGGTGGGAACTTTCCCTGCAATACATCCTATGTCCCCGTAACCATCCTGGCCTCAACCTTCATTAGTTGCTGTTCTTGCCCATCCAGACCCTTCCCTGCTCTAATGCCAGCATTACACAGGCGTCATTCCATCACCACACCCAGTCTTTTTATTTGTTTGTCTCTACTTCTCTTCTTTTCCGCTACTTCCTCTCCTCCTCTAACCTACAGCACTTCACCCCACCATACTATCCTTCCCCCTCCCCACCAAGCCGCCTCCTACCCCCACCCAGTTGCCACTCCTATCGTGCACTGGTGCTGCTGCTCGCAATGTTGTGTCAGTTGCCTGAGACTGCAGTTATGTGTGTGAGTAGCATTTGCATGAGTGCTCCATTCAGTGGCTGTTCCCTTTATAGTTTTCATACAATGAATTCCATGCCATTTTTTGAACAGGGACTTTTTTTTTAAGAAAAGAAATGGGGAGGTTAGCTGAGTTGTTTGCCATTTTTTCATCATTGTGCACTTTGGCTGACATTTGTTGTAGGTATGCAAATAGTGTACATGGAGGAAAGTACCTTTGTGCTTTAGAAGCTCTATGCTAAGACTGAGGCAGTCACGGCCAAAGAGTCCCACACAGTACCATCATGAATAAAATGCAACATTCATCTTTTCCATTTACAATGGGAACAAGCAGAAGACGATATATTACTTCAAAAATTATGCTTTTTTGAACTGCACAGATGGGACTTACCCTTACAACACATTCTCCACTCCTGAAATTATCTTGGCCTTGATCTACAGTAACCTACTCTCTCCACTCACTCCACCCAACAGTTTGCAGCCCATCTGTCCTATCATCTTCTCCATATTCTTCTCCCCTCACCTTCTTTGTGTGCCAGTGCATCTACCCATCTTAATTATCCTTTCCTGCTCCTCTCCTTTTTTTGCTCCCCCTTCCGCTTCCCTGTCTCTCAGCCTCCTGATGCTGTGCCTATTGACATTCTAGTTCCTGCATGCTCTGCCAGAAAGTGCTGTTCTTTCCCCTCACCTCTACCCTGCTATCCCTTCCACTTCTCCAGGTTGCTGCTTCTGTTCTACAAGACAGTTGCATTCCAGTCGAAGGTGCTGGAGTTGGCCATGTATGCACAAGATGTGCTTGCTAGTTTGAATGAATGTGTATGTACCCTTTTCTTATGAAAGCTTTGGCCAAAAGCTAATGTGTAGCTGCCTGTCTTCAACTCAATGTGTCATCTTTACAGTGAGTAGGAATCTATTTTTCCCTTATATTATTGATATTCCAACATGGAATACTTTTTTGTTGTTTCAGGTCAAAGACTTTCGCGCACTATATGCTAAGGTCATTGTTGACAAGCATGAAGATGTCATGGCGAAATTTGGTGCTATTCTTGCCCAAGGAATAATCGATGCTGGTAAGTATTTTCATATTATACAGTGTTTAAATTTAATGTATTTGTTGGTGACAAAATATTTTGTCATTATATAACAGTATTATTTTGCGTGTTTGATAACTCAAAAGGTTTGTAGCATTTTCCTGTTAATGTTTTTTCTGAGGCAGTTATGCAGATCTTGGCTAACTCACTTCCATTTTCTACAATCATTTGCATCAGAGGGATGCTTCGATGGGTAGCACATTAAGAGCAAAATGCAGACTTTTCAACTATTTCTGTGTCTGGAGAGAGTGTGGACAGATATAACCTTCTTGGCTTGATATGATTATGGGGTGTTTGTTAACTCCGAAATGAGGTTTCAGAGGTTGTTAGTGAGCCACTAGAGGTGAGCTGAGCTGTCTTTAGATACATGAAAGGCTCCTAGAACTATTTTGCACCACCATTTGGCAGGAATTCCTTGTATTAAATACACAATGCTTGCTAAAAATTGTCGCTACATTTTAGGTGGCTGGTAAAACTTGTTTGCCAGGTGTAAAACCCAAGATTAATGTATTTTGTTTCATAGAAAATAGAGCTTACCGTTACCATTTTGTAATGCTGTGGCATCTGACATAGGCCTCTGAGGCCGTTTTATGTTATTTACCCAGTAGTCTTCACTAACTATTCGTTGCTCCTGGCTCATTGTGCACATGTATGTTAATGGTTTTTTATTGTTGAGTGAGGTAATTGTCGGTGGACTTAGGTACTCGGCTTTCACAGGTGGGCGCAATGTGACAGTGTCTCTGCAGTCACGCACGGGCCACACAAACATGCTGGCTGTGGTGGGTGTGCTGGTGTTCACACAATACTGGTACTGGTTTCCACTGGCACACTGCCTTGCACTCGCCTTCTCGCCCACCTGCCTCATTGCACTCAACGCTCAGCTCAAGGTGAGATCACCAGTGCCGATGCTCCGAACACTGTAGCTGCTGCTACCTGTTCCACTGTCTGACTGTGACTCTGTCTCTCTCTCCCCAGATGCCCAAGATGGAATTCCGCTCGAATGCTCGGCCATCACTGTTCGCATATCCGCCCCCACTGGAAGAGAAGAAGCGTGAAGAGCGTGAGAAGGTGACAACAGCCGTACTGAGCATCGCAGCCAGAGCGCGTCGCCGGCACCGTGAGACTGCTACTACTGCTGCTGCCACTACGTCCGCCGCTGAAAAGATGGAAGTGGTCAGTAGCGCCGCCCCTGCTGCTCGCATCCCGACGTCCTTCTCCCTCAAGGTGGCGCACATTTCTAGACCATCAATATCTGCTACACCTAGTCACATAATGGCCAACATTCTCTTGATTTTCTCACCGCATTAGTGTAAATGGTTGCTCAAGCATTTGACATACATCAGTTGTCATCAATGTTGAGTCTAAAGTACCGGAATGGCGCTGGTCGGGCAGTCTTCTCCAGATTGTGACGTAATAGGGAGTTATCGAAAGCTCGCTTTGCTGTTTGTTTCTGAAGTGGTAAGAAAATGAATGTTATTTTGTGTGTAGTGAATGTTGGCAAGTGGAGAGCTTGGCATCCTTTCTTCTATACTGCCTGCAGCAACAAGTTCCAGGAAAGATATGTACAAACGCTTAGCTACCACAGTGGCTACAATCTCTGTTTTTGATTTTCCATACTCCTCTCGCTTGACTGTAGACAGTGCCATTTTTGGGCTGCCTTAAAAAAGTTTGTCTCTCTTGGGTGTGGAGAACTTCGTCACAACAATCCTTTAGCCATATTGAATGTCATCAATCTTAACACTTTTCCATCTGCACTTCTTGTCGAAATTTATTCGCTTGGCGCCGGCAACACTAATTCTGATTACTTGGCTTGGCTTGGTGCCGGCCGCTCGTCACCTTTCTGTTGATGACAAGCTTCAAACACATTGATTTTTGCATGCTTTAATTATTCTGGAAATCCTCTGTTTTGCCGTATCGTTCCACAAACTCGAATTTTCTTTTCAAGTAACTTCTCTGCAAGTTCTGCACCGTTATAATAATTATCTCTGTAGAGGTGATGCCACTTTCCATAAGAAGGTGTCAGTAGTTCTATCATTGTTTTTCTAAAAGTAGTTCAGCACCGGAATATATCTTGAATGAGGAAATGTATCCCGTACTCGAATCACACAGCATCCGATGAGTATGCCCTATTTCGTAATTTTCGATGGATTGTAAACTTTAAAATTTAACTGTCCACACCATCATTCCTTCATCAAATGAGATGTTTTGACTTAGATGAAACGTTTCTTTAAAATTTTTGGAAAAATAATCAGTTATGAATTGCACTTTGAAATGCCGTCAGCATTATCTGGTTTATTGTTGTTGTCAGAAAAATGTAAAAATGATAATATTTGTCTGAATCTGTTGCGGGACATTATTTTGCGAAATATCGGTGTGTCTATCAGCGGATTTGTTGACCAGTAATCATTTTACGATTCCCATAAGAATAGTAAGCTCAAACCATTTTCTAAGTTCGGGTCCCATAATGTCAACAAATTTGGCATTTTGTTATCCACTTTCCTTCTATTGCAATTTTGACTGTAGTACTTGTTGGTTCAATTGCTAATATATTCAAATAGATTGTTCCCAATATGTAATTCTAAGATATCCTCATACTCTGTGTATTTTGGGGAAATATGTGTGGACCCGGAGATCTTTCAAATTTATTATTGGTCGTTGGTAAATCAAAGTCTGACCACTGTGCACTGCCTTCTTCGCCTGATTCATCCAAATCAGTTGGCAGCCATGATGTTTGCCGAATTCCTCTTGGATGTATTTCACTATCTTCTAACGATTCTGCTTTACTTTCAGTTTTTTTGATGTCCAGTTTCTTCTTCCCAATCGGTCAAGTCCAGAACGTCAGACAAGATACCTGCGCATTCATCGTAAATAATCATAATGTCTCTTTCGTCTGCCATGATGAAAGTGCACAAGTACTTATAAAAACAAAGAACTTGTTCACGTGTGTAACTTATTGTTACCTAAACAAAACACCAACAGAATGAGAAAGATACTGAAGTGCTGTCACTGGCCACTGCGTGATAGTATGCTCACGACACCATTGTGGTGTTACCGGCCACTGAGCGATACTACGCGTACAACACCACTCTGGTGTTGCCGGTCGTTGACTGCTATTTAGTGCACGACACCACTCTGGTGTCACCGGACGGCAAACTGTTAAGTATAATGGACTGTGTGTAACTCCGGTTTAGTGCTCTGTGGCTTCTACATATTTGTTGGAGCAGCTGAATTTTGTACAGGTGCCATTTGTGCTGCGATAAAATTCGCAGTATGGAGGTGCGGCTAACCCCACATTCTTGTGACAGGCGACGAGTACTCTGTTGCGTACTCTCGCTACATGATGCCAACATGCTCACTGTTGTTGCTTTATCGGTGGCGGATTTTGGTCTTCCAACCTTAGGTTTATCTGCGACAGAACCAGTTGCTCAGAATTTGGCCAAAAGCTTGGCAACTGCGCTCTGAGTGATGGGCTGTCTGGTTGGGTGATGACTGTTGAAATCCTCAGCAATGACCCGTGTGCTTCTTTCTCCTGATATCAAGATGATTCCAATGCGTTCTTCATGTGTTAAGGACATTTTGTAACCTATAAATAAAGAAACCATGATTAAAAACGATAGCATGAGTAAATGATATCTAACAGTTAAACACATGTAACATATCAGGCATGGGATAGTCACTTTGCACCATTTCAGACTCCATTTTATGACTTCTCAGTACGTAATACTCACGCTGCTGAACGTCCCACTGCTGCCGCAAGTAATGGGCTATAAAGCTATGTTTAAAATAACAACGGCATTGTTTTTCTGGTGAAATTCTCTATCTGATCAAGTCTCTTGACAACATTCACATTTGAAATTTTGGAGTTGAATCAAAGATGGCGGCTTTCAAGATGGCCACCTTGTTGGTGGCATAGCCTATAAAGTTTCACCCCTTCCCTTTCCTCGTGTGTAGGGACTCTGTTTTCTTGTTTGTTACTCCATTTGGATTTTATCAGGGTGTTTCCGGACTTTTGGACCACCCTGTAAGTAACTAATTCCAGGGATTAAAAAAAAAAATAATTATTAGTGCGTGTGTAATAAGAGCAGAGAGAAAGATTCCACCTTGCTCTGTATCAGAGTGAAAACGACATTACCCTTGCCAGCAACAAGCACTGTAAGTGACTGAAACAAGTTTCTTTCCAAACAAGGAAAAAAAAGCACATATTGGCCACATTTGCACTGTTTTGCAGTACAGATACCATGATAAATGAGGATATGCAGTCACATGAAATGTGATTACTCTTTGATGGATTGCTGTATTCAATGGGTCCCTGATACCAAACTACTCAGAAAATATTTGAATAATGATAATTAAAACCAACAGCTGTATTGTAATCCAATGTCATGTATTAAAAATATTCTACCAATTTCGATGCCAGAAAGGGTCGTCTCGGACCCCTAGCATAATCTGCCATCAGGCTATGAATCATATTGACAAAGACCAACAAAGTATTCAAATGGAAACAGTGTAACTTATTAAGCATGTATGTGCAACCAATAAAGACCTTGTTGGTTGTACATGTTGGCATACATGCGTAATAAGTCACACTGCCAGTGTCGTCTGACCATTGAACTTGTTACTGCTATGAAGATACAGAATAAAGTTGATTTTGGTCCTGCTGCTCACAACTTTGTCGGTTGCACATGCTGACATACATGCTTAGTAAGTTGTACTGTTTCCATTTGAAGACTCTGTTGGTCTTTGTCATTGCGGTTCATATGTTAATTGCAGTTTATGCTTGGGGCCTGAAGATGACCCTTTTTGGCATTGAAACTGGTAGCATGTTTTGAATAAATGACAATGGATTACAATACAGGCTGTTGATTTTAATTGTCATTATTTAAGTACTTCATGTCCGGCTGCTGTCCTCCTGTCCTCATGGATTACTAGACAGAAAATATTGCTGAAACACCTCTGAAAACTTTGTCAGAGTGTGGATTCATCGTGCATGCCAGAGCACTTACTTGTTCTGAATACCTGATACAACACTGTTTGCTCTTTCGTTATATGTGAAATATAAAAACATTTTTGTCATATTAGTGTGTAGATTTCAACTAGTGAAAATTTGTCACTATCACAGATAAAATTGTACTTCTGCTCTACAACGTTAGGAGTAGATAAAGAAATATTTCCCGTGTTCAGTTTGAAGAAATTAACAATCCTTCATGATACTCTGCCCATCTGTGTATACTGGTCACATATTTACTTTTCTTCTTCTGCATTTTGTGTTCCTGTAGTTTTTTTATTTTTATTTATTTATTTATTTTTAATTATTGGGTCAGCCAGAGGGGTGAGGAAATTGAGCATATTTTTTTTTTGTATAATTTCCTTGGTCAAAGGTATTTTGTTTGCACTATGTAACACAGACCTGTATGCCAAATTTTGGCTAGTTCTAGGGTGATTGATGTTGAAGGGCTTGTAGTGTCAGGCACTGGATAGCTCACCTCCAGTTTTTCTCTCTCTCTCTCTCTCTCTCTCTCTCTCTCTCTCTCACACACACACACACACACACACACACACACACACACACACACACGAAGGAAATTAATGTTTTTATTTTCTATGCATTAAGCTACAAACTCTTTTTATTGTTTACTCTATTAGAGAATTGCTGAATGTTGGCACTTCTTTGATATCTTCTTTAACAAGCAGCAAGGTGTTGCCTATGTATCATCAGTAATTAGTATTTTCCTTCAGTTACAGTGTTTTGCGGAAAGATGTTTGTGGCAGAATAGTGTCTGCCATACGGTTTACAATTTCGCAATGATACTGTCTCACTGAACTTGCATTCTTACATTATCTATACTAGTTTAATGAACACAGCTAGAGAATGTGCTAAGCTGTACCCAGCATATTGCAGACACCCAACAAGTTTTTGAGTTCTAACTGCAGCAGACACAGGAACACACATAAGCAATATATGAACCCATGGGGGGTAGGATATTTTGGTTCACTCTCTCCTTAATGTTGGGGAGAAACTGATAGGTATGCTTTCCTGAAGACTGTATCCATATTGTTAGCCAGTCATCTAAAACAAACATTTTGTCATATGTTTTGGAATGTACGTATGTGCGTGCGTGCGTGTGTGTGTGTGAATGACGGAGAGTGAGTTGACAGACCAGTTGTCGCTCAAGAACTGGCAATCCTAAAATATTTCCTCTAACAATGGCGTATGTACACCAATTTTCAACATCATACACAGCATTTTTAAACGTGACAAAGGTCACTTTCACTGGGGTCTGTGACTGCCATTACCCATTAAAAACGATGATTGAACTGAGGCAGCAGTTGTGTCAGACCAGTCCACATAACTAATTGCCTTGGATGAGTGCTGGCTGTATTGCTGTGACCTGAGCAGTGGAAACGTGTGGATTCACCACTGCCAAAAAATGCAAAGATCAGAGGTAAGGTGAATGTTTTTTAGGGCTGCCACAGTGTGTTTCCAATGGATTTTGTCTGGAAGGAGCACACTGCCAAAATCTCACTTGCTGCTTTCTTGGGCTGTCAAATTTTACCTCATCCCCTTTATTGTCATGTCACAGTACTCAGTGATGTATTCTGGATTACTCAGATGAAGACACCATTGTTGGAATGCATTTTCAAAATTATTGAAGGTGATTTTTGAGGTAGAGTGTTTCATAAGCGGTTAAATGCAGACTTCTACAACCAAGGTCTCCATCAAGTCATTCATGAGTGGGAAAAATGTCGCACTGAACAGTGAATGTGTAGAGAAAGGACTGACACAGTCAGCATGTATCATGATCACAGTTTGATTTTTCTGAAGTGATAACTGGTGACTATCCCTCAAATATGCTGTTTAGTTATAGTGGGTGTGGAATTAGAGAAATGTTGGTGGGTTGTGAGTCATGCCTGAGCAGCTGTCGACAGAGCACTTGCCACTGTCGATAAAGCATTTGCCCACAAAATGCAGAGGTCTCAGGTTAGACACTCTGTCGGGCACAGTTTTAATCTTTTAGGAAGTTTCAGTATCCTCAGAGCCACATTTTAAA
This sequence comes from Schistocerca nitens, assembly GCF_023898315.1. NCBI lineage: Eukaryota > Metazoa > Arthropoda > Insecta > Orthoptera > Acrididae > Schistocerca > Schistocerca nitens. Next base: position 1,109,330,709 of record NC_064615.1, on the reverse strand, counting down.
TTTAACCTCAAAAATATTTGAATGAAATGGATACATATAAAGATGTCGGTCTGGTGACAAGTAAATGGAAGTTATGGAACTTAAAATGAAGTTGAAAATTAAATAAGCACACAAAATCGACTGTGGTACAATGATGGTTTTTGCTACAGAAATTATTAGAACATATAAAACCAAGACTGTGAAGATGATTCATCAGTTATTAGGAACCTTTGTACGCGTCCCTGTGTGTTCTGAACATGTTTACCTGCGCCACCAGTCCTTCTATGCGTAGACACGTTCAGGGTACCAGGTAGAAGACTGGTAGCACGGGTAAACATGTTCAGAGCACACAGGGACAGGTGCAAAGGCGCGTGCGTTAACACGTCCAGAGCAGTTAAAGCGTTAAAATCACTTGAAATGTATTGAAGATTGGAGTGATGATAATTTGATTGTAATCTTACCTTACTATTGTACTGCATAAGGAGTTAGTCTGAGTTCAAACAGTAGACTTACATATGGTGTAAGTAGTTTTATTGAACGAGAACACTGCAGTGCACAGCAGTTTTCTACCGAACTGTACTTAATTTCTAATTAATAACGGTTTAAGACCAGAATAAAAAGGTTAGCTCACAGGACTCACATTCGGGAGGATGGCAGTTTAAATCCCCATCTGGCCATCTTGATTTATATTTTCTGTGGTTTTCCCAAATTGTTCTAGGTAAAAGCTGGGGTGGCTTGTTTTGAAAAGGGCACAGCTGATTTCATCACCCACCCTTTCATAAAAATCAGAATTTTTGATCTGTCTCCAATGACCTCAGTGTTGATGAGATGGTAAACTGTGCATCCTTTCTTTCTTGGTTTCAGATTGTGAACATAGAGCACTTTTATGTAATGTAAAGAAAATATCAACAATAATTAGAATGTGACATAATGCTGGTGAGGTGTACAATGTGTAGGAGTATACATACTATTATTTGTAATATTTGTTGCTAATGCATTGTAGGTATATATTAAATGTCTCTCTCTCTCTCTCTCTCTCTCTCTCTCTCTCTCTCTCTCTCTAAAACACTTGGAATAATAAATTGCACTGTTTTGAAACTGTCACATAACAAGTAACGTTTTATGCATAGGAGGAGGACAAGGATGAAACAAAGGATAAGAAGGAGGACACAAAGGATAAAAAGGATGAGAAGAAGGATGAGAAGAAGGATGATAAAAAAGATGAAAAGAAGAAAGGTGGCAAGGATGAAGAAAAAAAAGAAGCTGAGCCATCATTTGAAATGTTAAGCAATCCAGCTCGTGTTATGAAACCACAGCTGAAAGTTCTGCAATTGCCAGAAGGGTGTTCGTACACTCCACTGAAGGACCTGACCATCGGAGGCATCATCATGGTGCGCCAGCTGCGGCCCGGCGCTGAGGAAGAGCTCGTGGAACCTGTAGCAGGTGAGTCTCACTGCAGTAAAGGGGGGGGGGGGGGGGGGGAAATGTATGTTTTAGGGGTGATTTAGCAAATGTCAGAGATCTGAAAGAAATTGTAGTAAACCAGTTGCAACCATGGAGGTCAGAAATAATAAACTGGTGAGAGTTGTGTGGAGCGAATGAGCAAAGTTTATGTGTGTGAATGCAGGACCATGTAGAGAGACCGTATAGTGAAAATAAAGGGCTATTGAGAACTGGAAGATAAAATACAGCTACTGAATATTAATAATGATGATGATGGTGACTTATTATTATTATTATTATTATTATTATTATTAATTGTCAAACAATAGAAATAATGAAAATGACAATAATGTGAATAAGATGTAAAAATGAAGGTAAGGAGAGTATAGGGTTCAGCCAGTAAGTCTAATGGTGGCATTAACTTAGAAGAGCTGCCCAACTCACAAATGAATTGGTCACTGCAGAAAGGTCATGAGTCAACTTTTTTACAGCAAGTTATGTACACTCCATGTGGAAAGATCACAAGTATTGACTTGTGCCGTTTTTGCAGTGGATATATGGAAGTGTGTTTAACTGAATGCATAGTTTGACAGGTACGATGAAGGCTAAGCCAAGAAAGGTGGAAATGAAGTTTACCCATTTCTAAACCATTATATTGAGAGTTATACCCCAAAAGATATGAATGAGCTGCACAGTTGTCCAGTGGATGTGTTGGTTAGAATAGGAATAACAACATGTTTTACTTTTGTTTAACACTTGTATCAACTGGGAGATTTAAGAACCAGTGGAAACTGTTACCAATAAATTGGTGACCTGTCTATTTTAAATAGTCTCGCCCCCTCTGAATCAAGCAAAAGTATGATGCATATTATCCTGGGCGAGTGAAAACAGAGCAGTTCATTGATTGCGCTGTCACAGAGGTATTTCAGCTTCTTTACAGCTAAGAACAACAACAACAACATGTTCTGTTATTTTTTACTTCAGCATTGTTACGAGAAGCACTGCTACATCTCAAAACATGAATAACATAGTAATAGTCTCCCTGCAGTTTATCATCATTTACTGATTTTGTGGCAAAATCAACATGTTCTCCAAGTATAGCTTCCATTTATTGTAATGAATAGTTGTCGATTGCAAAAAGTCAGGAGTTAGAAAATTTAAAAATTTCTTTTATGATAAACTTTAAATTACAAAACAAAAATAAACAATGCCTACCTAATCCTTGAAGACTCTATAACCATTGACACAGGAACAATAACAAATACACAGATGGTTTATGCTGTAGGAAGTTTTTGCCTCCTCCTGTAAAGTTTTATATTTGTGACTCATGACCTTTTTGAGATGACCAGTCAAAATGCTTTCATTTGCAACATTATTAGCTGCATCATTGGCATTCTATTTTAACTGTGACAGCAGTCCTCATGAAGGGATTTTCTGTGGGCTAATTTCCAACAGTTGGGAGTAGGTAATGGGTTTCACAAATCTTTTGACAGAACACCTGGGAGGAATAAGTTTGTAGGCACTCTCGGATAGATGTGGATGGTTATCAAAATGACCTCAGTATTTCTGGAAGATGTATCAGTTTCAGAAATTTCTTAGTATACAGATACTCAGTTTTTTATTGTTCTCAGTAGACACACACACACACACACACACACACACACACACACACACACCATTAAACACTACCATGCAGCACTGTACCCTTGTACATGAGAATCTGCATATTGGGTGACTTAGACCAGCTGTTCTGCCACAGCAACCTGTGACCCTGTCATATGAGAAACACACAGGAAATGTGAAACTTCTTAATGACATTGCTCACTATTTATTTAGCGCTCCGTGTGTGTCTATTCATTTATTTGGTAAATTGTTGCAGTCTCTGTTCTCTTACAATTTGGCAGTTACATTTACTTTGAAATAGCCTGCCTGCTGCCATTGTCATAAGCAACACTGGGAGCAGAAACCTGGATGCATCATCTCTCTGTGAATTTTGATAATTTAAGACTTCCTCATAAATAGGACACCATTGCAGCATTTGCTGCAAAAATCTCGTGTGTGTGTGTGTGGGGGGGGGGGGGGGGGGGTGTTCACTATTCTCTCTGACGTCCTCCGTATTGGCAGCTCCCTTAGCCCTTCTCATTTTTGTCTTGCATTTTTTCAGCTTTCATGTTTCATTTCCTCTGTCTTTTCCTCTTGCCCATGCCCTATTTTCTAGATTTCTTCAATTTTATTAAAAACTGCATTTAATTTTTAGTGTTCATGCCTCAGTCAGCAAAAATGGAACCCTTATAGTGTCGTTTTGTCGTCAATTTGTCTGTCTGTTAAAAAGCTTAGACACATGAGATTGAAACAAGTCACATACTAAGGCCTATGGTCCCTTGGCAGTGTTAAAAACTGAAGCTTCTAAACCAATGCAATCGAAAGACACAGCCATATATGTCACATGGAGTTTCATTTTTGTCACATACTTTGATACTCAAAAATTCGCTCACCAAAACCTGTAGGGTGCTTCCCATTGACTTAGAAACATGAAATTTGGCAGGAAGCAAGGTTTTACAGTACACGTAAATGGGGAAAATCTGAAAATTGTCAATTTGTATTTGTCACACACAAATATTTCTTTTGCCATTTGATAACAGACTTCAAAGTTAAAATTAAATATTCTTGAAAGTCTGGGAATTCCTGCGAATGATACCTTATCAGTATCAGTGTTGATAACAGGAAAAAAATGGTAGAGATTCTTGTTTTCTGGTGTGCATGAACCGTCTATATACACAATTACATTTGTACGGAACCCTTTGAGCAAGAGTCCTACTTGCACCTGGCCAGTTTTTTTTTAATAAACTATTCTGTCATCTATTCCATTTTCAAATCAACATCTGCATTACCCATTTGAAAAAAGGGTTCTTGCTCATTTGTATTAACCATGTTCTCCTCTTTATACTCCATCAAAACTCTTAACCGATGTAATACATTCCTTTAAAAATCTTTTCGTGGTATGACTGCTGTTTCTTTTGCAACAAATGTGGTTTGTGTTTCTATAGTAGCACTGAATATCAGACAGAAATGGTTGATGATGAAAGATTATTGTGCGATACAAGAGAAATGATAGCTGTCTGGAATAACTTTTTCTTTTCATAACAGTGGCATTGTGTCTGTGCAATACTAGCTGTTTGACAATAACTTTATCTGCATAGGAGGTTGGTGAACGCATCACAAACAGGAACATGGACTCACTCTCCAGCATAACATAAAATAGCATACCATTCCAATCCCCATTTACTGAAATGTTACACAGAACTTACTGACTTGAGTGATTGATGAAGCACATAAAGTAACCTACAAGACATTGACATTTATCATATATACAGTTTTGTATCAGTGCAGCGTTTATCATGTTTGCAATATTATGTACCCTGCTACTACTGTTGTTGGTAACATGAGGTGTTACCTAAGTAATATTAGGATGTGTAATGTAAGAGACCAATTTTTGTTAAATTCTATATCTAAACCATTTATTAAAATCCTTTTACAGCATTTGGTCCAAAATCAGATGAAGACAAGGAGCCAGAACCTCCCGAGCCATTTGAATACACGGAGGATTAAAAGATATTTATTATTTATCAATAAGTTGTTATTGAACAGTTTTCAAATTGTGTCATGATTGGAAAAGAACTGTTTTGATAATATAGAAATAATGCATTTTTTCTAAAATAAATGTATGTTTTAAGGATCAATAAATGAAATTTCCCACAATAGATTTGTGTTATTTCACTAATCTAACAGGCCTCACATGTTTCTTTGACAGCACAAAATTAATTTAGATCTGTTTAGCAGAAACTAATGCTCTAAAAACATGAGACTTTTCGTCTCCTCAGTGGGCAAGTTTTGTGGCTACTATGAAAAGTGTTGCAGACAAGCACAATTCCAAGCACACTTCATTGCAAATTGAGCTATGTAAATCACAATTCATGGGCATCATAACAAGTATTATAAGTAAATGGGGTGGGCCTGCAGTACATCTAATCTCTTGTGAAATTTCCTGTCAACAATCAGTTGTAGTTACAAAAAAAAACAATAACAATACCCAAAAATATAACACTAGGTTTGCCCAATCCATCATTCAGCCTTAATACGGCATGAAAAGGTGTGAGGTACTGAGCCATAAAAATCTATGATCACTTTCCCAGCATTTTGAAAAATATAATAGACATAAAATTAATGTGAAACAGAAACTGCTCCTCCTCCTCCTCCTCCTCCTCCTCCTCCTCCTCCTCCACCGTGGAATAGTTCTGGAATGTCCAATATTAAAGAAAGAGAGAGAGAGAGAGAGAGAGAGAGAGAGAGAGAGAGAGAGTGTGTTGTCGGGAAGGACAATGTGTGCAGATAGCAATTTTCCACTATTTGTACGTGTTTCTTTGTTACTATGGTATTAAATAAGTAGCCATTTAACAGCTTATGTGTGTGATATTCTTTGTTTGCATTGTATCAGTTCCCTCACTTGTTCCTTCTTAGTACTCTGTACCAAGAGCAAATTCTCCCTTTCTCCAGTATTATAAATGAAGAAAGAAAAAGAGAAAGAGAGGGAGAGATGAGAAAAATATATATACAGGGTGGCCCACTTGATTGTTTCAGCACAAATATTTCTGCTACAAAAATAGATATTCAAAAACAAGTTTCACTGGTATAAATGTAAGGCAGGGGCTCATGAAAATAAATACTACGAGATATTCTAAAATGCAAGCAAGTATTAGTTTCAACACAAATTTATGTTTTTCTTTTAAATGGACACCACATATTTCTTACGCAATAAACAACATGAAAAATCACTAAAAGAATGGCATTGGTTGCATCTCACTACATCAATTACATCCCAAAAAATTTGCAAAGCGAAGTTGATGCTTGAAGTAAATGAAACATGCTGTAATTGCACATCTTGAGACACAACTGTGGACCCCATGTCACTCATAATTGTGATGCAATTGATGTATGTAATGTTACTTTCACTGTTGTCATGAGGGCCAAAAGTATAAATAGGGTTTCCTGCTGTAAACATTGATATGTTGGTATCACACATGCATCTCTGGATGTGCAATAGTGGTGTGTTTTGTTTATTTCAAACTTCAACTTTGATTTGTAATTTCTCAGTATGTAATTTATGTATTGCGATGGCAACCAATACCATTCATACACGTTACTGATTCCATAACAAATAATATAGAGGGTCCGTTTAAAAAAATGTAAGTTTGTGGTGAAACTTCTGTTGTTGTTTTCTACATTTATGAAGCAAGACACTTCCCCAAAATAGGAACAGTTTTGCAGTTATTCCTGTATACACCCTGATGGGCAGGGATGTAATCAGAATTCTGTAGAAAACAGCAACAGAAGTTTCACCACAAACTTACTATATTCACCGCCCCCGGTGTAAAACCTGTCCCATGCACCCTTCCACCACCACCTACTCCAGTCCTGTAACCCGGATGGTGTACACGATCAAAGGCAGAGCCACGTGTGAAAGCACCCACGTGATTTACCAACTGACCTGCCTACACTGTGAAGCTTTCTATGTGGGAATGACCAGCAACAAACTGTCCATTCACATGAATGGACACAGGCAGACAGTGTTTGTTGGTAATGAGGATCACCCTGTGGCTAAACATGCCTTGGTGCACGGCCAGCACATCTTGGCACAGTGTTACACTGTCCGGGTTATGTGGATACTTCCCACTAACACCAACCTGTCAGAACTCCGGAGATGGGAACTTGCCCTTCAGTATATCCTCTCTTCTCGTTATCCGCCAGGCCTCAATCTCCGCTAATTTCAATTTGCCGCCGCTCATACCTCACCTGTCTTTCAACAACAACTTTGCCTCTGTACTTCCGCCTCGACTGACATCTCTGCCCAAACTCTTGGCCTTACAAATGTCTGCTTGTGTCTGTGTATGTGCGGATGGATATGTGTGTGTGTGCACGTGAGTGTATACCTGTCCTTTTTTCCCCCTAAGGTAAGTCTTTCCGCTCCCGGGATTGGAATGACTCCTTACCCTCTCCCTTAAAACCCACATCCTTTCGTCTTTCCCTCTCCTTCCCTCTTCCCTGATGAGGCAACAGTTTGTTGCGAAAGCTTGAATTTCGTGTGTATGTTTGTGTTTGTTTGTGTGTGTATCGACCTGCCAGCACTTTCGTTCGGTAAGTCACATCATCTGTGTTTTTACTATATTCACAGTTTTATTTCATCTGCCATCTACCAGTTTCGGTATGGAGTACCACCATTAGGTTGTCCTATGGTCAAAACATCGCAGAACATACCTAAAATACTCTTCAAGAAACATTTACAGTATTGTTTTGGGTATGATAGTAAATGTGATATAAAGTGCAACCTCCCAGCCCCTTACCCCTTAAAAAATACTTTTACTATGTACTGTGATCTTATGATTGTAGGGTTGCCAGTGATGGTACTTGGTACTTAAACTGGTAGTTGGTACACAAAATAAAAGTGTAACTACAAATTATAGGAAATAATATTTAGTGATTGTCTTGGTCACTGTTCCAAACCACAGTGTGTTGGGAATATGTAAGGTGCTAATGAGGTAGCTGAACCTGCTTTCAGAGGCAGTTTTAAGAAGTGCAAGCAACTGAAACACTCTGAGGACTAGTATTAGAACATAAATTGTAAGTAATCAATACACATTTACAGGTTGTTTTAAAAATTAATAGAAGAAGTAAATGAATGACTTATAGTTTCTTTGGAAGAGTTATTGGGTCCATGTGATTTATAATAAAAATGCAGCTTCGTGCCATTGAAAGTCAGACTTTGGATGGCCTTTTAGGATGAAGTGAATATACAGTGCCAGACTTCTTTATGGTGACCATAACAACAAGGGTGGCACCATTTGGTCGCTGACATGAGCAAAAGACAGATCAGAATCATGAACAAATAAACACAATAATAAGACTGATGTTTGAATCAATTACCAAAGTATGCAATTCACATGAAAAATGTAAAATAGTATTTCTTAACTAAAGGAAGCAATGGAAATTGGCTTTGCAACATATTACAACATTACGGCAGATTGTGAGAGTAGGAAAATAAATGTTACTGACACCGCACTTCTCATTGGTAAAATTCACTACAACTCGAAACAGATAGAGAAGTGTAATGCCATTGACTATATAAATTGTGTCTAACAGTGGTACAAAATTACAGTCAGTACCAGAATAGCAAGCAGGGTGGAGGTCACTGTGGGAACAATTATGCTAACTTGTATCACTGGTGAAATGCTGTAATAAGGGGGCAGCTTAATCCATTGTGATTTTTTGCTGTTCCTGCGCCATCAACTGATTCAAGGATTAGACTTATTTCATGTCATTAGTATATGAGAGAATGGATAATGCAGGATCTGCACTGACAGTCCGTTGTAAGAGAAAACTTAAATTTGGGAACCAATAATGGGAACTGTTTGATAGTGGCATTAAGAATGAGGAGAATTTGGAACCAGGTCTCCGGGTGCCACAACGAGATGCTTTGAGTAAAAGTCTCCTAGTATTCAAAGATACTTCGTACATTGGTGGAGTGAAAGTCCTATCACAATACTAACAGGTTGTTATGCAGTAGAGCACAGATGTGTTAATTTGACTGCCAGTTGAAGACATGGTGGTTGTTTGGTTTTAGCTAATAATACACAAATTTCACAAATCGATTTGTTGGTGTATAATGTTAAATTGGTACAAATGTATTGGTGATTCTGTAACTCTCCAGAAGATGGAGTGGTATGCCTCTATCTCAGCTGACAATTAGGTAGTTCTTTGTTTGCCAAGCCTTTTAAATTCCTTATTACTCCAACTAGCTACAGCAGTTACAGGCGCACACTCTCGTCCAGTGGTATACCCTGGCATCGTTCCCCGTGGCCCATATGGTGTTGGTCGGCAAAATCTGTAGTGCTGGTTAGTGACGCAGAGGCATGTTGGCACAGTGCCCTAATCTCGGGAGTTAGGTGCATAAGAGGCGAGGTGGTGATGAAGGCTGTGCAGCAGGTGCTGGAATGGTCTGGCAGTGTAGCAACAATTGGTTACAATCACAAGCTATGACCTCTGTGCTGTGGCTCAAATGCTGCATATGAATAATGCCCTGGTGACTGACTGGCCATCTGGCAATGAAGGACTGTAGCGCTGGTTGGTGCATTGCTGCATCGATTGGTCATCACTAGAGCCTTGCGACATATTGATGTAACATGTGGCTTATTCTGCATGTCATCTGTGTCGTCATGCACTTGCTTTTGATGAAGTAATTGGAATACGGTGTCTCAAATTTCCTTAAGGTCGTGGCAGTGCCACAACAGTGGTGTGAATATGATGTTCGAGATGCCTACAAACAGCATTCCTGATCATATGTGAATTCTAAAATACAACTGAGTATAACCTAAGGCAAGTGACAATGCAGTCAGTACAAAGTGAAGAAGTGACATTCATGTCATTTTTCATACAATATTAATATTTGGAGTGGTGTGCGTGCTACTCTGCAGTGCCTAGACTGTTTACAAGCTGGTCCTATAAAATACCAAGTGTCATTCATTACAAGTCCTAACTATGGGCTGTTGACAGCCTCATCTAAATAATTATAAAATAATGTTAATTAGTCCACTGAGTTGAATAAAGGGACATGCAAAAATCAACTAGAAATACAAACCATTGAATTGAGTACATGTGAAATGGGAAACTCCCAATAAGAAACTTCCTGGCAGATTAAAACTGTGTGCCCGACCGAGACTCGAACTTGGGACCTTTGCCTTTCGCGGGCAAGTGCTCTACCAACAGAGCTACCGAAGCACGACTCACGCCCGGTACTCACAGCTTTACTTCTGCCAGTACCTCGTCTCCTACCTTCCAAACTTTACAGAAGCTCTCCTGCGAACCTTGCAGAACTAGCACTCCTGAAAGAAAGGATATTGCGGAGACATGGCTTAGCCACAGCCTGGGGGATGTTTCCAGAATGAGATTTTCACTCTGCAGCGGAGTGTGCGCTGATATGAAACTTCCTGGCAGATTAAAACTGTGTGCCCGACCGAGACTCGAACTCGGGACCTTTGCCTTTCGCGGGCAAGTGCTCTACCAACAGGCAAAGGTCCCGAGTTCGAGTCTCGGTCGGGCACACAGTTTTAATCTGCCAGGAAGTTTCATATCAGCGCACACTCTGCTGCAGAGTGAAAATCTCATTCTGGAAACATCCCCCAGGCTGTGGCTAAGCCATGTCTCCGCAATATCCTTTCTTTCAGGAGTGCTAGTTCTGCAAGGTTCGCAGGAGAGCTTCTGTAAAGTTTGGAAGGTAGGAGACGAGGTACTGGCAGAAGTAAAGCTGTGAGTACCGGGCGTGAGTCGTGCTTCGGTGGCTCTGTTGGTAGAGCACTTGCCCGCGAAAGGCAAAGGTCCCGAGTTCGAGTCTCGGTCGGGCACACAGTTTTAATCTGCCAGGAAGTTTCATATCAGCGCACACTCCGCTGCAGAGTGAAAATCTCATTCTGGAAACTCCCAATAACTTCAGACAAGGGGAAATGAAACCTCATCAATGGCCAATAAAACACAAAGAGTGAGCAGTAACAGTCTGGATGTAACTGAAATCAGTTGGTAGTTTTTCTAGCATAGAAAATGGAGCCTATACAAATACATGGAAACCAAACTGTATCTTGGTTGTAACTGTTCTAACAACAACAAAGGTCAAGTAAGATAGGCAACACAACAGATCTTATCCTCGAAGGAGTTCAAGAAAGGTTCTGAGTTTGCGACAGAGGTAAAACATTCACAGCCGTAGAAAGATGAAGAGGAATATAGGTTATTAATGCAAAAAAAGTAGTGCAAGAAGAAGCTGAAGAAACGTTCCATCAAGCAAGAGGATGATTAATTCATTTTCTGTGTCGTGCTTCAGAGTCAAGGCCAAAGACTTCCCTTAGGTAGGGGAGTAGTTTCCATTAGTAGAACTACACTGGTATCCAAAATTAAAGCCAGAAACAGAAATTTTGTAAAGCTGTGTTTATTCTGCCACAAACAGTATAAACTGGCACTAGTAAAGTACAAACAATGTAAAGAATAAAGCACATAAACAACTGCATCTTTCATAATGATAGACAAATATGTTCTCTGGTTTTCCAATTTAATGGATCCAGACACACATCCCAGCAAGTGGTTAATGTGCTCAATATGGGGTGTGACCACCTCTGGCAACAGTACAGGCCTGACTATGATGGGGCATGCTGTAAATGATGTAATCAATCTCATGTTGAGGCAATAACACCCATTCTTCCTGCAGAGCTGGTTGCAAGTCTTGGAGAGTGGTTGGTGGATGCTAACGCGATGCAAGCCATGTCCCTAGTGCATCCCAGACTTGCTCTATGGGATTCAAATCGGGAGTGCAAGTAGGCCTTGCCATGCATGCAAATTCTTCTGTTTCCAAGTAAATATCAACCACCCGTGTCCTATGAGGTTGAACATTATCATCCGTCAGCACAAAGTCTGGGCCCACAGCACTTCACAACCCCACATGAGGTCCCAAGATCTCGTAGATACCTGACAGCAGTTAAATCTTGCCGAACAAACCGTACAAATTCATGAACAAGTGTTCGAGTGGTCAACATAATCCCTGCTCACACCATTAGGAACAGCAGTTCTCAGCAAACAAAATATCAAATGATATGAATAAAAAATAAACTTGTCTCACAAAAAAGTTGTAAAAAACAAAAAAAAAAAGAAATAATTTGTTAGTTGAGCAAAGGTTACTCATTAATTTGTTCTGCTTGCTATTTGCATACAGCTGACTCATTCCTCACCAGCCATTACGTTTTTATGGTCTTCAACTTGTAATTCTAATTTCATATAGACTAAATTAGTATGATGACCTGAACAGACACACAATCCCAGCTGCATTCATGTGTAGCCTGGGGAATGTTTTGTCTTTACATTTTGATACCATTGACACATATTCAAACAGCTGTTGTACCTATCCTGTAACAACTTCGAATTTTGTAAATCAGTTAGTTCTAATTACATTGTTGGTGACACATCTTCAGGTACAACTGAGAAAGAAGTACTGAGGAGTTGCAGTTCTGTCTCTGAATTAAAGTTCAGTTCTTGGAACTGCAACTTGAAACTATTTATTAGAGGATTAATTATACATTTATAGTTCACAAAAGCGATGTCATCATGCAAATGTACAGAATCAAGATGAGTGAAGAATGTCATATTTCTGTTCTCCATTTGCCCCTCAGACAAATGAAGCTTATCACTGATCACCCTGAATTTGTCATGCATGTGTAGTATCAACAAATCTCTTCCCTGTAGTGACACATTCAAAGTATTTAGCACTTTGTTATATCAGCTACAAAAGCACGGACTGATGGCAATTTTGGTTCTTTGAGGTCATGAATTTCTTCCCCTATCTTGCTTATAAACAATTTCCTCATTAAATGCAAAAAAGAAAACATCAGTAGCCTTACTTCTGCTAATCCACTGAACAATGCAGTAGTAAGGTATATCTACATACTCAGTTTTATTGTCTTGAAGAATCCCTTTGAACTGATGATGGCTGACACCATATCTTTGTATAAAATTCCCATTTCACCACACTGTCCATTACATGACAAAGTTCCAAAGTCTCAACACACAATACCTGCTAATGAATGACGCAGTGTATACCACAGATGTCTTTTTCCAAAGTCTGTCTTCAGTTTATTTTTTTAAGCAAGAGAGAAAACCTTGCTGACAGCCAACCAGTTATGGCACACAATCTGTGACCACAGAATGAAAACTTCAAATGGCAAGTTCGTACTGTCCACGGATTCGCATGTGGTTTCAAAATTATCAAGTCCTGTTGTTGTGAAATCCTGTGGTAGAATATCTGGCAGCTGCTCCATAACTTGCAGCTGCACATCCACACCACTTACAAAAACAGCACATTGAGCACATTTGGATATATCTTTGCTCTCACTGAGTGTGAGAGAAACAGCTGTAAAACTCTAGGCTTTATTCCTGAATTGTACTTCCAAATCAGCATTCATATAGAAGATTCAACAGGATACTGTTTGCTTTGAGAGATAAATGCCTTCAGAAATTGCTAATTTCTTTGGAACTTTGTATTTTGCTACTGCTACCAGACATGATTTAATGAGAGGTCCCAAAGATAATAGTTTGCCAGTCATAGCTATTATGTGAGCTGCATGTACCATGCATAAATTAGAGCTTCATTTAAGTTTTCTTCAGTGACATTCAGCTGAAATGAATAAACATATTACAGTAGCACAAGACTATTAAGTTCTAAAAAATCCTCAGTAACACTACTTTCAACTTGCATCTTGCTGTATGTTTCCCTTCAAACTGGAAACCAGTTACTTGCAAACTTTTCTTTCAGTAAGTTGTATTTCTTTACAGAAATAAGCATTCTGTGATACGCCAAGCACTGTGGACGTACATCTCTTATTGCTGAAGACATATGTTTCTTCTAATGAAGATGTCAGTGAGCTTCTGCAGCTAGACATTTTTGTTGCTGTCACAACTACACATCCATGAGAACTAAACAGGCAGAGGTATTTCTGTTTACTTGTGCCTGCAGATTACTGACTCACATGACATCAGCACCCCTTGCCCCTGCAGCTCCAATCTGAGGCCATGAGCACTACTGCTCGCATTGGGCACATGTTGGAACAACCTTTTCTAAGGTGTCAGTTTGCTAAGGCACAGAATTCTACGACGGATGACCACATTCAGGGCTGTCGACCAAGGCTGAAGTGAACACAGTGGATTGTATGTATGAGTAACCATATGAATGCATTTGTATCTATTAAATACATTTTAAAAGGTAGATAATGAGCTGTACAGTCGAGGTGAAAACACATTCAGGTCTCAGTTTCTCTTGAAGAAACAGAATACATTTGAGAAACATATCTGTAAGAGTAAAGGGTAAATTGTGCATCTCACAACAGTCAGTTGGGGTACGTACTGGAACTGTTGATATTTTTAAAAGTATCAGGAATCCAATATATTGATATTTAAAAGAATATCATTATCAGCCCTCGATATATTGATAAAAATTATTGATACATTGCTGGAAAAAATAGGCATTCAGATGGATAAACAATTAGCAAAATTATGACTGACAAATGAAAATAGTAAAACAATGAGATAATTTTAGCTGCAATCCACTCTAGCATTACATGTGTATGAATGAGAAAGCATTCTGAATCAAATCATTGTAACTTCGTGTGTACAGCATGGTTATAATTAAACTTTCGCTTCTTGAGCCATTGTAGACAGAAAACCACTAACTGTATGGGTACCCAGCTTTACATAAATGATGTTCAGACTGCTGCAGGATTTGTGTCGTTAGTGGTGTTAGTGTCATGACTTGCCATTAGGCACAGGTAGGTTTGAAACACAAGCATCAAGAGTGCATTACAGCTGTAGACTGTCAACATGGGTCTGGACTAGGGGAACAGTGCTTTACGCATAAAGTGTTTTATCAAAATAATGGCAATAGTGCTGCTGCACTTAGTATCAACACATTAAATGAATATGGAGAGTTCCTCTTTCTGAACTGAGGTTAAAGACCATGAGTTGGCAGTTCAAATTAACTGGTGATTTGGGAATTGCTCCTGGGAGAGTACACTGGCCAGTTGTGTCAAACTGTTGAAGAAGTTATTGTTTTGATGACTGAGAATGTTAGATGCAATGTGCAATCATCAAGCAGTGCATGAGCTGTGTCAGGACAGCCGAATGTTCCATGGTTCAACATTCGAAAAGTGATGTTAACAATTGTGATTTGCTATCTGTACAAACTTCACATTACTCTCAAAATTTTTCTATGTGACACTGAGCAAGGTTTGTAACCTGGAACATAAACATGGTACCCAATTGATAAATGTTAACCTTGCATGTGGAAATTATAATGTGTTCCAATTATAATGGATTCCAGGTTGACATAAGCAGCAGTATATGTGATTGTCATCCTTCCTCAAAAACGACCCCCCCCCCCCTTCTTGCTGCACCACAGTGTCTCAGAATAATGTACTATTTACCTATTGGAAACGAATAAAAATCTATTCACCAAATGGTGGCAGGAGAAAACACACACATAAAGGTTAAGGAAATTTGCAACGTTTTGGAGAAAGTGGTTCTTCCTCCTGGCAGAAGGGCTGGATGGGCGAAGGAAGACAGATGAATAAAAAGGACTGGTGAGGTTTAGAAAATGGGGAGGGTTTGGCAAAGTTACCCTGTACTCCAGGTCAGGGGAACTTGGCAAATGGGATTAATCTGTGCCCCCATTTTAACTGCCAGGTCAAAAAATGTCCTTCTTAGGAATTGGAACCTTCTCAACACTGTGGGATGTAACATGGCACTAAATGTTATCACAAAGCTACAAATTCTGCAGTCCAGTTGGCCTGATTGCACAATAGTGTGACATCCTGGAGAGATGAAGACCACCTTGCTTGAATCCTAGAGTGGTAGAAGTCAATTTGACTGGCCAATTTCAGGGTGCTTTTGGAATATTTATCTCATTAGTCAGTTACAGGCTGTAGAATACATGTTGGGGCACCAAGCCAAATAATGTAGTTCTCAAAACACAATTTGTTCAGTTTTAGCTGTGCCTGTCAGTATAAAAAACAGAAACTATACAAATAACTAAATAAAACCAGTAATGTAATTAGAAGTGTTCAATAAGTCAAGAATGTTGTAGGTGATATCACATCTAAAAAGGCTTTTTTCAACAATTTATGAAAAGGTAGATTGCTACTTACTGTAAAGAAGACATGTCAAGTCACATACAGCATACAGGCATGATTAAAAGAGACTCACATTTAGTGTTAGGCCATAGCCTTTGTCAGTAAACACACACACACACACACACACACACACACACAAAAGCAAGCACACCTCACGAACACACGACTGCCAACTCCAGCATATTGGGCTGCATCACATGGGATGCAAGCAGCGATCTGGAAGGGGTCAGGATAGTAGTGTACAGATGGGGAAAGAGACAAACGTTGTCTGGTAGAGTGTGTAGGGACCAGACTTCAAGAGGGACAGTGTCAGGAGGTTGTGGGGCAGGGAGGTGAGGAAAAAAGGAACAAAAAAAATGAGAGGAGCAGAGAAAGACGGGTGGATGCATTGGCAGAGGAATGAGAATAAACATGGTGGGAGACAAGAATGGGGAGGAGATGATAGGACATAGGGGGTGGAAACTATTGGGTGGAGAGAGTGGGGACAGTATGTCACTGTAGGTTGAGGTCAGGATAATTATGGGAGCAGAGAATATGTTGTAAGGATAACTCCCACCTGTGCAGTTCAGAAAAGCTGAGGGTGAGGAAACATCCAGATGGTTTGGGTAGTAAAGCAGCTATTGAAACCAAGTGTGTTATGTTCAGCTGCATGTTGTGCCACAGGGTGGCCTACTTTGCTTTTGGCCACAGTTTGGCGGTGCCATTCATCGTGGTCAACAGCTGGTTAGCCACAAGCGTGAGAATAAAACAAATGAGACTGACAATACAAAACGGAATGAAAGGAAAAATCACAAGAACGATGAAGTGCAATAAACATGTAAATGGACAAAAGGGGAACAAAAACACCACAGAAATGCAAGAAATGGGATGAATAGAGTAAAACAACAAAGCAGAGGACCATGGCTGGTTGACCATGAGAATAAAAAGAAGCCAGCTACTCTGCAACACATTAAAACCTCCACCCTAAAAGCGCTAGGGTGGAGGACACAGAGGGACAAAAGACATGCTAAAACTTAGATGAAATAAAACCCACCCTTACGAATAAAACGTAAAACTAAATCAGCCAATGAGGTGTTGTCAGACAAAATTAGCGGCAACGATTTTGGTAACCCAAGATTCCGTTGCTGGGCAGTTAAAGTGGGACAGTGCACCAGAAGATGAGCTGCTGTCAACCAGGTGCCACACTGACACTGAGGCGGGTCTTCACGGCACAGGAGGTAACCGTGGGTCGCCCAAGTGTGGCCAATGCGGAGCTGGCAGAGGACAACTAATTCCCTGCGAGAGGCCCGCATTGAAGACTTCCACACATTCGTAGTCTCCTTAATGACATGCAGTTTGTAGTGCATACTGTTATTCCATTCCGTCTTCCAAAACTGAAAAACCCTGTGGCTTAAGTCAGAACGCAGGTCAGGTTCAGAGATGCCCATCTCCAGAAGCAGTTTCCGCCTAGCCTGTTTGGCCAGCTTGTCGGCAAGTTCATTGCCTGGGATTCCGACATGACCTGGGATCCAGACAAAGACCACTGAATGACTGAACCATTCCGGGGCATAGATGGACTCCTGGATGGTCTTTATCAAAGGATGATGAGGGTAACTCTGGTCGATGGCTTGTAGGCTGCTCAAGGAGTCAGTACACAGGAGAAATGACTCGCCTGGGCATGAGCGGATGTGCTCAAGAGCACAAGAGATGGCCGCCAGCTCCATGAACATAGGCAAAGCCAATGTGACCATCGCCCATCGAGCCATCAGTGTAAACCACTTCATGGCCCTGGTACATGTCGAGAATCAAGAGGAACTGACAGCAGAGAGGCACATGGTTAACTGAGTCCTTAGGGCCATGTGAAAGGTCCAGGCGAAGCCGCAGCCTAGGTGTACGCCATGGAGGTGTATGTGAATGGACTTCAAGTATAGGTGGTAAAGGGAAGGACTCCAGTTCAGACAGAAGAGATTGCACGCAAACTGCAATCGTTAGCCCTGATCTAGGCCTCCGATGTGGGAGACTGGCAGCCGCAGGTGGGAAAAGGAGACAGTAATTCTGATGCACAGGAGAACTATGAATGTGTGCAACGTAAGTGGCAAGCAGTTGTGCATGCCTAACCTTCAATGGAGGGACTCTGGCCTCCACCAGGACACTGGTCACCGGACTTGTTCTAAAAGAACCTGTCGCTAGGTGAATGCCACAGTGGTGCACTAGTTCGAGTAAATGACACACCTAAGGTGCCGTTGAACCATAAACCACACTTCCATAGTCAAGGCGGAATTGAACAAGGGCTCTGTAGAGCTGCTGCAGCATAGAGCGATCTGCACCCCAGTTGATGTTGCTCAGGCAGTGGAGGGCATTGAGGTGCTGCCAGCATTTCCACTTAAGATAACGAAGGTGACGTAGCCAAGTTATCGGGCATTGAAAACCAGTCCTAAGAAGCGATATGCCTCCACTACAGTGAGTGGATTGTCAGTAAGATAAAGTTATGGTTCCAGATGAACAGTACGACGCCGACAGAAGTGCATGACACACGACTTCGCAGCTGAACACTGGAAGCCATGGGCTAGAGCCCATGACTCCGCCTTCTGAATGGCTCCCTGCAGGCATTGCTCAGCAACACCAGTACTGGAGGAGCAGTACGAAATGCAGAAGTCATCCGCTTATAGAGTAGGTGAGACGGATGGCCCTACAGATGCCGCTAGGCCATTAATGGCCACTAAAAATAGAGAGACACTCAATACGAAGCCCTGTGGTACTCCATTCTCCTGGATATGAATGGAACTATGGGAGGCATCAACTTGGACATGGAAAGTATGAAGCGACAGGAAATTTTGGATAAAAATCAGGAACAGGCCTTGGAGACCCACTCATATAATGTGGCAAGGATTCAATGTAGCCAGGTCGTGTCATACACTTTTTGTAAATCAAAAACGATGGCAGCCAGGTGTTGGTGTCTGGAAAAAGCTGTGCAGTTGACAGAGTTGAGGGACACAAGATTATTAGCGGTAGAGCGACCCTGGCGGAAGCCACCCTGACATAGAGCTAGTAGGCCACGTGACACCAGGTCCCAAACCAACAGCCAACAGACCATATGTTACAGCAGCTTATAGAGAATGTTGGTGAGGCTGATGGGCTGATAGCTGTCCACATCAAGCGGGTTTTTACCAGTTTTGAGCACCAGAATGGTGGTGCTCTCTTACCATTGTGATGGAAAGCGCCATCAAACCAGATCTGGTTGAAGATGACGAGGAGATGTCACTTGTAGTCAGATGAGATATGTTTAATCGTCTGACTGTGGATCTGATGTGGCCCAGGACCTGTGTTGGGGCAATGTGCCAGGGCACTGAGGAGCTCCCACTCTGTAAATGAGGTGTTTAGGGTTCACTGTGGCGTGTAGTGAATGAAATCAATTTCCCTTCCAGCCGCTGTTTGAGAGTGTGAAAGGCTGGGGGTAATTCTCCGATGCAGAGTCTCAAGCATAGTGCTCAGCAGTCGCATTTTTGTTGGTAGGTAACACACCATTTATGGTAACACTGGGAACACATGTTGGGGTCTGGTACCTGAAAACACATTTGATCTTTGCCCAGACTTGGGAAGGTGACATATGACACCCAATGGTCGGGACGTATCTCTCCTAACATTCCTGCTTCCATCGTTTGATAAGATGGCGAACGCGGGCATGGAGCCGTTTAAAGGCTAAGAGTGAGGGATTGTGTTTTCTGCCGCAGGAACGATACATGTAGTCATCTGCTGAACCATCACATCAATGTTACCATGTGAGGGAGATTCAAGGGTGACAGCAGAGGTGAAAGTTTCCCAGTCTGCCTTGTTTGAAGCCCATCTGGGCAGGCGTCCGTGGGCCTGACGCTGGGGCAGTGACAGGAAGATGGAGAATTGGTCACTACCACACAGGTCATCATGTTCTCTCCAGTGGATAGATGGGAGAAGGCCAGGACTGCAAACCGAGAGATCAACTGCCAAATATGTGCCATGTGCCACTCTGAAATGCCTGGCGGCACCTGTATTTAAGAGGCAGAGGTCGAGTTGTGACAGTACATTTTCGACATCTCTGCCTTGGCTAGGAAGCACGATGCCCCCCACAAGGGGTTATGAGTGTTAAAATCTCCCAAAAGTAGGAAAGGTTTAGGGAGTTGATCAACCAGTGCAGCCAATGCATTCAGGAGTACTGCACCATTTGGAGGAAGGTATACATTGCAGACAGTTGTTTCCTGCATCATCCATATTCTGACAGCCACAGGATTATAGTCTCTATGGTTCCTGTGATATCCCTTATAGCGATGGAGGGCAGGGTTCAAGCTTAACAGCTGCTGTAGCTCAGCCAGGCGGTGGAAAAAATCTGCCACAATTCCACTGGAGGATGATTGATCGTGAGGCTGGGAAGGCATGAAACATTCAATGAGGCAGTTTATACCTCAGGGTTACGTGCTGCCATTGATTTATTTCCTGAGCAGTCTGTATCCATAGTGTCTGAGGGGCCAGCGAGATCTAGGTCCTCAGCAGATGCCAGAATCTCCACCTCATTCCTCAGAAGCAAAGCTTGTAGGTAATGGTGGTGTGGAAGCCACCGCAATTTCTTTGGTCTTAGGGGTCTTCTATTTGGACTTTTCCTGCTGCTCCTTGGGTTTATCTGGCTGGGTGGGCTTGACTGATTCAGTCCCCGGGACTGAGGATGATCGTGAAGCCCTATGGCCAGCTACTTTTGGGCACTTCAGCCAATGGCAGGAGTAATCTTTCCCACTAGCAAAAACCTGGGAAGGGAGTGACCCAAGAGATCCCTTCCTAGCAAGAGGTGCCAAAGAAGACTTACACTTCTCCGGCTGAGAAGTGGGGACTGATATCCTCGATGGTTGGGGGTACAGTGCTCACAAGGTAAGCGGTGTCAGAGCAACAGGGAGGGAAGTGCCCCCCACCATCAAGGGGGAGTCTTCTGGCTCAGAGAGCCGACCGGAATCACAGAACAGATGGGGCTACAACTGTTCTCATAGCGGCGGCATAAGAGGAGGTCATAGTCACAGCCATAGCTCAAAGTTCGTCTTAGCCTCAGTGTAGGTCAGTCGGTCTGGGGTCTTGTATTCCATGATTTTCCTTTTGCGCTGTAAAATACTGCAGTCTGGCGAGCAAGGGGAATGATGCTCTTCACAGTTGGCACAGATGGGAGGCGGGGCACATGGAGTATTGGGATGTAATGGACGTCAACAATCTTGACATGTGATGTTGGCAGTACAGTAGGAAGACATATGGCTGAACTTCCAGCATTTGAAGCACTGCATTGGGGGAGGGATATGTGGCTTGACATCACAGCGATAGACCATCACCCTGACCTTCTCGGGTAAGGTGTCACCCTCGAAGGCCAAGATGGAGACATCGGTGGCAACTTGATTATCCCTCAGACTCCTATGGATGTGCCGCATAAAATGAATACCTCACCGCTCTAAATTGGTGCGCAGCGCATCATCAGACTGCAAAAGAAATCCTTGTGGAAGATAATACCCTGGACCATATTTAAGCTGTTATGTGGCGTGATGGTAACAGAAACATCCCCCAACTTGTCGCAAGCGAGTAAAGTCCGTGACTGGGCAGAGGATGCTGTTTTTATCAAGACTGACCCAGATCACATGTTGGACAATCCCTCCACCTCTTCAAACTTGTCCTCTAAATGCTCTACAAAAAACTGTGGCTTCATTGAAACAAAGGAGTCCCCATCAGTTCTCATACAAACGAGGTATCAAAGTGAATAAGGTTCGCCGCCATCCTTAGCCTGGTGTTCCTCCGATGGTGTGGCCAGGGAGGGGAATGATTTTGGGTCATACTTTCTTGCATTGTACTGAGACATGGAATGCTTAGAGACTGCTGGTGTTTGATCAACAGCAAGTGATGACATGGTACACTTCATCGCGTGTCATCTGCCCTGATGCCACCCAATCTGACCTCCCCACAGGCACCACCCAACCGCAGCAAAGGCCACCTGGCAGGATGCCAGGAGTCCTGATGCTCCAGGGTGAGAAGCATCTACTCCTTGGCATACATGGGGAGCTATTGGCGCGGGCATCAGCAGAACGATCGCTGTGTTGTCAGGGGGCTACAACCAACAGGGTACGTGGTGGCCCCACCACGACAGACTGGCTACTGTGCTGGATATCAGTTGCAAACATGTCCATGGTCATTGTCGGTGCAGAAAGTGACACTGCATAGTGCATGGTGGAAAATGCACCCAGGAAGGTGTCCTCTCCCAAGAGATGGAGGATGAATGGTACTGTAAGGAGACGACGGGAAAGCGGGCTACAGATCTCAAGGCACGATGTGCCATATAAGGTGCCCTTCCCCAATTGGCTTGCTCTTCAGAAAAATTTTGAAGAATGGAGGTCAAACCCTACAGGGAACCATCACATAAAGGCTGAAACGCATGCGACTCCTTTTAGTTGAACAGTTTTATAACTGGAAGGAATACCTGTAGTTATTATTAATTAACTAACATCAATTAAAATATGAGTATGATTGATTCTGACTGAAAAATCATCATGTAATATTTTTATTATGTATTCAAACAATTTTTGGCTTCGAAACCCAAAAATAACTGTCTCTCTATGATTTGGAAATATCGGAACTTTAATCATTAATTACTCCATAATTACAATTCATACCATGTGCCTGAAGATTCTGTTGTGTGTAAATTATGACGGTACATTAGTTTTTAATCCAACACATTTCCTTCATTTCATTTACTGGTGAGACACAATGTAAACAATGTCAAAACAACAGTTTAAATTAGTGTAAATTACTAATGTTATATATATGCCCTCTCTGGGAGAGTGGAGGTGAGATAGGAATAGGATATAGGGTCCGAGGGGGTTGTGGTATTACAGTAGGCCTAAAAGCAATAATGTATTTAGTAATGTTAACACTAATTATGTATACATATCCTGTAAACTGACTTGCTCCACATCATTGATTCTGATTTATTGATCCATTTTCATCAACATCTGCACAGTGTGCAAGAGATGTTTGGATTTTTGTGTCAATATTAACAATTTTCTATATAATTATACATCTGTACATGTTGCTGTTGTCTTGGTCTTCAGTCCAGAGGCTGGTTTGATGCAGCCCTCCATGCTCTTCTATCGTGTGCAAGCTTCTTCATGAATCTGCTTGGTGTATTCATCTGTTGGTCTACCTCTATGATTTTTACCCTCCAATACTAAATTGGTGATCCCTTGATGCCTCAGAATGTGTCCCACCAACCGGTCCCTTCTTTTAGTCATGTTGTGCCACAATTTCCTCTTCTCCCCAATTCTGTACAGTACCTCCGCATTAGTTACATGATCTACCCATCTAATCTTCGTCATTCTTCTGTAGTACCACATTTCAAAAGCTTCTATTCTTCTTTTTCTCGAAACTGTTTATCGTCCATGTTTCACTTTCATACATGGCTACACTCCATAAAAATATTTTCAGAAAACACTTCCTGACACTTAAATCTATACTCGATGTCAACAAATTTCTCTTCTTCAGAAACACTTTCCTTGCCATAGTCAGGCTAAATTTAGTATACTCTGCTTTGACCCATTATTGGTTATTTTGCTCTCCAAATAGCAAAACTCATCTACTACTTTAAGTGTCTTATTTCCTAATCTAATTCCCTCAGCATCAACTGATTTCATTCAACTACATTCCATTATCCTCGTTTAGCTTTTATTGATGTTCATCTTATATCCTCCTTTCAAGACACTGTCAATTCCATTCAACTGCTCTTCCAGGTCTGCTCTGTCTCTGACAGAATTACATTGTTATCGACAAACCCCAGAGTTTTTATTTCTTTTTTATGGATTTTAATTCCTACTCCAAATTTTTCTTTTGTTTCCTTTACTGCTTGCTCAATATACATATTGAATAACATTATGGATAGGCTACAACTCTGTCTCACTCCCTTCTCAACCACTGTTTCCTGTTCGTGCCACTCAACTCTTGTAACTGTTGTCTGATTTCTGTACAAATTGTAAATAGCCTTTCGCTCCCAGTCCCCCGCTTCACCTTCAGAATTTTAAAGAGAGTATTCCACTCAACATTGTCTAAAGCTTTCTCCAAGTCTACAAATGCTAGAAACATATGTTTGCCTTTCCTTAATCTATCTTCTAAGATAGGTCGTAGGGTCAGTATTGTCTAGCATGTTCCAACATTTCTACAGAACCCAAACTGATCTTCAGCAAGTTCAGCTTCTACAAGTTTTTCCATTTGTCCATAAAGAATTCTTGTTAGTATTTTGCAGCCATGACTTATTAAACTGATAGTTCGGTAATTTTCACACCTGTCAACACTTTCTTTCTTTGGGACTGGAATTTTTTGAAGTCTGAGGGTATTTTGCCTATCTCATACATCTTGCTAACCAGGTGGTTGAGTTTTGTCATGGCTGGCTCTCCCAAGGCTATCAGTAGCTGTAATGGAATGTTGCCCACTCCCAGGACCATTTTTTCACTTTCACTTCTCCGTCAAATTCTTCATGCAGAATCATATCTCCAATCTCATCTTCATCTACGTCCTCTTTCATTTGTGTGATACTACCTCAAGTACATCACTCTAGTATAGATCCTCCACATACTCCTTCCACCTTTCTGCTTTCCTGTCTTTGCTTAAGACTGGTTTTCCATCTGAGCTCTTGCTATTAATACAACAGGTGGTTCTCTTTTCTCCAAAGGTTTCTTTAATTTTCCTGTAGGCAGTATCTATCTCACCCTTAGTGATATATGCCCTATCTCCTTACATTTGTCCTCCAGCCATCCTTGCTTAGCCATTTTGCACTTCCGGTCGATCTCATTTTTTAGACATTTGTATTCCTTTTGCCCTGCTCATTTACTGCATTTTTATATTTTCTCCTTTCATGAATTAAATTCAGTATATCTTCTGTTGGCCAAGGATTTCTACTAGCACTTGTCTTTTTATCTACTTGATCCTCTGTGATCTTCACTATTTCATCTATCAAAGCAACCCATTCTTCTTCTACTGTATTTCTTTCCCCTGTTCTTGTCAATTGTTCCCTAATGGTCTCTCTGAAACCCTCTACAACCACTGGTTCTTTCATTTTATCCAGGACCCATCTCCTTAAATTCCCACCTTTGTTGCAGTTTCTTCAGTTTTAATCTACAGTTCATAACTAGTAAATTGTGGCCAGAGTCCCATCTGCCCCTGGAAATGTCTTACAATTTAAAACCTGGTTCCTAAATCTCTGTCTTACCACGATATAATCTATCTGAAATCTTCCAGTATCTCCAGGCCTCTTCCACATATATAACCTTCTTTCATGATTCTTAAACCAAGTGTTAGCTATGATTAAGTTATGCTCCATGCAAAATTCTACCAGACAGCTTCCTGTTTCATTCCTTACCTGCCGACCATATTCAGCTACTACTTTTCCTTCTCTTCCCTTTACTACTACCGAATTCCAGTCATGTATGACTATTAAATTTTCGTCTCCCTTCACTATCTGAATAATGTCTTTTATCTCATCATACATTTATTCAGTCTCTTCATCATCTGTGCAGCTACTTGGCATATAAACTTTTACTACTACGGTAGACGTGGGCTTCGAGTCTATCTTGGCTACACTACTGCCTTCACTTTGCAGTTCATAGTAGCTTATCCATGCTCCTATACTTTTATTCATTATTAAATCTACTTGTGCATTATCCAATTTGATTTTGTATTTATAACCTGTATTCACCTGACCAGAAGTCTTTTTCCTCCTGCCACCAAACTTCAGTAATTCCCACTTCATCCAACTTTAACCTATCCATTTCCCTTTTTGAATTTTCTAACCTACCTGCCCCATTAAGGGACCTGATATTCCGTGCTCTGATCTGTAGAATGCCAGTTTTCTTTCTCCTGATAACAATTTCATCCTTAGTAGTCCCCACCCAAGATCTGAATGGGGGACTATTTAACTCCGGAATATTAAACCCAAGAGGATGCCATCATCATTTAACCATACAGTAAAGCTGCATGCCATAGGGAAAAATTGTGGTTGTAGTTTCCCCTTGCTTTCAGCTACTTGCAGTACTAGCACAGCAATGCTGTTTTGGTTAATGTTAAAGTTACAAGGCCTGATCAGTCAATCATCCAGACTCTTGCCCCTGCAACTACTGAAAAGGCTGCTGCCCCTCTTCAGGAACCACATACTTGTCTGACATCTCAACAGATACCCCTTCTTTGTGGTTGCACCTACGATACGGCTACCTGATCACTGAAGCATGAAGCCTCCCACCGACGGCAAGGTTCATGGATCATGGGGGGGGGGGGGGGGGGGGGGGGGGCTTTGTACGTATTAACACATATTAATATATCAATTAATGATGAATACTTAAATATATGTTGTTGCACTATATACAGAGAGATAATGTACAAATATTATTGTGTATGAGACTACACTAGGTTAACACAGAAAAATTTATTTTTGTAGGTATTCATGTACTGTGTAAAAGCAGTGATCAACCGAGTACGACTTCAAATTAGATTTGAAGTGACCAAAGTTCTGTTTGTGTTTAATGGTATCTGGTAAAGCAATGTATAGTTTGATATTAGGATGGATAAGACTGTTTGAAATAACTTTGTGTTGGCATTTAACATGTACATCCAACTTTGGCTTGTATTGTAGCTGTGTATTGTAGAATTTTTATTGATGAGTAGTCTTTTTGTGTCGAAGTTTTGTTTTAAATACATTATATTTTCAAATGTGTGTGTGTGTCACACAAGGAAGAGGCAGGTTCATCCTCTAATGACTGCCGTAGTCCTTTGGTTTGGAGCCAAGTGGAGGGTCTCAACCAAAGGCTTCATCGACTCTGTGATGGTCTTGTCTGCAGATTTCTAGACTTGCACTATTAGGTGGGGAATTGTAGGATGCCCCTAGATAGGTCAGGGGAGGGGTGCACTACACAAAGTAAGCGGCTACTTGGGTAGCAGAGTACTTGTGGCATGCACATGGGGTTTTTCAGGCTAGGCAGTAGTGCAAGGTGTCCTGATGAACACTCACCAGTCGACGTGCAGGCAGGGAAATCAGGATGCACTCAGTGTAAAGACATTTCAGCTATCAAGGTATTAGCAGTAAATTTTCAGAGTGTTCAGAATAAAGTTCCTGAAGTTATTACCCTCCAGGAAGCGTATGGCATGCAAATTATTCTCGGGACTGAGACCTGGCTGAACCCTGAGATAGGAAGTTCTGAAATATTTAGTGAGGGTTGGAACGTGTATCGGAAAGACAGATTAGACACCGTAGGAGGTGGTGTCTTCATTGCAGTTGACAAAAATATTGTGTCTACTGAGCTCAAAGTAGAGTGTGATTGTGAAGTTATCTGGCCACGTTTAACAGGGCTAGGGGAAATAAAGTTAATTGTGGGGTGTTATTACCGGCCACCAGGTTCCACCATGACAGTTCTAGAATCATTCAAAGAGAGTCTACATTCCGTATCGCAGAAGTACCCAGATCACGCTATATTAGTCGGAGGCGACTTCAACCTATCTAGTATAGACTGGGATGTCTATGGATTCATTACAGGTGGTACAGACAAGCTGTCGTGTGAATTACTTTTGAACACATTATCCAAAAACTGTCTTGAGCAGCTAAATTGACAGCTAACGTGTAATGGAAATATTTTAGATCTGGTAGCCATGAACAGACCAGACCTCATCGACGGTGTCATTGTTGAGACAGGGATTAGTGATCATGATGTTGTCATTACAACTATGGTTACATAAGTTAAAAAGTTGGTCAAGACGACTAGGAGAGTATTCTTACTAGAAAGAGCAGATAAGCAGTTGTTGGCATCCCACTTAGTAAATGAATTGACTTCATTTACTTCCGGTACGATGGACGTGGAAGAATTATGGGCAAATTTTAAACACATTGTAAATCACACATTGGACAAGTATGTGACGAAAAAGTGGGTTACGGATGGAAAAGACCCACCGTGGTTTAACAGCGCAATTCAGAGAATGCTCAGGAAGCAAAGGCAGTTGCACTCACGGTACAAGAAAGATCGGGAGAATGAGGACAGGCAAAAGTTAGTAGAGATTCATGCTGCTGTAAAAAGAGTGATGCGCAAAGCATTCAACCACTACCACCGTCATACCTTAGCAAAATATCCTGCTGAAAACCCAAGGAAATTCTGGTATTACGTAAAATCGGTAAGTGGGTCAAAGGCTTCCATCCAGTCACTCACTGATCAGTCTGGCCTGGCAACAGAAGACAGCAAAACGAAAGCTGAAATTTTAAATTTAGCATTTGCGAAATCTTTCATGCAGGAGGATCGTACAAACATACCGCCGTTTGAGTCTCGTACAGATTCCCGTATGGAGGACATAGTGATAGACATCCCTGGGGTTGTGAAGCAGCTGAATGGGTTGAAAATAAATAAATTGTCAGGTCCTGATGGGATTCCAATTTGGTTTTGCAGAGAGTACTCTACTGCATTGGTTCCTTACTTAGCTTGCATTTATCTTGAATCTCTTGCCCAACATAAAGTCCTGAGCGACTGGATAAAAGTGCAGGTGATGCCTGTATATAAGAAGTGTAGAAGGACAGATCCTCAAAATTACAGACCAATATCCTTAACATCGGCTTGTTGCAGGATTCTCGAACATATTCTCAGTTCGAATATAATGAATTTCCTTGAGACAGAGAAGTTTCTGTCCATGCATCAGCACGGCTTTAGAAAGCATCACTCCTGTGAAACGCAACTCGCCCTTTTTTCACATGATATCTTGCGAATCATGGAAGAAGGGTATCAGACAGATGCCATATCCCTTGACTTCCGGAAAGTGTTTGACTCGGTGCCCCACTGCAGACTGCTAACTAAGGTAAGAGCATATGGGATTGGTTCCCAAGTATGTGAGTGGCTCGAAGACTTCTTAAGTAATAGAACCCAGTACGTTGTCCTCGATGGTGAATGTTCATTGGAGGTGAGGGTATCATCTGGAGTGCCCCAGGGAAATGTGGTATATCCACTGTTGTTTTCTATCTACATAAATGATCTTTTGGATAGGGTGGATAGCAATGTGCGGCTGTTTGCTGATGATGCTGTGGTGTACGGGAAGGTGTCATCGTTGAGTGACTGTAGGAGGATACAAGATGACTTGGACAGGATTTGCGACTGGTGGAAAGAATGGCAGCTAACTCTAAATATAGATAAATGTAAATTAATGCAGATGAATAGGAAAAAGAATCATGTAATGTTTGAATACTGCATTAGTAGTGTAGCGCTTGACACAGTCACATCGATTAAATATTTGGGCGTAACATTGCAGAGTGATATGAAGTGGGACAAGCATGTAATGGCAGTTGTGGGGAACGCGGATAGTCGTCTTCTATTCATTGGTAGAATTTTGGGAAGATGTGGTTCATCTGTAAAGGAGACCGCTTATAAAACACTAATACAACCTATTCTTGAGAACTGCTCAAGCATTTGGGATGCCTATCAGGTCAGATTGAGGGAGGACATAGAAGCAATTCAGAGGCGGGCTGCTAGATTTGTTACTGGTAGGTTTGATCATCATGCGAGTGTTACAGAAATGCTTCAGGAACTCGGGTGGGAGTCTCTAGAGGAAAGGAGGTGTTCTTTTCGTGAATCACTACTGAGGAAATTTAGAGAACCAGCATTTGAGGCTGACTGCGGTACAATTTTACTGCCGCCAACTTACATTTCGCGGAAAGACCACAAAGAATAAGAGAGATTAGGGCTCGTACAGAGGCATATAGGCAGTCATTTTTCCCTCGTTCTGTTTGGGAGTGGAACAGGGAGAGAAGATGCTAGTTGTGGTATGAGGTACCCTCTGCCACGCACCGTATGGTGGATTGCAGAGTATGTATGTAGATGTAGATGTAGATATACACCTAAGATTCCTTAAATTAAAAACTGTGCCCAGTTACTGGATGAAAGCACAGGTCAAACATGTCTACAAGAAGGTATTAGAAGCTACCCACAAAATTATGGTCAAATATTTTTCACATCCATCCAACACTGGAAAATCCAGGATGGAATGTGACAATATAATGTTATAATTTCATTACATTTTGACATCCATCCATTATAGAATACTGGAACATATTCTGTGGTTATACATAAGCAGGTGTCACAAAAAGAATGACCTCTTCCAAGACAACTAGCATGGAATCCAAAAATGTCAGTCATGCGAAACTGAACTTGCATATTTTCTTACATGACATCCTGAAAGTCATGGACTGAGGAACTCAGATATATGAGGTATGGTATTTCTTGAAAGGATTTGACTCTCTCTCTCTGTCTCACTTTTGACTCTCTCTCTCTGTCTCTCTTTGTCAATATCCTTACTGCTCTGGGATGGCCCATGACAAATTCCTCTCTTGTGTCCACCACTTCATCTCAGAAGAGCACTTTCATCCTGTATCCTCATTTATTTATTGAATGTATTCCAATCTGTCTTCCCCTGCAGTTTTATCTTCTACGGTTTCCTCTAGTACCATGGGAATGACCTTGATATTGGTAGGACATTAAACCCCCTCTAGCAGCATGGAAATTTTTCTATGATGTCTTAATGCATGTCCTAACATTCTGTTCTGTCTTCTTGTCAGTGGTTTCTTTGGTGATTCTGTGGAGAACCACCTATTTTCCAACATCCTTTCATAACACCACACCTCAAATGATTCAATTTTCTCCTTTCCAGTTGTCTTACAGTCCATGATTCATTACTAAACACTACTGTGCCCCATATGTTCATTTCAGAAATTTTTCCTCAGATTTAGGCTCATGTTTAATAATAATAGAATTCTCTTGACCAGGTATGCCCTCTTTGCTAGTGATAGTCTCCTTTTTTAAGTCCTTGCTTTGTCTGTTGTGTTATTTTGCTTCCAACATAGCATAATACCTTAAATTCATCTACTTCATGACTCCAGTTTTGATATTAAGTTTACTGTTGATCTCATTACTTTTATATTTCTTTGATTTACTTTCAATCCGCATTCTGAACACATTAGACTGTTCATTCCATTCCACAGGCACTGTAATTTTTCTTTATACTCTTTGAGGTTAGCAGTGTCATCAGCAAATCTCATTGTTGATATCCTTTCACCCTGAATTTTAATCCAACTCTTGGTTCTTTATTTTCTTTCAGTCATAGCTTCCACTTGGTGTATAGACTGAAGAGTAGGGCTGAAAGACTGTACCTCTGTCTAATTTCCTTTAAATCTGAGTACTCTGTACTTAGTCTTCCATTCTTATTGTTCTCTATTGGTTCTTGTACAACTTATGTATGACCTAACTTTCCCTACAGCTTACTCCTACTTTCCTCAGAATTTTGAACATTTCACACCATTTTGTACTGTCAAATGCTTTTCTTTCAGGTAAAAAAATCCTACAAGTATGTCATGATTTTACTTAAACCTTGCCTCCATTACCAGTCAGAACTGCCTTTACCTTCCTTATAGCGAAACTGATTGTCATCTAACAGGTTGTCAATTTTATTTTCCTTTCTTGTGTATATTATTCTTGTCACAACTTGGGGTGCATGAGATGGTAAGCTGATTGTGTGATGTTCTTGTCCTTATCTGCTGTTGCTATCTTCAGCTCTGTGTAGATGATATTTTTCTGAAAGTGTGATGGTATATCTACAGTCAAATTGCTATCCTGAGGATTGTGCAGATAGTATTTTTCTGAAAGTGCGATGGTATGTCCCCAGTCAAATAGATACTTCACACTTACAGGAATACCCATCTGGTTTCTGCTTCATGCAATGATTCTGATGGAATATTATCTATCCCTTCTGCCTTATTTGATTGCATCTCTTTCAATTCTCTTTTGAACCCTGACTTAAGCTAGATCGTCTATCATCTATGTCTTCCATATCGGCTCAAAGTTCTCCTTCTGTCTTGTCATCATGTAAGTCCTTCCTTTCCTTAAAGTGACCTTCAGTGTATTCCACCTATCTGTTCTGTCCCTTGTGTTTAACAGTGGAATTCCCATTTGTACTCTCAATGTTGACATTCTCTCTTTTCATTTCCCCTTAGGTTGTTTTGAATTTTTTATTCGCTAAATCATTCCTTCTGACTACCATTTCTTTTTCAGTTTCTTCACATTTCTTCTGCTGCCATTTTGCCTTGGCTTGCTTGAACTTTCTATTCATTTCATTCCTGAATGACTTATATTGCTGTATTCCTGTCTTTTACTGTACAATTTTGTACTTCCTCCTCCCATTGCTCAATTAAAAAATTTCTTCTGTTACTCAGGGTTTCTTTGCAGTTGCCTTCCTTGTTCCTATGTTCATCTCTCCAACTTCTGCGAAATATTCCTCTGCAGCTGAACTGCCTGCTGTGGTATTCATTATCACAGTATTTACAGTGTTGGTGAACTTTAAATGCTTCTCGTAACTCCCCAGTACGCCAGTATCCCACTCTTTCCATATTAATTCTTCCAGATGATCCTCTTAAACTTTAGTCTACTCCTCATAATTGCTAAATTGTGATCTGAGTCTTTATCTGCTCCTGGATATGTCTTAAAATCAAATCTATTTTTTTTTTTTTTTGAATCTCTGTCTGACATGATGTAACCCATCTGTAATGTTCCCGTATATCCAGAACTATTTCAAGTATACCTCCTCCTCTTTATATTTTTGAAGTGTATTCACTATTACTCAGTACCATGTATTAATAAAAGTAATATAATATGGAATATCAAACAAAATTTCACACTGGATTGAAGATTTCTTGGTAGGAGAACACTGCATGTTATCTTGCATGCACCAGAAAAATGTTTTGGAACCATTGCCATTCATGTCACATATTAATGGCCTTAGTATCCTCAACGTTTTTGCAGACAATCTAGTTATCCATAATGAAGTACCACCAGAACAAAAGCTACACAAATATCAAGCCAGATCTTGATACGATTTCAAACTGGCAACTCATTTTAAATGTTCAAAAAGGGAAAATGTACACTTAAAAAGAAAAAAGTGGTATCCTGTGACTACAGTGTCAATTAATCACAGTTGGACTCAGTCTACCATAAAAATGCTTAGTTGTAACAATTCATACGGGTATGAAATAGAATCATCACAAAGGCTGACTCATAAGTACAGCAGGTGGCAGACTGTAATTCATTGTTAGGATATTGGATAGGTGAACTCAGCCGACAAAAAAGATTGTATCCAAAACATTCATTGATCCATCCTAGACTATGGATACAGTTCCAAATAAGAATAACAGGAAATATTGAATTTATGCAATGAATGACAGCATTTATGGTTACAGGTTTGTTTGTCACGTGGGGGATAGAAACTGTCCTGCAAAATTGAAAAATAAACCACAAACAGCTTTTATATGAGCCTGTAATAGTACTATAGGACAGACAGGTAGAAGTTTTGAGATCAGTTTCCAAGAGCACCTAACTCTGACAAACTCCACTTTAGCAATAAGTTCCCATTTATGAGAACAGAGCCACACTATCACCAATTTGTCAACTAACTTAAAATTTTTACATTGCCATACTTTAAACATACAGGAAGAGATTGAGACTGTGTGAAGTAGGAAGTGTCATACAGACTGCATACTACAAAGCCAAAGTGAGTTGAAACACTATAATCTATTCCCTAATTTTGATAGTCTACAATGTAATTAATTGATTCTTGTTATGTTTCAATAGCCATTGTACTGCACTTTCTTTTTAATGTTATGTCTATTACAAGGATACCTCCAAAATTCTTATTCAGATTATTTACAATTTCACATGCCATCTGTCTTTTCTGAGTAAGCCGCACTTGTCTGTTTACTTGTTACTGACATGTATGCTAATATTCTGTCAGCATCTACCCATGACAGTTCTCGCTGTCATGTATCATATCTATTCTGGTAAGACTTTAATATAACAAGTCTTATTTGCATCTTTTTACTATTCTGTTATTGATTCTAATTTTACTCTACAGCTACTTTTTAGTTCTTTTCATTGCGTCCTTTGTTTTATCACAACTAATACTTAATTTTGCTTTCATCCATAAGCCCCCTTTTTTTCTGGTTCCACAGTTTTATTGTTCGTTTTAGAGCTGACTTGCTTCTATGACTATCTTCTTCATTCCACTGTTTTAACTTTTGACTTTTGTCACTAATTTGATGAATTATTACAAACTGACTGGTAATGATGGGAATTTCAGTGCACTCAACTTTTGTCTGTAAATGACCTGAAAATAAGTAAGTCAGCTCCCATATTTAAATTTGCATCCTTTGTATATGATGATGTATTTTTCTCCCAACACACTTGCCAATCTAAACGATTTTTTACTATTCTGTTATTGATTCTAATTTTACTCTACAGCTACTTTTTAGTTCTTTTCATTGCGTCCTTTGTTTTATCACAATTACTACTCTTTTTTGCTTTCATCCATAAGCCCCCTTTTCTCTGGTTCCACAGTTTTATTGTTCGTTTTAGAGCTGACTTGCTTCTATGACTGTCTTCTTCATTCCACTGTTTTAACTTTTGACTTTTGTCACTAATTTGATGAATTATTACAAACTGACTGGTAATGATGGGAATTTCAGCGCACTCAACTTTTGTCTGTAAATGACCTGAAAATAAGTAAGTCAGCTCCCATATTTAAATTTGAATGCTTTGTATATGATGATGTATTTTTCTCCCAACACTCTTGCCATTCTAAACGATTTTTTTAATAATTTTTCATAGTTCTTAATTTCCTTGTGAGCTACTCTTCTTCATCTGCTTGTACTTGAAGATGGAACTTTAAGGATGTGAAACCAGGAGTACTATTAATGGATCATACAACAGCTGTTTGCAGTTTAGTTTTCAAGACTGTGTACCTTCAGCTGTGATGCCTATATTATAGCTTGCCATTATTCTGCACAAGCCCATTTAAAATGTTCCAAGAAACAGCATTAAGCAAGGAATCCTTATTTATGGTACAACCCATAAGTATTGCTCCTGTTGGGCCCACAGAGACAAGTTTGGATTAATTACTGTATGTACAGGGCTGTTTAAACAATAATTCTTCCTGTACACCATAAGCAAATGGAACACGAAAAGTGCTATAATTGGAAGTTTTGTGAAGCTTCAGATATTCCCACTTCCATCTTGTACACTGTCAGACTCACTGGCTTATGTAACTGAGGACACACTACTGTGGCACAGCATTTAATACAACAAATAATGGCTCTCCAGGTAAATGTGCACTAGTTTGTTAAAATTATGGAGCTTAAGATATTTCACTTGCACTTTGTAAACTATCAGTCCTCCTGTGCTGTGTGTTTCCAGATCCACTGTTGTGGCACAATATTCAAAGACACATGCAATAATTCTGCAAAAACATGCGTAACTTTTATTAAAACAGCCTCTTTTTTGTGAAGTTTATGAGTTTCTCACTGGCAGCTTGTGAACTGACAGGCCTACCATTTTATATGGATCCACTACTGTGGGACAGCATTAAATACCGCACCCAATGAATCAGCTCTTAGTGGAAGTTACTGTCAGTTAATAATATTAATACTAATTTATAAAAGTATCTGGTAAGATAAAGTGCTAATCTGCATATTTTGTTTGTTTTTTCATGTGCTGTGTGAATGTCTTTAATGGATTTGTACAGCAATGTTCAGCTCTACAGCTGACCCTATGGTATGAGTCAGTGATTACTATTTGTGGTGGACTGAAGGCTAGGGAGCATTGCTAAAGTGACTGTTGTGTTATAGAAAGAACAAATTCTCATTCATCAGTGGAAAATCTAATTAAAGTCTAAGAGGAATGAAAGTAGAATTATTCTCATTTGTGAAACAATGAAAAAGAACTATCTGTAAAAAAAACATCATTAGAAGAGTTTGTCATTGTTCGGTTATCTGTACAAGCTGCAATATTAAGACTGGCTATTATGTGTTGAAATACAAGAAATGCTTACCTCTGATAGGAATCGCATAACCTGCAACAGAATTGTGAATAGAATAGTGATCCAGAAAGTGTAGAATAAGTTTCTTTTATTTCTGTCTGTGATCACAAAACTGTTTGTTCTTCAGGATGAATATCACTGACCAAAAGCAGTAGTCCAAGAATCACACTATTTTGTGATCACAGACTGAAACTTATTCTGATAGGAGTGTTGCTGTTTTTGGGGATTAATTAGTTATAT
Source organism: Schistocerca nitens (assembly GCF_023898315.1). Lineage (NCBI taxonomy): Eukaryota > Metazoa > Arthropoda > Insecta > Orthoptera > Acrididae > Schistocerca > Schistocerca nitens. The sequence goes on along the minus strand of NC_064615.1, from coordinate 1,109,294,389 downwards.
ACACTGGCAGAGGAATTATTGCCAATACATCAAAATATTCATTTAACAAAATTCAGCTTCTTGAACATAGTGAAAAGATCTAACTGATTACACAAAATTTTTATAGGCTATCAAGAACATGCATGGTCAAATATATTTTTCAAAGAACATGGACAGATAATGATTATATTACTGTTGTAATGGGATGCTTAATTTGTTCTGTGGAAGTGATTCATACTGTTCAGAATACAACAGGGGATTAGTATAACTACATTTGTTGCCCACAGTGATTCCACTCTGCAGGCTTATTAAAATTAATACCAGAACAGTGAAGAACTTGAAAATGTTTTGGACAAGGTCAAAGAATAACATGATTAAGAAGACATGTTCAAGGCTGCAAGGAAAAATAGAGTCAGTGGAAGAAGAGCCTGTAATTTTACTACAAATGGTTAGCAAAAACCCCCTTCCCCATTTACCATGGATCTTGGTGAGGTGGGATGGCTAGCATGCTCCACAACAGGAATGGCCGTTACCACAGGTGCAACCACAATGCAGTGGGATATGTGCAGAGGTCAGATTAATCAATTGCTGCTGAAGAGAGTTGTTGCAGGGACAACAGTCTAGATGATTGATTGATCTGGCCTTTTAACATTAGCCAACGTGTCCTTGCCGTGCTTGTAATGTGAACAGCTGAAAGCAAAGGGAAACTACAACCATTATCATTTTGCCAAGGGCACGCAGCTTTCTGTTATGTCTTAATTATGAAGGCAACCTCTTGGGTAAAGTGTTTCAGAAGTAAAACAGTCCCCCATATGGGTCTTTGGGTGGGAAATTATAAGCAGATGACAATTTTATTGTGATGGGTGGCTGTAATTTGGTAGTAGAAAAGTAAGAGAAGCAAAAATAGTATGAAAACATGGACTGGGAGGAGTAAATGAAAGAGGTGGCCACCTGGTAGAATTCTGTATGGAGCATAATTTAATCATTGAGCTAACACCTGGTTAAGAACTATGGAAGAAGGTTACAAGAAGGGGCCTAGAGACAGTAGATCTCAGATTCATTATATAATGGCAAGACAGAGATTTGAAACCAGATTTTAAACAATTAGACATTTCCATGGGCAGATATTGTATCTTGACAATAATTGATTAGTTACGAAAAACTTCACTCCACATTATTTACAAGATAAAACAAAGATATTATTACAAATTGCATTAATACATGTGCATTTTTCAGACAACCTAAATTGAATAAACAGTATGCAAATATGAAAATATAAAATATTGCTCTGTTACTAGGTCTGTGCAGTTTACCAGTCATGACTGGATGGACAGTGTCAAGCTTTCATACATACATATGGGTTTTTACTATTTTTCAGATAACATACAAAGAAAACTGTTCATATTAATGACATATACAACAGATGAAAATGACATCATTTTTTCCCATCACTTTGGTCACTGCTGAAAATTTTTCAATAGCACAGAATGGATGCTGTTTAAGTCCTGTGCAATTTTCCTTTTAAATAACACTGATGGCAGACATTGCATTTCTCAAGGCAGTGCGTTGAACATTTTTAGAGCAACTATTGGAAAGCTATCTTGTGTTCCAGTGAGTTGACAGCTTGGTATTGCAGTATTCCTCTTGTTGTTTGAGTCATATGTATATATTTCTTACCTCACACTTTACGTTGATGAGGGATAAAAACACATACTAGCCGAAATTGGTCTTTACTCCTAACTGGGCGAGTACAGGCTTGCAGTGCTCCAGTCTTTTACTATAATTGATGATCCCTTTTTTTGTAGTATTAACATGTTCTTGCAACCTGCAGAGTGTCCCCACAGCAGCAGGCCATAATTAATGTGGTTATGAAATAGTCCATAATACACTGTTATAAAGTGCTGTCACTTACTACAAACTTTAGTCTCCTCAGAAGCTATATTATGTGGGAGAGCTTGGAGTGCACATACGCTGCGTGTTCATCCAATGATAGTTTTCTGTCAATCATGAAGCCCAGCAACTTGAGAGCCTGCAGTTATCTTGGCATACAACATTGCTGCGGCTGCATATCGGATGATCTGATTTTTTCTTTGTTAATTTTCAATTTGTTTTTGACAAAACATCCTTGGATGATTTCAAAAAGCACATCTGTTGCTTGATAGATTAACTAGCAGTTTTTCCTTTGGCAAAAAGTGTGGTGTCATTAGTAAACCATAATTTGTGGTTGTTACAGCCCATATCATTGACAAAAATAAGATACAGGAAAGGTCCTGTGATGCTCACCTGAGGTATGCCATGTTCCAATTTTTGATCTTGGGAGACTTCTCCTTTCACTGGTACTACTTTTCTTCAGTTTTCAAGATAAGATTGAAGAGCATTAAGCTGAAGAGCTATTAAGCAATACCTTGTGCAAGATTCAGTCAAATGCTTTGTTGAGGTCACAGAGTGTCAATGACATACTTTCTCTGTCTCAAACCTGCTGCCTATCTTTATAATTAAGTCCAGTGCTGCTGTAACCATTCACGTTTCTTTGCAGAAGCCACGTTTGTGTGTCCTGGAAGAGTTTATTGTCTTCAAAGTAACTTGGCATCTGGTGTTTCTTCAGAGTCTCCATAACTTTACCTGGAATTGGAATTATTGAAATTGGTCTAAAACTAGACATTTCACATGGAGCACATTTTTGGAGACTGGCACAGTTCATGCAGTTTTAATAAATTCTGGGAAGACACTGAAGAATAAACATTTGTTGATTACTATGACTAGTGGTTGAGCAAGAGCTGGAATAATTTCCTTCTGGACTGTGTTGGATATGCCATAGATATCTGCACTCTATGAATGCTTATATGAATGAACTATTTTTGCAGTGTCCTTAGGGTGCACTTCATTCCAGTTTTTAAGTCTGAGTCTGGAATTTCACTTAAAACATTTTTCACTATCCTAACAAGTATAGTTTGAAGACATAAGGTAGACAGTAATTTAAGGCAAAGGTAATCTTCTTTCTGTATGCATTTATAAGATTCCAAGCTGCTTTACATGGATTATGATCGTATTTAATAAATCTGTCATTGTATATCTTTTTTGCATCCTTAACTCCCTTTCTGTACAGTCTCTTGGCTAGTAGTTACAATAAGGCTGCTTTTTAGTTGGAAGATCTAAAACTATCTTCATCCAATTCCAGAACATTATGGCAATGCATTTTAATTTATTCAGCTCAGGAGTATACCACATCTCCCTTGAATTGGTTTTTCTCTTCCTTGTGATTTGCCTACATTATTCTTCTTTGTGATTGTTGCCAACATTTCATCAAATTTCATATTAAGTTTTGGGAATAGTCGTGCAACTGAGACACTGGTCCAGATTTGTGCAATTTTCTGCTTAACGTTTACATAAGACAGTGCTCAGGTCATTTAGTCTCTCTTCTTTAATAATCTTTCTACTGAATGTGTAATGTGGGAGCCATGTGCTTGGTTGCAGTTTACTATTTGCTCTTCATATTGAGTCCCATTACTAATGTACTGTTATCTGCAATCAATGGTTTATCTACACTGCATGTACACCACAACATCACACTATGAGAGACTCACCCTATGCCAAACACAAAGAACTGGTAAATGTGACTGACTTCCTCCACTGCTAATTCACATGTTTTCTTGGCGCACTTCCTAACCAAAGACGTACATGCAAAACAACTGAATTACAAGCTGCTTACAAAGATTGAAATATAAACTGTGTTTTGAACTGCATACAGTTGAAATGAAAACTCATGTGTCACTGTGGAATGAAATTACAAAATTTTTCAAAATGTGTTTTTTATTCACTTCTATTTACATCTGATGTAAAAATGTCAAGATGACTGTTTTTCTGAAATTATTGGGTTTCCAAATTTTAATATGAAAAATATTGTTCTTAACAAGAAACAAATAAAGAAACTACAATAGCTGAATTGTACACAACTTTATCAAGTTCTTTAGAAAACACCAAGTATTCTACATCTTTGTCTACATTAAACAATGGACAATCCAGGATGGAATGTAACAGTATTATGAAAAGGATAGTTGCTCTCTCCATATAACAGAGATGCTGATTCACAGAGAGGCACGACATCTACATCTACATTTATACTCTGCAAATTACCCTGAAGCACATGGTGGAGGGTACATCCCACTATGTCACTTATTAAGGTTTCTTTGCTTTCCATTCATGTATAGAGAGAGTGCAGGAAGAATGGTTGTCTAATGCCTAAGTGTGTGCAGTAATTATTTTATCCTTATCATCACGATCCCATCCCTATGCAAGCAACACATAGCAGTTTGTTTTATATTCCTAGTCATCATTTAAAGCCAGTTCTTTAAACTTTAATAGACTTTCTCAGAACAGTGTCTGTCTATCTTTAAGAGACTTCCAGTTCAGTGCTTTCAGCATCTCTATGACTCTCTCCCACGGTTCGAACAAACCTGTGACAATTCGTACTGCTCTTTTCTGTATAAGTTCAATATCCCCTGTTAGTTCTATCTGGTACAGGTCCCACACACTTGAGCAATATTCTAGAACCAGTTGCACAAGTGACTGCTTAGCAATCTCCTATGCAGAGTGATTGCACTTCCTCAGTATTCTTCCAATAAACCATAGTCTACCACCTGTTTTCCCCATGACTGTGCCTGTGTGATCATTCTGTCTCTCTCTCTCTCTCTTTTGTGTGTGTGTGTGTGTGTGTGTGTGTGTGTGTGTGTGTGTGTGTGTGTGTGTGTGTGTGAAGTTCAGCGAAGTTTTACATTTTTGAACGTTTAAAGAAAGTTGCCAATCTCTGCACCACTTTGAAATCTTATCAAGGTCTGGCTGAATATTTAAGCAGCTTCTTTCATAGAGTACTTTGTTATGGATAACTGAATCATCTGAAAAACTATTTTTAACATTGTCTGCAAGATCATTAACATATACACTTTCCTGCGGCACACATGAAGTTACTTCTACGACTGACTATGACTTTCCATCAAAAATAACATGTTGCATCCTCCCTACCAAAAAGTACTCAACCCAGTCACAAATTTCACTTGATACCCCATATGATTACACGTTTTACAATAAGTGTGGATGTGGTACTGTGTCAAATGATTTTTGGAAATCAAGAAATACTGCATATATTGGACTGCCTTGGTCCAAAGCTTTCAGTATGTCATGTGAGAAAAGTGCAATGTTTTTGGAACCCATGCTGGTTGGCATGGAGGAAGTCATTCTGTTCAAGATTTTTCATTATATTTGAGCCCAGAATGTGTTCTAAAATTCTACAAGAAATCAGTGTCAAGGCAGTTTTGTGGAACACTTTTACTATCCTTTCTGTAGATCAGTGTGACCTGTGCTTTTTTCCTAAAACTGGGCACGGTTTCTTGTTTGAGGGATCTATGATACATTATAATTAGAAGAGGGATAACTCAACTGCAAATTTAGTATAGAATCTGTCAGGAATTGTATCAGACCTTGGAGCTTTGTTGGATTTTAATGATTTCAGCTGTATCTCAAAACCATTGATGCCAATACTTATTCATCTTTTCAGAGGTATGAGGATTAAACTGGGGCAATTCTCCTGGTTTTTCTTTATAAAGGAACATTTGAAAATATATTTAAGCATTTCAGCTTTTGCTTTGCTTCTCTCAAATTCAGTTCTTTTCTCATTCTCTAGGGGCTGGACACTAACTTTGGTGCCACTAACAGCCTTTACATACATCCAGAATTTCTTTGGGTTTTGTGAAATATTATTTGACAATATTCTGCTATGATAGTCATTGTTTATCAATGCCAACACAAGTGCAGTGACGACACACTAATTACTTTGTCCGCACTATACCTCAATGACCAGTGTGCAGTAGCCGGAGGATTTCCGACACATTGATCTCGTGACAGTCAAATGCATTTCTTTCAGCATCTCTCTATAGCCCTACACTTTGTTTTACACCTGTTATGCAGTAATCTCTGCTTTTTTTTAGAAAATTCTTTACAGTGACCGTATATCATGGAGGTTCCCTCCCATTATGAACTGATCTACTGGGTACATATCTATCCAGTGCATGGTCAATTATTCTTTTAAACTTGAGCCATAGTTCCTCTACATGCTCCTGCCCTGTGCTGAAAGCTTCAAGTTCCTCATTGAGATATGATACTACTTAATTTTTTTATCTAGTTTACTGTTTTTTTAGGTGTCCTTTGTACTTTGGTAAACATTTTGCCACAACTGCATAATGGTCACTGATCGTAGCTTCGGTGTGGGCATCCTCAAAGTGGTCAGGCCTGTTGGTTGCCATTAGATTCAATAAATTACCATCACAAGTGAGGTTCCTAACTTTTGTATCCTGCCTGGAAGGCAGCACATGGGTAGGAGCAGGAAAAGGTAATACATATCGGTACTGCTGTATTAATTTAAATCACCTTTGCTCTAGCAAAAAGAATACATAACTTTGCAAGGAGGTGTGAAGTGTCCTGGCTGTCTGTAACTTTGACCTGAGGTGCAAAACTGAAGCAAAGTGTCCCGGCTGTCTGCTCTTGATCAGACGGGGTGAATCTGCAGCGGAGCTCATAGATCTCAACAGCGCATTCTAGAGGGCACTGTCGTCGGTGTCTCATAGTAGTGCCAACATAACTTATGCCATGGCATCATAGCTATCGATACCACATCCCTCCCCCCTGAAACGACACACCGTCGTTGAGTATGGCTTCCGACGGCAGGTGGAGGGACCCTGGGGCAGCGCAGCTGAGGGGGCAAACAGCGGAACTGCCGGGGCATGCTGTCCACCCGCTACCCCGAATTGGTCATAAGGGGGTGAGGAAAACAACCCATGGAAAACCTGCCCAGGCCATGCACCGCCACTGGGTGTGCTCGGATGAGGAGGTGGAGCAACAACCTCCATGGGCGACGGCAGCTGCAGCGTGACATCAGCCTCAGCGTCCATGGGGTCTGCCCTTGCAGAGGAACATGGCGGTGGCAGTAGTGGAGTCGTGGGCTGAGGCGGTGGAAGCCGCGAAGCCTCCAATTCTGCTGGAAAACAACCAGCGGCAGAAGCTCCCAGAGCTGCCTGCCAGAGAAAACGCGATAGAACACCAAATCATGCAGCGCCAAGCCAGAACATGGCGAAGCAGCGGGAATGGGTACAAAAGGTGCAGGAGCGACTGATGGGTGTGCACATGTAACAATTCCGCTGGGGAACGGGTGCCGCATGCCTGAGAATGATATGAAGCAAGGAAAGTCCAGAGCACATGCTCGTGAGAGTGTGTTGTGTGCAGCTTCCTCATCTGGGACTTAAACATATGCACAAAGCGTTCAGCCTCGCCGTACGACTGGGGGTGGATCGGGGCTGAAGTCAGATGGTGAATGCTATTAGCAGCACAGAACGGTTCAAACTCTGAGGACATGAATTGAGGGCCATTGTCAGAGACAATAACTTCCGGAATGCCCTCAATGCAAAGAATAGACATCAAAGCCCAAATAGTACTGGCAGATGTAGTAGAAGACATAGGCAGAACAAAAGGAAAGTTGCTGTATGCATCAATAACTATCAACCAGCGGGTGTCCCAGAAAGGACCCGCAAAACCAACATCAATGCGCTGCCAAGCCGCAGCAGGAGTCGGTCACGCAAAGAAGCACTGGCGGGGAGCAGATTGATGCTCCACGCAAGAGCGACAGTTAGCAAGCAAATTCTCAATTTGTTTATCAATGCCGACACAAGTGCAGTGACGACACACTAATTACTTCGTCTGCACTATACCTCAATGACCAGTGTGCAGTAGACGGAGGATTTTCGACTCCAACGAATGAGGTACAACCACACGAGACTGATCATTGTCAGTTCATAACAAGATAACACCATGGTGTACAGACAAGTTGTGACGTTGTGCAAAGTAACATCGAACAAGTGGATCACGAATCTGCGTAGCAGATGGAGGCCATTGAGTATGAACATACTGCAAAAGAACCTGCAAAGAAGCATTGGCGGCTGTCGCGGAAGCAATGCGATGAAGATCCACCGTAAAACTATCACTTAATTCCTTATCTTGAGAATCGATAAACATGCATGACAATTTGGAAGAATCAAACACTGCATCAGGACCAATAGGTAGATGAGACAAAGCATCAGCATTGCCATGTTGGGCTGTAGGCCGAAACAAAATTTTGTAATTATAGTCAGACAAAAACAAGGACCAACGTTGCAATTTTTGTGCCGTACGGGCCAGAACTGGCTTTAACGGGTGGAACAACGACATCAAATGCTTATGGTCAGTGACCAAATAGAACTTGCGATCATACCATAAATCATGAAACTCAATTACTCCATATACAATAGTTAAAGCTTCCTTCTCGATTTGAGAATAGTTTTGCTGGGCACAATTGAGCAATTTAGACGCAAAAGCGATCAAGCGATTGACAGAATTAACGCGGTGTGAGAGAACCGCTCCGATGCCATGAGAAGATGCATTGACAGCCAAAACAACTGGTTTGGAGGGATCAAAAGGAATCAAACAGCGATCACTCAACAAAGCAGATTTGAGCTTGTGGAAAGCAGTGTCACATTCCAAAGACCAAACAAAAGGAACGTTGTTACGCCGAAGGTGATGCAAAGGTGCTGCAATCTGTGCTGCATTTGGTATAAAATGAATATAATATGTAATCTTGCCCAACACCAACTGAAGTTCTTTCAAGTTCCTGGGTGCTGGCAAGTCTCTAATCACACTGAGATGTGACGGCGAGGGATGGATACCCTGTCCATTAATCATATGTCCTAAATACTGAATCTCAGTTTGAAAAAAATTGCACTTGCCTCTGTTACACTTTAGTCCTGCCTGCAAAAGTACAGTAAATAAGGCACGCAAATTCTGCAAATGTTCGTCAGGGGTGCGCCCGGATACAACTATATCGTCCAGATAATTTGAGCAACCAGGGACAGTGGCACACAACTGCTGTAAGTAAGACTGAAAAATAGCAGGAGCTGAAGCACAACCGAATGGAAGGCGGTGAAATTTGAACAATCCAAGGTGGGTGTTGATCGCAAAATAGCGCTGCAACTGTTCGTCAAGTGGAATCTGAAAGTATGCGTCCTGCAAGTCAATCATGAAAAAGAATTTTCCCGCACCAAGTTTATCAAAAAATGTCTTCAGGATGCGGTAAGGGAAATGTAGCTACCACTGTCTGGGGATTTACTGTAGATTTAAAGTCAACACATATACATTTGGTTTCTTCACACACACTATAGGCGAAGCCCATAGTGAAGCAGAAACAGGTTCAATGACACCAGTATCATGCAAATGTGTAAGTTCAGCAGCTACAACGTCGTGCAGTGCGTGTGGTACCGGGCATGCATGCCGGAAAATAGGCATGGAATTGTCTTTAATTACAACATGTGCTGCAAAGGTTGTGGCACAACCAAGGCCATCAGAAAAGAGTTCAGCAAAATCATTGCATAGCCCAGCAACACTGTCTGCATGGTCACTAGTGCTGATTCAAAGGGCATTGTCCTGAATTGCGAGGCCAAAAAGTTCAAATGCGTCCGTCCCAAAAACGTTTGTTGCATCACTAGAGCGGAGCACATGGAAAGACACTGTACAGGTCGTTACACCATACGTGGCTAGCAAACTACACACACAGAGCACTGAGACTTCCTGTCCAGTAAATGCAGTCAGCGTGGAATGCGAACGACTAAGGGGGGGCGAACCAAACAAGTCATATGTCGATTTGTTCAGTAAAGAAACCGACGTACCAGTGTCCAGCTGCATGTTAACAGAACATCCACAAATGTTAAAAGTCACAAAAAGTTTCCTCGCATCGCTCTGAATGCGAGAGGAAGTGTCTGGCAAAACTTGATTCACACGACAAGCTATAGAAGCACGTGAAGCAGAAGGCTTTGAATGGCATTAACGTCCATAGGCTGATGTGAATCATGATCATGGCAGTTGCCGTTGTGGTGACGCCCACATGAGTCACGCAAATGGGAGTTAAGTTGTGAATTAGAGTTTCTCTTACTACACACAGCTTGCACCTGTCCTTTCTTATTACAAAAATAACATTGTGTGTGACGGGATGGGCAATTGTCCCGTGGGTGGGCACGAAAGCAGTTCAGACATGATTTCAGTTTCTGAGAGGGTGCCCAGTCTGAACCATGTTTATGTGCGTGCGAGCAGCGTGGCGTGGCTGGTTGGGCCAGGGCCCAGGAGGGCACATGTTGCGCTGCACTAAGAGTATACACACCCGGGGTTACGTCGAACGTGGAAGTAGCCATGTCTAATATATCTTGTCTGTCTAGCAAGTCCACTACTTCCTTCAAAGACGGGTTTTTAAATTTGAGGATTTGCTCGTGGATGCGGTGACCTGCCACATTCTGCACAATAGAATCTCTAATCATTATATCCGCATATGAGCGTCCACATGAGCAATTAAAGTCACAATCAGAAGTTAGTCCCTGAAGGTCCGCTAACCAAGATTTATTAGACTGAGTAGGGGCCATGCCGGAGGCAAAAGAATTTGTAGCATGCAGCTACCACATTTACACTGTCACAAAAGTGGGAGTTCAAAGCATCAATTACTTCATCGTATGTTTTAGTTTCTGGGCGGGTGGTGGGAAACAATTTCACGAGCACACGGTACAACACAACACCTGCGTTGGCAATGAAAAAAGCAAGCCGCTCTGTACCTGGTACATTGTAAGCTGCGATGTGTGCCTCAAGCTGGATAATGTATTCTGGCCATCGTTCAATGTCAGGATTGAAGGCACGAAATGACGGCACCGTCGGCGATGAGGCCAGTACGGGCGGTGGCGTCAGAGATGCCAAAGTAGCTGCAGTTTGTAGTGTGACCAGTCCATTTATGGCAGCAAGCAGTTGCATCATTTGCTGAGCCTGAAAACATACAAGATCGGACAGCAAAGCCTGTTCCTGTGGTAAAGCCGTGGCTTACACAAATGAAAGTCTTATATGAGGCTAGCATGAAAAGAAAGCAGTACCGAGCAAAGAAAGGTGATGATAGGAAGGGAAAGGGGAGTCCTTGTCGCCAACTTTTGTATCTCGCCTGGAAGGCAGCGCATGGGTAGGAGCAGGGAAAGGTAATACATGTCGGTACTGCAGTATTAATTTAAATCACCTTTACTGTAGCAAAAAGAATACATAACTTTGCAAGGAGGTATGAAGTGTCCCAGCCGTCTATAACTTTGACCTGAGGTGCGAAACTGAAGCAAAGTGTCCCGGCTGTCTGCTCTTGATCAGATGGGGTGAATCTGCAGTGGAGCTCGTAGATCTCAACAGTGCCTGCTAGAGGGCGCTGTCGTTGGTGTCTTGTAGCAGTGCCAATGTAACTTACGCCATGGCATCGTAGCTATTGATACCACACTAACTATCTGTCCTAGGTATTTTTTCATTTCAAATTAAAGTGACATCAAATTCTTCAATAGAGAAAGTGGTGTCACAGATTCATTTCATATAATGACCTCAAAGCTTGGAATGTTACAAACTGCAAACTAAAACTGAAGAAACTACAAAAAGGTAGGAAATCCAGGCGGTAGGATCTGGATAAATTGAAGGAAACAGCAGTTTTTATAAAATTTTCAGAGAGAGCGTTAGGCGATGATTTGGAACAGGAGAAAGGAATACAGTAGAAGACAAATGGGTGGCTTTGGGACATAAAAAATGTTGTAATAGTCAATTACAATATTTTGTTTTGTTTGTTTCTCTGTTATTCACAAACACTGTTAAACTTTCACATTTGTATTTTGTACATTTTCCAGTTTCCAGTATTGTGCTGCCATCTGAGACTTGTAAAGTGGACTCAGTGGTACAGAGACTGCCTTGCACTTTTACTGTGTGTGTGTGCATTATGTTGTGGCAACATCAATAAGCAGTGTTGACGGGGATTGATTGCGGACACTTAAATAATATCTCATCTGTGATATGCCTGTGTATGTGTATTTCTTTGTGTTGAAGAGCAATTTGGGGATGGTGATTGCATCTTTCAACATGATCGAGGACCTGTTCATAATGCATGGCCTGTGGTGGAGTGGTTACATGATTGTCTTTGTCTTTGTATTTTAGCTTCTTTGGTAGTTGTGTGTGATGGCCCATGTTTTGATGTGTGGTAAAAGTTTTCTACTTTGTGCAAATTGTTTTTAAAACAAACAAAATGTTCAAAACTTACAAATTAAACACATTTTGAAGTGGAATCAATTATTCCCACACTAATGATATCACACTGAATGGTTAAAATGGGTAGTCTGCACTTTTACACAGAACAATGGACCCCACCAAAAAGTTTGCAGTGAAACAGGAACTCCAGAGTTTTCTGGTAATTAGCAATGTTACGCATTCAACAGATACATCAAACAACAGTGGTAAAAGCAGTGGCAACAGGTACACTATGTGATCAAAAGTATCCAGACACCACCAAAAAAATACATTTTTCACATTAGGTGCATTTTGCTGCCACCTACTGCAAGGTACTCCATATCAGTGACCTCAGTAGTCATTAGACATCGTGAGGGAGCAGAATGGGGTGCTCCGTGGAACTCATGGACTTCGATCGTGGTCAGGTGATTGGGTGTCACTTGTGCCATATGTCTGTAAGCAAGATTTCCACACTCCTAAATATCCCTAGGTCCACTGTTCCTGATGTGATAGTGAAGTGGAAATGAGAAGGGACACATCCAGCACAAAAGCGTACAGGCCAACCTCGTCTGTTGACTGACAGAGACCGCTGACAGTTGAAGAGGGGTCATGATGTGTTATAGGCGGACATCTATACAGATCATCACACAGGCATTCCAAACTGCATCAGGATCCACTGCAAGTACTATGACAGTTAGACGGGAGATGAGAAAACTTGGATTTCACGGTCGAGCAGCTGCTCATAAGCCACACATCATGCTGGTAAATGCCAAATGACGTCTCACTTGGTGTAAGGAGCATAAACATTTGACGATTGAACAGTGGAAAAATATTATGTGGAGTGACAAATTATGGTATACATTGTGGCAATCCGATGGCAGGGTGTGGTTGTGGCGAATGCCCATTGAATGTCATCTGCCAGTGTTTGTAGTGCCAACAGTAAAATTCGGAGGCGGTGGTGTTCTGGTGTGGTCGTGTTTTTCATGGAGGGGGCTTGCACCCCTCGTTGTTTTGTGTGGCACTATCACAGCACTGGCCTACATTGATGTTTTAAGCGCCTTCTTGCTTCTCACTGTTGAAGAGCAATTTGGGGATGGTGACTGCATCTTTCAACATGATAGAGCACTTGTTCATAATGCACGGCCTGTGGCAGAGTGGTTGCACAACAGTAACATCACTGTAATGGACTGGCCTGCATACAGTCCTGACCTGAATCCTATAGAACACCTTTGAGATGTTTTGGAATGCCAAATTCATGCCAGGCCTCACTGATGGACATCAGTACCTCTCCTCACTGCAGCACTCGAAGAACGGGCTGCCATTCCCCAAGAAACCTTCCAGCATCTGATTGAATGTACGCTTGTGAGAGTGGAAGCTCTCATCAAGGCTAAGGGTGGGCCAATACCATATTGAATTCCAGCATTACTGATGGAGGTCGCCATGAACTTGTAAGCGATTCTCAGCCAAGCGTCGGTATACTTTTGTTCACATAGTGTACAATAATATCAGACTTTACCTCTCTGGCCCACAAAGGCTCAGCTATGGCTAACCCAGAAGGAAGCCATTCTCATCTACAAAGGACTGGTGTTGGACACAGAGAAATTTACATTGGTTATAGCACAGTTGGATTTGAGTGCTATAGAACAATTAGATGATGGCATAATCCATATGACTTCAGGCAGGGGGATTACCTTCATAGTCTCAGATGTTATTGAATTTAGCATATGTTAAAATTCAGGAGTAAGTACAAAACACGTATTTTTTTGTTTTCTCCAAAAAATTCCTGCCCCGAGATACAGGCCTACAAAGATAACACAACAAACACCATTTTGAAGATGAGAATTTCAGAAAAAAAATTAAAATGCTGTATCTCTGTAACAGTTCTAGATATTTTGTTAGAGTCTTATTTATTTGAAAGATAATTTCTTTATGATTACAATGGTATCCTCTGTTTGGACATATGTGTCAAAGTTATTTTACTGTCAGCTTTTGAATTTTTTTATAATTTACAGATTTTTTTTCCAAAAATGCCAATCCAGAAAAATTAGATTTTTTCTGTTGATTAGTATCATGTAGTATTATATTTTCTGTACAGAAGAGCTTCCACTTTGTAAGTTGGACAGGTTTTATTAAAAAAAAAAGAAAAAATCATTTTTTTAGCTTTCGAGGGTAATGTCTGTCTTCAAGTTGTTTCTTACTAATTTCTTTGTTACAATGTTTATTTCTATTGTCTTTGTTGCAGTTATTTCTTACATTTTGTTTTTTAGTTTCTAGTCAGTTTCTTTTTCATGGTTGTTCATTGCAGGTTCCTGTATTGTAGTTGTTCAGTGCTAATTTGTTTACTGAAGAGGCTTCTAAGAAATCTGAGACCGTCCAGTGAGTTCTGTGTTTTCTTGAGGAATTATGAAAAGGATTGTTTGAAATGTCTTCTGACTGGGGCCACAGGAGTGTGAAGTGTGCTGACTATTTGCATATCCATAAAGGAGTGATTTAAAAAAAAAAAAAAAAAAAAAAAAAAAAAAAAAAAAAAAAAAAAAAAAAACAGACTTTGTTCAGGTTGGGAATAAGTTTTCTCTATTGAAGACTCTGTTTTAAAGTGAAGATGTTTCCAGTGATGACTTTTTGTGTTCTAAATGTTTTTTCAGAATAACAACGATAGTATCTGAACAAGGTGAAGCCTCCCATGGTGCAGATGATGCAGATTTTGGATCAATAGAGGAAGAGTTAAATACGATGAATCAGTCAACTACAGAGGTAGATGTTAGTCCTGTTAAGAAACTGTAGTAAGTGAAGTCGAGTCAATAGCTCTATGCATCAAGAAAGTACAGAGAAATTACTAAAGCTATGGATGAATACACTACAGCAAAATTGACCACACTCTTCAAAGCAGAAATTCCATCTTCAGAAGAAAATGAACCAAGGTACTCTTGCACCTCTTGCCAGGAATTTTTCACAAATATCAATTCAGCTGTTGAATATTGTGCATCCTACAGTGAAAAAGTGCAAGTTTTAACTATTATTCCAGAGACATTATCAAAGAAAACAATTTTGAACCATGTTCCATCAGTATCAAAGTACATGGTAGACAAATCAAGAAATGTGAGATCTGTAAAAGGAGTCTTTGGAAGGCCAGATCCCTATTATGGTCATCCTGTAGAAGCAATTCAAGTTCAAATAGTGCAGTCATTTTATCTGGTAGATAAATAGGACTGTTCTCACCAGAGTGGCAACAAAAAAGACACTATAACTGAACATCATCATTAAGTATAGAAAGACAAACAAAAAACTATATAAAAATAAAATGTTAAGCTCAACAGTTGAAGATCAAAAAGTTGTGAAAGTGACTCGCAGTAATAAAGAAACTTGTGCAGTTTATAAGAGCAAGTATACATCTTCACATATTGGAAGATCAAAATTTTACACACTACGATCTAAGTGGGAAGTTCAACACCCATCTAGATATGTCTGTTACTGTGTGTACTGTGCGAATTTTGAACTTTGTGAGTTAACTTTGAAGAACGTACTGGAGCACATGACATATGACACCTTGCTTGAGCATGTAAAGTCATTAGTAGTCTTTGACGTAAAGCAAGAGACTCGTTTCTTCAAGAATATGGTCACTGCTCTGGAAAGTGAGGACTGTCTTTACAGACACTTGGCCTGGAAGATGCAGCAGATAACTGCAGAAATTACCTATGTGACATGGGAGGAAAATAAACTAATTAATAAAACTGTTGCCTTTGACAGTTTCATTGATGAACTTGGCAAATGGTCAGTGAAAGCAGTAACACACCAGAATCTGAAGAAATAGCAACAACAACACATTGCAGAGGTGAAAGGGTGTGCTCATACTGAAGAACTATGTTTAGTGCTTTATTGTCATTTTGCTGGGAACTGGTCTGTAAGTCTCTCTCAAGAAGTACAAGGGTATCATTCGAGTAATAACAAGGTTTCAGTTTTACAGGAATAACATATTTTCAAAACAAGACCACAAGTGTTGCAGTTATAAGTGATTACACAGGACATGACTCAGCACATTCCTTGCCAGCAATGCACAAAATTCTTCAACTGCAAACAGGCAACAAAGATCATCATTATTTCTGATGGTGCTCCTAGACATTTTAAAAATTATTACCAGCTGTTTGAATTGAGTAAGTTGCTTGTGCCAACTGACTGGGTACACAGTGCTAATGGTCACAGGCAGGGGTCTTGTGATGGTGTCGGAGGCTTGCTGAAACACCATGCTACAAAACATAATCTTTCCAGACCAAATACAGCTGCAATTCAGAATGCTGAGGATTTTACGAGAATCATGGAATCTTACACATCCACAGCCCTCATTCTTTCATCCAAAGAGGAAATCGAAGAATTCTGTGAACAGAAAACAGAAGAATGGTCCAAACAAACCACTCCCATGAAAGAAATTCGGAAGACACATTTTTGGACTCAAAGTGATGGGTGAACTCATACTGCAAGCACTTTAAAGAGCAAGGAAGGAGAAATTTCATTCGTTCGGCCAACACCTCATAAACAGCAGAATGATATTCAGATTCACAGCCTGAGAAAGGGGATGTTTGTGGTGTGTGTGTATGACTGTGACAG
This sequence comes from Schistocerca nitens, assembly GCF_023898315.1. NCBI lineage: Eukaryota > Metazoa > Arthropoda > Insecta > Orthoptera > Acrididae > Schistocerca > Schistocerca nitens. Next base: position 1,109,277,679 of record NC_064615.1, on the reverse strand, counting down.
GTGGATTGCACTGATAATAGACACCAGTTATGATTTAAATGAAATTGTAGTGAATTTTATGCTGCCACACAGACCAGCTGCTGGATATAAGTTTCCAGCTGAAGGACAGCAACAATGCCATTAGTGCTCCCTTCCTGTTCACAGTGTTTTGAAGATTTTAAGTGCTCCACTTCCTATTGATTCAACAGGAAGGCATCACTCTATATCTAAGGTAGATACTGAAGCAGTTGAACACATTTTTAGTTCAATGACTGGCTAATTTCAGTACAAAACGGTGTTCACAGAAGTTGTATAAATTGAAACCTTTAAGTCTTTGGACCTTTCACATACATTTTGGAACCATTCAAAATGCTTGAATAATGAGTCTCTTACTTATCTTTCATAACTAAAATTATGTTAAATAAGGCTAGGTTTTGATTTTTATGAACCTGTTATGTGATAATGTGGCAATAAAACAGGTTTTATGTATGGTAAAAATTTCAATTATTTATAGAACCTGCTCAACCTAAAAGTGGAAGCTCTCATTTTTAGGGAATGTAGAACTATATGGTACTAACCAACAGGAAAAAAAATCAAAATTTTATGGATTGGCATTTCTAAAAAAAAAAAATCTGTAAATTATAAAAAAAAGTTTAGAATGCTATAGTAAAATAACTTTGACAGATAAGCCCAAGTGGAAGATTTCTTCGTAATCATAAAGCAATTATCTTTCAAATAATAATAATAAAAAAAACAACAAAATATCTAGAACTGTTCCAGAGATACAGCATTTTAAAACTTTTTCCAAAATTCACATCTTCAAAATGGTATGTGCAGTGTCATCATAAACCACAGAGCAGAAACTTTTTTGGGGGAAACAAAAAAATGTGTGTTTCTTACTTAATCCTTCATTTTAACGTATGCTAAAGTCAATAACATCTGAGACGATGAAGGTAAGATTTTTTCCTAGACTGCCTGAATTGATATGGACTGTGCCTGATATTTTCCACTAACAGTAATATGCAGTTCTTAAAGAGCCAGTGATCCAACATTTTGTGTTAACACCTGAGTTCCAGCTTTGCAGAATTACTGAAAGTGGTGCATGCTTCAGAGGTTCCCCTCCACAAGTACTTCGCTCGCTGCATCTGCTTGTGGGCAGTGTACTCATGTCTGAGCAATCTCTCAAGATCTTTTCTTGTCTATGAAAATTGCTGCAGAATATTAGGGCTATTTTGTCTGCCTTCACAGAGCATCCTATTGATAACTTGGCACACAAGACACATGCTATCACTATTACCTGTATGGACAATAATTCATGTGCAGCAGTTATACAGGTTATGGTGGGAGGCCCTGAACCATGCATTCAGACATTTGCAGTGATGCAAGTGCACAGACAGAGCCATCTGGTTCACAAGTTTGCTAGGCTGAATGACAGGCCACAGAGGCAGGAAGATAACAACAGTTTTCAAGGCTGTAACAGTAACCAACAAAATCTGAATGGTGTTGGTACCACAGACGGATGGGTGAAGCAGCAAGACAGAGCATGAAGCCATGCCTCCACCCAAATGCAAATGATGAGTGCCAACAGGCATCCTCGCTCATCCAGAACACTCAGTATGCCTCAAATTCAACACAGCTGCAATGGCGTTTGCAATTTCAGGCTTAATTAGACTATTTGTAAAGGAAAGAAAATCTGGTGATTAATTATTGATCATCACTGGATGTGAGATAAGTGTATATTCAAAGAGGCCAAACAAACAACACTCATCTATAATAGTTCCACTTCTCACAATTTGGCCCTTGAGATATTCAGGAAGACAGAGTTAACATTAGATTTTGATGATTACTCCTGCCATACATGGACATTTATTGTCATGGACTGAGTGGTCCAATATTCGGTGCTGGATGTATCAAACCATTACTTAATCGAGTGCCTCTCTTCCCTCTCATTCCTATCACATCAGGCCATGTGTTGTGCACAACACCACTAATGTACATTGCGTGGAGATTTTAGAGCTGTCTGCATCTTCCACACTGGGTATAACGTACTTGACATTGCAATCATCTAAATGCAGAATGCACATGTGTGTGTTACATGAGAAGACTTCTCATTCTACATTACCTGAACTTATGCAAGCTTCAGAATTGAGAAAACATGAAATGTACTTAATGCAAAGATATGTGAAGTCATGTATTATGTACTGAGGAGCAGTTTGCCATAACAGTATTACAAGACATCAAAGCTGAACTAAAGAGAAAAATGTCCACTATAAAATGCTTGTTGTACAAACACTTGAACTGTTTCTAGAGTGTTTCACTTGAACTGTTGCATTGTTTACACTGCTCAGCTGCTTCGCGGGACTTGGATGAGGTGGCTACCCCTACTCCTGGTGTAAAGGCTGCAACAAGAGTTTGCGATGACCATGACCAACAGCTTTTGTGAGAATTCTCTGTGTTAACAGACTCAGTACTGGTGAAGAGCAAGAGAAGCCACTCAACACAACACCACATCCAAACAACACCAGGGCAACCTGTGGTCACCAGACCTCAGTGGTTACCTCCTGACAAGTTACATGCTACACACTCTGAGTTCAAGAAGATGATTTCTGAAAGACCCTTGACAAGATCTCACAGTGCATAGATATCACCTCTACAGATAGTAAAGGAGAAGGATAGCTAATGGAGAATGTGTGGGAATTGTAGGGGCCTAAACACTCACACAATTCTGGATAGATACCTGGCTCCTAACATTGCTGACTTTAACAAGTGTGGTGCAGGCTTGTTTTTGCAGTGTAATACATTGTGCAAAGGCTTTCTCACAAATCCCCAAGATCAGAAATTATAAACATATAACTGCCATGACTAACCCTTTGGGATCTTTGAACATAATACAGTATCTTTCAGTCTATGGAGTACTGCCCAAACACAGCAGCATTTTGTACTTGAAATGCTATGGGTTTCCATCCATATTCTGTCATATGGGCAGCATACTGGTATTTTCTAAAACCAAAGATGAACACTTCAGGTATTTATGTTTGCTGTTCAAATGGCTGGAGTGCTATGGAGTCATGGTCAGTTGAGAAACGTGTGTTTTTTGCCACGCAAGAGTACAATTTCTAGGCTACACAGTCACTCTCAAAGGCATTTCACCTCTGCCTGAGGAGGTCAACGGCATTTCGCAGATGCCTCCAGCCCCAATGTTTAAAGGGCTCAGAAGATTCCTTGGAATGCTAAATTATTATTGGTGACTTGCCACATTTAGCTGAGGTACAAGGACCAATAAATAAACTGCTAACAAGCAAAATCATGCCTGGAAGCAAAAATATTCCTTGGACAAATGGAGCTGAAAATGCTTTTCAGGATCTAAAAACTTCATCAGCTATGCTTTCTTGTTGGCACTCCCTGTTTCTGGTGCCCTCATTGCTTTGATGGTGGTCTTATGAAGCTCAAAATGCTTTTAAAAACCTAAGAACTGAATTAGATAATGCTTTCTTGATGGCACACTCTGTTTCCGGTGCTCTCATTGCTTTGATGGTGGGTGTGAGCCAAACAGTGGTGGGCACTGTATTGCAGGCTGGCAGCCTCTGGCTTTTTTTTTTTCCGGAAAACCTGTCTATGCAGTGACAATTGTGGAGTGTGTTGGACATGTAGTTTCTTGCTATGTATTTGGCTATAAAGCATTTCTGGCTGTGGCTGGAGGGTCAAGCTTTTAAAATTTTTACTGATCCCAGCCTTTAATGTCCATATTCCAGCATTTTATGGAACTTACTTCACCACAACAACTGAGTTCATTGCTCAGTTCACAATGGACATCTAGAACATTGTGGGTCAAGATAATATTGTGACTGATTGTTCATCTTGAAACTGCACAGCTGTCACTGCTATTGACTGGGTGGCAGTGGAGCCAGAGCAAGAGATGCATACTTTCCTTTTGCACTTTTGTATGAATCCTGAACTGATAAGCTTTGAATTCTGAACTGATAAGCTTACATCTTGAATTCTTGACAATGCGTGGTGCCTCAGTGTATATGGTGTGATACTTCCAAGAACAAGATTTGTCCCTTCATTTCGGTGAGATGGTGGTGCCCCCTGTGTTCAATGCACTTCACAACTTGTCACATCCTGGCATCAAAGCTTCTGCTATATTGGAGGCAGATAAAGTTGTTGAGCCAGGAATGCTAAAAGATTGTTGGCACTGGACATAGTGTTCAGAAAGTGTCAAAGCTGTGAGAATTCTAGACGTGTTTTTGCTCTCATAGTCTCCTTTCCCTCGTCATCAGGAAGAGTCCCACATTCACATGTAGATATTGAGATATTGTGTCTGTTGCCCGCCCCCCCCCCCCCCCCCCCCCCCCGCCCTCCTATGTCCCAAGCCCCATACTAGCCCCGGTGGTGGTGTGTTTGTCGCTGTTAGTAGTAGTTTATCCTGTAGTGAAGTAGAAGTGGATAGTTCCTGTGAATTATTATGGGTGGAGGTTACACTCAACAACCAAGCTAGGTTAATAATTGGCTCCTTTTGCCAACCTCCCGACGCAGCAGCATTAGTGGCAGAACAACTGAGAGAAAATTTGGAATACATTTCACATAAATTTTCTCAGCATGTTATAGTCTTAGGTGGAGATTTCAATTTACCAGATATAGACTGGGACACTCAGATGTTTAGGACGGGTGGTAGGGACAGAGCATCGAGTGACATTATACTGAGTGCACTATCCAAAAATTACCTCGAGCAATTAAACAGAGAACCGACTCGTGGAGATAACATCATGGACCTACCGATAACAAACAGACCCGAACTTTTCAACTCTGTAAGTGCAGAACAGGGAATCAGTGATCATAAGGCCATTGCAGCATCCCTGAATATGGAAGTTAATAGGAATATAAAAAAAGGGAGGAAGGTTTATCTGTTTAGCAAGAGTAATAGAAGGCAGATTTCAGACTACCTAACAGAGCAAAACGAAAATTTCTGTTCCAACACTGACAATGTTGAGTGTTTATGGAAAAAGTTCAAGGCAATCATAAAATGCGTTTTAGACAGGTACGTGCCGAGTAAAACTGTGAGGGATGGGAAAAACCCACCGTGGTTCAACAACAAAGTTAGGAAACTACTGCGAAAGCAAAGAGAGCTTCACTCCAAGTTTAAATGCAGCCAAAACCTCTCAGACAAACAGAAGCTAAACAATGTCAAAGTTAGCGTAAGGAGGGCTATGCGTGAAGCGTTCAGTGAATTCGAAAGCAAAATTCAATGTACCGACTTGACAGAAAATCCTAGGAAGTTCTGGTCTTATGTTAAATCAGTAAGTGGCTCGAAACAGCATATCCAGACACTCCGGGATGATGATGGCATTGAAACAGAGGATGACACACGTAAAGCTGAAATACTAAACACCTTTTTCCAAAGCTGTTTCACAGAGGAAGACCGTACTGCAGTTCCTTCTCTAAATCCTCGCACAAATGAAAAAATGGCTGACATCAAAATAAGTGTCCAAGGAATAGAAAAGCAACTGGAATCACTCAACAGAGGAAAGTCCACTGGACCTGACAGGATACCAATTCGATTCTACACAGAGTACGCGAAAGAACTTGCCCCCTTCTAACAGCCATGTACCGCAAGTCTCTAGAGGAACAGAAGGTTCCAAATGATTGGAAAAGAGCACAGGTAGTCCCAGTCTTCAAGAAGGGTTGTCGAGCAGATGCACAAAACTATCTCTGACGTTGATCTGTTGTAGAGTTTTACAACATGTTTTTTGCTCACGTATCATGTCGTTTTTGGAAACCCAGAATCTACTCTGTAGGAATCAACATGGATTCCGGAAACAGCGATTGTGTGAGACCCAACTCGCTTTATTTGTTTATGAGACCCAGAAAATATTAGATACAGGCTCCCAGGTAGATGCTATTTTCCTTGACTTCCGGAAGGCATTCAATACAGTTCCGCACTGTCACCTGATAAACAAAGTAAGAGCCTACGGAATAGAAGAGTTTTTAGCAAACAGAACACAGCATCTCGTTATCAATGGAGATCTACAGATGTTAAAGTAACCTCTGGCATGCCACAGGGGAGTGTTATGGGACCATTGCTTTTCACAATATATATAATAAGTGACCTAGTAGATAGTGTCGGAAGTTCCATGCGGCTTTTCACGGATGATGCTGTAGAATACAGAGAAGTTGCAGCCTTAGAAAATTGTAGCGAAATGCAGTAAGATCTGCAGCAGATAGGCACTTGGTGCAGAGAGTGGCAACTGACCCTTAACATAGACAAATGTAATGTATTGCGAATACATAGAAAGAAGGATCCTTTACTGTATGATTATATGATAGCGGAACAAACACTGGTAGCAGTTACTTCTGTAAAATATCTGGGAGTATGCGTATGGAATGATTTGAAGTGGAATGATCATATAAAATTAATTGTTGGTAAGGCGGGTACCAGGTTGAGATTCATTGGGAGAGTCCATAGAAAATGTAGTCCATCAACAAAGGAGGTGGCTTACAAAACACTCATTCGACCTATACTTGAGTATTGCTCATCAGTGTGGGATCCGTACCAGATCGGGTTGACGGAGGAGATAGAGAAGATCCAAAGAAGAGTGGTGCGTTTCATCACAGGGTTATTTGGTAACCGTGATAGCGTTATGGAGATGTTTAGCAAACTCAAGTGCTAGACTCTGCGAGATAGGCGCTCTGCATCGCGGTGTAGCTTGCTCGCCAGGTTTCAAGAGGGTGCATTTCTGGATGAGGTATCGAATATATTGCTTCCCCCTACTTATACCTCCCGAGGAGATCACAAATGTAAAATTTGAGAGATTCAAGCACGCATGGGGGCTTTCCGACAGTCGTTCTTCCCGCGAACCATACGCAACTAGAACAGAAAAGGGAGGTAATGACAGTGGCACCAAAGGTGCCCTCCGCCACACACCGTTGGGTGGCTTGCAGAGTATAAATGTAGATGTAGATGTATCCCCATCCCCCATACCACTGGATTTTGCCTTTTTGCTGACTATACTAGACAGATTCACTAGGCGACCTGAGCCCATGCTGGTACCTTATATTTCTGCAGTCTCTGTCACCAGGGCACTCCTAAATTGCCGGTTCTTGAGATTTGGCATTCCACAAGTTATTACCATGGAGAGGGGTGCCAGTTATTTGAAGAGCTTATGAGACTGTGCGGTTGTATACCATCCCGCCAGTAATAGTATAGTAGAGAGTATGCACCGCCATATGGGGGCCTGGTTTGACTCAGGGTTTAGTACTCTTAGCACTGTGCACTGTCCTGAAAGAGGACTTGGGCTTCTCACCTGCTCAACTATTTTATGTTGAGCAATTAAAGGTTTCGGGTGAATTTTTCTCCCCCACAGGTGAACAGGTCTATTACAGGGGTATGAGCCATGAGGTAAGGGATTGGGAGCAGGGGTGGTGTAAGGATGGAAGAGTATATCATGCAGGTTCAGCGGATGGTGGAATACCACTGTCGAATGGGTAGGAAGGATAGTGGTCAGGACATTTCTCATTTCAGGGCATGATGAGAGGTAATCGAAACCCTGGCAGAAAATGTAATTCAGTTATTCCAGTCCCGGATGGTACTGAGTTACGAGAGGAATGCTCCTCTGTGGCCAGACTGTGGGACTTTGGGAGGTGGTGGGAGACTGGAAAGGTATGGCATGGACAGATGCAACCCGACCAATCAGAGTCAACCAAAGACCATTATTGAATGTTGCCTAACTCAGATCACTCCTCTATCCAACCATGATCCACTCCCACTGCCCCCATAGTTCTTAACTTCAAACCTTGCCTCACCATCATTCCCTAAATCCCTCAACATGAAAACTATCCTTGCATCTGCAGGAAGAACCGCAGTCCACCATCTAAAACTGATCCCAACCTTATAATCCTACCTGCAGACAAAGGCTCCACCACCATTGTTTTGAACCGCAAGGATAACCTGGCCAAAGGACTCCATCAGCTGTCAGATACTTCCACCTACAAACCTTGCCAGAGTGACTGCATTCTACTAATCCAGCAGAATCTCCAGTCACTACTCAAATCCTTAGGCCCATTCTAGAACCTCTTCCCCAAGTCCATCTCTCTACTTACCCCTACCACTCCATGCTTTCTAAAGTCCATAAACACGACCACCAAGGACGACCTATTGTGGTCGGTTACTGTGCCTCCACTTAGAGAATCTCTGCTCTCATAGACCAACACCTTCAACCTATTACCCAGAATCTATCCTCCTATATAAAAGATATCAACCATTTCCCTCACCAACTCTCCACAGTTCCTGTCCCTTTACCACATGGTGCCCTGCTTGTCACTATTGATGCCACCTCCCTGTACACTAACATTCCTAATGCCCATGGCTTTACTGCTACTGAACATTACTTTTCCAGACACCCTATGGATTCCAAACCAACAACCTCCTTCCTAGTCACCATGACTAACTATATCCTCACCCACAATTACTTATTCTTTGAAGGCAAAACAAATCCAGGGTAGGGCTATGGGCACCCGCATGACACCATCCTATTCCAACCTATTCATGAGCCATCTAGAGGAATCCTTCCTAAAAACCCTGAATCCTAAACTCCTCACCTGGTCAGATTCATTGACGATGTCTTTGCTATCTGGATTGAAGGTGAAGACACCCTATCTGCATTCCTCCAGAACCTCAACAACTTCTCCCCCATTTGCTTCACCTGGTCCTACTCAGCCCAACAAGCCATCTTCCCAACAAACCTCCAGTTCAGAGATGGCTCCATCAGTACCTCTGTCCATATCAAACCTACTAACCACCAGCAATACCTCCACCACCCATTCCATAGCAAGAAGTTCCTTCCATACAGCCTAGCCGCCCATGGTCATCGCATCTGCAGTGATGAGCAGTCCCTCTCAAAATATACCAAGGGTCTCACTGAAGCCTTCACTGACTGTAATTATCCTTCCAGCCTTGTACAGAAACATATCTCCCATGCCTTATCTTTCCAGTCTCCTACCACCCCCCAAAGTCCCACAGTCCAGCCACAGAGGAGCATTCCCCTTGTAATTCAGTACCATCCAGGACAGGAGCAACTGAATTACATTCCCTGCCAGGGTTTTGATTACCTCTTGTAGTGCCCTGAAATGAGAAATGCCCTGCCCACTATCCTTCTCATCCCTCCTACAGTGGTATTCCACCGTCCACCAAACCTACACAATATACTTGTCCATTCTTATACAACCCCTGCTCCCAATCCCTTACCTCATGGCTCATACCCCTGTAATAGACCTGGATGCAAGACCTGTCCCATACATCCTCCTACCACCACCTACTCCAGTCCGGTCACTAACATCACCTATCCCATCAAAGGCAGGGCTACCCGTGAAACCAGTCATGTGGTCTACAAGCTAAGCTGCAACCACTGTGCTACATTCTATGTAGGCATGACAACCAACAAGCTGACTGTCTGCATCAATGGCCACCGACAAACTATGGCCAAAAAACAAGTGGATCACCCTGTTGCTGAACACACTACCAAACATGATATCCCTGCCACACCCAGTCTTTTAATTTCTTTTTATTTCGGTCCTTTCCACAAATTACACCCCCCCCCCCCCCGCCATCTTCTCTCCTACTCTCTGCCTAAACTGCAGCACTTCACTGTCTGCCACCCGCACCATACTATCACTCCCCCTCCCCGCCCAAGCCTCCTCCTTACCCCCACCCAGTCACCACTCCCATCATGCACTGGTGCTGCTGCTCACAGTGTGGTTTCAGTTGTCTGAGGCTGCAGACATGTGTGCAAGTTGCATTTGCGTGAGTGTGTGTGTGTGTGCTTGTGTGTATGTGTATCTACTGCTGACGAAGGTCTTAATGGCTGAAAGCTATAACTGTGGGAATCTTTTTGTTGTGCCTATTGCGACTCAGCATCTCAGCATCTCTAATATTGTTACATTCCATCTTGAATTTTCCGTTGTTTGATTTCTCACAGTTACATATGTCTAAATTATTATCATAATGTAAGCCAAATCATAGTCTACATTTAAAATAAAGAAATACATAAGAACTTCTCTGTAAAATCATGCTGCAACATTCATAAAATGTAATTTATATCTAAACCTTTTTATATCATTTTAGAAATTTTTTAAAAACATTTCACAAAAATTCTTGATAATTCTTTACCAAATTTTCCATTATGTAAAATCACAAACAATATAACAACCTATCACCACCTACAGCTTGTGGTATCATATGTAGGTTTAATACATCCAGGAAGAGCTTGATATCTACAAGCATGATATTTCAACAAGAATACATTCAAGGTATGTGTACCAGCATTGGAGTTATTTAATGTTTGTGCTTTTGTTGTCAATTACAATGTTTACATGAGCTTATCCTAGACAACACATCACTCAAGGTCCAAGTGGAATCTCATCACTCAACACCTGTGAGCGATCTGATCACTTGATACCTAAGTGCACACTCTTCTAATGTTTAATATAACCAATGTACGATTATTACACTGTACGGGATTGCAATTGCTCTTAAAATGAGTCCATGATGTAGTATTAGCATCTCACTCTCTGAATATATGAGGCTGTGCTAGAACAAATGTGTTCATGTGATTTGCATCATAGATGACTAATATGGACACTGGCCATATGTGTTACCTAATAGCATTTTTGATATTAGTCATCTGAGATGAATATCCCATGAAGATATTTGTTTACAATGGGATGTGGCAGCTGTGAAGTGGTGATGAACGTAAGAACTTGTAATTGGCACAGTTACAAATGCTTATACGGCTGTTATTTTAAAATTGACATGCTGACTTGTAATATAGCTCACAATATCAACACAGCTGTACACGGTATAGCATCACCAACTGTACTGAAGGAGATGACTGTGTAATAATGTAAATTCAGGTATGTTGCTATTCCATGTATTGCAAATCGTGGATGCAATTATGTGTACTGTTATGATAGTTGCTGTATCCTAATGTTTTCAGTCCTATCTCTTGCACACCCAAAGATGGCAACAGATAATTGCCAGAACTCGTCATTTATAAGAATAAATGATTTTAGCTATCCTGGGAGCTGAAAATTTATTCTGTAATCATGAGTCCAGTGAGCACTGAGTGATGAGTTTTATGTGATGTAAATAAAACAGATCACCAGGTACAGTATTAATAATGTGTGAGAAAGAAGTTTTGACATTATTTTCACCAGGTGCAAGTGTAAATGTAACCTAAAAGTGATGGAAAGTTACATTACAAGAATTATCAAGCTCAAATGCATTGAGAAGTGGCCATTCAATTGCATATAGCCTTAAATGGAATGGGAGCTTGGGATATTGTCATAGGCTAAAAAATTAAACTGATGCATAATGACAACATGAATATTGCAGCAGCACAGGCAGGTAAAATGGATTTCACAGTGTGAGAAAAGATGGACAATGCAGCTAAGAAAATTACTGAGACATCAACTGAAGAGAAGCCACTGCTACAGATTATTAATTGTGGATCTTCAGCTGCAATGCTGACCAAACTACTCTCAGTTTATGAAAAGAAAAAAAAAATTATAAGCATACATCTACTCCAGCAAGATAAACAACTGAGGAACAATCATTTTAAGAATAACGAGAAAATCATGTAAATGCATTAAATGTACTGAATCTGGTCACTGGGAAAGGACTGTAGATGATTTGCTTAAAATTTAATAAACTAGCCATTATAAAGAAGTGTGCAGAAGCTTTATGTCAAAGCATCAAGGTCACAAAAATTTTTTCCTCAACAGCAGGCAAGCATGTAGATGAAACTGCACAGTTTTTATACTGTGGTGCTACTGATCACATTTGTAATAAAATTGAATGGTTTACAAATTATAATCCATTTCAGAGTGACATCCCAATATTTATTGGCAATGATAGCATCATTCAATCTCAAGGAAAAGGTGACAAATATTTTAGCCTTTGAAGGAGATAAATGGAGTGGGAAACATCTGTCACATGTTTGATAACATAATGTGCCAGTCAGTCAGTTCAGTTTATTCTCACTTGGGGCAGTGCTTGACAAGTGAATAAAATTTAAATCTGATAACATGCTGACTCTTCAAGGTAGAAAATTTTGTTGCAATGAGAGTTTGTGAAGAAAAAATTGTTTGGGATGAAATTTAAGATATGACTGAGTGAAAATTACATTAGTCGTGCAAAATATGGCTTCTAAGGTAAGCCTTAAAATCTGGCACAAAAGGTATGCACATTCTTAGTGAACAGGTTATAGTGGGGAACAGTACAAGATAAAATTTTTCATTCCATATTGTTTTGGGAGTGCTGGAGAAAAGTAAGTACATTATTTTTTATCAAATTTTCTTTTTGTAATTCCTTTCATTGCATAGAAATATGTTGATCATGGCTTGAGGTTGGTAGGACTGATTTTGATTTCTACGTCTATCATATTTACCTAAATAGTTTAATTTTTGTCCACAGATAACTGATATTAAGAATGACTGGCTCTAAAGAGAAATGTAGACAGTAAAATGTTGATTATTTGAAGTTTGGTTTCATTCCATCTTTGTTGAACAGATGATTACCTACATCCATTTTATGTAAGAAAGCATTAGGCAATGATGTTATGAAACCATCCAAAGTGGAGGATCATCTAAGAAGGTGTCACCCTTATAAAACAGTTAAAGATTTGATGTATTTTCAAATATCCAAGGAAAAACCTCAAAAGATACCCATGATGGACTCTATGCTCCTATGTCACAAAGAGACAATGATGGTTTGTAGGTGTTTTACAATATCTACATCTACATGTGTACTCCACAAGCTACTGTATGATGTATGGAGGAGAGGACCACACACCACTATTAGTCATTATTTTTTCAGGGCCCCTGAGTGCCAGGACTGGGCCCAGGCCAGGATGTGTAATTGGACCACAACTCCAAATATAACAATCCAATTTTATTGTTATTTTAAAGAAGTTGTGACATGATTTAAACATAACGTAATTCAGGAAGTATTTGAGATACACAAAAAATACTCACTGGGATGAAATATACAATAAATATTTTCTTATTAAACACTAAATATGTTCACAAATGTAATTTACAAACTGTATGAGATGTTGCCAGTGGAATTCAAGTGAACTAACAGTTGTTCTGTTGGTTCTTGCCCACTCGTCTTGTATAAGGTGCCTAAAGGGCGCTGCATTCTCAGATTGCTATACAACAATTCAAGCAAATAACATTAGTAGTTTTATTTCAATAAATCAAATTGACAATACTTAACTTGTATTTACAAGGAGTAGTCGCAAACGATGGGTGACATGCAAACAGTAAAGTTCTTGCTATACACAATGTTCCTGGAAGTTGACACATGTCACTGATAACTGATCTGAGGGAAGAGAGAGTGAAAAGATCATAGTGTACATGACAGAGGTGAAGTTGATTTTGATGGCAGTGCTGCAAACCATCTGGACCTGAAAGAAGATACATGCAAGCATCAAGTCGACAGATGATCTCACCTTGCGCCCACCGACTGCTGCCTTTAAAGCCCTGTAAAAGACAATATCATGTGGCTGAAAGCAATACTTGAGGCCTTCCTTCAGCACTGAATGCTGAGGAGGGTGGAGCAGGTGGAGTAGTGTGTGATGGCGGCAGCCGTGAAACAATTCCACCGACGATAGTCCATCTCGTGTGTGTGAATGGTATGAGGTGAGAAACTGTAGCAATGCTTGATCCCTGGTGCGTGCAGAGTGCAGTTTGGCCATCTGCTGCTTGAATGTTCTGACAAAATCCCTTCTGCTCTGCCATTTGACTGTGGATGGAATGGTGCACTAGTTAGATGCTGTGTGCCATTGTGTTCACATAATGTTTCAAATTCATTTGATGTGAACTGAGGGCCATTGTCTGACACTATTACTTCAGTGAACCTTCTAGGCAAAAAATCGAAGGGAACACCTGAATTGTGCTATGTGACATTGTTAAGTTCATGGACACAGTAAAAGGAAACTTGCTATATGATTCAACTACAATCAACCAATGAATGTTTGAAAAAGGTCCCGCAAAGTCTTTGTGCATGTCACCATGGTGATGGCAACTTAGGCCAAGAAGAGAATTTTTGTGGTGGAGTGAACTGATTTTCCACACATGTAAGACACTGTGATGTCATCTGTTCTATTTGGATGTCCATACCCTGCTAAGTACAATGTCAACGTGTTCACTGTTTTGTACAAACAATTCCCCAGTGTCCTTGGTGAAGTAACTGCAACACTTCTTTTTGCAAAGTTTTAGGGATCAACACACGTGACTGTCCACTCTCACCCTTCTGTACAGCAAGGCTATGGCAACATGCAAAGTATTGGTGCACTACAGAGTTCTTTATGCTATTCAATGAGTGAGGCCAGGATGTGTGAATGCATGTTAGCAAAATGCTCAAATCTGAATCAACTTCCATAGCCTGTGCAATTTTCCTATAGTTAAACAGAAAAGACTGAAGCAATTCAGAATCCTGAGCATTAATGTGACAACAAGATGCAGAAGAAGTGTCAAAGTCTGTATCAGCACCAATAGGAAGACGTGAAAGTGCATCCGCATTACCATGTTTTGCCATCGGACAATACACAATCCGTACTGGTATTGAGACAACAACAAAGCCATTGTTGCAATTTTTGGACAGTTCATACAGGAGCTGATTTCATTTGATGAAACAAGGACTGCAAAGGCTTGTGATCCTTTACTAAGTAGAATTTACTGCCATACAAATAGTGGTGTAATTTGGTGACAGCATACACAATGGCCAAAGCCTCTTTCTCAATTTGTGAATAGCTACATTGGGCTTTGGGCAACACGTTTGATGTGAAAGCAATAGGTCTGTTTCTGTTATCAATTCTGTACAAAAGCACTGCACCGATTCCATAAGAGGAAGCGTCAACCTGTAATACAACTGGTTTTGTCAGGATCAAAGTGAACTAAGCATTGATCACTGAGCAATGCATCTTTAAGTTTTTGAAAAGCTACTTGGCACTAATCTGTCCAAACAAAGGGGATATTCTTGTGATGCAAGCAATGAAATGGAGCTACTATTTGTGCAGCATTCAGTATGAACTGAATATAACAGTTCATTTTCCCTAAAACTGTCTGCAATTCTGTAATGTGAGGAACTGGCAAATCATTTATGGCTAAAAATGTGACTGAAGAGGATGTACACGTTACTGTTTTTGACATGACCTAGATGGTGCAACTCAGGTTTTAAAAAATCACATTTGTCCAGTCTACACTTTAGTCTGGCATCAGATACCACATGAAACAAAGCATGTAAATTTGCAATATGTTCTTCAGTTGTACGACCTGCTACTACAGTATTGTGCAAATAGTTTGAACAGTTTGGCACTTGCGCAGTCAGCTGTTCCAAATACCATTGGAAAATGGTGGGTGCATAAGCACTACCAAAAGGCAAACGCAAATATTTAAACAAGCCCAAATGGGTATTTACTATACACACTTTTTGAGATTCTTCATTGAGCAGTATTTGAAGGTATGCATTGCCCAAATCAATTTTTGAAAAGTAGCATCCAGCACCTAATTTGTCCATAAGATCGTCTGGGTGTGGCAACGGGTAAGTGTCAATGACAGTTTGTGGGTTGACTGTAGACTTAAAGTCAACAAAGAGGCAAATGCAACCTGAAGGTTTGGGGAGCGAAACCAGTGGACTTGTCCATTGACTAGCTGATATGGGCACAATAACTCTATTATCTTGCAGTTCTTTAAGTTCAGCAGCAACTTTGTCCCGTAATGCAATGGGAACGGTTCTGGCCCGGCAAAATAACACTGAGCTTGTCGGGAGTGGCAGTCTTGTCATTTGTGCTGTGTATAACAGCAAGGGCAAGATTTAATTCTGTTTGCCTATGTAGCTGCCTGTGTAGTGAACTGCTTACACAGGGTGGAAGGTTGTTTACTCAGCATGGCTAGAACATGCCACCAGTGCAGAATGTGGTGATCACAACTAAGTGACTCAACCCAACAAACAACTGATCTAGTATTTGTTCTACCTGTTGAAATGATGAATCAGACTGTTTCAAAATTTGTTCTCTGAGTTTGACATCAGCACATTGTACACAACCACATCATGCAGTATAACATCTGAATATAAAGCACTGAAAGCATATTTGAATTTGCATTTCCTTATCATACCTTGCAAATCTGTTACCCACTCACGATAAGTTTGTTCTGACCTTTTTTTCCAATTAGAGAATTGATACCTAGCTGTAACCACATTCACCTGTTGGTCGTAATAGTTAGTGAGATAATAACACTGTCACATGCAAGTTCACTTGGAGTGGCATTAGGAAAGAGTTTTTGTTATTTCTAACATCGGGCCAGGTTTATGTGTAAGGAATGCCAAAAAAAGCCTACAATCCTGATTGCTAGATTCCAGAGGTTAAGCATTACTATATTTCTGCTGCTTAAAAGAAGAGATAAATATTTTTCTGGATGGTAATATTAAACTCGTTGTTATTGAACTAATGTGTGTAGTGTCTCTGTTTGCATGTTTGTGAAGGAAACTATCTTGATTGGCATTGACAACTCCTTCAGCATACGTAATTTTGTACACATAGACAAGTTAATCTCATGGTGGAGAAGCAGCTGCCAACTCCGATGGATGCCTGTAAAATTCTTGAAATATAAGAGAAAGGAAACTTCTATAGGATCTTCTCAAATTGGAACACTGCCATTCGCATTTGGTCATTTGATGACTGTCTGTGGGTGAAATGCATTTTTTTTAGCAGAGAAAACTTTCTCTTGTCTCTAGTGTTATTGAAGCAGGTTCTGCAGCAAACATCGACCACCAAATGTTCAAAGTCCTATACAAGCTTGTAGTACATAATGGTTCATCACAGAATCCTTTGATCAAAATTAAATATGCACAGTTACCTTTGAAATGTAACAGACAGAATTACGAACATTTCTAAACTTCACATTGACATTACGTATCACTTGTGAACCTCAAAAAACACAACTTATCCAATATGGCGGCTAACAATGACTGTTTCATTGCACACACTTCCTACATTATCCGGTCCCTTAACAAAGTCCAGTCACATTCTGATTTTCTTACTTTTCTCTGCTCGCCATGGAGCAACGCAGAGTCAAGTAATAAATATTTTGCTCGCGCAGGCAAAACGCGCCACCTCGCAATATATCTTAACTTTAAACTGATAACAATAGAAAGGTTGTTGAACCAATCACTCTCTTCTGTCAGCTAGTATGGGCCAACGGATATTGTATAGCCACCGATGGAAGTGAAAGTTTGTCTACAACTTTTCTCGAACCCACTCTGTACTAGCCATATGCAACTGTCCTTACTCCAGGTTGGACTACATTTACCAAACACCCCTGACAATAGGCAGTTGGTAGGTTCATGGCCTTTTTAGATTTCAGAACCCCCCCCCCCCCCCCTCCCAGGCTGGGCAAAGCTTCCACAGTAAACCATGGAAAACTGGGAGTGATGTCAGCCAACCTGGTTTCCAAATCCCATTTCGCATTTTGGTAGTTTTAACTTAAATTTCTTAATTTAAAATACAATCTTCTTGTTCAGTTTTTTCACAATTAGCTATTGCAGAGAAGCTAGGTGATGTCAGTCAATCTCACTAAGCAAGTTGTGAAGGTCTTGAATGATGACTCTCTCTCCTACGACTGCTACCCGGATGTGTAGGTGTCTCTCGTGGTGGACCAGGTCATTATGGACTCGCATCAGGATCAGGAATGGGATGTGGTGGATATGAAACAAATGACCAGTGAGCCTGCTGACCCCATACTCTGAATACCTTTTTGGCCCTGAAATTGTTAGTAGATTGGCATGCTAACATGTTTCTGCACTGGCATGATAGATTTGGATCAAGTTCTTCACTATTCTTTCACATTTGTAACACTTTTGTTAAACGTCACTGTTTTTATATCCTTTTTTCTTCAAATTACACCATGGATCAGTCTCAACACAATATGAATTCTCATAATGTTCCTAATTATTGTGTATTGTTTGTACCCTATCAACAGTCGCAGGTTGTCCATGGGCATGCAGAATTACACTGCACTTATATTTCAATAACTTCATACATAATTTAATCAGTCACATATTCCCTTATTTACAGTGTCATATTACTTTGCTTGCTTCACTGGAAGTCCATTTGCTCAAGTAATACAAACATTGAACCACTAATACATGGTAATTTCTCATTAGCATCTGAATCTAACATAACTTAGCACAGCCACCATTAGTTTACCTTTTACATGACACTGAAAATTTGGTTGTATAGCAAAGGTCCACTTAATTGTAGTAAAGCCAACCACAAGATGACATGCACAGCCCTGCTCTTTGTTGTCTAGTGTCCCCAGAAAAATGATTCTGCCTTACCATACTTTTCAGACAAGTACGTGTTCACTGTCCAGAACTACTTGGAATCATTTCCTGTTAAAATATTTCCTTCCAGAAAGTACTGACACTATCACTCATAAACTACATTACTCTTAATACTTAATTGAGAACATGAACACACACAAAAAATTAAAATTAATTCTGGAAATAAACACAAAAGTTATTCACATACACATAAAAGTATACAATCAGCATCAGGTCTCCTCCTGTGGTTCTGCTGAAAACAAACATCAGTTAACTTACTTATCTAATTAAACCTACCTACACCTAAAAACTCAATGAAATGAAATCTCCTTAAATATATACAATCTTTACTAGATACTCGACTAATTCTAATTTTCACTTGGCATAGTACTTTTTAATACCATGATGACAATAGAGTCCCTTCACCTTTCCCGTCACTGTGTAGGCCAACAGATATGCCCCAGGATGTGGAATCTTTATTATTTCAAGTGGACTAACAAATAATAATTGCCATTTCTTGTTCCTCTTCTTCAATAAAGATGCCTGTGGATGAGTGCCCAACAACATTCTATCCCCTACAGCAAAAGTTTGTACTTTCTTTAATTTACTGTCATATTTTACCTTTCTCTTTCTTGCCTTTTTGGCCATGTTCACTAAAGCCAATTTAATCTTTTCTTCCCAAGTGGGCTTATCATGTGGCACCTTTGTTAGACTGTTGACCCACTCATTCCTTTCTTCCTTTTGAAACATAATTTTTTCTGATTTAGGCACTACTAACAGTGAACTGTAATATGGACTGACCAATGGAAATGGATGTGATTTATTACAATATGTCTCATCAGGAAACACTTCCAAATGGCATGTAAATCCCTTAGTAATTCCTGGCCTTTCTTCATAAACCTGGACATATTTCTCCAAAAGATCTACCAATATCATTTTGTTCATTTTCCAATCCATCAGCTTCCATTTGTTCTGCTATCCCAGGTATCTCACTTTCCTTCACTTCTTCTGTATGTTTACACCTCCTTTCTTTTCTAATGAGCTTAATGCCATGCCCAGAACAGTAAGTGCTCCTTTCTTCCCTGATCAGATAAACTTGTGCCATTTCCCCATTATCACAAAAACTGACTTTACCAGATGAGAAGGCTATTTTTAAGTGCTTCTCCCTCATAGTTTCTGATCACGTGATACAATCTTCTATTAATTTTTGAATTACTAGGCACAAGCATCTTATTGCTTTATTTCCTATTGTTACATCTAGCAAAGTTTGTATCCGACTGATTGTGAACAGGTACCTAAGGCTTTAAGGATCTTACAGTTTCGTATCGGCAACATCAGTAACTTTGTCTTCTGGGATAGCCATTTAGATAAATCATTGGAGACTGCATTTATCGAAGCTCCAGTATCCAAGATTACTCTGATAGGTACGTCTAATATTTCGGCAAGGATCGCTGATATTGGTACTTTATTAAAAACTTGTTCCCCAGGATTTACCTCTTCCATTAATTCCTCAATGATCCTCATTCCATCATTGTATCTAAAACAGTTTACATGTGATTGCTTGCCCCCGATTACTCTTTTATTGACTGAACCTCTGTGGCATAATCATGTCGGATTCAGTTAAATTTCATTGTCTTGCCAGTCCCTTGTTGTCATCGGTTGCTTCAACTATGACTGGTGGTTTTTCTCACCAGGCTTGCTTATTTGTTAGCCTTGGCCTCACCTCATATATGGTTTGATTACTTTGTCCTTGATTTCTATGGTCATTATATATAGGATTGTACCTCCTTTCAAATCGCCTCTGTCTGTTTCTGTTTGGTTCATAATTTCTTCCATTATTCTGCTGTTCCATACAGTTTACTCCATAGTTGTAATCATTGTTCTTATTGGGCCGATGGAAATTATCCACTTGTCTTCCATTCATTCTTCCGTTATTCCTGTTAGAATCTATCTGCCTATTTTCCATTTGACAGGATTTATTGCAATTGTTTCTTCCTCTTTGTTCCTCCTGTAGCAAATTGACTGAATCTACTGCAGACATGAATTCTTCCAGATTATCTTCAGAAACATGCAGCAGTTTTTCCCTGATCTCCATCGGAAGATGAGCTTTGATAACCATTATCACACTTTTGAGATCTATTGGTTGATCCCAATATCTTGCTTTATTCAAATATTTTTCGAAGTATCTCCTTAAGTTCCCTTTTTGGTAAGAGTTCTGGGTTATGTACTTCCTTCTTCAATCTCTCCTGAATGCCTCTTGACCAATGTCTATTGAGGAATGCATTCTCAGATTCGTCGTATGTGTGACACTTGTCTATAATGTCTGTCACCCACAGATTACCATCACCTTGGATGTATCCTGATACATATTTGATTTTCTGTTGACCAGACCAAGCTCATGGTAACACTCCCCTGAATCATCTGATAAATACAACAGGATTTAATGTCTTCTTTTCCGGAAAAAATATTTGGAACTGCCTAAGCTTTAAGATTTTATCTTCCATGATATATCTGGCATAATCACTCATAGGTGACATATTTCCATACATCTGTTCGTTTGGGCTTGTATCTGGGTTAACAGACAATATCACCTGCTGTTCCTTATTCACTACACAGTCATCTAATTGTTGCTTAAACTGCTGGGTTTTTTTCTTAAGAGTTTTTGTTCCATTCACTCTTCACATCCAGACACTAATTCCTTTACTGTTGATGCCAGGGTTTGCACCTCTATTTCTACTGTTTGTTGTCTCCCCCGCACAGTTTCAATTTCACAATTATTTCAATCAGAAATTGTTCATGGGTTTGCTTCATACTATTTATTTCTTTCCTGATTTCTGTCTGTTCATTTGTCAAAGTATTCACATCAGCTAATATTTTAACAAAATCTTCCCTTGTAGGCAGTTCATTTACTTTATTGGTTATACCCTTTACTGTCTCGGCTAACTCTGCCTGTTCTGTAACTAAATTACTCACAGTGGTGGTCAGATTTGTTACTTTAGTCACTATATATTTGCCTGTTCCACAACTATGGTTTCTACATTTGCAGAAATAGCTGCCTGCGCTGCTGACATATTCGCTTGCTCAGCAAACAGTTTCATCTGAGTATTGTATTGTATTATTTATTGGTCCTGTTGTCTACGTAGCAGCTTATGCATAAGACATTGGGCAAGTCAAGTTATAAATATACAGGCTGAAAGTCATTTCAAGGCATACATATTTAAGGTTAAATAATACACTTTACACGTAAGTATTTATATAACACATTTCATAAATTTAAATATTCTTCAATGGAGTAAAAGCAGTGATGCTGTAAATATGACTTTAGAGATTTTCTAAATGTATTGACCTCAGTGATAGCTTTTATGTTTTCAGGAAGTTTGTTATAAAGCTTAATTCCCATGTGAAAAGTACCTTTTTGGCACAGTGCTGTGCTGATTTGAGTCATATGTAAGTTTCTGTTTTGTCTGGTAAAGTGCTCATGTATATCACAGTTTTTTTGCAGTCTCCAGTCCTTGCCTATTACATTTAATTTAAAGAACAAAAGGGTTTCCATAATGTATACACATGGTAATGGAGGAATACTAGATTTCTTAAACAGGTGTTTACAAGAGTCTCTAGGCTTGCATCCAAACAAGAGTCTAATGGCCCTTTTTTGTAGTTTAAAAGTGCTATTAGCTATTTTAGAGTTTCCCCAGAAGGTGACCCCATATCTAAGACGAGAATGAAAGTATGCATGATATGCATTCAATACTGTTTTCTCACTACAGCATGATTTTAATGAACAAAGAAGGTAACATGTTTTGCTCAGTTCTGCATTGAGATATTCAATATGCTTATTCCATCTGATGTTATTCTGCAGCCAAAGTCCTAAGAATTTGGTTTCAGTATTGTTACCAACTGGTTCGTCATTGATAGAGACTGATGGGATAAACATGTCCTTGTTAGGAACATTGTGGAATTTTAGAGCAATGGTTTTCTTACTGTTTATCACAAGCTGATTACTCTGTGCCCAGCTGCTAAGTTGTTTCGTGACCGTGTTTACTGTCTGCTGTAACAGTTCATCGTCATCTCCTTTTAGTAGAATCGTGGTGTCATCTGCAAATATGATTGTTTTGTGTGCATCAACATTTAAGCTTAGATCATTTATGTACAGAAGGGGTCCCAATACTGATCCTTGGGGTACACCACATTTAATTTGTTTACAGTTAGATAAGTGATTAGATACAGTTTTTAGTTCAATATCTGTGTGCTTGATGCACGTTGCCTGCATACGATTAGTCAAGAAGGAACTGATCCACTTGTTGGATAGACCTCGAATACCATATCTTTCTAGCTTTGATAGCAGAATTTTATGGTCCACCATGTCAAAAGCTTTTGACAAGTCAATAAAGACACCTATTGTTTCCTGTTTTTTGTCCATCAGGTTTAGGATGGAATTGATGCACTCAGAGACAGCAGTTGTCGTTGACCTCTTATTTCTGAATCCGTGTTGTTCATTACATAGGATGCTGTTTTTATTTATAAATTTCATAAGTTTCTCATACATAACTTTTTCCAGTACTTTAGAGATGCAGGAGGAAATTGTGATGGGTCTGTAGTTATTTACATTGTCTTTATCCCCATTTTTATATACAGGAATAACTTTTGATGTTTTCAACACATCAGGGAAAGTGCCTGCCTGAAGTGAGCAGTCGCATAAGTGTGTGAGTACTTCAATTAGGTTTGATGCGCTCTTCTTTAACATTGTTGCAGGTATACCATCAATACCTGCCGATTTGGAATTTTTTAGTCCTTTTATTGCTTTAGCTACTTCATCTTGTGAAACAGAACTGATGTACATTGATCCTCTACATGAACTTATTTTATATTCATTTGCCTGGGTGCTCTTAAAGTTTGATTGTAACATATTTTCAGCAACACCTGTGAAAAAGTTGTTGGCTGCTTCTAAGGGGTTTGTTACTTTTTTATTTTTATGTGATAGTGTTATGTTTTTGCAAGGTTGTCTGTATTCTCCACATTCTGTTTCTATAACACTCCACATAGCCTTTGATTTATTAGCTGAATTATAAATGATTTCATCATTATGCATTATTTTTGCTGCTTTTATTACTTTTCTTAATATTTTGGAGTATTTTTTATAGTATGCGCGTACTACAGGTTAGGAATTTTTTGAGTTACATATTTCATGAAGTAGTCTTTTCTTCTGGCATGAAACCCTTATTCCCTTTGTGATCCAGCTGTTTGTTCTAGAGTTCCCCCGTATGGTTAATGTTTTCAGTGGGAATACAAGTTCAAAGAAATGGGTTAATGTATCAATGAAAGTGTTGAATTTTTCATTTATATCGTTCATTTTGTACATTTCTAGCCATTTTTCTTTCTGTAATAAGTTGTTGAAGCAGACATGTTGGACTATTCTGCAGCTAAACTAGCTACGGTATTCAACAAAAGTTTCATTTGATTTAAGACCTAAGCCATAGGATCTTGCAGATGTAACTGACTGATCTGCAAGATAATTCCCATTTTAAAGACAAATCTCTTTAACAGTAGAACTGTCCTGCTTGTCTAGATTGCATTTGCAGTTCGAGTTTTCACATTCGCATAATGAGGATGCTGAAGTGCTACAATATTTTGACCAAAATATGTGTGTGAAAGACTTTTTTCAGTTATAGTACTAAATAAGTCATGACTACATGGCAACATGAGTGTGAAAATTTCTGAAATTTTCTGCATATGTGCATGTGCTGAACAGTTTGTACCAGATAAAAATTATGTTATGTCTTCACTGCAAATAATTAAATAATACTGAAAATTTGTTTTGTGTTTGATCTATGTGGTTGAGAAATATGAAATATAACAAGTCATATGCTATGCCTCCT
The DNA here is from genome assembly GCF_023898315.1 of Schistocerca nitens. Classification (NCBI taxonomy): domain Eukaryota; kingdom Metazoa; phylum Arthropoda; class Insecta; order Orthoptera; family Acrididae; genus Schistocerca; species Schistocerca nitens. The sequence continues at coordinate 1,109,253,445 of NC_064615.1, read as the reverse complement.
CAAGGTCAGATAACATGGCATGGTGGGATCGCTATACGACTTGTGGCCAGGCATGGCCTGTGAGATGAATTCTTGGCTACCCCTGCTATACACCCTCACAATACCAGACGTAACCTGAACCTTGTTACAAACAGACTAACAACAACTACAAACCTACTCAGAATAATATGCTTAGAATTTTTTGTAAACTTCCAATATCTGCTCAGACATTGTCCTACAATATTTTCAAAGTTGACATACATGATTGGTTACTCAAACACTCATTTTACAATATAGTTAAACTATTTGAAATAAACATGTTTGACATTAGTACTTAAGGATATTTCTAAAAGAAGTGGAATTAAACTGTAAAAAATTCACTGTAAAATTTGTTCTTAATTGTATATTTAATGTTCAAACCTATTCCCTTGTAAGTGGTCAATGGTGAATAAAGAATACCGAATACTGTCACAATTTCCACAAAGTGATTTTAAGCCATTTAATAAGCTCTGAAAGTGTCTTACTTCAACATAAATGGCAGTATTTTGAACTTACAGTAAATTACTTCTGTAGTCAATAGATACCAACAACTTCAGCCAAAGTGATATCACTATTAAACTCTTCAAGGTCTCACATAATCCAAAAACTCCATACTACAGAACATATTTCAGCTAAGAAATTTAACAGCAGTGACAATATCATCCAAGTGAGCTGCATTTGGTCTTACAGCCACAACTGAGCACTCCAGTGGGTATCAAATATGCAATATTATTCAGGATTTTTGAGGGGACTTGGTAGGCAGGATGTAGGTGTTCAGATGGGGGTGCTGGTAAGTGAGTAAGAACATGCTACATGGGGATTCAGAGAAGATAACTTGTAATTACTTTCATAATTCTACCACTTAGGGTACAAAAGAGTAAATTTATGGTGCCTGGAGGCAGCCAACAGACAGGCAGAGGGCATGCTGCCATGAAGAGGAGGCATGGCTGAGGAGAGAGCAAGTGGTCAGAACCACGGCCTGCTCAGCGGTCATCCCTGTATCCCCACATGACCCACTGGCTTCTGGGGGTCCTTTAGATGAGTGTACTTGCCTAAGTGATGCTCTCCAAAGGCATTACCCTCTCAGTAGTACTTACTTTGAGAATCTATTCACATGAACTGAGCATGGGTAGGTGGTGACATCCAATTGCATCTGGTTCTATGCCAGCACACACCTAGCCACAGTTCTGCAGAGAAACATTTCTATGTCATACAATGAACAAGAGTTGAGAAATGCTTTGTCTGTCTGTCCACGATGCACAATATAAAGAACTTTCAGCACACAGTTTCAGAATTTCCCATAATTATGGACTGCAGCTACACAGGTTGTTGAGAAACAGAATCACTCCATAACAACTCTCAGCTGCATGTACTCTACATAAATCAAGGCTATAAAAACCAAACTGAGAGAATTTTACTGCAAAATTCCACTGAGGAATATAGGTCTGAGCTCCATTATAAGCTCCAGCCATATTACTTCTGTTATCATAACCTTATCTGTGACATTCACTGGTAGGGGCTCAGTGATTCTCAAGTGAATGAGAGTTCCTAAGTAAGTTGCTAATTCTACAGATAAACAAAAGATATGCGGTGCCTCATTCATGTCATTTCGTTTGTTCACTTTGATGATTCTTCCAGGACAACTATATACAAATAGATATATTTTATTGTGTCTTAACTCATTAATACAAAATATTTTCTGTATGTTTTACATAAAATCACCTTATAATGGAACCGGAAGTGCCTTATCTTTAAATGTTGTTGGAAATCCTATCAAATTATAATGTTTCACAGCTGTTGCCATGTTCATTTATTGGGGAAATGTTTTGATACAATTTCCAACAATCTTAAAAGAAAGTGCATTTTTGACTCCATCACAAGGTGGCTTGGTTCTCAATGTCTAAAGGAGATTCTGTACATTCAAGATTAAACATGAAATAGAACTGTATGCAACTGGCCAGTAAGAATCATAAAAATGAGGAACTGAAGTGGAAAGCAAGACTATGGGTATGCTGGTACTGGGGTAATGTTCTTTAATTTATTATTTGACACAATAGCACTCTGATATTTGCCAACTGCACACCCTGGAGGATATGAACCCTTGCTAATCTTGGGTCCCCTTAGGCTCTGGGGATTTTTGGAATGCTGTGAATAGTACCTAAACGGTACAATCTCTTACAGCTTACACTATCCAGTGACTGGGGATATTCATCTGTTTGTTTTTAATGGCTCAGATTATTCAGATGACATTCTTACTCAAAAATCAACCACAGGTTTTGTTTTTAAATTTGGTGAAGCCACCACAACTCTGAACTCTCAAATACAGAAGGTGGAGGCCTTGTCAACAGAAGCAGAATATATAGCCTCCTGTTAAGCTGTAAAAGAAATCATGTAGATCCAGCCAATTTTTCAAAATATTATGCGGCTAAAAGAAATAACTGCCACTTTGTATATGGGCTGTCAAGTCACCATCTAGTTGATCAAGAACCCTTAGCCCTATAAGTGAGGAACAGTCATAGATGTGAAGCATCATTTTAAAAATTCAGCTTGGTCATCTTTAATCTGCAACATGTCAGCTCTGCAGATAAGCAAGCAGATATTCTAACCAAGCCAATTGCTAGAAGCAACTTCAATGCACTAAGCTACTTTTTATCATCACTGCTGAAGAAATTAGAGAGAAAAGACAGTGAAAGTGTTAAACATTTACTAAATGAAGTGGGAGTGTTGTGACAATGAATTAAAAAGTTCTGTTTTGCTTGTTTCTGAGATATTCATAAACAGTCTTATACTTTCACATATATATTTGACATACTTTCCTGTTGCTTATATTGTTTTGCCATCTGGGATTTACAAAATGAACTCAGTGGTACAGAGGCCACCTTTTTCTTATGATGTGTGTGCATTATATATCATGTTTTACACTTGTTCATAAAATAAAACTTCGTTATTATCCTACTGTGAGAACTACTGCTGTTTCACCATGAGCCCATCAAATTGTGAAGGCAACAGAGTAGGTAAAAAGCCAGGGCAAAGCAGAATCCCTCATAACTCAAGAAATATTAAATTTAATTGACAAAAGGAGAAAATACAAAAGTATAGCAAATGAAGCAGGAATAAGGAATTATAGACATTTAAATATTGTAATTGGCAGAAAGTGCAAAATGGCTAATCAGTAATTACTAGAGGACAAATGCAAGGACCGAGCGAGGTGGCGCAGTGGTTAGCACACTGGACTCGCATTCGGAAGGACGACGGTTCAATCCCGCGTCCGGCCATCCTGATTTAGGTTTTCCGTGATTTCCCTAAAATCGCTCCAGGCAAATGCCGGGATGGTTCCTTTGAACGGGCACGGCCGACTTAGTCCCCATCCTTCCCTAACCCTATGAGACCGATAACCTCGCTGTTTGGTCTCTTCCCCCAAACAACCAACCAACCAACAAATGCAAGGCTGTAGAAGCATGTATGACTTTGTAACTAGAAGAAAGAGAGAGAGAGAGAGAGAGAGAGAGAGAGAGAAAGCACCTGTGTGTGTGTGTGTGTGTGTGTGTGTGTGTGTGTGTGTGTGTGTGTGTGTGTGTGGGAGGGGGGGGGAGGGGGGGAGGAGGGGGGGGGGGGCGAGATGTGGAAGAGTGATGGGAAAAAGCAGTACCCAGTCTTCATGGGAAGGATTGGTATGAGCAGTAGAGAGAAGGAAAATGTTAAGGGGCGGCAGCAGGAAATAGGTTAGCAGAGGTTTAGGCCAAGATGATTGCATGGGCACAAGGTGTGCTGGAGACACAATTCCCACCTGTGTAGTTCAGAGAAAAAAGTGTTGGGAGGAAAAATCCAGATGACCTTTGTAGTGAAGCAGGTGCTAAAGTCATTTTTATGGTGGTGCACAGCTTGTTTGGCAGTGGGGTAGTCACATTTACAGTTTGGCACAGTGTAATGGTGGTCACTCATGTGAGAAGACAATTGGTTACTCGTCATGTCCACACTGAATGTTATAAAGCAATTGTAACATAGCTGATACATAACACGTCTGCTTTCTCACATGATACAGCCTGACCTGATCATGCCCCCCCCCCCCCCCCCCACCTTGCTCCCCAATCAGGCATTCTGTCTGTCACTCTCTCTCTCTGTCTCTGTCTCTCTCCCTCCCTCCTTTCCTCCTCATTTTCGACCCCCCATCCTTTCTCTCTTGCTTCCCTGCCCCCTCTTCACCCTCTTCACATCTTCCTCTCCTTACCCCCATCTGCTCCTTTCTCTGTTTCTTATTTGGTCTACCCTCCAAATTCATTCATCTTGTTGTGCAGTCACTGAGTCACCTGTTGAAAGACCTGTCCTGCACCAACCCACTGGCCCCTCTTCACATCATGTGTCATAACCAACCCCTATTCCTCCTCCAACAGCCCAGACAATTGCTCTCATGCAGATGATAGGCAATTCAGACAAGAAGAGAATAGAAGGTTTTCAAATGTGGTGCTATAGTAGAAAGCTGACGTCTAGATGGATAGATCAGAAATAAATGAGGAGGAATCAAATCAGGGAGGATAGAAATTTATGACCCAACTTGTCTAAAAGAGGGGATCGTTAATAGCACACATTCTGAGGCAAGAAGGATTTATCAGTTTGGTAGTGGAAGGAAGTGTGACAGGTAAAAGTTGTAGAGGTAGAGCATGTCTTGATGGATGTAGGTTGTGATAGTTATGCAGAGATGAAGAGACTTGGACGGGATAGGTCAGCATGAAGAGCTGCATCAAACCACTCTTTGAACAGAAGACTACAACAACAACAATAGTAGCTAGAAGTTTTGAAATACAAAAGGTTTCAGTTAAACAATGGAAAATCGAGGACTGAATGTAAAATAGTATGAAAAGGATAGTTACTACTCACCATACAGTGGAGGTGCTGAGTCACAGATAGGCACAACAATCTGGTCTGGCTTCAGCTGCCAGAGACTCTGGTCGTGTGTGTGTGTGTGTGTGTGTGTGTGTGTGTGTGTGTGTGTGTGGTCTATTTTCAACAAAGGTCTTGGCTGAAAGCTCTTTTTGTTGTGCCTATCTGTTACTCAGCATTTCTACTATAAGCTGTGTAGCAACCATTCCTTTTCATAAAAAGGTTTCAATTGTAATAGGAGCAGAAATGATCACAGTAGTCAGATTACTGTTGCTGAAACAGGAGAAATCACTCAGAAGTTTACTTTCACCTACTGGTCTGAACCTGATAGTTTCTACCCAACACTTTTGTAGTCATCACAGGTATCTGTGTAATTTAGAGAGATCCACTTCAGTTGTACTAATATTTATTTAAACCATGACTGGTTTTGAGATTTTAAAATGTCATCTTCAAGTGTATGAAACCGTAACATAAAAAGGAGAGGGAGGGAGAAATATAATTCAAAATATGTGTAAAAACAAAACAAGCAGACTGTTAAAACAAGCAACTTGCTTATAGTGTTTGGTAATACATAACATGTGGTCAGACCAGTCAGTGCAAGAGTTCAAATTGTTGCAGGATGGGTCAGCCAGCTGCTCACTGCCAGCTGTCTGGTACTATTTAGACACCCAATTTAACTCACTGAGACATAGTACCAGTGGAGAGGTTTTAGTGTTACTGAGGTGACTTGACTGCCTATGATTAACACTGAGGAAGAGATCATCAAGGCAAAGCAACAAATTACATGAGGCAAACCTGTGTTCACAAGTGTAGAGCTAAATGTTCAATGTAAGTGCTTTTTGAATTAAAAATATTAAAGAGAATAGGGTGAAGCATGGGTTTTCTTGAGTAATAAATCAGTCTTAGAGTTAATATGTAGATCTGACATGATTCGTTACTACAGCACAGTAAATATTGTTTATTGCAACAAAAGGTAACATTAAGAGTTACAAGTTAACATACTGAAAGTAATTTGTATACATTATTACTAATACATGAAGTCAAAGATTTTTCCCTCTTTTTTTAAAATGTTATTATTTTAGAGTCTGTATGCCAATAATTACTAGAAGAATGGAGGCTAATTTAGTACAAATGATTCATAAATTGACAGATGATTTAAACACTTGCTTTGACTAAGAGAATGTATGCTTTGATCAACAATGTGCTCACTATGATCATAACTAAGTCAATTAGATGATAAATTAACTAACTATAATATGGAAATGTAAACAAAAACAGAACAAATTCGAAAATTCTTAAAATTTTAGTGGAAAAGGCTGAGATACATTCTACTTTTAGGCATTATTTGGTGATAGGCAAAAATTCTGTGAGTAGAAAGATTGAGGGGAGGCTTGATATGGTGTGGAAGAAATGTTAAAACATGTGCTGAGGATTTATCTAAAAGTAGAAAGGAAACAAAAGACTTCTTAGGTACCTTAGAAATTCAGTTGTTGAAATGGAACAAGAAAATTAGTGAGGACAGAGGAGCCTTGAATTAATTTAAGAGAGGCTTAACACCAGATTCAAATTTCCTTCAGAAAATTCCACCACTGAGTGTGAAGACGTGAATACATGAAATTTTTTTGCAGTTGACAGATGACAAGAAAGGCTTGATAAAAACAGATGAAAGTTCTATGTCTCCACAAGTGGATTGTGCAAAACAGGAATATTTTAATTAAAGTATTCTCATAGAGGAGTTGTAAGAAATCTGGTAGAAGCTAGTACACCATCTTGAATGAGTGAAACAATGGCTGTTTGGTGAGAGTAGTTTGTTAGTCGGCCATAGGGAAGAACTGAAAGTGGAAATGGACAGTCAGTTCACAAATCTTTTTCTTGTTTTCTACCTGGAAGTGATACTTGCCATATTGTTTTATTTAATGCTTTTAATGATACATTATCTGCCACATTAGCAGATAAATGAAAAGTTAGCTTTGTAGCAATTCGTCTTGAAAAGCTGAATCTGCACAGTGGGATGCCCTATATAAGGACTGGTCTGAAACATAAACTGATTCTGGAATATTTAAGAAGGAATACTGGTCAGATGGATATCCAAAAAGACTTAATTTAAAATTATTCAAACCTGACACATAGAGTTAGCACAGAGGTGGCTTGTAATAAACAGTAAGAAAACCGTTGCTCTAAAATTCCACAATGTTCCTAACAAGGACATGTTTATCCCATCAGTCTCTATCAATGACGAACCAGTTGGTAACAGTACTGAAACCAAATTCTTAGGACTTTGGCTGCAGAGTAACATCAGATGGAATAAGCATATTGAATATCTCAATGCAGAACTGAGCAAAACATGTTATCTTCTTTGTTCATTAAAATCATGTTGTAGTGAGAAAACAGTATTGAATGCATATCATGCATACTTTCATTCTCGTCTTAGATATGGGGTCACCTTCTGGGGAAACTCTAAAATAGCTAATAGCACTTTTAAACTACAAAAAAGGGCCATTAGAATCTTGTTTGGGTGCAAGCCTAGAGACTCTTGTAAACACCTGTTTAAGAAATCTGGTATTCCTCCATTACCATGTGTATACATTATGGAAACCCTTTTGTTCTTTAAATTAAATGTAATAGGTAAGGACTGGAGACTGCAAAAAAACTGTGATATACATGAGCACTTTACCAGACAAAACAGAAACTTACATATGACTCAAATCAGCACATCACTGTGCCAAAAAGGTACTTTTCACATGGGAATTAAGCTTTATAACAAACTTCCTGAAAACATAAAAGCTATCACTGAGGTCAATACATTTAGAAAATCTCTAAAGTCATATTTACAGCATCACTGCTTTTACTCCATTGAAGAATATTTAAATTTATGAAATGTGTTATATAAATACTTACGTGTAAAGTGTATTATTATAAGCTTAAATGTGTATGCCTTGAAATGACTTTCAGCCTGTATATTTATAACTTGACTTGTCCAATGTCTTACGCATAAGCTGCTATGTAGACAACAGGACCAATAAAATACAATCTACAATCTACAAACAGTATATGAAATTGTACTTGACAGAAACAAAATACTGTGATTGAAAGTTCAGTGGAAAACACTGCATTCAAATTAACTATCCTTATGCAAAATTACATATAAGGGAGAAAGCCATAGAAATAGATAGGAGTCTTAAATGAATAGACTTTTAGCTTATCTAAGTGATCTAGGTTCTGTGAATAAATTCAGGGAGAAAGACTATGGGTGTAATAAATCACAAGAAGAGGTTGCAGAGGAGGACAATAATAACAATTGGAATAGAAGGTATGACAACCAAACTGCTAATCATTACAGTAACATATATTGTGAAGTGAAGAGTGCCTTTGTGCATAGTTCTGAAAGGAGATACAAGAGTGACTGGGGACATATATAGGGAAAAAAACAGTAGTTAAGGGAATGACAAAAGATCTATGATGGCAAATTTAGGTAAACAGGTGAAAATGACCAAGATCCTGCAGAAAGGACTGGGTGAATGGAACCTGATGATTAAAACTGGGCCATTTGAAGGCTGCATTAGTATTTGAAAAGGAGCATTCAGTGGGAGAAGATTTGCTATATGAGAATGATAACTTAGAACAGGGTATGTTTAATAAACCAATGATTATCAGGCAAATTCAAGCTGTTAAGCTGGAAACAATGACTGATTCTGGTAGTGTATTGAGTGTTATATCACAAGATTTGCTTGAGATACTAGAAATCATATGAATTTGTTTGTAGATAGGGTAATGACTACACAAACCCAAAAGCATGTAAGTTATTTTGGAATAAAACTTTACAATGCTTCGCCAGTGTACATAAAGGAAATAACAGAAGAAGTAAAATTTAAGACTGAGCTTAAAAATTACCTTTTAAGCAAAACTTTCAATGACATCGATGAGTACTTTGATTGTGTGTAAATTTATTGCCAAAAATTTAATTTATATATCTAAATTGTACTTTTAAAAATGCCTTGAAAGTGATATACCATTATTATGTTTGTAGTACGTGGACTTGTATGATAACTATCTTGTGACAATTCCTACATCATGTACACGATTTACAAGAAGATAATAACATAAAAATGAAAAAATGAGAAAAATGTGGTAATTCCTTATTGCCCTTTGCTGATGTTCATACACAGAATTACAGTGTTCATTATGACAGGAGCACATGCTTGAACACCACAGCTATGTCTTACTCATTTGTGTATGGGTATGTTGACATCACAATAAATATAGTATCCTTCAATAAAGTTTCTTTTGCTGTTTAATGAAAACATGACCATCGGAAATAGCAATAAAGTGAAGATCAAAACTTTTCCATAAAAAGAAATTTGCAGTGGTGTTTGTTACTTTAATAACATATTTTACTGTTGGCTCCAAATTGCACAGTTTCACTTATGTATTAGCATGAATGATACCTCCTTAGTTTTCTGCCATGAGTTTCTAAGTTGACACTTGATACTGCTTTGATCCCAGTTGTGAAATGAGTAATTACACATTTTTGATTTTTGTTCTAAAGCATGATATAATGATTACTAGTTCCAACACCAATAACAATTGTATGAGAAATACTCATCTACATAGATTTCCTATATCTAGATGATCAAAAACAATTCATGAGTGTTATAGTTGATTGTAAATGAATACACTCTTCATGGCTGATCTGTGAACTATATTAGCTATGTAATATATAGCTTTGACTTAATAAGTTAGTTACAATGTACATTGTGTCTTATGGCTCACTCCATAGAATAAAAAAAAATTGCCAAAACCTAAAACATTTGGCATGATTAAACTTCTTGGCTGATTAACTGTGTGTCAGACTGGGAATAGAACCTAGGACTCTTTGTCATTAGCAGGCAAGAGCTCCACCAATTGAGCTATCCAAGCATGCCTCGTGACCACCCTCAGAGCTTTACTTCTTCCAGTACTTTATCTCCTAACCTAATCTGTCAGGAAATTACAAACCAGCACACACTCAACTGCAGAGTGAAAACTCATTCTGACTGTTACATGATGCATGGAGAGCATCATTGTTAGATACACAACTAATACATGTTTGATGTCCTGGCATCAAAACAGTGGAGACACCACACAGTAATGTAGCCTGCTGTTGCATAGCACTTGTACAGTAAATCAACAGAGTATAAGCTGAACTTTCTAAAGTACAGTACACAAAAATAGTGCTAATACTACTATTAATATAGTTAATATTTGCTGCATAATGGCTTGAAGTGATGAATTATCTAACAATAGACAGCATCATCTATTTTTTGTTCCATGTACTTAATTCTTTAGTTGCTTGCATACTTGTACTTCAAGATAGTGTAGTTTATTGTCTGGCTATTGCAATACATTCCTTGATTTTTCTTGCTCAACTGGTGTTTGAGACATAATGAAGCAACTACAAAATCTGAAAAGGTAGCGCAATACTAAAAGGAAATTAGTAACAATTTCAAGTTGGCAACTGATGAAGGAGTGAAAAATTCAAACACAGACTATCAATACTGTGGGATGAGACTGCAAAAGATGTTGGATCGTTCAGGAGGGCTTGATGTCTCAATCAAGAACTTCTTTCTGATGTGGACAATGAAGGTGCTATTATCAAATGCAAAGAACATTACATAATCACCAAGAATGCAGTTCAGAAGAAAACAAGAAAGAAAAAGACTATAACTCCACAGGTTTGAAACATGACACTGAGATCAGCTTGCTAGTTTCAATGTCAGTAACAAATACTATCAAACTTGCAACCATTTGATTAGAGCAAGTTTTAGGAGCAGCAGAGTACTGGACTCAATTATGGAAGCAATTACAGTCGTATGTAAGTAGAAATCCTTCAATTTTCAATACAGACAAACATGTTTTTTCCCAGTCAACTAAGAAGAAGAGTCCAAGAATATGACTGAAGCCATATGCTCTACTGCTGATCCATATGACAAACTGAAGTGAATCATGCTTTTCTTTATGTGAGGACAAAAATCATGCAATTAATGTTCATTTGGATTATCATAACTCTATGAAAGATACAACATGCATCAACAGACAATTTATGTGCTTCATACATTGAATGTAACAAATGTATACAAGCCTCATGAGCTTTATGCAAAACATAGGGGTAACAGTGAGTGAATGTTGCTATCCAACATTCTGTATGTGTTTCATATTGTTCAGTACTGGATCATCCCCCCCCCCCCCCCCCCCCCCCAATCCATGAACCATGAACCTTGCCGTTGGTGGGGAGGTTTGCATGCTTGCTTCAACGACACAGATAGCAGTACCGTAGGTGCAACCACAACGGAGGGGTATCTGTTGAGAGGCCAGACAAACGTGTGGTTCCTGAAGAGGGGCAGCAGCCTTTTCAGTAGTTGCAGGGGCAACAGTCTGGATGATTGTCTAATCTGGCCCTGTAACACTAACCAAAACGGCCTTGCTGTTGTGGTACTGCGAATGGCTGAAAGCAAGGGGAAACTACAGCCGTAATTTTTCCTGAGGGCATGCAGCTTTACTGTATGATTAAATGATGATGGTGTCCTCTTGGGTAAAATAATTCAGAGGTAAAATAGTCCCCCATTCGGATCTCCGAGCAGGGACTACTCAGGAGAACGTCGTTATCAGGAGAAAGAAAACTGGCATCCTACGGATCGGAGCATGGAATGTCAGATCCCTTAATCGTGCAGGTAGGTTAGAAAATTTAAAAAGGGAAATGCATAGGTTAAAGTTAGATATAGTGGGAATTAGTGAAGTTCGGTGGCAGGAGGAACAAGAGTTTTGGTCAGGTGAATACAGGGTTATAAATACAAAATCAAATAGGGGTAATGCAGGAGTAGGTTTAATAATGAATAAAAAAATTGGAGTGTGGGTAAGTTACTACAAACAGCATAGTGAACGCATTATTGTGGCCAAGATAGACACGAAGCCCACACCTACTACAGTAGTACAAGTTTATATGCCAACTAGCTCTGCAGATGATGAAGAAATTGATGAAATGTATGATGAGGTAAAAGAAATTATTCAGGTAGTGAAGGGAGACGAAAATTTAATAGTCATGGGTGACTGGAATTCGACAGTAGGAAAAGGAAGAGAAGGAAATGTAGTAGGTGAATATTGACTGGGGCTAAGAAATGAAAGAGGAAGCTGCCTGGTAGAATTTTGCACAGAGCATAACTTAATAATAACTTGGTTCAAGAATCATGAAAGAAGGTGGTATACATGGAAGGACCCTGGAGATACTAGAAGGTTTCAGATAGATTATATAATGGTAAGACAGAGATTTAGGAACCAGGTTTTAAATTGTAAGACATTTCCAGGGGCAGATGTGGACTCTGACCACAATCTACTGGTTATGAACTGTAGATTAAAACTGAAGAAACTGCAAAAAGGTGGGAATTTAAGGAGATGGGACTTGGATAAACTGAAAGAACCAAAGGTTGTACAGAGTTTCAGAGAGAGGATAAGGGAACAATTGACAGGAATGGAGGAAAGAAATACAGTAGAAGAAGAAGCTTTGAGGAATGAAATAGTGGCGGCAGCAGGCGATCAAGTAGGTAAAAAGACGAGGGCTAGTAGAAATCCTTGGGCAACAGAAGAGATACTGAATTTAATTGATGAAAAAAGAAAATACAAAAATGCAGTAAGTGAAGCAGGCAAAAAGGAATACAAACATCTAAAAAATGAGATCGACAGGAAGTGCAAAATGGCTAAGCAGGGCTGGCTAGAGGACAAATGTAAGGATGTAGAGACTTTTCTCACGTGGGGTAAGATAGATACTGCCTACAGGAAAATTAAAGAGACCTTTGGAGAAAAGAGAACCACTTGTATGAATATCAAGAGCTCAGATGGAAACCCAGTTCCTAGCAAAGAAGGGAAAGCAGAAAGGTGGAAGGAGTATATACAGGGTCTATACAGGGGTGATGCTCTTCAGGACAATATTATGGAAATGGAATATGATGTAGATGAAGATGAAATGGGAGATATGATACTGCGTGAAGAGTTTGACAGAGCACTGAAAGACCTAAGTCGAAACAAGGCTCCGGGAGTAGACAACATTCCATTAGAACTACTGACAGCCTTGGGAGAGCCAGTCCTGACAAAACTACCATCTGGTGAGCAAGATGTATGAGACAGGCGAAATACCTTCAGACATCAAGAAGAATATAATAATTCCAATCCTAAAGAAAGCAGGTGTTGACAGATGTGAAAATTACCGAACTATCAGTTTAATAAGTCACAGCTGCAAAATACTAACGTGAATTCTTTACCGACGAATGGAAAAACTGGTAGAAGCCAACCTCACGGAAGATCAGTTTGGATTCCATAGTAATGATGGAACACGTGAGGCAATACTGACCCTACGACTTATCTTAGAAGAAAGATTAAGGAAAGGCAAACCTACTTTTCTAGCATTTGTAGACTTAGAGAAAGCTTTTGAAAATGTTGACTGGAATACTCTCTTTCAAATTCTGAAGGTGGAAGCGGTAAAATAAAGGGAGCAAAAGGCTATTTACAATTTGTACAGGAACCAGATGGCAGTTATAAGAGTCGAGGGTTATGAAAGGGAAGCAGTGGTTGGGAAGGGAGTGAGACAGGGTTGTAGCCTCTCCCCAATGTTATTCAATCTGTATATTGAGCAAGCAGCAAAGGAAACAAAAGAAAAGTTTGGGGTAGATATTAAAATCCATGGAGAAGAAATAAAAACTTTGAGGTTCGCCGATGACATTGTAATTCTGTCAGAGAGAGCAAAGGACTTGGAAGAGCAGTTGAATGGAATGGACAGTGTCTTGAAAGGAGGGTTAAGGTGAACATCAACAAAAGCAAAACGAGGATAATGGAATGTAGTCGAATTAAGTAGACTGATGCTGAGGGAATTAGATTAGGAAATGAGATACTTAAAGTAGTAAATGAGTTTTGCTATTTGGGAAGCAAAAAAACTGATGATAGTCGAAGGAGGGAAAATATATAAGGTAGATTCATAATAGCAAGAAAAGAAATTCTGAAGAAGAGAAATTTGTTAACATCGAGTATAGATTTAAGTGTCAGGAAGTCATTTCTGAAAGTATTTGTATGGAGTGTAGCCATGTATGGAAGTGAAACATGGACGATAAATAGTTTAGACAAGAAGAGAATTGAAGCTTTTGAAATGTGGTGCTACAGAAGAATGCTGAAGATTAGATGGGTAGATCACATATCTAATGAGGAGGTATTGAGCAGAATTGATGAGAAGAGGAGTTTGTGGCACAACTTGACAAGAAGAAGGGACTGGTTGGTAGGACATGTTCTGAGGCATCAAGGGATCACCAGTTTAGCACTGGAGGGCAGCGTGGAGGGTAAAAATTGTAGAGGGAGACCAAGAGATGAATACACTAAGCAGATTCAGAAGGATGTAGGCTGCAGTAGGTGCTGGGAGATGAAGAAGCTTGCACAGGATAGAGTAGCATGGAGAACTGCATCAAACCAGTCTCAGGACAGAAGACCACAACAACAACTGGATTATCTATGCTAGAAGAGACAGAATAAAAATGTAATGCCACAAATTTAATCATATTTTGAAATGGTACAGGAAACAATAATAACCTACAAAATAAGAGACACTGCAGCTTAGCAAATATTCATATCCACTGTTGGCACGTGATATGAAAACACTGCATATCAGCATGGATGTGAAAATGGAACAAGATAGGAATCAGTCTACTCCAGATCTACAAAGCATGGATTTGTCCACTTTAGATCTATGGGAGTTTGGATAGTTACCATAATGACTGTGTGTAGGCAGCCACCCACTTGGAAGGAATTGAGATTGCTGACCGACAGACACCTAGGTGAATGTCGCCTGCAACCCTTGACTGATGTGAGCATAGGGGAAAACTCACTTGGTGTCCCAGAAAAGGATAGCAGAGTGCTGGGCTGACATGAGCCTGTACTCTCTGCTGCTAGCTCCTGACCAAACAACACATACTTTCCTACATTCCTACAATGTATTCCATACTTTTGGTGCAATGGCCCCTCTGAATGTCCAGCATATTCTTCTGGCGAGTTGGTGTATACCTGAAGATTTAATAAAACTGGAGCTTGGTTAAACAGATTTTTCTGTTTCTTTCCAGGTCCACTCACACTAGATGCCTAATCTGTAGCCTTCTCCCTCCAATCCTCCATAACTGTATCCACCATTAGAAGTAACAGCTCACATTCACTATATCCAATTTTTCTGCAACATGTTCATTCTTTGCCCAGAACTCAGAAACTTCAATTTACTTGTTCCACATAAAAATCCTCTTGTCACACTAGTGTAACACACCACTAAATGAGCCAAAACAAAATGGCACAGCCTGTCTCTACTTTATCAATGTGCTGATCCATTTTATTTGATTCTTCTAGCAGTATGCCACTGCAACTGTAACATGTACCAAGACTGCAGACATGTACCTGCAAACAACCAAAAAATTAAGTGTGTAACTTTATTTTTTTGAGGTGATTATTAAACTTTTATGACTACCTCTTATTCCAATATGCCTTTCAGATTCTGCAAGTCTCCTATCCTGAAGATATGAATGGATTGCGGTGGAAAGATGTCTGGTACTGTTGTGTATCATGTTGCTATTAACAACGTATGGCTGCATGAAGAAACTGCATCATTAGCCAAGGAAATACATCACTTCTGGGGCTAATAAATGACAGAAGTGTCACAAGTTCAAAAATTCATGATTTCTTGGAAAGAGCATAGGAAGATTATTGTACATTAGAACTCACAAGATGATAGACATTTGTTTGTCTGGTTTGCAGCAAAAATGGAATATCTCCCATCAAGAAAACAAAGCTGCCGTTGTGGATTTGTGATGCAACAAAACCCCAAGAGAGCCTGACTCCATCTCAGTGACAACATTGTCCACAAGACTAATCTAGCAAATTTTGCATCAAACAAGCTTCCAGCAGCAAAACTACAGTCTTCCTTGTTACGATGGCATGGAGGACACCTTCATTTTCCAGAGATGACTGCATGTGAAAAGCACCCACTAACCATTGAGAATTTCCACCCATTTTTGAGAATGCTTATTGACCATATGTAATTCATTCACATCATCTATGAACTGCAATAATAACTTTTTGAGTAAGTTACATTTTTCATCTTATCTTCCTTCACAATTTGGGTACAAATTCTTCAAGTAAGGTACAACATTCTGGTCTAAGCACAAGTGTTTTTGAACTCCTTTATCACAAAAATCTACCTTTATTTTGCACACCAAGAATTTTATCAACATTACAGAGATATTATCACATAACTTTTATCAGTGGCACAGCTATTTTGATCAATCATCAGGCCAATATATTGAAAGTCGGAAAACTTTCCTTTCCCTATGGGGAATTTTTGGAGGTTCACCAGTGTGGTTTTATAAAACATTTTTAGGTTATGTACACAATGCTGGCCATTAAAACTGTGTCATGAGATGACATGCAAACTTAAAATTGGCTTATAGTGTACTACATGCAAATGATTAGAATTTCAGTACAACTACATAAAGTAAGAAAGTAACATATATAATGAAAGTTTATGTAGAGGGTTTCTCATTCAGAAATAATATTTGAATGTTGCTTGTTTGTGGGAAGAAAGTGTTGTGTCTCAGGTACGAAAGGCAATGGCCTTGCCACAGTGGATACACCGATTCCCGTGAGATCACCAAAGTTAAGTGCTGTCAGGCGTGGTCGGCACTTGGATGGGCGACCATCCAGGCCGCCATTCACTGTTGCCATTTTTTGGGGTGCACTCAGCCTCATGATGCCAATTGAGGAGCTACTCGAATGAATAGTAGTGGCTTCAGTCAAGAATACTCTCATAACGGCCGGGAGAGCGTTGTGCTGACCCCACGCCCCTCCTATCCGCATCCTCCACTGAGGATGACATGGCAGTCGGATGGTCCCGTTAGGCCTCTCGTGGCCTGAAGACGGAGTGCTCAGGTAACGAAGAGAAATGGTAACCACCATGTTTTGAAATTCAATACCAGCAGGACAGAGGCCAATTAAGAATGTGGTCCATCCTTCCATGATATTGTAGCTCATGTACAGGATCTCATGAGTGCAATCTGAATATGGAATCAATGGCTTCAGGAGGGCTGTACTTAATGCCATGCATGATCTCAAGTGACTCACATGATTATACCCTAAAGGTCAGATATATTGTTCACTCATCTGTGCAACATCATACAGTTGTGACATGTATGTTGATTCATGAACTGGACTTGTTTGCAGCAAGACAAGTATCTGCACGGACAATGCAATCATGTCTATAGCACCACAGGCTGTCAGCATTCAAACGCTGTTGTAATTTCTCTTGACATGTTAGCAGAGAGGTACACCAACAGTGATGCACTCAATAAGAACAATAGACACAGAGTGGCACTATGCCATTTTTCAGAGAAGTCACAATAGACATATCTGTGTTTGGAAGCTTCAGAGAGACAGCACTATCACCTTCGGTTTGAATTTCCGGTAATTTGGACAGCCGGTATTACATTTCTGTACCCTATCATTGAAGTATCCTAATGTTATCTTTCAGGAAGAGAATGCAAGATCTCATGTTGCCTATGCACTCCTGACATATCGTGATAAAGAGGGTGTTTGGCTGTTGTTCTGACAATTTGAAAATATGTGGTCATTGGCTGCTGAGAGATTGGCTCATCACCACTTGCCAGGCACTGTGATTGATCAACTATGGCATAGATTTGTCTGAGATACCCGTATCTGTTATCCAAGCCCAGTCTGACTCAATGCTCAGCTGGGTTAAAGACATCATTACTGTCAGAGGTTGCAACTTAGCGTACTGAATTTCAGGCTTTGCATAGCCTCAAATCATCAACAAGTTTAATCAAGTCTTTTCCTACCATACTATATACACACAATAAATGGAATTTAATTGTTTGCTATTCTTCTTGGCAATGCAGTATTAATGGTAAGCAGTGTACTGCAGTGTTTTTCCACATATAAGCAGCAACTCACCTTATCAACTGGCTAATTATTTCTTTGTCTGTATCACAGCATTTAACAATCTTTGTTGCTGTCTTTCCACCTAAGCTGTCTTCTGTAAGTAATACCCAAGATTGATCAGCAAATTTGGAATCACTCATTTTCTCTCTGAATACTCAAATCCCATACCTGAAACGCCTAAAAAATAGTGCCAATTAGGAATTGCTTGCAAAAGTTGTTAGTAAAATAGAAAGGAGGTACAATGATTGCTCAAATACTTTAAAAGTCTCCAAATTTTGATCCAGGCAAACCAGAACCAAAGAAAATGTAAATAAATAGTACACAAATAATGACAGTCTCACAATACAGTGATACAACAATCCTCATAACTAACATGTAGATAACCTAAGTTTTCACATTTCACTTAATGTTTATGTGCTTGTCTATCACCCATTGCTCCACTGTACAGAGAATAGTCATCTTCATTCATTCCATTGTTTGTACATCACACAAGTTTTTCCAGTTTTTAACTAACAAGAGATGTATATACAAGTTTATAAAGCAATATTGTGGACTCAACATACATTTAGTTCCCAGTTATTTCTACTAAGTCTTGTTACTACCCCTCTTATTGCTTAATGATGTTTAAAATATTTTCTGTTGGGGGTCAATGGAGTATCTGTGGTGTCACCGCCAGATACCATACTTGCTAGGTGGTAGCCTTTTAAATCAGCCGCGGTCCGTTAGTATACGTCGGACCCGCGTGTCGCCACTATCAGTGATTGCAGACCGAGCGCCGCCACACGGCAGGTCTAGAGAGACTTCGTAGCACCCGCCTCAGTTGTACAACCGACTTTGCTAACGATGGTACCCGTCAAGTCGCAAGTGATTATGTACCAGTGTCAGTTCACGTTGCACGAGACAGTCGCTCTTGTCGTCAGCAGGACCATAAACTTTTTGTAGACTTTGACATTAACGGCAAAGTGATACCATTCCAGCTCAATACCAGAGCTGCAGTTTCACTGATCAATCAAGACATGTACAAACAGCTGGGCACACCTCCGTTGCGTGCCGCAAATGTTAAGTTAACTAGTTATTCAGGTCAAAAGATATCCCTGTGTTAGGACAGTGCAGCCTTCTTGCAACATACAAAGGACACACAAAACTTGTGTCATTTTACATCCTTCGTTCTTCTTCTGCAGTGAACGTTTTTGGTTTCGATTTATTTCAGTTGTTTAACTTGTCTATAGTAAATCAGGTCTTATCAGTGTTCCAGACTGTGCCTTCAGACAGTGTACCATCGCTATCAAAGTCGGTTGTACAACTGGGGCGAGTGCTAGGAAGTCTTTCTAGACCTGCCGTGTGGCGGCGCTCGGTCTGCAATCACTGTAGTGGCGACACGCGGGTCCGACGTATACTAACGGACCGCGGCCGATTTAAAAGGCTGCCACCTAGCAAGTGTGGTGTCTGGCGGTGACACCACAGTGTCTGAACTGCTTTCTTGTGTCTGTTTCTCCAAGTCTATTACTGAAGTGCACCAGTCCAACCGGTCTTCAGTGTATTATTCAGTGAGGTATGTGGCCTAGGATTTTTGTGTATATAGGCATTCACCCTTTCCTCACATCATCCCTACAGTGGTGTGGATGGATATGTGTGTGTGTGTGCGCGCGAGTGTATACCCGTCCTTTTTTCCCCCTAAGGTAAGTCTTTCCGCTCCCGGGATTGGAATGACTCCTTACCTTCTCCCTTAAAACCCACATCCTTTCGTCTTTCCCTCTCCTTCCCTCTTTCCTGATGAGGCAACAGTTTGTTGCGAAAGCTTGAATTTTGTGTGTATGTCGACCTGCCAGCACTTTCATTTGGTAAATCACATCATCTTTGTTTTATATATATATATATATATATATATATATATATATATATATATATATATATATATATATATATATATATATATATATAAATTGAGGGGGAGCCCCTCCACACCCACACCAGCATGATGGTCAGCTCGAAAAGTCTACTGCCATCTTTCCATAAGGGTTGGTTTTCACTAAAGTGAGGTGTCACATGATGTGGGTACTGCGATGTTTGCGTACATCTGGTTAATGTTAAACATTGGGTCAAAAGTTGAACAAAGGGTAGCAGTTTTAAGGGCAGAGGGATAAAAGTTCCAAGGCAAGAGCCAAGGGAAAAAAAACCTCTGCAATAGTTAGGTCAGGTAGTAAGAGCAGTAGTGGATGTCTTGCTGCCTGTGACAGGTCTTGCAAGAGTAAGCTTTGTTAGTAGTGGGTATCATGCATGTTGATACCTTCAACATTGTACAGTGCTGTTACTCAGTGGCTGCTGCTGGGTGCCAGTGTTGATCTCTCGGTCAGTGTCAGCATACCTGTAAAAGTTAGGTTCATCATCATTTTGTGTCTGATAGATCATATATCACATGCACAGTGTAGGGTGATGTTGGTGTTTTGTTTGTTCATCAATGTGCAAACTTGTCAGTTTCCCTGCCATAGCCTTTTGGTCAGCTTTAATAACAGCTGGCATATCCAGTCAGTGCTGCTGAAATGCAGGGGCTTGCCAAAGTTTGTTGATTGTCGGTGAATGTTAGCTTGTCATAGGTGGTTGTGCCCTAGCTTATGCTTCCACCTATACAAATATTTTTTTGAATAACTTAATATCTACAGTTCAATTCTTGCACATGTAATTTTGATAAAAGTGGCTAGTAGAGAAAATAAAGTCATGGCAGTGTTTGCTGTCACAGATGACTTCCATCAATGAGAACTTGTAATTTGTTTAAATAAAATGTGTCTTGCAGTACTACATTTTGTAACAATTCCTGTAGGCCATTCCTCTTAATAATGTTTGAATGTTGTACATTTGACTATCACTGAAACAGTTCTTTGTTTATTCCCTGTAGTTGTCACAAAAATATGAAGTGTCTATTGAATGACAGAAACAAACATTTTTCTCGCACCATGGAGAAATCAAGTGGGGTGTATGACCAACGTATTCATCAGGACAGTTCAGTGAAATTTGGAGTTAATGGGCTGTGGCAGCAGATGACCAACATGAGTGCCTCTGCCAACAGCATGACATTGCCTGCAATACCTCTCCTGGGCTCATTATCATATTGATTGGACCCTAGACAGCAAACTGGTTATGTGAGTCTGATTTCAGTTGGTAAGAACTGATGGTAGGGTGCAAGTGTGGTGCAGACCCTACAAAGCCATGGACCCAAGTTGTCAACAAGGTGCTGTGCAAGTTGGTGGTGGCTCCATAATGGTGTATGGAACAAACTGGGTCCTCTGGTCCAACTGAACTGATCATTGATTATAAATGGTTATATTTGGCTACTTTGATCATTGCAGCCATTCATGGACTCCATTTTTAGGAATGGCAATGTGTCGTATCACCAGGCTGCAATTGTTGGCAGTTTGTTTGAAGAACATTCTGGAAAATTTGAGCAAATGATTTGGCCATACACAATGCTGGACATGAATCCGATTGAACATTTATGTGACATAATCAAGAGCTCAATTCGTGCACAAAATCCTGCACAGGCAAAACTTTTGCATTAATGGGTGGCTATAGAGGCAGCATGGCTCAGTATTTCTGCAGGGGACTTGCAGCGACCCATAGAGTCCATGCCACGTTGCTACACTACACCAGGCAAAAGGAGATCTGACACACTATTAGGAGGTATCCCTGACTTTTGTCACCTCAGTGTCTATTACAGTTACAAGATTTCTGGATACATTAATATATAACCATGAAGTAAAATAAGGCAGTCTTTTATGAGAAAAATAATTTTTGCTTCTTTAACATATAATGGCCAATTCACAGATAAAGTGGTTAGCTGGTGTTGTTCCAGAGCTACATGCTTATGGAGCCATTGGTGGCAGGTAGCAGCACTTTTTAAATGCAAAGCATGATAAATATTCAAACTACGGAGTTTATAAAATTGAGTGCAGTAACTGTAAATGTTATTATGTTGGTCAAATGGCAAGAACATTCAACAAAATATTCTTTGGACACATGTATGATAGTAAAGAAGGTGGTGCAAGAAACCAACTGTTTCAGTTCAGTCACACAATAATCCAATACAGCAAAACTCCATAATGCAACTGTAAGTTATTTCCTAGATATTTTTGAGGCAATAGAAATCTACAATGAAAGGAAGTAATTGAACAATATGTTGAATGACCAATGTTTATCAGAAACTGGTTCTTTTCTGTTTTTGCCATTTGTATGTAATATTGCACCTGTTAGTACAAATACTTTTAAATAATATGGATGACATTATTTAACATATACTTTTATTTCTTAAGTTACTGGATCACCCCAAAATAGTGCCACAGATATGTCACCTCTAACTTTTTTGTTTATTTTGCATGCTACATTAGTTCAAAGTTCTCTTAAGCATATGAATTTACAGCACCTTCTGTTTAAATTCTTTTATCAGCTGCTGTTCATACTTGTGAAATCCTTGACACAATATACTAAAATGTGGAATCATGATTGCATATGACCCAAACTAGCACTAACAAATAAATGGTGACACTTTTTCTCTATAGTATGATACACCTGCTGTAAAGATGTGAGATGAAGAGAGGAAGTCCTGGAGTGCCCCATCAAACCAGTCAGAAGTCTGATGATAAGGGAAGCAAAGGAATAAGTAGAATAATGAATAAATGGGAATATGGGAAAGCTACTACAAACAGCAAAGTGAACACATTATTATAGCCAAGATAAACATGAACCCAACAACTGCTGTAATATAAGTTTAAATGCCTACTAGCTCTGCACATAATGAACAGACTGAAACAATGTATGATAATTTAAAAGAAATTATTCAAACAGTTAGGGAGACAAAAATTTAATTGTGATGGGCTACTGAAATTCAATAACATGAAAGAGAGAAAAAGGTGGAGAAGTTGTAGCATAACAGGGCTGTCGGGAGAGGGAGGGGGGGGGGGAATGAAAGGGAATGCTGCTTGGTAGAATTTTGTACAGTGTATGATTTATTCATTGCTAATACTTGGTTTAAGAATCATGAAAGGAGGGATTATAGTTGGAAGAGACATGGAGACACTAGAAAGTTTCAGATTGATTATAAGGCAGAGATTTTGAAGCCAGATTAGAAGCTGCGAAACATTTGCAAGTACAGTGAATTATGATCATAATTCACTGGTTATGCCTTGAAAATTAAATCTGAAGAAATTTAGAAAAAGTAGGACATCAATAAAATGGGACCTTGATCAATTAGAAGATTTAGTAGGTGTTGAGAGTTGCAAAGGAATGTTAGGCAATGATTGATTGATACAGGTGAAAGGAATAAAGTAGATGACAAATGGGCAGCCTTTAAAGAAGGACAGCAGAGAATCAAACGAGAAAAAAGACAAGGCACAGTAGAAATCCTTGGATAACATCTGAGATATCAAATTCAGTTGACAAAAGGAAAAAGTACATAAATGAAGCAGTCAAAAGGGAATACAGACATATACAGGGTGTTTCAAAAATGACCGGTATATTTGAAACGGCAATAAAAACTAAACGAGCAGCGATAGAAATACACCGTTTGTTGCAATATGCTTGGGACAACAGTACATTTTCAGGTGGACAAACTTTCGAAATTACAGTAGTTACAATTTTCAACAACAGATGGCGCTGCAAGTGATGTGAAAGATATATAAGACAACGCCATCTGTGGGTGCGCCATTCTGTACGTCGTCTTTCTGCTGTAAGCGTGTGCTGTTCACAACGTGCAAGTGTGCTGTAGACAACATGGTTTATTCCTTAGAACAGAGGATTTTTCTGGTGTTGGAATTCCACTGCCTAGAACACAGTGTTGTTGCAACAAGACGAAGTTTTCAATGGAGGTTTATTGTAACCAAAGGACCGAAAAGCGATACAATAAAGGATCTGTTTGAAAAATTTCAACGGACTGGGAACGTGACGGATGAACGTGCTGGAAAGGTAGGGCGACTGCGTATGGCAACCACAGAGGGCAACGCGCAGCTAGTGCAGCAGGTGATCCAACAGCGGCCTCGGGTTTCCGTTCGCCGTGTTGCAGCTGCGGTCCAAATGACGCCAACGTCCACGTATTGTCTCATGCGCCAGAGTTTACACCTCTATCCATACAAAATTCAAACGCAGCAGCCCCTCAGCGCTGCTACCATTGCTGCACGAGAGACATTCGCTAACAATATAGTGCACAGGATTGATGACGGCAATATGCATGTGGGCAGCATTTGGTTTACTGACGAAGCTTATTTTTACCTGGACAGCTTCGTCAATAAACAGAACTGGCGCATATGGGGAACCGAAAAGCCCCATGTTGCAGTCCCATCGTCCCTGCATCCTCAACAAGTACTGGTCTGGGCTGCCATTTCTTCCAAAGGAATCATTGTCCCATTTTTCAGATCCGAAACGATTACTGCATCACGCTATCTGGACATTCTTCGTGAATTTGTGGCGGTATAAACTGCCTTAGACGACACTGCGAACACCTCGTGGTTTATGCAAGATGGTGCCCGGCTACATCGCACGGCTGACGTCTTTAATTTCCTGAATGAATATTTCTATGATCGTGTGATTGCTTTGGGCTATCCGAAACATACAGGAGGCGGCGTGGATTGGCCTCCCTATTCGCCAGACATGAACCCCTGTGACTTCTTTCTGTGGGGACACTTGAAAGACCAGGTGTACCGCCAGAATCCAGAAACAGTTGAACAGCTGAAGCAGTACATCTCATCTGCATGTGAAGCCATTCCGCCAGACACGTTGTCAAAGGTTTCGGGTAATTTCATTCAGAGACTACGCCATATTATTGCTACGCATGGTGGATATGTGGAAAATATCATACTATAGAGTTTCCCAGACCGCAGCGCCATCTGTTGTTGAAAATTGTAACTACTGTAATTTCGAAAGTTTGTCTGCCTGAAAATGTACTGTTGTCCCAAGCATATTGCAACAAACGGTGTATTTCTATCACTGCTCGTTTAGTTTTTATTGCCGTTTCAAATATACCGGTCATTTTTGAAACACCCTGTAAAAATAAGACTGCTAAAAAGTGAAAAATGGCTAAGCAAGAATAGCCAGAGGACATATGAAAGGATCTAGATGTGTACATGACTATGGCAAAGATAGATGCCACCTGTAGGAAAATGAAAGAGACATTTGGAGAAAAGACAAGCAAACATGTGAATATGAAGAGCTTAGATGGCAAGTCAGTAGTAAGCAAAGAACAGAAAGCTTAAAGGTGGACAGAGTATCTAGAAAGACAATAGTATAGAAAGGGAAGAGGAAGTAAATGAAGATGAAATGGGAGATGTGATGCCTTAAGAAGAATTTAACAGAACACTTAAAGAATTATACCAAATGAGGACTCTGGACTGGATGACATCCCATCAGAATTATTGAAATCCTTGGAAAAGTCAGAAACAATAAAACTATTTCACACGGTAAGCAAGCAAAAAAGTTAAAGGTGGAAGTAACATATAGGAATGCTACACATGAGAAATGAAGACAATACTACAGTACTGAATAGGAAGTAAATGGAGATGAGATGGGTGATATGGTACTGTGAGATGAATTTGACAGCACTGAGAGAGCTAAGTTGAAACAAGCCACCTGCAATATATGACCTCTCACCAGAAGTATTGAGATTCTTGGGCAAGCCAGCCAAGATGTATCTATTCCACCTTATATGCAAGATATATGGGACAGCTGAACTATTCTCAGACTTCAAGAAGAATGTAATAATTTGAATTCCAAAACAGATATGTGCTGATGTATGTAAATATTACCAACCTTTAACAAATCTTGCCTGCAAAACACTGACATGATTTATTTAGAAAGGAATGGAAAAGCTGATAGCAGCCAACCTCAGGGAAAGTAAGTTTGGGTTCCAGAGAAATTTAGGAACATGTGAGCCAATAGATACTCTACTGATTATATCAGAAGACAGGTTAAAGAAAGGAAAACTTAAATTTACAGCATTGGTAGATTTAGATAAAGGTTTTAATGATGTTGACTAGACTACACACTCTGAAAATTTGAATGGACAAAATACAGTGAGCAATAGGTATTCACAGTTTGTACACAAAACAGACTATATTTGCAAAAGTCAAAGGATGTGGAATGGAAGCAATGGTTGAGAAGGAAGTGATACAGGTTTGTAGCCTATACTTGATGTTATTCACTCTGTACATCAAACAAGCTACGAAGGAAGTCAAGGAGAAATTCTGAAAGAGGATTAAAGTTCAAGAAAAAGAAATAAAAGTTTTGTGGGTGCTGATGATTTTGTAATTCTTTCTCAGATGAAAAAGTCCTTGGAGCCAAGTGAATGGAATGGATAATGCCTTGAAAAGAGATTATAAGAAGGTCGACACTAATAAAACATGAGTAATCAAATGTGATTGAATTAAGTCAGGTGATGCTGAGAGAATGAGGTTAGGAAATGAGACTAAAAGTAGTAGATGTATTAGATGAGTTTTCCTATTTAGTTAGCTAAATAACAGATTGTGGCTGACATCAAAAGAATATAAAATGCAGACCAGCAGCAGAAAGAAAATATATTTTGAAAGAGAGGGTTTTGTCAAGACCAGATTCAAATTTAAAATAAATCTTTCTGCTTTTCAGGAGTATAGCCTAGTATGGAATTGAAAGGAGGGCCTCAATCAGTGCAGACAAGAAGAGAAGCTTATGAATTGTTTCGGTGCAAAAGAAAGCTGAAGGTCTGTAGGTCTGTAGGTTGAACATCTAATGAGGAGGTACAGATTTGAACTGTGGAGAAGAGCAAAGTAAAAGAAAGGACTGATTGGTAGGGCTTATTCTAAGGCATCAAGGAATTTTCAGTTTGGTAATGGAGAGAATTGGGTATATGGCTGGGGGCAAGGGTAGGGGCAGGGGCTGGGAGGAGGAAGGGTTGAAAAAAATTGTAGAATGAAACAATGACTAAAATGATGTAAGCAAGTTCAAATGGATGCAAGTCGCTGTAGTTATGCAGAGATGAAGAGACTTGCACAAGGTATGTTAGTGTGAAGAGCTCCATCTAATCTATATTCATACTGAAGACCACAATGATATGCGCACACGCGCGCACACGCGCGCACACGCGCGCACACGCGCGCACACGCGCGCACACGCGCGCACACGCGCGCACACGCGCACACACACACACACACACGGATCTATAACACAAGCAGTTCTGAGGTACCATGTACCAACCACGCTGAAACACCCGTATTAGTATGTGGTGTAGCTTCCATGGATGGCAAAGCAGTAACATACCCTGACAACCAGTTGATCATATAGATGTTGAATACCATACTGGTATATGTTATGCTGTGCTTACTTGACCTGTTCATGTAGTTCTGTAAGAGCTGTTGATTGACAAGTTGCACAAGTCACTTCTTGTCCCATTACATCCCATATGTGTTTGACTGCAGACAAGTATAGAGATTGTGTAGGCCAGGGAAGTTGCTGCACATCTTACAAAGGAAATCGAGTTTCATGGGAAGTATGTGAGTGAGCATTATCCTGTTGGAACAACACATTACCTATCTGTTACAAGAATGGCAAAAGAATGGGTCTACCAACATTCTGCACATATCGTGTGCTGGTTAGCATCCCCTCCAGATACACCAAAGACTAATGAGAGTTGTAGCTTATTGCAACCTAGATCTTAAGGCCTGAGATGGGGCAATTGTGTCTTGGATGAATGCTCTCTATGAGATAGCGCTCACCAGGTCTACATCACACATGTAGATGACCATCACTTCTGTGCAGGCTTAATCTGCTTTAATCACTGAAGTGCTCCTCTGACAGCACCAGTTGAGCAGTGCACATTGATGCTGTGGCTAGATGTGTGCATGCCCATTACTAATAACCAGTTCCCAACAGTTCATTTTGACATTTTTGGGCTCACAAGCCTTCTTATCTGTGCTGTGGTAGCTGTACGATCTGCCACTGCTACCCTTACAAAAATATGACCTCGGTGGGCATCTGTGCTGCATGGACCTCATCTATGGTGTGAGAATGTTCATGTGACCACTGATACCAGCATCACTGCACAACTGACACAGCATGTTCAACTTGTGTGGCTCTTCTCTGAAAGGATCACCCCATCACTCAGCAGACCATAATGTGACCTCTTCCATGATCACACAGTTGGCTGTAGGAAGCATGACTGGGCCTCCATGGCATGTTATCCTGCTTGCTTCACAAGTTGCACTGCACTGGGCCTTTTGGTTGTGAGCATTCCCTACTACACGGTAGATACAGCTGCGATCTAGTAACTATGCTGCTATGCAGTATGTTGGCACATGATGCTGAAACCATGTTTTACAACCCCTGGGTGGCATATACCATCATCAGATAAAAATCATCTTTCCAGGTGCACTAATTTTTTTCTGGCAGTGTATTATAGTTGTAACTAAAATCCTTGCATGTCCATTTTTATATTGGGAGTGTCATGTGATTGTAAGTGTGCCTGGTTCCTCAAAAAACTTGGAAATCCTACATGGGATCTATTGGCTTTGTATTACAATAGCTTTATATTGTAACTGCATTAATAGTTTCATATTTGTCTTCTCTAATGTCTATTAATGTACCCAACATTGTCTATTAATTATAACATATGTTGTAATCTTTGGAAATGCATAGTACATCAATATGTCAAAGAGCACAGTGCCATTTGGTGACCGAATTAGTTTCCTATGAGCCACTTTTTGTCAAATCGTATCAGTTTGCACTAATGATTTATATCAGCAACACCTATGAGATACTTTGTCTCAATCTTGTTTCATGGTATGTCTGATCACGTTAATGTAATTGTTAATGCATGTGTTACATTTCTTTTTCCTGTACTTGATTCCTGTTTATGCAACTCATGGTCAGTCTTAGTATTTCAGTTTACAGTTACATTTTATTAGCAAATCTGACAATGCAAATTTTATCAGTTTTGTTCATTCCATTTTGAAACTAATAACTGCTAAATATTTAAACACATAGCTATTTTTCTGGTACTTCATCTTCTTGTACAGTTGTTTTGAAAATGGCCATAGCCCAAACATACCAGTCAATTAATAAAATAATTGTGGACAAGACAAATATACAATCCAGTTATGACACCGGTGGTGACCTGAACATGATAGTCTTTGTTAACAGGTGGCAAGAATGTTTGTGTAGTTGAAGACTTACAGCACTATAATTACACTCACCTTGGTGGGGATGTTTGATTTGTTAATGCAGAACTGGGAATGATGCTGATAACTGATGGTAGTCTTTGTTTTGCATTCCCCACAATATTATCTATGTGGTCTTTTCAATTTAAGTAGCTCGTAATTGTAATTCATAGGTATTTAGTCGAATTGACAGCCCTTAGATTTGTGGAATTTATCATATATGCAAAATTTATCAGATTTCTTATAGTACCCATGTGGATGACCTCGCACTTTTCTTTGTTTAGTGCCAATTGCCACTTTTCACGCTATACAGAAATTCTCTCTAGATCATTTTGTAATTGGAGCTGATTGTCTGATTATTTTACTAGATGGTAAATTACAGCATCATCTGCAAACAATCTAAGGGGGCTGCTCAGGTTGTCACCTGGATCATTTATATAGATCAGGAGCAGCAGAGGGTCTATGACACTAACTTGCGGAATGCCAGATATCACTTCTGTTCTACTCGATGATTTACTATCTATTACTGTGAACTGTGACCTCTCTGAGAGGAAATCATGAATCCAGTCACACACCTGAGACGATACTCCATATGCACGCAATTTGATTAATAGTCGCTTCTGAGGAACGGTATCAAATGCCTTCTGGAAATCTAGGAATATGGAATCGATCTGAGATCCCTTGTTGACAGCACTCATTACTTCATGGGAATAAAGAGCTAGCTGTGTTGCTTAAGAACAATATTTTCTGATTCCATGTTGGTTATGTATCAATAAATAATTTTCTTCAAGGTGATTCATAATGTTCGAGTACAGTATATGCTCGAAAATCCTACTGCAAATTGAGGTCAGTGATATGGGTCTGTAATTCAGTGGGTTACTCCTATTTCCTCTCTTGAATATTGGTGTGACCTGTGCTACTTTCCAGTCTTTAGGAACAGACCTTTCGTCAAGTAAGCAGTTGTATATGATTGCTAAGAAAGGCGCTATTGTGTCTGCATGCTCTGAAAGGAACCTGATTGGTACACCATCGGGATCAGAAGACTTGTCTTTCTTAAGTGATTTGAGTTGTTTTGCAACACTTAAGATATCTACTTTTATGTCACTCATTCTAATAGCTGTTCTGGTTTCGAATTCTGGAATATTTTCTTCGTCTTCTTTCGTGAAGGAATTATGGAAAGTTTTTAGCAACTCTGCTTTAGTGGCATCATCATCGGTAACATTTCCATCGCTGTCGCGCAGTGACGGTATTGGCTGTTTTTTGCCACTGGTGTACTTTACATACGACCAGAATCTCTTTGGGTTTTCTACCATATTCTGAGACAATATTTCATAGTGGAAACTATTAATAGCATCTCACATTGACGTTCACACTAAATTTTGAGCTTCTTTGAAACTTAGCCAGTCTTGGGGATTTTGTGTTCTTCTGAATTTGGTATGCTTTTTTCGTTGCTTCTGCAACAGTGTTCTGGCATGTTTTGTGTACCATGGTGGATCAGTTCCATCTCTTATTAACTTATGCAGTGTGAATCTATCTATTGCTGTCGATACTGTATCTTTGAATTTGAGCCATATCTGGTCTACATTAAATAACTAGCTTGGAAGGAATGGAGACTCTCTCTTAGGAAGGCACCAAGCGAATTTTTATCTGCTGTTTTAAATAGATATATTTTGCGTTTATTTTTAGTGGTTTTGGTTGATATGGTTTTGAGCCTTGCTACAATGGCCTAGTGTTCACTAATCCCTGTATCTATCATGACGCTCTCTATCAGATCAGGATTATTTGTGGCTAAGAGGTCAAGTGTGTTTTCGCAACCATTTACAATTCGTGTGGGCTCATCAACAAATTGTTCAAAGTAATTCTCAGAGAAAGCATTTAGTACAATTTTGGAAGATTTTTTCTGTCTACCACCGGCTTTGAACATGCATTTTCACCAACAAATCGAGGGTAGATTGAAGTCTCCACCAATTATAACTGTATGAGTGGGGTACTTATTTGTAATGAGATTCAAGTTTTCTTTGAAGTGTTCAGCTATTATATCATTTGAGTCGGAGCGGGGGGGGGGGGGGGGGGGGGGTCGGTAGAAGGAGCCAATTATTACTTTGGTATGGCTGTTGAGTACAACCTCTACCTATGGTAATTCGCAGGAACTATCTATTTCAACTTCGCTACAAGATAAACTACTACCAACAGACACAAACACAACACGACCTACTTTATTTAATCTGTCCTCTGTAAAAATTTCGGCAGAATTTATCTCCGGCTTTAGCCAGCTTTCTGTTGTTCCTATAACGATTTCAGCTGCAGTGCTTTCTATCAGCGCTTGAAGCTCTGGTACTTTTCCAACACAGCTACGACAATTTACAACTACAATACCGACTGTTGCTTAGTTGATTCTCGTTGTTTCCTTGCCCTGTACCCTTTGAGACTGGAGCCCTTTTGATCTTTCCCAAGACTGTCTAACCTAAAAAAACTACCCAGTCTACGTCACACAGCCCCTGCTAGCCATGTAGCCACCTCCTGGGTGTAGTGGACACCTCATCTATTTAGCGGAACCCGAAACCCCACCACCCTATGGCGCAAGTCGAGGAATCTGCAGTCTACATGGTTGCAGAACCGTCTGAGCCTCTGATTCAGACCCTCCACTCGGCTCTGCACCAAAGTTCAGCAATCAGTCCTGTCTACGATGCTGCAGATGGTGAGCTCTGCCTTCATCTCGCTAACAAGACTGGCAGTCTTCACCACCTCAGATAGCTGCCGGTAACTAGAGAGAATCTCTTCCAGTCTATAGCGACACACATCATTAGCGCTGACATGAGCCACCACCTGCAGTTGGCTGCACCCTGTACCCTTCACAGCATCTGGAAGGACCCTTTCCACATCTTGGATGACTCCCCCCCCCCCCCCCCCCCAGTATGCACACGGAGAGCACATTGGCTTTCTTCCCATCCTTAGCTGTGATATCCCTAATTTGCTCCATCACTAACATTGGAGCTCCCAATGACGAGAATCCCACCCTCTGCACTTGTCCGGACCTCTCAGAAAGACCAGCCACTGCCGCAACAGGCGAGGCCGCCCTTGCTGGCTCAGAAGTACTTTCAGCAGTGGGCAGCACCTCAGACCTGTTATGGAGGCATAAGGGTACATCCTTGTGGCCAGCACCAACTTTCGCTTTCTATCCAGGGATTTGCGACCCTGCCACGGTTCGCCAATCATCGTGAGGCAAGTGTCAACCATCAGGGACGTCCGAATCTGAGGGTACAGTGCTATCAGAGATCCCAAGCGATGCTACAGGTTCCAGAGGCGTCAAAGCGCTCGCCTCGGGTGTCCCAATGTCACTGTGGCCCAGGGAAACAGCCTGGAACCTGTCGACCACGGCCAACACAGCTTCCAGCTGTTTACAGCCGTTGGCCAATTCCCCCTGAATCCGTACGCAACAGATGCAGTCCCTATCCATCCCTAACAATTTTTTTCCTCTCTTTTATCTCACAAGCCATTCAAAACAAACAGATGACTGATGACTACGCGAATTTACACCATACGGGTACTAAAACGTGATGCTACAACTCTCAAATACTATAATACGCGCCAAATTTGTGAATTAAACCATGCAAGTACCCAAAAACACGCAAAGAAATTAAGAATTAAACTATGAAACAAATAAGTGAGCTAAGAGTACGACTTGCTGCTGGCTGCTGCTTATCCATCCAACGGCGGCAGGGAGCTCAAAGAACAAAGGGCAGTTTGGCTTCCAAGGTAGCAGACATAATATCAACAATAACAGAGTTTCTATGAGGTGTCTGAAGCACTTGACAGGGATGACAGCATTACAGACATATTTCTAGATGTATATAATGTTTCGACACTATTGACCATAAGGAATTATTGAACATACTACAAGTGCTAGGTATCACTTCAGACAATACCAAATATTTTGTGAAAGGCTTTTCAGACCATTATATACTAAAAAGTGTTCCTCAGAGGACCTAATGGCTCAATTATATTCTTAACATATATCAATGACATTCCATACAATGTAAAAATTGAGAAAAATTTTCTATGCTGGTGACTGCAGCATCATAATCATTGATAATAAACCTATTTATGAAAAAGGTGGGAGATGTAATGGACTACAGGTCTATTATAATTTCCCATTGCATTCCAAAAATATTAGAAAAATATGATATAAGAGAAACTTATGGAACGTGCAAACAAAAATAAAATCTTGAAATACAGGATGATGTAACAAGCTTTTCAAGAAGAGCAGTTCACTAGAGACAATCTGATATGATAAGGAATACAAAAACCAGACAAGATCTAGGATTTAAAATCATAAATGAACAGATCGAGGAGTATAGAAATGTATGGAGAGATTATGTCACAAGAATGAATGAAAATAAAATGCCTAAAACAACAATTATTGACCAATAGGAGGTGGAGAGATCAAGTAGAAACTAACAACAGACAATAAAAGCATTGAACAAGAGGATGTAACAGGAATATGCCTAATATCTGAAGAAAGGAGGCAAAGAAAAGAAAATCATATATAATGAACAACACAGATTAAGAATTAAAAGATCAACAATAAGTTATTATTAGATACTTAGCCCAAAGACAGAAAACAAGGATCAGCATGAGAGACTTTTTTGACACAGTGGATCATTAAGATTCTGCTGTCAAAGCTTGCATAGTATCGTATTTGAGGCCTGGCTAACAGTTGGATCAGACCCTTTATGAGTAATCATACAAAGGCAATAATAATAATATCATTTTACTTATTGGTCTGGTGCAAGTTTTTCAATTGGGCATGAGTTTTGTGACTTGTATGTTTGTAAGCACTAAGCGCACTGCTGTCAACCTAGACAGTAATTCTGAACACTTATCAAAGTACGATCTAATTAAATGTGGTATTCCATAATGGAACTTCCGTTCCTGTTGTACATTAAGTACTAGTAGTAGTTTTACACATTTGTAGATAACTTTTATGAGGGTGTTGGATGTGTCATGGTATTGAAATTTAAGAACAAGTAGGAAAACAATTAATATATTCAGGTGTTTACATATTTACCCATCTAGTTTCACAAGGATGATATAAGCTTAAATGCGGATGCTGAAGAAAATATTGTACTTGCAGATGACACCACATTTTCCAGAATGGAAAATAAGGTAGATTTATAGCAATCAGGAAACACAGGCATAAAACATCTTAACAACTGGCCATTGAATAATCAATTTATAATAAACAATAATAAACTCTGTTCCTAAAATTCCACAATTCTGAAAGCAACGATAATTTTAATTCTGTGTCAGTTCAATGTAGAAAACCAACAGTTTCAATCTGATCATTTCAGATGTCCTCTAAATTTGCTGCATCCAATGACCCAGATAAGTGATGGAAAACTACCAGTTTTTAGAGGTATATGGCAATTGTGAAGGAAGTTACAGGCCAGATAGTATGGAAGTTGTGTAAAATCGACACACATCTGTCTCAACACAAATTATTATAATTCTGGATCTAATCTGGATGCAGCAATATTATTGAAAAGGTACTGGTAATGAATATATCTTTACTTTGTTGTTTTCCATCTCTTATCTGCATGATCTAATGCACCAAATTTGAAAGAAATCTGAGTGGGTCAGGTTGAATAGTGTGTTGAATTGACAGGGAACTACTCACAGGGCCTGTGTACATTTGTCTCTATCAAAGATGTGATTAAATAGGTTATACCGTGCAGAAATCATATTACTGGCGTTACAATTGCAAACGAATTTAAAATGGAAGACGTATACAGAAAATTTGATGCAAAATTAAGGAAAACTCACTACCTTCTGTGCTCAATAAAATCCCGCTGTGGTAAGAAAACAGTAAAAAACGAATATCATGTCTACTTTCGTTCTCACCTGAGATATGGGATCACTTTTTGGGGAAATTCAAAAGAAGCTTTTAAAGTATTTAAATTGCAAAAATAAATAAATAAATAAAAGGCTATCGGAATCATATTTTGATGCAAATCTAGAGATCCACATGCGAACAACTGTTTCAAGAGCTCTGGTATTCCACGTTCACCGTGCATAAACTTTTATGTTCTTTAAAATAAAGAACATTGCACACAATATGATATCCTTTATCACTATACCAGACAAAATGAAAACTTACATTTGACCATGGTCAACACTTCCCTGTGCCAGAAAGTGCAATATTTTATCTGCTCCAAGTTTGTTGAAAACCACATAACGGTTCAGACAGCCAAGAATGTCAATTAAAGTTCTATGTTTCCTGCTGTATACCAACATTCTTGATTGATTGATGTAGGCCTAAGGTATTAATTTTGATTTTTTGA
This sequence comes from Schistocerca nitens, assembly GCF_023898315.1. NCBI lineage: Eukaryota > Metazoa > Arthropoda > Insecta > Orthoptera > Acrididae > Schistocerca > Schistocerca nitens. The sequence goes on along the minus strand of NC_064615.1, from coordinate 1,109,218,041 downwards.
TTTGCATGCTTGGCTACGTACAGCGTGGGAAGGAAAAGATAATGCAATATAAATATAGAAGGAATAGCGAATGTGGTAAACGTCTGACATACCTGTCATCCACAGCATTTAATAAGTCATCGCAGTGCGACACAAAACTTCTAAATACAGGTCGAAAAATAATAAATAAAATTATTCTCTCTTAAAGTCGACTTTGATTGGTGTTATGTACATTAAAATAAACAAGCGAATCTGATGGATTGAACTCCATTCAGTGCAATTCCATTAACATGACGTTACCTATTATGGTAATAGTCAGTGAAAATACGTGATGATTGCTCTGAGGGACGATGGCCGTCGGCGTATTTCGGCTTGTGACCAGATATTTGACAGCGCCGGCTGGCTTCAAAGGCGTCAGACATCCTTCTCCGTGATCAGCTGTTACATGAAAAGAGAAAAATACAAATTTTAACATGTACCGGTTAAACGGTTTGTTTGTTGTACATATACTGGGTCGGCAGTTGCAAGCTGCGAGCGTCACTGATAATGAAGCTCACTATTTTCAAATTTTTAGTGAGTTAGTTAGTTTCGAGATGCGTCATTTCGCAAGATAAAAATTTTATAGGTGACTCAAAAACTCGAGAATTCTGTTAAGAATGAAAATTCTCTTCTCCCGATTCTACTGGGGTTAGGGGTGGGGGTGTGGGGGGAGAAGTATTCCCTCTTGCTCTCCCCATCCCTCATCCTTATGGACGTCCATGGTAGTTGGTGTCATTGTAAGGAAATGTTTAGAAAATTGGGTACCCTTACTGCCCAAGTTCGTGTATCAATCTGTGGTGCTCATCAGGTAAAACATTAACAAGTATGTCACAGATAGTTGAGCTGTGCAGCGGCTCGTGTTGGTGCTGTTTGTAGGTTTCCGCCCTCCGTTGGAGGCCAGATGGTATCGTTTAGTTGGCATGGTGGCGGCTGTTTGTCTTCTTCTCGCGTTGACTGGCGCCACTCGCTTTCGCATGCGTTGCCTGTCCGCTAGTGGCAGCAGCGGCGGTTATCGATATGTAGTAACTGTTGCCCTATCTTTGGGGCGACGTCGTTGTTTATCCGGGCCGTGTGGACGGACTAGTTCGGTTGGGGACTCAGGAGGAGCGAGGTCAGTGCAGTGCGGGAACACACCGGGAAGGCTCGTGGCAAGCATGGACTGTCCAATGGAAGGGCTGTGGTCACGAGGGTGCACGACCTCGTCATAAACCGGGTCCAGCAAGCCTTAAAATGAGTGCATTTCAATCCAAGCAGAGAAACCATCATTATCATATCTAGCGATTCTCCAGTGACTTGGGTTCGTGTTGCTGCTCGTAGTGTCGCCGAGGCGAAGAGCAGCGAGTGGAGTGCTTTCTACTCCGGTGGTAGTGGCTCCTTTCTCGTTCCGGGCGCTCTAACCACAGTATTCTGGGGACATAGTGCAGATCACCGGTTCTGGCTTTGGCGTGTTGTTCCATCGTTGCATTTGGTTTATCGGACGTCAGGTAGCTTCAGCAAGGTTCACCCGTTTGGTGATCAGTTGCTTGTTTTTTTTTTTTTTAATTCACTTCTTCTATTGTATTTGCTGTTTTACAGAAGGTTTCTAATTTTTTATAAAATTGCCGTTCCTGGTGTGTAAGGCCATCAGCCGTGATTGTGGTCATTTGCCTTAAAATTCTAATTTGGTGTTTGTATTTTAGCAGAAGGCCTTAAAACCTTATTTACTGCCATTCCTGGCGTCTGATGCCTTCTGTTATGTTTGTGGCGACTTGCCTTTAATATCTCAATACCTGTAATTTGTAAGCTGCAGCGAGTTTTAAACAATCCTTATTTATTGCCATTTCTGGCGTGTAAGGCCTTCTGCCCAGATCACAGTGGCTTGTTTTTAAAACATTAGCTGTTGTATCTGTATTTAGTGGTGAATTGCTAAATTGTAGGTCACTGGAAACACTATTATTTACACAGTTTTTTATTCCTTCATTAATAACGTGTGGTATTTTATTTATTGTTGAGTCTGGTATTACTAGTTTAAAATAAATTTTGTGTAACTTAAAAGGCAACCAATAATAACTGATTACGGCCCCATCCACAATCGTAACCGAATCCTGCCTTCCCTTGACTATCAGGTCTCAATAGTTTGCACACATTCGTGGAACAAAATCTATTTGGGACTTATCAGTGCCAAGGAAAAACAAAAACAAAAAATTCTAAACAGCATTTTTGTGAAGGATTAAAATAGGGTAATAATTCTCCCAACGAAATGAAAGAGATAATTAAAATACATTTATTGCATACCATTAAAATTGCTGCTACACTGTAAAAAATAGCTTGGAGAATTCAGAGTGCAGATTGTGGCGCACATTGGAAGAAACGATCCCTGTCATCAGGTCCAATGATTTCAGATACAGACGGAGAAGGTTGAGATGTCCAGCCTTATTCATTGAGTTCCAACGAAGCTCGTATTCTGCAGTACAATACCCAGAACTGAGAGGGGTGGAGGGCTCTGATTCCGAGCCAAGTATGCACAATTAAAGGCTAAGTTTTTAGAAACGTAGTGATTATCTCCATTTGCGACGTACAAGTTTGAAATTTGGATCAAAGGTATCTGCGAACTTCCTCTGTAATGGTTTAAAAGCTTGGAACCCTGCGATGTCACCCTAGGTTTCGGCGACGCTTGAAAGGGCAACGTGAAAAAAAAAAAAAAAAAAAAAAAAGGCCAGAGCTCAGACGTTCACGTGCGGGGTAAGGTGGGTTGATGATGTCACATTGGCAACAAATTTCTCCACAGTTCATAGCAGTACCATCGCGGACGTGTCACACCATGGGAGGATAGCCACTGTAGCGCCTACTTTTCATTTCTTCCAGGAACTCACTGAAAAATCTTAACACGAGCTTTAATAGAAAAAATTAATTCTAGCATTACTGAGGACGAGGAACCGGGGAATATGAATCATCCGCAAGCTTCACTTTAAGTTTGCATTTATTGCAACACAACCAGTTAAAACACCAACAATTACGTGTTGCAATTGATTGGGTAGGTCACAGCTATACTGACAACAATTTACACAAACAGATTAAGGCTTGCAAATTTAGAAATTTTAAATTACACGAAAATTAGGGAATAAACAAACTGGAGAACAACTTGGTTGAGATTTGACTGGTATACATTATTGAACTGTAACACGTTTCGACGAGATAAATCGTAGAACACGGAGAACTAAGCAAATTCACGTGTTACAGGAAACCGAACCAGTTAGTTTAACTTGAGAGTGATATTTCAGTGGGCTTACTTAAACATTAAATAAGACATTAAAAGGGGCATATACATTAAATCATGGAAATAGCACAATAAATTTAGAGGAATCATAAATATATATAAACAGGCTTCTAACATAAACTCGACCACAATAAGTTACTCTCTAGAGCTATATAAAACTATCATAAGATCAAAGGAGTCCTAATGGACCAGTGCTGGCCTAAAGCTAGCTTGAGGAATTAAATCCCTCCCTAAGCCTGAGGCAGGTAAAGAAAGGGTAAGCTTGGCCTCCACAAGGTGCTAAACTCATTGATTGAAGTGATTGGCTGAAGAACAAACAAGTCACGATAGAAATCGTAACAGTCACCAGGAGCCGGGCAACTGTAACGAAATATAGGAAGAGACCTGTCAATAAATATTTTACTGGCATTCACACTTCCAGAATAAGGGTAGAAAATAGAAGACATTGTAGTCACTGAAGAAATGAGAGGACTGGAATGAATCGAAGAAAATTACTGTTAATTAAGCTAAGTAATAAATTACATATAACCCGTATGACTGTTGCGAGTGCTGTGGCACTTAACAGACCATTAAAATGACAATGTGGACAGAACCCAAAAAAAGAGAAAATCGCATGTAAAAACCCCATTTCACGGGCGGAACAAGTTTTACATAATTTAAAGTATAAAATAGTTATTTAACTAATTAACTAAAATCTCATAGAAGATTGGATAAACAAGTTACACAAATACAAATTTAAGCCACAGTTATCTTGATTGTTTGACGTGTGTCGTGAGTGGTATGAGACGTCCTGGTTATCGATTCAGACAAACCTAGGACTCAACCACTAGACCACAAGAAATCATTTCTAAAACATTGGGCTGAATATTAACACTGAAATGAACTCAACAGCTCACAGCGGAAGAAACGGAAAAGAATACTAAACCGTCTGATAGGAACAGTCAACAGTAGTCACGACGAATAACTTCGGCAATATGGCCGGGTTGCTGAATCACCGTTTTAGCGGAATGTGAATGTCAATCACCGCTAAAAAAAGGTGTATGATAGGTCTTACTTTGTTTGATGCACACTCTGACGAATAGCTACCGGTACCGGGACACGGTCTTGCTTCCACATCGGCAACATAGAGGAAACAGAACTGACAGAATACCCAGAAGGTCTTGAATCAGACAGTTCTACACGTCCCGACGCCAGTAACCTTATCGAGGCCACGTCCACACTAGAGCATGGAGCATCGACAACGGTCCCACTACTCGCAACCGCTCCCCACCGCCGGCCTTCCCGTCAGCCCCTGCTGTACATGCAACGAGGAACCGCCCCACGCACAGCACACAGTACCCCCTTGGAATCGGTAGTAAACAAAAGATGGCTCGTGGCGGGAACTGAAATTAACGCTGCAAGCGACATTGAGAGGGGGAGGAATCGAACTGTGAGGAACACACAGTTTATACCAGTGACAGAATTAAGTGCCGTAATCTCATCTTTATGAATACAAACTGATAGCGAATTTACTTGGTTAGGGTATGTGAATTTATTGATTTCAGTTTCTGTATAAAAACTTAGCAATACTGCTTTGCTTCTTCCGATAGGTTTTATTTACATTCTTTGCTAGGAAAAACGAACTTATTAAGGGGCTCCTGAACGCCCTATACTTGCAATGTTAAAATAACGCTTATAAATTACATCTTTCGTCACAAAGTATTTGAGGTAGGAAGTTGAACTTTTTACAGATTATTTATTGGAATATGGGCTACAACTTAACACAGGGATTTTACAAAATTTTAGTTCAGTTATTAAAGATGATTTTTTTTTCAATTGTAATGAAAATCCACAACATTTTTTTGCTATTTTTTATTTATATATTCAAAAATATACAGTTTTTTGGAAAAAGCCTGTGTTAAATTATGCAGAAGGTACTGTGTAGCATTTACTGAAAGTTTGAAACAAATATGTTTGGAAGATCCTTAGAAAACATGTAATTAGTATGAGAAAATAAAAGTTTTGGGAGTCGAGCGACAAAGATTGGATTAACTTTTTAGTGCATTCCAAGTCCATAGGATGGGTTATCTTCATCCTCTGCAAACTCCTCCTCCAGCTTCCTCTTGTTCCTCCTCCTGTTTACTCTTGCTTGTATTTCTAGACTCTTTACAGCCCTGTCTGCAGCCCGAAGGCGTTTCTTGTCTAAAGCAAGCATCGCTCGTACCATGTTAGAACCTATCTTCATTCCCATATTTCTAAATACCTTTGGCTTTCCAACATTTCTCCTTTTCTTAAAAGCCTTCAGAGGATTTCTAATAACTTTACTTTTACTCATTATTATACTTCAACAAAACAGAGACTCAAGAAACAGAATTAATTACGAATATTTTCGAGATAACGACAGAGTAAATAAACATGAAACAATCGACAATCACACCAGCGATATATATTGAACCATCACAGGTTAGCCACAACACATACTTTATCTCACATCGCCGGCCGCGGTGGTCTCGCGGTTCTAGGCGCTCAGTCCGGAACCGCGGGACTGCTACGGTCGCAGGTTCGAATCCTGCCTCGGGCATGGATGTTTGTGATGTCCTTAGGTTAGTTAGGTTTAAGTAGTTCTAAGTTCTAGGGGACTGATGACCTTAGAAGTTAAGTCCCATAGTGCTCAGAGCCATTTGAACCATTTATCTCACATCACTAAAATGTACCTGATGAACACGGACGTTAATAATAACACCATTTGACAGCAGTTTAACAGCGCCACAGTGGGTCACGCCCATGTAGAAAACATTTCAAAAAAAAAAAAAAAATTAAAAATAGTTGTAGTCTTCGGAATTGAACTTTTCATGTTTTTGAGCCTTTCCGGAGCCCCTTAAGTTTGCTTCGTGACTCGGGTGCGTATCCGTTACATTTTGATTTCGTTTTGTTTACGAACAAAAATGCGGTCAGTGTGAATTGTGAGGCGTGACTTTCTGTGGATCGAGAACATCAGGCTTTAACTCGCTCATTGCAAACTCATTCCGTAAGTGAGGGTGCGACATACCTCTGATGGAGAACATAGTGCTTTATTTTGCTCCTGAGAACCGTTCACTCGCAGAGGCTTCAAGTTACTCACAGAAGCAGATATACTGAAGGGAAGAGGTGCAGGCGAATGAGATTTTATACCCCAAATCCCATTTATTCCTAACAGCTTACTAGCTCGCTTTAAATGTATTCAGTTGCTGATGAGCTTATTTTGTGCCACGATCATAAACAAAGCACAAGACCAGACGCTGCGTTTTGCGGGCGTGGACCTTAGTGTCAATTGCTTTTCGCACAACCAGCTCTATAAGTCTCTCTCTCATGTTAGTGAATCAAACAAGATCTTCGTTCATGTCTCCAATCGTACTACTTCAAACGCTGTGTACAAAGAAGCTTTAGAAGTCAAAAAGAAATTCGACGCATATGAAGTCTTGGGCACAGCTATAAATAAATAGACTGGCAAAGCTGTGTTTCACAGCTAGTCATTATAATATTTCAACATAAAATGTGCAAAATGATATATGAATAATAGAAGCGTCAATACGCGGCAAAATCAGAAAGTAAACGAAAGGTCAGTCGCAAAATAGGATTAATGCACACGTTCGTGGTGTGACGATGTATCTATTTAACATCTATTCATTGGTTACCACATACTATACTCCCATCCAATTTGATATGGAAGCGCGAGACGAAGACCGGCTGACCTTTACGTTCCGAACAAATGCAAAATGTGGATGGCATTTTGTAAAGTTTAGCTGTTTCCTTTTGCATTATAGACAAAGTGTTCACAATTGTTATTACATTATATGCTGATTAAGTGATTATGTAATTCACTATAAAATTTTATGTATGTAGTAATGAACATTGTCCTTAAGCAAATAACAATTCAAGCTCATCAGGATACTTATGAATTTATTGAGTTCTGTTAACAATTTTTTACTCGCAGAAAGGCATGATTTGCAATTTTTTCGCTGCTGCAGAACCAATTTCGTGCATCCACAAAGTCTGGTTAGAAAAAAATATCGCTTGTAACATCCTAAAATTAAATATCAATTTCAAAATAGCGTTTAACTTTTGACCCCGTAGGCTCTGCATCCTGCAGTACTTCCATGTTTTTACACATATCTAAGTAATATCATCAGTGAACAGGATCCTATGTAAGGAACAGTTGGTAATCTGTCACCTGCATCAAATGGTTCAAATGGCTCTGAGCATTATGGGACTTAACATCTGTGGTCATCAGTCCCCTAGAACTTAGAACTACTTAAACCTAACTAACCTAAGGACATCACACACATCCATGCCCGAGGCAGGATTGGAACCTGCGACCATAGCAGTCCCGCGGTTCCGGACTGAGCGCCTAGAGCCGCGAGACCACCGCGGCCGGCCCACCTGCATCACAAGTTCGCTAAAATCAGGCGAGTCGTAGGGTAACCTGTATATGGCGTCAGCGATAATGTTTTCACTGCCTTTTAAATAAACAATTTCAAAATCATATTCTCGCGAGGACAAACACCCACTGCATTAATCTCTGGCGGAATAGCCTACAGGTTAAAAGAAAACTTAAAACTTTGTCCTCGCAAAACATGTTGACCAAAGATAAAGTAATTAAACTTCCTAAAAGACCAGACCAGGGAGACGACCTCTAATTATGTGGTCCAGTATGAACTTTCACACTCTGTTAACACCCTACTAGCGAAGCCGATGACAGGAATTTCCATTCGGCCATCAACATCGTCTGTCTGAAATAAACAAGATCCAAGTCCTGAATGGATGCATCTGAGGCAACACAAAAATCCTTTCCCATATGGGGATGGTGTAAGATCTCAGCGTGGACCAGCGCATTTTTAATTTTGTGAAAAACTTCCTTGCAGAACGGAGACTAGGACGAGGGAGCATTTTTCTTTAATGCAGCCAGTAGTTCTTGAAGTTGATTCGAAATGAATCGCGTAAATAATGACATCAAGCCCAGAAACCACTTTGGTCGTGGGCATTTGGCCTTAGCTTGTATCTTGCCTGGGATAGGTTCTATACCTGGCGGAGACATGATATGTCCTAAAAATTTGACCTGTTGTTTACCGAATTTCACAGCCACTCTTTGAAAACCATTGCAAAACTTGCCCTTAACTAGCTTCTCCCAGGAAGCTGCGACTGTTGACAAATTATCAACATAGATGCTAACACTGTCTAACAAACCCAGCCTGAGAGCGCTGTCAAGGGCCATAATAAATATGCCAGAGACAAAAAAACAGTATATTTCCTAGAATCCTCTGGCTATGGGATCTGCCAGTATGATTATTGGAGATAGAATGCGGATAGGAAGTTCATTCCACAAAACTTTTGCAATAACTCTTTGAAAGCTTCCAGATGGGTTTGTACAGGCATGATGATTTTGTTTATGTTACGTGCTTCGAGAACTAGACGCATGCCACCTCCTGGCTTCACTATGGCTTATAACAGACAGCAGTTGGAGAGAACGAGATCTCAACAATGTCCCGCGCGAGCGTCTTGCGTAATTCTTGTTTCATCACCTCCCTCCTGGCCCATGGGATTGCATAGATGCGATCACAATAAGTGTGATGCAGGACAACATTCTTGTGACTGATGATGCATCCTTTCACAATACCAGGCTTCTTATAGAAAACGCGTACATATATCATCAATAAGCGCGTAAGTTCATTCTTTTGTTGCACATCAAGGTTTTCAGATTCCTGAGCCTTGGTGTGAATTTTGTTTACATCGGGTGGATCATCATTCGTACTGACTAACAATGGTTATGCTTCGGTGTCGGTAAAATGACTGTCTGCCCCCAGTACATTTACACCAACTAATTTGATCGACAGATCCTGCCATAATCTGCCCTGATGTTCTGTGATACGAATTAATTTTAATTTAGCCTCCTTCTCATTAACAAGAAGGGTACATGTTTCATGTTTGAGATTGACACACGCATTCCCCCATCTTAGAAACTCCATCCTCACCAATCAAGGTACTGTTAGACCCTTAACCACTAAGAACATGCACTCAGTCGCTCTGGCCTCAGATTCTATCAAAACCAATACCTGCTTGTCTACTTGTTGCGTGCAGGCACCAGTAGCTCCCGACACTAAACAATTCTGTACTGGCAACGTCGGAACCTTAGTTCTTCCCAAAATTCTATGAGGGAAATGAGTAACTGTCACACTGATACTATTTCTGGTGTCAATAGCCGTGGTGGCCACAACTCCTCCGACTACACCATTCACTGCCGCTTGCACCTTATCTACTCAGACTTCCCTACGTGGTATCGGATCACTACGCAGTTCATCACGGATATCTTGATTATAATTATAACGAAGCATGTTCGTCGGATCACAAGAAGACCGCATTTAGTTTGACGCATTGTTCGTTTGTGGAGGCCACTCGTCCATGCACTCCACAATCTGTATTGCCTCATTTCGCACGATTTGTGACCATCCCGTTTGGTGGCCTCGGCTCGCAAACAGGTTGGTTCCAGCCGTGATTTCCGTTCGGTGGATTATTATTCTGTTACCATGGTTACCATGTTTTTGCCCCGATGCCCACTGCCCTGCATGTGATCCATTCCTGCCATTCTGGTAACCAAGATGGACCCTATTATTCCGGATTCTACGTTATAATCCTGCGCCGTTATGTGTCTGCTGATTTCTGTTTATGTTTTGCTGCGAGTCTTGGGTGGGAGGGGTCGCACCGTTGCGAACAGAGCCTGAGCCACGGTGCTCAGTGCGAGGGGACGCTTTCATTTGGTAAGAGGATATTTCCGAGAATTTCGAGAGATTGCGGCGCGAACGGACCCGGACGGGGTGTGGAGACTGGCCCAGAGTCAGCCGACTGGTGCTGCCTTGGTTGGCTGCGGCTGTCTTTCGCTGAGGTGGTCCGTGGAGCTGCGAAGTGGTGGCCTCGCGTCTATTGATGGCACGGTGGACGTTGCCTGATGGGACCAATTCCGGCCATTGAAAACGGTGAGTGTTACGAATGTTCGTGAAGTGGCGAGTTGGATCACAAGCTGGTTGTGAATGTTTATCTCGAACTGAGCTTAATGCTTTGAGCTGTGTACACTGGTTAACGGTGTCACAGGTGCGGTCAGCTGAATTACGTGGGCTAGTCTGTTGAGAGTCACAACTGTAAACGCTCCCTTGCTGCGTCGTACTTGTTGTAATTACATAGATTGAACCTTATGAGTTCGGACTGGCAGTAACTTGGTACATTCAGCTTTCATTCTTGTCAGACAACGGAGTAACCTTGTGTCAATGTTCGTATGCCAAGCGCCCCTTTAAGCAATATAAGCTTTCGGTGTGGGCAACTATTACTCCTTAGTAATGTTATAAACTTAGTCTGTTTTAGTGCACTACTCTTCGGCTCCTGTAATTGGTCTCCTTTCCCACCAAGTTGCTGGGAAAGCAACTGAAGTTATTATGGTTGTCCAAACGGTCTGGGCCGAACAGATGGTGGAGGAAGGAAACTGTCCAATGCAAGAACCGTATTTGTAATATTGCTATGACGAAGAAGTACGTTGGCACCTTGGCCTTTGATTACGGACTAAGCTATGTACACAGCAGTTGTGTTAAAGTTTTTATGTTTGAAGGTTTCCGTTAAAGTGCCTCGCTTAATTTGCTTGCCACTTGGCAAATGAACTGTGAACTGCATTTAAGTGTGTGGCTAGCACTATTTTCTTACACTCTGTGCGAGTGCACGAAATTCATTTCGAAGTTGGTTTTACGATTGTAGCCAGATGTGTGTCTCGAGAAATGATTGTTTCTGAAATTTGTGTTCGTATTCTTGATGTTATAAATTTAAATAGTCATTTTCTTAACGCCAGTATTAGTTAGCCTTACGTTTTAACACGAATTCAGGGAGTTGCTAGTAGTTCAATATGTTGATTGCCTTAATACCTGCTAATATGTAAAGCAGACATCTTACTCGAAATATCAGTACTCTGAATTTTTGTGGAATTTGTTAACGCTATTTATGATTCAGTGTTTCTTTAAAAAATTACATTTAAAATAATGATCTATCAAAATAGGGTATCTGAGATTGATCAAGCTGAGTGAGATCTTAAAAAGAAAAGAAAAACATTCTCCTTAAGATTTCAAATTGTTAAATAAATTGTCCGTTAAAACATTTAAACCGGTAATCAAAATATCCACGGGTGTGCTGCCGGTCTATAGTGTCCAACGGGCACAATATTTCGGCGATCATACATGTCGCCATCATCAGGTGAACTGACGGACTGAGCTCCTGTGAACGTGCCGGCACGGAGACCCGTACGCTATGGCTGCTCAGAGGGAACTGGGTTCGGTCGCGGCGGCGGGGGATTTAAATACCCTCCGCCCGCGGCGCGCTCCCTCCGCCGTCCGCGCCCCGCGCCACGGTCGCGCGGTGGAACAGATTGCGACGGCGTCTGAGATGACGTCGGTGTGATGGCTCTGTCCGCCGTGGTCGTCACAACTATACGTTTGCTCGATTTACTCTTGATTAACCCAATCGCTGGTTCCCAAGCCTTGCTAAGATTATAGCCACAGTCACGGTTTATGAGGTCGTCATTGGTGCGAATTTCGATGGCCTCTCTAACAACGCTGTCCCAGTATCTCGACGTCTGTACCAGAATCCTCGTGCGGTCATACTCCATGGCGTGATTTTCCGACAAACAATGTTCAGCAACCGCCGACTTGCTCGGATACATCAGTCGAGTGTGCCTCTGGTGTTCACGGCATCGATCCTCGACGGTACGCATCGTCTGACCAATATACGACTTGCCACATTGACACGGAATCTGGTACACGCCGGCCATCCTCAAACCGAGGTCATCTTTGGCGCTCCCCACCAGTGCACGAGTTTTATTTGGAGGACAAATCTATTCCACCGCGCGACCGTGGCGCGGGGCGCGGACGGCGGAGGGAGCGCGCCGCGGGCGGAGGGTATTTAAATCGGCCGCCGCCGCGACCGAACCCAGTTCCGTCTGAGCAGCCATAGCGTACGGATCTCCGTGCCGGCACGTTCACAGGAGCTCAGTCCGTCAGTTCACCTGATGATGGCGACATGTATGATCGCCGAAATATTGTGCCCGTTGGACACTATAGACCGGCAGCGCACCCGTGGATATTTTGATTATCAAATACGCCGGGAGAAACTCAAGAATCACATTTAAACTGGTGTTACTGCTGTGTTACCCTTGAGTTCTCATTCCACACCGCAGTCCTCGTGCAGGCGTCTACCTTCCCCTATGGTACAACCCTTTTCAGCGCTCTTCGCCATTGCCGTGGCTGCAGAAATGCACTGCTGGCGCGCCACCGTCTCCGTTTGTGTGTTGCATGTCGTCATGGATTAAATCTAACGCGTCGACGACAGACAGACAGAATGCCCTCAATGTTCTCTTCCGGCGCGTGAGTTAACTTTTCACGTTTGTCCATCGGTAATTTGCCTATTTTTATCTCCCTCACATCCATTGGTGTGACAGGACTATTCCAGTATCGCGTCTTATTAATGTACCCCTTGAAATATTTTCGACGGCTCCCTTGCTCAGAACTGAAAGCTTCCCTTCCTAAACGGGCTTTTATGTGCGGTAATTAATACTTGGCCAAGAACACCTGCTCGAACTGATCGCATGTTCGGCGGCTGCTGTGGCCTCAGTGCAGATTCGCTTTGCGTATAAGCTGCCAGGAATTGTGTTTTCTGGCGATCTGGCCATGATGTAGGCAACACTCTTCTGAAACTTCTTGTAAACACAATGGGATGTGGGAATTTCTTCTAAAATCGGCGGTGCTTCAGTCATTCTTCTTCCAACAACACCACAGTTAATGTCGTTGCCTCCCACACGGGCTCCAGTGGGGAATTTCCATACAGACTGTGAGGTCCAGTATGCTGCGGTGTTATGTTGTTTTCTCTCACCCCCGCCGAATTATCACGCAAAAAACGGCTGTGGAGATGTTGCCACGCACGGCAACTTTTGTGTCTGTCGGATATCCCGATTTAAGTCATCGACTTCTTGCCGCCAATCAGGCAACTCGTTTGTTAAAAGATTTTGTATCAACCGAGTTCATTGCGAAAGGTTCGCCTGATGTTCTCTGTTCGCACGATACCTCCGCACCTACAACTTGCACTGCGGCGCGTATTTCCTTCTCCGCCTTCTGAAGTATGTCCGTATTGCGTTCAGAAATCCATTCATCAAAAACTTTATTCAATTTTTCAGCTTTAGCAGCGAGATTTTGCTGCATCTTGCGATCTTGCTCAAGGCAGAGATCGTTAAACTGCTTTGTCAAATTTGACATTTTTGTTCCCACAGCTGTCTGGATATCTTTCATCTCTTTCACGTCTTCAGATGATCTTTTAACTTGATCAGGAATCGCACGGTATGGCTCCATGAGTCTCGTGATCTCGATTCTGCTCTGCGTGAGACTTACATTTAATTAATCGTTCAAGTTTGTCACCACAGTATCAAATTTCTCGTGCATGATCTTGAAAGTTCGAATATAATTCAGTGTTTTACTCACTAAATTTTAAATTTAATTCATTACTTAAGGCTCTTGACACGTTATCAAATTTGTCTTGAATATTTCTCGTTAAATGTTCATATTCTGAATTTGACTCAGTACTTTGTGCATTAAATTTTTTCTTGAATATTTTTGGTTAAGTGTTCAAATTTTCAATTTAATTCCGTACTTACGTTTCTTGAAGTCTTTGTAGCCAAGTCGACACTTCGTATTGTAATAACCTGACTCAACATATTTGCTAGCTGTTGGTAAAATTCATTGAAGGAGGCAAATGGTTGCTCAGTTTGAGCAGTTGTTTCACTCGTTCTCTTTTGCATATTCTCTGACTCAGATAGGTTGTAAACATTTGCGATTCCGTGTTCCGAAACGTTCGTTTCGAAATCCGTGCTCGCCGTTATTGGATCGGCAGCACTGCTGCCCTTGACATGCGTTTCTACATGTAAATCTACACCTACCACAGATACTCCGCAAGCCACCGCACGGTGCGTGGCGGAGGGTGACCTGTACCACGACTAGTCATTTCCTTTCCTGTTCCACTTGCAAATAGAGCGAGGGAAAAACGACTGCCTATATTCTTCCGTATGAGCCCTAATTTCTCGTATCTTATCTTCGTGGTCCTTACGCGCAATGTATGTTTGCGGCCCGAGAAGCGTTCGGCGGTCAGCTTCAAATTTTCTCAATAGTGTTTCTCGAAAAGAACGTCGCCTTCCCTCCAGGGATTCTCAATTGAGTTTCCAAATTGGTTCCGTAACACTTACATATTGTGCGAAGCTACCGGTAACAGATCTAGCAGCCCACCTCTGAACTGCTTCGATGTCTTCTTTCAGCCCTACCTAGTACGGATTCCAAACACTCCAGTAGTACTCAAGAGCCGACCGCTATAGCCGAGCGGTTCTAGGCGCTTCAGTCCGGAACCGCGCTGCTGCTGCGGTCGCAGGTTCGAATCCTGCTTCGGACATGGAAGTGTGTGATGTCCTTACTTAGGTTTTAGTAATTCTAAGTCTAGGGGACTGATGACCTCAGATGTTAAGTCCCATAGTGCTTAGAGCCATTTAAACCATTTGAAGTACTCATGAATAGGTCGCCCAGGGTCCACTACTCGGTATCCTTTACTGGTGAACCACTCTTTCCTAAAATACTCTCAACAAACCGAAGTCGACCATTGGCCTTCCCAACCACAGCTCTCACATGTTCGTTCCACTACATATCGCTTCGCCACGTTACGCCCAGATATTTAAACAACTTGACTGTGTCAAGCAGGACACTAGCAGTACTGTATCCGAACATTACATGTCTGTTCTTCCGGCTCATCCGCATTAACTTAAATTTTTCCACAGTTAGAGCTAGCTGTCGCTCATCATACCAACTAGAAGTTTTGTCTAAGTCGTCTTGTTTCCTCCTACAGTCACTCAACTTCGACAGCTTGCCGTACATCACACCACCATCAGCAAACAACCACAGATTGGTGTCCAGCCTCTCCACCGAATCATATATATACTGGCTTCTTTTTTTTTTCTTTCGTTCCACCCTGTTTGGGGTACGCTCTTTTTTTTAGGGCCCAGTATTTCTTCATTCTTTCTGATCTTCTTTTCCTCACTTCTTCCGAGATGCAGGGTTTGGCTTTTTGTGTAAATTTGTCTTGGAACCTTATGTTTTTATCTTTAGTAATTAATTTAGCTGTTCGATCAATAACTGAATTTTCTGAAATCTTTAATATTACTAGGTCTTTCGCAGTTTCTTTAAACCAGTTGGGTTTCGTTTTGCGGTTACGGAAAAAGTCAAAGATTTGTTTAGTGAATCTGTTGGAATTCATTCTGTGAAGATGATCATAAAAATTTATCCTCCTTTTTCGCATAGTATCTGAAAGTTTTTCAATTTTCTTGTAGAGGATTTCATTTTTGATGTATACTGGCCTCTATTACTTAAGAAGTCTTCGAGACACTCACATATCTGCGGACTTATTCCATATCGTAGTACCTTCGTTAACTGGCCTGCAATAGGCCACCGTGTCAAATGCTTTCCGGAAATCTAGAAATATGGAATCTGCCTGTTGCCCTTCATCCAAAGTTCGCAGCATATCATGTGAGAAAAGGGCAAGCTGAGTTTTGCACGAGCGATGCTTTCTAAATCCATGCTGATTTGTGGACAAAAGCATCTCAATCTCAAGGGAGTTGAATATATTCGAACCGAGAATATGTTCAAGGATTCTGCAGCAAACCGAAGTTAGGGATATTGGTCTGTAATTTTGCGGGTCCGTTCTTTTACTCATCTTATATACTGGAGTCCTTCTTTTTCATCGCTGGTATTCATGTTGGAAAATTTTGGCATTTACAGTAGTAATGACTTTAAAGGTGACATTAAAAACGGTAATGAAACTGAGATGCATAATGACAAAGTACTGATATCTTAATATTATAGGCAGCTACAATAATGTAAAATTGGAAATGGATGACTGAAGGGCGGAGCTAATCATTAGAAATGAAATATGCCATCTTGACGTGGCGCAGAGCAAAGGCAGACATATATGACAACTTTCGGCAACAATGAAAATTGACTTTATAACGAAATTAACACTTATTACACAAACGATTGAAAAAATATTCCAAAAATAGGCTACTGAACAACTGCTTAGAGCCATCAAACGTCTAAAACAGGTGAAGGGCGTTGACGTCCTTTACCTTCTTCACAGATGTTTTGTACAGCTTCGTGAGAGCCCAGAATTTTACAATATTTGTATTTCATTCCTAGCCACACAAGGAGCTTCTCATTAATAGTCCGATTTTTTCCAATTACAAAATTTTTCACCATACCATTTCCCAAAATATGGTAGATGAAATATAGAGCACAGGACAGATTAGTACAAACGAAATTTTGTCTGAGCCGACGTTGGGCGCCACACGTTACTACCCATAAACAGATTCAAAGAAAGCAATTTCAATTATTCAAAATAATTTTTTTTTTAAAAAAAGGGTAGGTGTTGAGCGTATTGTCGTCCGCAATACGTACGGCTCAGCTCAGTAATACAGCCAATGTTTTGTACCGAGTTCGTCGTGAAGCTCAGAACGGAACTTATAAGGGAAATTAGCCACCATCAAGAACTTTTAAATGTTCGTAGGGGCTGCGTCCGACTACTGCGGGCCGTACAGCGACATCATTGTAAGTAGACGAATGATCCATTCATTCTTTGCATAGCTTACGTGAAAATCCTGCAGGACACAAATAAAATGACCGGTCCACGTATCACAGGGACGTATAGCGTAAGACGCAATGAAAAATAATGACTGAACACGAAAACTGTTCGGTCATTGACGCCAACTAACAATGTGTCTCCGACGCCTCTGTTACAGCCACGATCCTCTCAAAACACGTCTTACCAATTAAAAATCCTATGAACGTGGAATGGTTTTTCTTCGAAACAAAAGGCAGAATAACCATAAGTTTGCACTATATTAAGAAAACGTAATTGGCATTTACATAATAATCTTTACAATGAGCACAGAAGAATGGCGTCCGTACCCTACGAGAGCAAGACAACGAAAATTTAAACTCACAACATATAAGAAAACATCCGATGTGCAAAAATATCAGCCGAATGAAATTAATCCAACGATTAGATATAAGGGTTTAGGAGTCGATGCAATAACGTAAATGCGTAAATTCAAAGGAAGAGCACAGGTGCATGCTTTACAGTTATTTCACAAACAGTTCATACATACAAAATAGGATGAAGTAAAAAGTAATAATAATGAGGGACGTATGTTCGCAACTCCACTGCAAGCTATCCTTTGTAGCAATGGATGTCACGCGGGATAGCCTACTTGCCAGGCGGAGAGACTCCGCTAGCACTTCAAGTGGTCTACTGCAGAGGTCGCCGGCGTTAACGGGAACTATGTTGCATGTGAGCAGTCACATGGAACCTGTAGTGCACGGTTTCGTGTCACTGCACAAACCAGGATATAAGCCGCGCAGTCACAGTTGCAGTTGCATCGAGCAGAGCAATTCCATTCGAGCTCACCTTCTAGGAACATCAGCCTGTTTGTCAGAGGAGTGTCTGGGCCCACTGCCAATGAGTCCAACACGGGATCAACAGCGCAGCGACAGTGCAAGACATCGTCACAGAGCAGTGGCTATGCCAGGAAGAAAATAGTGGTGTTCACCAATCATTACTTATTCTCTGAACTGGAGCCTGGCACATGTTGGGACTATTTGTACAACGATCATATGAAAGTCGAGGATTTGTCTTACTGAATAAATCAGTGTTTTGGATATAGATGTTATTTCGGTAGTTATAATCTTTATGTGTGCTTCGTACTGGGTGTTGGGAGTAGCGCCCCTGTCCACACAGACATATTGAGAGGCGTCAGTCTTGTCTGGGACTCCTCTAATTTTTAATTCAGTAGTTCACTAAATTAACGTCGAGTTTCCGTGAGTTTGTTTTATTTGATATCAGGTTAATTTACAAACAGATTATGAAGTCCACGTGTATTGAGTTTTTCAGTTGATTTCGTCTCCTTACTTTCCTCTTGCATTTAATGTAACAACAATGCACGTGCTACAATAGGCGGCGGGCTAGCATCCGCCAAAAGTTATGCAGTCCCGTCCTGGCAGAAAGAGGGGAATTTATGACAGCCTTCCTGTTCAGTAAACTGCTGGGCTGAGAGTGTGGGACGAGGAGGCAGGCGTTATCTGGTTGAATCAGCTTCTGGGGCGCTCTGGTGGCCATGGCACCGACTGTCGCTTTGCTCACGGTCTGCAGATTTCCGAGAGGATGCTTTCAGAAACGGGGAGCGAACAATTCAGTGAGACCCTCTGGATAACAAAACTGGGCCTTCAGCGGCATTAAGCTGGCCCAAGAGACGACAGAAAAACTGTTGACTAAAAATCGTGATCCTTAGGACTTTTCCAGAGTCTCATGAAAGCATAGGCCGCTCAGTGTTGCATGATTGGCTTTTGACGTGCATTCTTGTGAGGAAGAAACTCGACACCTGCTTGAGGGGTGAGTTTGGCGGGCGTCTGCTTCAGGCGAGAGAACGTTCGGTAGGCCTTACTGTGCTCATTATACTGGTAAGAGTTAAATATTATTGTCAATTCTTTTGGTTGGGATCGACGTCTCGTTTCTACCTCACGGCTGAACGTGGAACAGGAAAAAGCATGTTTATTGGAGCTCAGGCAGTGAGCCACGTAGAGAGATCCATTCTGATTCCTTGTTGAGAAGTGAGAAGTCTTACACTACAATCTGGTTTGTAGACAGCAGTCACTCGTATTCGGAATTAGGAAGTTTTCGGTAAGTAGTAGCTTGCCTCGATTAGAGACAGAAGTCTTCCATCCTACACTGGGTGGCAGAGCGAGCTTTGACCATCAGCATCAAGAACTTGCGGAGACATACGCAAACGAAGCGAGTGTGCGACTTGCAGCCACATCGTGTCGTCTGCAGCCATAGTGAACGAGCTAGCTGTGGTGAGCACCGCGTGCAATCCGAAGCTTTGAGTCAGCAACAAGGGGTAGGACGGTTAGAGTTCAGGTTAGGCAGCGTGGGGGTTATATAACAGTATATCTGCTTAAGTGGACCACGTTTGTAGTTAGTGGTCTTTTGACCCTTGCTTCTTGTATTGTCTGAGTCGCGTAAGCACAGTTAAAGTCGGGGAATACTTGTCGTTGAGTCATAAGGAAGCTAACTGCATTTTTTCCTTTAACCATAACGACCATGACCTTTCCTCTACATCTGCATCCACATCTACATGGATACTCTGCAAATCATACTTAAGCGCCTGGCAGAGGGTTCATCGAACCACCTTCAAAATGATCCCTGTTATTCCAGTCTCGAACAGCACGCGGAAAAAACGAACCCCTGTATCTTTCCACGCGAGCTCTGATTTCCCATATTTGATTATGATGATCGTTTCTCCTTACCTTTCTGTCAATGAAACGCAGTCTTCGGTTTGCCTTCCCCACAACATTTTCTATGTGTTCTTTCCGATTTAAATTGATCATAATTATAGTTCCATGTCATTTAGCAGAATTTACAGCCTTTAGATATGACTGATTTATCGCGTAACCGAAGTTTAACGGATTCCTTTTAGCACTCATGTGGATGACCTCACACTTTTCATTATTTAGGGTTAATTGCCAATTTTCGCACCATAAAGATATCTTTTCTAAATCGTTTTGCAATTTGTTTTGATCTTCTGATGATTTTACTAGACGATAAACGACAGTATCATGTGCAAACAACCTAAAACGGCTGCTCAGATTGTCTCCTAAATCGTTTATATAAATAAGGAGCAGCAGAAGGATTATAACAGTACCTTGGGGAACGCCATCTCGATGATTATCCGCCAATTGCTACGAACTGTGCCCTCTCTGACAGGAAATCACGAATCCAGTCTCATAACTGAGGTGATATTCTACAAGCAGGAAAGTCACTTGTGCGATACAATGTCAAAAGCGTTCTGAAAATCTAGAAATGTGGAATTAATTTGAAATCCCTTGTCAATAGCACTCAACACTTCGTTTGAGTCAAGAGCTTGTTGTGTTTCACAAGAACGATGTATTCTAAATCTGTGTTGACTGTGTGTCAATAGCCCGTTCTCTTCGGTAATTCATAATGTTCGAACGCAATACAGGGTGGTCCATTGATAGCGACCGGGCCAAATAACTCCCGAAATAAGCACCAAACGAAAAAAATACAAAGAACGAAACTTGTCTAGCTTGAAGGGGAAACCAGATGGCGCTATGGTTGGCCCGCTAGATGACGCTGCCATAGGTCAAACGGATATCAACTGCGTTTTATTAATTAGGAAACCCCACTTTTTATTACATATTCGCGTAGTACGTAAAGAAATATGAATGTTTTAGTTGGACCACTTTTTTCGCTTTGTGATAGATGTCGCCTTAATAGTCACAAACGTACAAGTACGTAGTATCACGTAACATTTCGTCAGTGCTGACGATATTTGCTTCGTGATACATTACCCGTGTTAAAATTGACCGTTTACCAATTGCGGAAAAGGTCAACATCGTATTGATGTATGGCTATTGTGATTAAAATGCCCAACGGGCGTGTGCTTAGTCAAAATTAAATACTTGAGACAATATATGGAGCTACAGAGCTGTACGGCAATTGTAAAAAAGTTTTTTGCTCTCTAAAAGGTTTTCCATCCACATGCTGAAGGTCGCTCGAAGGCGAGTGGCTCTGGAAACTGGTTATTGGACGAACCAGTAGAAAAACGCGATTAACGGCAACAAGCATTCTAAGGAAATCTCAACAATAACAGCGAATCACCAGTAATATCATTGTTCTCGTAACACATCAACAGCTACGTGTACACAAATTTGAACTTTAAATGACATGACCAACGTCGTCGTTCTGGACCTGGATTCAAACCCAGCACCTGTAGCCATTGATAACTAAGCTAAGCTTTAATAGTGCCTTATTGAGACCAGATCATTAGGCATAAAGAGACGTCAAGTATAGACCTTTGCACCAGTATCAATTCAGATCCTGAAAATAAATGACGAAAATGTTTGTACTGAACTGGGAATCCTGTCATAACAGTTACCGTCCTGGGAACTACCCCCAACGATGTTTAATATGGTGTCATTCACAAGGAACAAGAAATGCTCATGTTTAAAATTGAAATGCCATCATATAAAGCTTGTGACAGGAATGCGAACCCAGCACCTAATCGGATTGTTAACGAAGTACAGTCATGCTCTAAAGTATCCGAACGACCTGGATTGCATTTCGCCTGATTCCTATGCAACCCACATAACGCAGCTGTCTAGCAGGTCCTCTAATCGCTCCTTGATACAGTCGTTTGACTATTGAAAATGGTTCCAACAAGTCACCACTAGAAAACACTGCTCTGTATCGCAATAACTCAGGATGTAAAGTAATACCACGATACTAAAAATATCAGGGAACACCTCATCACAGATAAGACTGACCTTAAGGTTTGTAAGCTCGCATTTATTGCAATAACTGACATACCTGAAATGTTAGCACTCTCATTATTACGTCAGATAGGTAATGCACGTAGTACGTTCGCCGTATTCATGATTTCCTCTTCAAAGTAACATACTATACTTGTTATTTAACACAAAATCTCATTAAAATTTACGTTATTCACGAGCAGCTAGTTGAGAATATGTATGAACTTCAAATGACACGACAAACCGCCTCGTTCTGCATATGGATTCAAACCCAGGTCATGCAGGCTAGGCCGCGGTGGCCGTGCGGATCTAGGCACTTCAGTCCGGAACCGCGTGACTGCTACGGTCGCAGGTTCGAATCCTGCCTCGGGCATGGGTGTGTGTGTGTGATATCCTTAGGTTAGTTAGGTTTAAGTAGTTCTAGGTTCTAGGGGACTGATGACTTCAGATGTTGAGTCCCATAGTGCTCAGAGCCATTTGAACCAATCATGCAGGCTAAGATTTCGTGGTTGACTGAAATTAACAGTCATTCCTGACTAGGCATAAAGAGAGTGAAATACCTCGATTTTAGACAGTATCAGTTAACAAATATCAACTTTAAATTACATAACGTAAACATTTTTAACGGACGCGAATTCCTACCCAGCATCTATTGTCCCAGTTAACGAACTACGAGAGATGTTTAATACTGCTTCTTCACAAGTAACTTACTTGAAATGCAGTGTGGTAAAGCTTCGTGATGGACAGGGATTCGAACACAGAACCTAATCGGATTGTTATCGAAGCACAATCAACTTTGACATATCGGATTTTCTCGGCAGTAGCTAGATGTACTAACTGAAATGGACTCCAACCCGGCACATATCGCTGTTATATTCTAGAGAAAAGGAACGTTAAGTATGGGTTTGTTATACCAGCAGCGACATGTGAGCATGTTTGAACTAGAACTAATATGACGAAGAGTTCAGTGCTGACTAGGAATCGAATCCCACACATATCGTTGTTGACTACACACAAAGAGACGTCAGCTACCGATTTTTTCTCCACCAGCAGCTCGGAATAACATCCTTGAACTTACAGTGATCTCGCAAATAGTTCTATGTCTTACAGGGAGTCAAAAACGTCAGATATCGTTAGTGTTGACAACGAATGAAAATGCATTAAGGGGCTCAGGAAAGGCTCAAAATCATGAAACGTTCAATTTTTACTTTTTTGCGTTTTCTGAATCTGCAGACTATTACCTTTTAATAGATATATAATTTATTCAATTCCGAAGACTACAACTATTTTTAAATTTTTTTTGAAATGTGTTCTACATGGGCGTGACCCACTGTGGCGCTGTTAAACTGCTGTCAAATGGTGTTATTATTAACGTCCGTGTTCATCAGGTACATTTTAGTGATGTGAGATAAAGTATGTGTTGTGGCTAACCTGTGATGGTTCAATATATATCGCTGGTGTGATTGTCGATTGTTTCATGTTTATTTACTCTGTCGTTATCTCGAAAATATTCGTAATTAATTCTGTTTCTTGAGTCTCTGTTTTGTTGAAATATAATAATGAGTAAAAGTAAAGTTATTAGAAACCCTCTGAAGGCTTTTAAGAAAAGGAGAAATGTTGGAAAGCCAAAGGTATGTGTTATTACTGTAAACAATAAAGACGATAACCAAGTGAGTGAACCTAACCTCTCAAGTACACCTGCCCATAGCAGTCAAAGTGGGAAAGAAAATACTTCACAGAAGAAGCTTGGTTCAATGAGTGGAAACTATGAATGTTTTATGGGCGAATCGGATGTGAATGAAATATTTGATATGTCGGTTCTCAAAGGAATTTTTTCAAACTGTGTAAGATGTATTCATTGTAGTGAAGTTGATCTGGAACTCTCCATAATAAAGCACGTAGGACTTGCTAGTGAAATAAAACTGAAATGTGATAAGTGTTCATACATGAACCTTTTGGAACAGTGTTGCAGTAACTGCAACGGAAGAAAATGGTAGCAAAATCTACGAACACAACAACGAGCGATGCTTGCTTTAGACAAGGAACGCCTTCGGGCTGCAGACAGGGCTGTAAAGAGTCTAGAAATACAAGCAAGAGTAAACAGGAGGAGGAACAAGAGGAAGCTGGAGGAGGAGTTTGCAGAGGATGAAGATAATCCATCCTATGGACCTGGAATGCACTAAAAAGTTAATCCAATCTTTGTCGCTCGATTCCCAAAACTTTTATTTGCTCATACTAATTACATGTTTTCTAAGGATCTTCCAAACATATTTGTTTCAAACTTTCAGTAAATGTTACACAGTACCTTCTGCATAATTTAACACAGCCTTTTTCCAAAAAACTGTATATTTTTGAATATATAAATAAAAAATTGCAAAAAAATGTTGTGAATTTTCATTACAATTGAAAAAAAATCATCTTTAATAACTGAACTAAAATTTTGTAAAATCCCTGTGTTAAGTTGTAGCCCATATTCCAATAAATAATCTGTAAAAAGTTCAACTTCCTACCTCAAATACTTTGTGAGGAAAGATGTAATTTATAAGCGTTATTTTAACATTGCAAGTATAGGGCGTTCCGGAGCCCCTTAAAAATAAAAATTATTATGCACCAGCAGATAGGTGTTCTCATTCTAGAGCTTGATAATTCATAATGAAAACCTTAGTACCGGGCCAGGATTCTAACCCATTCAGGCGCAATGGCGCCAGCTATGGTCACTTCCCAGCCCGCTTTAGGATCACATGGGCTCGTCTTCTTCCTGCTGGTAATGTAACTGAGATTTGGCAACAACGCAAGGTATGTTTGGCAACTCTGTGATCGACGAGTTACTTCCTGGTGTGCACGGAATTAAGCCTCAAAGTTCACTTGATTTATCGAGTCATTTCCATTGAATAACCTGAGTTGTTATCGCTTGAGGTGTAACAGAAGGTTGTAAATTTACGGTTTTCAGCCGAGCAAAGTCATTGAACGTGGCAATCGCAACTAATCTCGTCCTGTAAATAGTGGTTTACGAGTTCTACCCACTATTGGCCTCGTAAGAGGAAGGCGCAAACCATATCTATCCGCTATCTCTGTGTTGGCGTGCTGACCTGTCGAAACGCAACTGTTATGGTTCGCGGTTACAGCCTCGCTGAATGTAACGTTTTTATCCCTTCTGTGTAAGAGCTGCAAGCAGTCAGATCAAACTATGATAAGCAAATAGTTAGAAAATACTTTCAGCTCATAGTGCAATGGTGAAAAACGTACAATGCTGCACAACAGGTAACGCCTATTTCCGCTGCTGACAAGCAAATTTTGGGTTTCTGGGAACACGTAACTTTATTTATGAAATGCCACGTTTGCATACCTGTTGAGTAAGACACAGCATACCATTTAAACATAGACCAATCGAAATCTAAGTGAATAATGTTTTACTAATTCGTGCAGATAGAGGCACGCTTGTGTACAGGTACACAGTTTTGTTAAAACAGACTTTCGTCGTAAGGGTATCGTGGGTAGTTTTATTTCATTTCTTACAATACAGTGCACAGTTTTCGTAAGGTTTCTTTTAGTGTTGTTAAAACAATACTAAACATGAGAGAGAAATTAATCATCAACGATATATGCGAATTCTCTGATGTTATCTGTCACAGTCTGACAATGCACATGCAGTTTATTGATTACATGCATGTAGGAAACTTGTTGTGAGTTAATGCTGTCAGACAAGGTTTGAAGAAGAATAAAATGCCACTACCAGACGACAGCTAATGTTGGAAATACTTTTCTGACTATTTTGGCACGGTGCACTCTCCCCATACATAATACAAAAGCTTCGAGACGCATCTGCTGCCTGGCCGTCTATTAAACCTGAAAAGAACAAAATGACGCGGAAATTAACCTTTTTTCCACATGCGACTATTTTGGGTTGAGAAGTGAAGAGAATTAAATTGTGAACTTCAGCAGACAGCAGAATTGCGTTTTAAAAAAAATGTAGTATCGACGTCTTATCAACAGTGAGCGACGCTTACCACTGCGCTACTAACTGTAACGCAACTACAGCACCTCTGGAAGTGAACAACAGTTCCTCCAGAACTTCGGCATTCCACAGTGCTGTGAGATAACGCATATGGCCGGACCCGGACTTCTGAGAGACAGACAGTTACAGCATTTCTTTTGCACTGCACGATGGTTTCAACAAACAGATAGCGCACTAGAGTAGCTCAAATGGAAAGGAACACTTCCTATTTAAATTTCTACATCCTACACTGTTGGCAGTTCTGTGTAGGCGGCAGTTACGTTATTTTATTTCGGTGATTACAAAATAGAGTCGAATGTATGCACTGGGTAGCCAAGGTAGCTAGTTTATGGCGATTCGGTTAACCAAGTAAATGAATGTACTGAACATCCAGCAAACCACTACAGGGAGCCTGTGTGTCAGAATTCTCAACTTGTGTGCCGCAACGGTCTTATGATAGAGAACTGAGTCGTAGAGAAGAGGGTTTGGTGGTCTGTTGGACTGATGATAGTTTTATATGATGATGGTCTCGGTTCGATTCCAACTTCTGCCGATGTTTTTTGATAGGGAGAAGCAGATTCTATTCTCTTCTGGCTACGCAAAGTGAAGAAGGTATAATGGCATTGTGGTCTGAAAATCACAAAAAAATGGTTCAAATGGCTCTGAGCACTATGGGACTTAACATCTATGGTCATCAGTCCCCTAGAACTTAGAACTACTTAAACCTAACTAACCTAAGGACATCACACAACACCCAGTCATCTCGAGGCAGAGAAAATCCCTGACCCCGCCGGGAATCGAACCCGGGAACCCGGGCGTGGGAAGCGAAAACGCTACCGCACGACCACGAGCGAAAATCACATTAAACATGATATTCTTTCTCTACCAAGTAGATGTTAGGTGGAACCACAATAAAGTAAGGAGTGGTGACATGTAGAAACTCTGTCACCAGTAACCTGTCTTATACTAGTTATTTATTTCTAGTGATGAAACAAACCCTGTGTATGATCACAGGACACTTATTCCGTCTTTTATTTGAGCTTCTGTATGTCGATAAAATTGGTTCTGAACTGGGAATGCAACTCAGACCGCCCTTAACGCGGAATTTGATCCCTTCGTGACAATACAGCTCGACTACAATTTGTTGTTTGTTCAAAACTGCAGATTCCTCAACATCTCCCCATATTGCGCGTGAATGGGTTCGACTCCTGGCCCGGTACTAAATATTTCATGATGTGTTATGAAGATCTACCATGAGAACACCTATCTGCTGGTGGATAATAATTTTAATTTTTAATGCATTTTCAGTCGTTGTCAACACTAACGATATCTGACGTTTTTGACTCCCAGTGAGACACAGAACTATTTGCGAGATCACTGTAAGTTCAAGGATGTTATTCCGAGCTGCTGGTGGAGAAAAAATCGGTAGCTGACGACTCTTTGTGTGTAGTCAACAACGATATGTGTGGGATTCGATTCCTAGTCAGCACTGAACTCTTCGTCATATTAGTTCTAGTTCAAACATGCTCACATGTCGCTGCTGGTATAACAAACCCATACTTAACGTTCCTTTTCTCTAGAATATAACAGTGATATGTGCCGGGTTGGAGTCCATTTCAGTTAATACATCTAGCTACTGCCGAGAAAATCCGATATGTCAAAGTTGATTGTGCTTCGATAACAATCCGATTAGGTTCTGTGTTCGAATCCCTGTCCAACACAAAGCTTTACCACACTGCATTTCAAGTAAGTTACTTGTGAAGAAGCAGTATTAAACATCTCTCGTAGTTCGTTAACTGGGACAGTAGATGCTGGGTAGGAATTCGCGTCCGTTAAAAATGTTTACGTTATGTAATTTAAAGTTGATATTTGTTAACTGATACTGTCTAAAATCGAGGTATTTCACTCTCTTTATGCCTAGTCAGGAATGACTGTTAATTTCCGTCAGCCACGAAATCTTAGCCTGCATGATTGGTTCAAATGGCTCTGAGCACTATGGGACTCAACATCTGAGGTCATCAGTCCCCTAGAACCTAGAACTACTTAAACCTAACTAACCTAAGGATATCACACACACACACACCCATGCCCGAGGCAGGATTCGAACCTGCGACCGTAGCAGTCACGCGGTTCCGGACTGAAGTGCCTAGATCCGCACGGCCACCGCGGCCTAGCCTGCATGACCTGGGTTTGAATCCATATGCAGAACGAGGCGGTTCGTCGTGTCATTTGAAGTTCATACATATTCTCAACTAGCTACTCGTGAATAAGGCAAATTTTTAATGGCATTTTGTGTTAAATAACAAGTATGGTATGTTACTTTGAAGAGGAAATCATGAATACGGCGAACTTACTACGTGCATTACCTATCTGACGTAATAATGAGAGTGTTAACATTTTCAGGTATGTCATTTTTTGCAATAAATGTGAGCTTACAAGCCTTAAGGTCAGTCTTATCTGTGATGAGGTGTTCCATGATATTTTTAGTATCGTGGTATTGCGATACAGAGCAGTGTTTTCTAGTGGTGATTTGTTGGAACAATTTTCAATAGTCAAACGACTGTACCAAGGAGCGATTAGAGGACCTGCTAGACAGCTGCGTTATGTGGGTCGCATGGGAATCAGTTGAAATGCAATTCAGGTCGTTCGGATACTTTTGAGCACGACTGTACATAAAATCAGAAGTTAAATATCAAATGTTTTCACCAATAGCGAAAAGCTGGAACCTTAATTGAATAAAATTGTTTTTGCCTGACTGGGATTCGAACCCAGCATCTAGCACCGTCGTTTTCTAGCCAGGAAAAGACGAAAAATAGCTATTGTTGATTCACCAGTAGCGAGATGGGCGCATGTTTAGCTAGACATCAGGCGACGAAAAGTTCTGTGCTGAATGGAATTCAAACCCCGCACACGTGGTCATGAATAAACTTTAACTATCAAATTATTTTCCAAGAATAGCTAGGAATGGCATATTTGTAATTACAATGATGTGATGGAAAATACTCTGCTGACTAGAAGTTGAATCCACAACATGTCGTCGTTGGTGATCACAACGAACACAACGTCAAACCCAAATCCGTTTTCACCAGTAGGATGGAGAGGAATGTTTGAACTTGAAAAGATGTAAGGAAACGTTTGATCTTGTAATGTTGTGATAAAAAGCTCATCATGTGGCTGTGAGTTGAAACGAACACGTTACAGCTGACAACGCACGAAGAGGCGTTGAAAATGCAACTGTTTTTCACCAGTAGTTCGGAGTGCACATGCTAGGGCTTGAAATGAAATAATGAATATTTTGTGCTGATCCGGATTCGAAACCAGATAGGTGCCTTTCGAGGACGCCTAGAAGAGTTTGCAATCTTCGGGAACACAGTGAAATCGAAATCTAATCCCAGTCCAGCACCATAATTTTCAACGTCTCAGTTTCAAATAAAGTAAGAGCCTTGTGAACTTACATGGCCATTGGTTCATTAAATGAAAAATGTTTTCTAGTTAACGACGGCTTGCTGGTGACAGAGTCTCTGCCTCCCGGGATTTCTCCATCTGTCACAGCAGCGAAGGTATGTTATCTTTACTGCGGATATTGAACTACGGAGCTTACTGGCGTTCTGCACTTGGCGTTATTAGGGGTGAAGGAGAGCTACTTGTGTGTGTTAAAAATATACGCCTGACGTGAGATGTGAACCTACACGTTTTACACATCAATACAAGATTAATCCACCAGACCACGAGCCCCCTGCCAAGGACATAATTATGAATTGCAGAGTATTCATTTAGATGTAGATGCAGATGTCAAGGGACGCGTAACAGGAAGGAGGGCGGGATCTGGGAATGGATAGAAGTGCAGAAGTACAAAATATAAGCGTGAAATGCTTGCAAAGTATTGCTTACTTAGATGTGTGCCACAGTTCGTTTTATCTTAGGACCGAGAGATAAGGAAGGACTGTTCTCAGAACTAAGAATGGGTTATAGGGAAGGGGAGATCAAAGAATACTGTTTTATATGTGGTGAGAGGAATGATAGAGAGTAAAGACAGCAGCAATTAAAAGAGAAAATGTAGCGTCATTGGAAACCGCTAGATTTGTTTACAAAGTTTTGGGGGAGAGTAATAGAAGGGCACTTGCGGCGATAGTGTCAGAGAGAGAGAGTGTGAAAGAGAATAGAAGAGATATTAACAACGAGTAAACATAAATGTTCAACTGTGTGTGAAATCTTATGGGACTTAACTGCTAAGGTCATCGGTCCCTAATCTTAAACACTACTTAACCTAAATTATCTTAAGGACAAACATATACACCCATGCCCGAGGGAGGTCTCGAACCTCCGCCGGGACCAGCCTCACTGTCCATGACTGCAGCGCCTAGACCGCTCAGCTAATCCCGCGCGGCGAGTAAACATAATATGAAATCGTTGGCGTATTGTGTGGAGGACCCAGGGTGTATTCATTGATGGAGGGGAAGAGAGAGACGTATTTGAAATAACAAAAACTACTGTGACAGAGTCCATCCTACGCTGATTGGTTTGTATGTAGACAGGGTATAAATGAAATGAAAATAGAATACTTAACAAACTGTATATTCAAAAGAAACCCACTTGAATTAAAAGGGCAACTCAAAGGAAAGCTAACCCACATTGTATCTTTTCTGTTGCCACGCGATATTCCACTAGCTCCCAATGAGGAAAAATGACGAAAAAGAAGACATAACAAAATATTTTAAGAACTCTAATATTTTATCCAGAATCCTTCATTATTTTGTACTTCTATCACGCGTCTTGGCATAGAATGTATAAGCCGTCTGACGTAACAGCCTGAAGAAGCAACTTCCTCCCAGGCTTCCAGGACGCAGTCCCAAAGAGCGTTCGCAGTAGTTGGTTGGTTTCGTGGCCACTTCTCTGTTAATGTTCTGGCGACCTCAGCCCACATGTTTTCCATGGAGTTCATATCAGCCGCCCGTGGCGGCCAGTCCATTACGTTGACGCCAATCGTGGAGAGCCGCTGCTGAACATATGCAGACTTGTGAATGGAAGAATGGTCCTCTTCCAATGTGGCGTCCCCTTCTGCGTACAGCATTCGCACTGACGGAAGCATCACATTTTCCAATATGTGGGCATACTGCGCGCTGTCTAGAGTTCCTTCTATCTTGTGAAGAATTCCCGCCCCTCTCGCAGAATTCCAACCCCAGCAGGTAACAGATAGCCGGCCACTTCTTCTCGCCGTGGTTACATATTCTCGTCGATGGCGCAGGTTCGAATCCTGCCTCGGGCATGGATGTGTGTGATGTCCTTAGGTTAGTTAGATTTAAGTAGTTCTAAGTTCTAGGGCGTTGATGACCTCAGATGTTAAGTCTCATACTGCTCAGAGCCATTTGAACCATTTTTTGACTCTACCTCGAATAGACCTCTCCCAGTGAGCCATTATGGCAGACAGCCTGATGTGTATTTCTGCTTGCCGCTCTTATACTGATTCCAGGAGAGGAGGTAAACATATTTACGTCAAACGGAGCGGCAGAGGCAGAGGCATGCGGCGCAGCCGTGCTGGCTCGTCCCGGAGTGTTGGCCCACCAACGCCACCGCCGGCTCGCTCACTTGCGTCTCGCCTCGGCCAGTCTGGCTGGCCCGTAGTTCGCGAGCCGCGGCTAGTACAGACCCGGGCCGCATGGCCACGATCACCCCTTGAAGGATCAAAAGTTACACCTAACCTACCCAAGTATGTAGTACAAACTAACGCAGCTACAGCTGTTATGCTATAACATGTGCAGGCATACCTACAGTTGACGATTTATTCAAATATTTGACGAACAATATTTTCAAAAATACATTCATTTTAAACATAGCTATCACAAAATATTTCACCTATCTAGCAATAGCATGACGCAGGAAATTATACATTCTTGTAAGCGCTGTGCATTAGATGTAGCCTTAAGAAAACCTGTATTCAACCACGACAACTAAGCGGAATGTAAAAGTAAACAAGTTTGGCGGCAGCTTCTCCAAATAATAGTATATACTTGGCATATAATACACGTTTTGTGCGCTTACAACATGTACTCAGTGTCTCTGAAACAATACGTGCTGCACGACGGAAATTAGTTTCTGCTGAGGCACTTCATTTACATCTCAATGATACACGACTACTAGAGAACATTGCTCTTTACGGCAGTCAATCCACTTGTAAATTAACATCATGATATCGCAGATATTAGGCAACACGTTACTACGGATGAGAAAGGCTTTAAGGTTTGCAACCAAACATGCTACTCCTAGCTACTACTGAATATGAAGTTGATTATTAACGTGTCTTCATAACCATGTGTGCGGCGTTCGACTCTCAGCCAGCATAGACGTTTTCGTCACCTTATTTCTAGTTAAACGTGTGCACATCTCGCTGATGGTGGACCAACATTGAACATTTCTCGTCTGTTCCTGGTTAGACAACGACGGCGGTAGGCGCCGGGTTCGAATCCGTGTCAGGTAGTACAACTTCAGTCGTCATTTAAGGTTCCAACCCCACTACTGGTGATGTTCAAGTTGAGGATTGGTAACTGATAGTGGTGCAAACGTCAATATTTGACGTCTCTTTCTGCCTAGTGATCGAGTCTCGATAAGGCACAAAGCTTTGCTTGGTTAACAATGGCTTTACGTTCTGGGTTTGCATCTGGATCCAGAACGAAGACGTTGGTCATGTCATTTAAAGTACAACTTCGTGTACAAGTAACTGTTCATGAGTAACGTGAACAATGATATTACTCGTGATTCGCTGTTAATGTTGGGATTTCCGTAGAGTGGTTGCCGCCGTTAATCACGTTTTCTTTTAACTGCTTAGTGTTACATAAAGTTGATGCGAAACCACTCCCCGTTGAACGTTGATCGACGTTCAGCATGTGTTGGGTAAACCTTTTAGACAGCAAACAACTTGTTGCCAATTGCCATACAACTTGATAAATCCATATACTGTCTCAAATATTTAATTGTGCCTAAGGATTACTGAAGGATTTATGTGACAAAACTAGTTGTCCCATAACATTTGAAATGTCACTTATTGTAATTAAGTTTAGTTTACAAACGTTAAGGACTGTCTGATCTCTTCTGTACTATCGTGGTGTTACTTTACATCTGGACAGACTGTCATAAAGACTGGTGTTCTCTAGTAGTCTCTAGCGGTACCCATTGTGTATCTTACAACGACTGTACTGTGGAGGGTTGCGACTATGTGCAACACAGATGTGCTATGTTGGTTGCATACATTCAGGTGCAGCCTACATGTTGGAATTCAGGGGTGACCCACTTTTTTTGCTGTCGAGTATACATGTATCACATTGGAACAACCGAAACAAAATGTTCAAATGCACCTACGTTCTGT
This sequence comes from Schistocerca nitens, assembly GCF_023898315.1. Lineage (NCBI taxonomy): Eukaryota > Metazoa > Arthropoda > Insecta > Orthoptera > Acrididae > Schistocerca > Schistocerca nitens. The sequence goes on along the minus strand of NC_064615.1, from coordinate 1,109,184,967 downwards.
ATTTTACTTTAAAAAACCTACCTGTTACCAACTGTTTGTCTAAAATTGTGAGCCACATGTTTGTGACTATTACAGCGACATCTATCACAAAGCGAAAAAAGTGGTCCAACTAAAACATTCATATTTCTTTACGTACTACATGAATATGTAATAAAAATGGGGGTTTCTATTAAAAAAAAACGCAGTTGTTATCCATTTGACCTTTGGCAGCGCCATCTAGCAGGCCAACCATAGCGCCATCTGGTTTCCCCCTTCAAGCTTGACAAGTTTCGTTCTTTGTAGTTTTTTCGTTTGACGCTTATTTCGTGAGATATTTGGCCCGGTCACGATCAATGGACCACCCTGTATATGTTTCAAAATACTGCTGCATATCGAGGGTAATGATATGGGGCTGTAATTTAGTCGACTACTTCTACTACCTTTCTTGAAAGTTCGTGTGACATGTGCAACTTTCCAGTCTCTGGGTACGGGTCTTTCGTCGAGCTTGCGGCTGTGTTTGATTGTTAAGCATAGAGCTACTGCATCAGCGTACTCTGAAATCAACATAATTGGTATACAGTGTGGACATGCTTATATTAAGCGATTCAAGTTGCTTCACTACTCCGAGGGTATCAGCTGCTACGTATCTCATGTTGCCAGCTGTTCTTGGTCCAGATTAAGGAATATTCACTTCGTCTTCTTCGGTGAAGGAATTTCTACATCTACATCTACATCTACATGATTACTCTGCAATTCACACGTAAGTGCCTAGCAGAGGGTTCATCGAACCATTTTCATACAACTTCTCTACCCTTCCACTCTCGAACTGCGCGTGGGAAAAAGGAACACCTAAATCTTTCCGTTCGAGCTCTGATTTCTCTTATTTTGTTATTATGATCATTTCTCCCTACCAGTGACACCCTCACCCCTATTGCGCGATAACACGAAACGAGCTGCCCTTCTCTGCACTGTTTGGATGTCCTCCGTCAATTCTACCTGGTAAGGATCCCACACTGCGCAGCAATATTCCAGCAGAGGACAGACAAGTGTAATGTAGGCTGTCTCATTAGTGTTCTGCCAACAAAGGGCAGTGTTTGTTTCGTCTTCCCCACAATTTTATCTATGTGGTCTTTCCAATTTAAGTTGCTCGTAATTGTAATTCCTAGGTGTTTAGTCGAATTGACAGCCCTTAGATTTGTGCGATTTATCGTATACCCAAAATTTATCGGATTTCTTTTAGTACCCATGTGACCTCGCACTTTTCTTTATTTAGTGCCAATTGCCACTTTTTGCACCATACAGAAATTCTCTCTAGATCATTTTGTAATTGGAATTGATCGTCTAATGATTTCAGAAGGCTGTGTTTAGTAACACTGCTTTGGCAATACTGTCGTCGGTAGTATTTCCATTGCTATCGTGCAGAGAAGGCATACTTTGTGTATGACAAGAATCTCTTTGGATTTTCTGCCAGGTTTCCAGACAAAGTTTCGTTGTGGAAACTATTATAAACATCTCACATTGACATCCGCGTTAAATTTCGAGCTTCTGTAAAAGATCGTCAAACTTGGAGATTTTGCGTTCGTTTAAATTTAGCACGCTTTTCTCGTTGTTTCTGATCCGTTTTGTGTACGAAGGGAGATCAGCTCCTTCGAGTGTTCGTTTATTTGGTATAATTCTCTCAATTGCTGTCATACTATTTTCTGAATTCAAGCGACATCTGGTCCACACTTACATTGTTAATTTTGAAGCAGTGGAGATCGTCTCTCAGGAAGGCGTTAAGTCTGTTTATACCTGCTTTTTTCAACAGGTATAATTTTCTTTTATTTTTGCAGGGGGTGGCGGTTACAATATTCAGTCTCGCTACGACAACCCTGTGTTCACTAATCGCTGTATCCGTTACGATGCTCGTTATTTGCTCAGAATACCTCTCTATGTAGATAGGCCCCAATGAAATATTTTCACACTCGGAGGAGAAAGTTGGTGATTGAAACTTCGTGATAAGATCCTGCCGCAACGAAAAACGTATTTACTTAAATGATTGTCACCCCAATTTATATCCGTGTCATATCCGTGGCACACTCTCCTCTATTTCGTGATAGTATACAGCGAGCTGCGCTTCTTTGAACTTTTTCCATGCTCTCCGTCGATGCAGATCCCACACTGCACAGGAGTACTCCAGAAGAGGACTTACAAGCGTTGTGTAGGAGGTCTCGTTAGTAGATCTGTTGCATTTTTTCAGTGTTCTGTCGGTAAATCGTAGTCTTTGGTGTGCTTTACCCAGGACATTATCTATGCGATCTTTCCAACTTGAGTTATTCGTAATTGCAATCCCTAAGTATTTAGTTGAATTTACAGAATTTTGAATTTAGAGGATTCCTTTTGGTACTTATGTGGATGACTTTACACTTTTCATTATTTAGAATCAATCGCCACTGTTCACACCATGCAGATATTTTGTCTAAATCATTTTGCAAATTGTTTTGATCATCTGCTCATTTCTTCCAGAGATTTCGGATAAATGTAGGTAATGTTTTTGTTGTTAATACTATGTCATTTGTTGGGTGAGAGAGTTAAAAATAGTTTACTATTTTCAAGCGTTGTGCTTATGGAGACCGTGTTTTTCTTGTGTTTCTATGAATAAGTTAATCCTGGTGGATCCTTGATTTTCATTTAGAAGGCGGTAATTATACTAGCGTTCCGGCCGTCATAACTTAGTTGTTGTGGTCATTTATTTAATTATTGTTGTATATCAGGTAGGGTTGTAACAGTGTCTCCTCATGCGCGACTGTTTCGTTAACACTAGGTTCAAAGTGTCAATGAACTATGCTTGGTCAGCTGAAGGGGTAACCTTAATATCAGCGGCACCTCATATATTGTTGTCAACATACAGGAATCACAGTAACCGCATCAACTGGCGACAAAGTGAAGTTATGACAGCGGTGCTTGTCTGAAGCAATGTGAAAGTGTTGTGAGAGAGATGGCGTCCATGACAGTCTCTGTACCTTCACAGCCCCGGCTAAAAGATGTGTTTTCTTTTTCTTTTTTTTTTTTTTTAAATCCCGATGTCACAAAAGAAAAATGATGCTGTAATTTGAGGGCGACTGTGACAGATTCCAGGTCATCCCCTGACTTCCAAATTCGTCGAATACCAATCCTATTTAACTACACCATCGAAGAAGTGGGATTAAAATTCTAGGCAAAGGACCAAAATGATAAGATTCCTGATGACGGTTTGAAAGTCAGGAAGGATAGCAGAAACTGTTGAACCGGGTGAATCAGTTGAGCACACAATGTGGTTTGACAGTAAGCCAAAGAAAGTCAAAAGTATTGGAGAGCAGAAGAGCTGTAGAAATGAGATTAACCACAAACTTACCAGATTGGGGACCACGCAGTGCACGAAATGATGGAACGCGCACAGTGGACGAAGTAAGGAAGACATAAGAAGCAGCTTAGCGGAAGAAAAGAACATTTCTCTTCGAAATAACTGTACCGGTATCTAGAGTATAATGTGTGTCTGGAAGTGAATCACAGGCTATGCGAAAACAGGAAAAGAAGAAAATCGGAGCGTTTGAGACGTGATCTTACACGGCAGTGCTGAAAATTGAGTGGACTGGCCAGGTTCCTAAAGGACAGGCCAATAAATAAATGTGAGGGAATCACTAGCTAGAGGAACAGACAAAATGATAGGACAAGCGTCACAACATCGCGGAAAAAACGAAGCTGCAACCACATAGAGGACATAAAATGAAAGGTGAAAGCAGGTATTAGAATATATCTTACAAATATTTCACGCCGTTGGGAATGAGTGTTACTCTGAGGTGAGATACTGACAGAGGAGAGGAAATCGTGGCTAGAAACATCAGACCAGTCAGAGGAGAAAATTCTGGTCACAGGCTTCTACCTAGTCAGTCGTCGACCACTCCGGGGTGGCGATAAAAGATTTAAATTTCACGTTTAAGAAATCATCAAAGTCGCCTGAGTGTCGTACAGGCTCCGATATGGAGGACATGTCAACAGGAATCCGTGGCGTAGGGAAGCGACTGAGAGAGGTGGAAACAAATAGGTCACCACGTCCATATGGAACCCCATTTCGATTTTACGAGTACTCTACAGCATTGGCTCCTCCCTTGCATTTATCGCGAATCTTTCGCCTAGAGCAAATTCCCAAGTGAATAGAAAAAAGTGCAAGTTGTTATGGTCTTCAGTCCAGAGACTGGCTGATGCAGCTCTCCGTGCTACTCTATCCTATGCAAGTCTATTCGTCTCCGCCTAATTACAGCAACCTACATCCTTCTGAATCTGCTTAGTGTATTCATCTCTTGCTCTCCCTCTATGATTTTTACCTTTCACGCTTCCCTCCAATACTAAGTTGGTGATCCCTTGATGCGTCAGAACGTGTTCTACTAACCGATCCCTTCTTCTAGTCAAGTTATGCCACAAATTCCTCTTCTCCCCAGTTCTATTCAGTACCTCTTCATTAGTTACGTAATCTACCAATATAATCTTCAGCATTCTTCTTTAGCACCACATTTCGAAAGCTTCTATTTTCTTCTTGTCTGAACTATTTATAGTCCATTTTTCACTTCCATACATGGCTACACTCCATACAAATTCTTTCAGAAAAGACTTCCTAACATTCAAGTCTATACTCGATGTTAACAAACTTCTCTTATTCAGAAACGCCTTCCTTGCCATAGCCAGTCTAGATATGATATCCTCTCTACTTCGATTATCATCAATCATTTTGCCCCCCAAATAGCAAAACTCATCTACTACTTTAAGTGTCTCATTTCCTAGTCTAATTCCCTCAGCATCACATGATTTGATTCGACTGCATTCCATTATCCTCATTTTGCTTTTATTGATGTTCATCTTATATCCTCCTTTCAAGACACTGTTCATTCCGTTCAACTGTTCATCCAGATCCTTTGCTGTCTCTGACAGAATTAAAATGTCTTCGGCGAACCTCCAAGTTTTTATTTCTTCTCCATGGGTTTTAATTCCTCCTCCAAATTATTCTTTTGTTTCCTTTACTGCTTGCTCGCCGTACAGATTTAATAACATTGGGGATAGGCTATAACCATGTATCACTGCCTTATCAACCACTGCTTCCCTATCATGCCCCTCGACCCCTATAACTGCCATCTGGTTTCTGTACAAATTGTAAATAGCCTTTGGCTCCCTGTATTTTACCCCTGCCACCTCCACAATTAGAGTATTCCAGTCAACACTGTCAAAAGCTTTCTCTAAGTCTACCAGTGCTATAAACGTAGGTTTGCCTTTCCTTAATCTAAGAAGTCGTAGGGTCAGTATTGCCTCGCATGTTCCTACATTTGTACGGAATCCAAACTGGTCTTCTCCGACCTGTTTTTCCATTCGTGTGTAAAGAATTCGTGTTAGAATTTTGCTGCCGTGACTTATTAAATTGATAGTTCGCTGTCAACACCTGCTTTGTTTCGGATTGGAATTATTATATTCTTCTTGAAGTCTAAGGGTATTTTGTCTGTTTCATACGTCTTGCTCACCAGATGGTAGAGCTTTGTCATGTCTGGTTCTCCCAAGGCTACAAGTAGCTCTAATGGAATGTTGTCTACTCCCGGGGCCTTGTTTCGACTTAGGTCTTTCAGTGCTTTATCAAGTGCTTCACGCAGTGTCATATCCCCCATTTCATCTTCATCTACGTCCTCTTCCATTTCCATAACGCTGCCCTCAAGTACACTGCCTTTGTATAGACCTTCTATATACTCCTTCCACCTTTTGGCTTTCCCTCATTTGCTTAGAACTCGAGGGCTTTTTAAACAATAGAATCCCGTACATTGTCTTCGACGGCGAGTGTTCATGAGATACTAGCGTATCGTCAGAGGTGCTGCAGGAAACTGTGCTAGGACCGCTTTCATTCTCTGTGTACATGCGTGAGATGATGGACGAGGTGAACAGCAATTTACGGCTTTTTAACAATACCGCTGTGGTGTACGGGAACATGTCATCGTTGTGTGACTGTAGGAATATACAAGACGAATTAGATAAAATTTCCGATTGGTGTGGTAAATGATAGCTTGCTCTAAATGTAAAAAAAGGTAAGTTAATGCGGGTAATCATCTAACGAGTGAATAAAGCGTTAGTAGTTTGTCGCTTGACACAGTCAATTCGATTAAATATCTAGACGTAACGTTGCAAAGCGATCTGAAATGGAATGAGGACGTCAGGTTGGTAGTACGGAAGCCGAATGCTCGACTTCGTTTTATTGGGAGAATCTTAGGAAAGTGTAGCTCGTCCATAAAGGAGACGGCACATAGAACGCTAGTGCAACACATTCTTGAGTAATGCTAGAGTGTTTGCGATCCGTACCAGGTCGGATTAAAGGAAGACGTCGAATCAATGCAGAGGCGTGCTGCTAGGTTTGTTACCTCAAAATGAAATCCCTGGAGGGAAGACAACGCTCTTTTCGCAAGGCACTATTGCGAAAATTTGGAGAACTGGCGTTTGAGGGCGACTGCAGATCGATTCTACTCCTGCCAACGTACATTCAGCATAAGAAGCACGAAAATAAGGTGCGAGAAATTAGGGCTCGTACGGGGCTTTTAGACAGTCGTTTTTCGCTTGCTCTATTTTCGAGTAGAACGGAAAAGGAAATGATTAGTAGCGGTGCAAGTGGTACAATATACCCTCCGCCATCAATGGTACGGTGTTCTGCGGAGTATGTACGTAGATGTAGATATGGACGAAGATGAAGTCTGATGCTCTCAACAAAAATAAGCGGTACCTGTTATGTAACGAACGTTCCACTCACAAGCTGTGAGTACTCCGTTTTGAAGTTTCCTGTTACACTACCAACCCAAGGACGACCCACAGCGTCAGTTCCACTGGTACGAGTCTTTTAGTTTCCAAACTTCAAAGAAGCCCTTTCGCATACTCCAGGAAGAAGGGATATAGTGTGGAAATACGGTCTAGCCATTGGAAAGTACGAAGAGGTACTGGGACAGTCAAATCTGTGAGGGGGGTTTTGAGTCGTTCCTGGACATCTCAGAGGGTAGCATCCTGCTGAAGCGGGTTCGAAACTCGGTGCGCCACACTGTTTAGACCGACCAAAAATTTTATGCGCGTCAACGTGAGGCACGCACGTTCATCTGGCCACGTAATAAGGCTTCGTGGAATGTGTGCTCTGCAGGAATGGGAAAAATCGACCGGTTAAAACCACTGAGGTCATCGGTCCCTAAGCTTACACACTACTTAATCTAACTTACGCTAAAGACATCACACATATCCATGCCCGAGGGAGGACTTGAATCTCCGACGGGGGGAGGCGCACGAACCGTGGAAACGCGCCGCAAATTTGCGTTGGTTTGCAATACTGCGTTATTATAGAAAATCGGTAAAGCGTTCAGTACTATTCTATTAACAATGCCGACAGAAATGAGCAACACTTGGCATGTGTCGTGGCTGTAGGTATGCGTGTGCGTACGGTGTGAAAGAAGTGGCTCCACATGGTCTATACGGGAGATTCTCGCTGTCGTCGCCGCACATTCGTGGTACTACAACTTTAGTCTGGAAATAGTTTTAAGAAGTGATGTAGCAATGAAGTACAATCCTTTATTTGCTTTAAAAGATTAAATATCTGTCTACCATTTCTACGAAATAACAAAAGAGGAACAGTAGTAAATTAAAAACTTAACAATTCATTCCACTATACAATAAAAAATAGGAACTAACTGATCTGCTGTCTGTGTCTAAATGATATGCCTTAGTCTGCTTGTAGCTCTTGGAAACGAGCAAATTAACACGAAACATAGAGTTCTTCCATCTTAGTTTTCACGTTTTAGCACTGACTAATCGTAATAACCGATTATAAGATGATTTTTCAGCAGAGTTTCAAAAAATTAGCATCAATAGGAAAATACTGGTGCTTTTTTGTGGTATTCGAGCACTTATCACTGTTCGAGAAAAGCAGTGAACGGCGTACAGACTAAGTCTTCTATTTAACTATGTAATTTAATATTTTGATTCTACATGTCTTAAAACTGAGGCAATCAAAACGTTTCAGTCTTTGATTTCTGTCTTTATTACAGCAAATAACAGGAATAAAAAACCAAAAATCGGTTATTACTTCAGCAACCGGTTATTGTGGGCGATTTTAACAGTCAGGTTAAACTGGCATGGAAAAAACCGCTATAACCGAAAACCGGTTGCTCCAGCGATAAGCGCCATTTCTAATGCTCTAACGGCTCACAGCTATTCCGGGACAAACGAAGGGACGCGGGAAGTTTTGACTGATCTACGTTTACAGCGCTGCTCAAGAATTTCCGCAGTTATTACGGGATTCAGCTGTCACTTCCGCGAAAGGACGCGTGGGATGGATGAGCCAACACTGCGCCGCGGTGAACGCAGCTTTTCCGCCGTAGTGCGGCCTACCTGCTGGATTTTCGACTTGCGTCCCTCTTGCACGTTTCCAACCAACCCTCCTTGGTGATGATATTAATCTTTGCCAGCAATTTTCTTCAGCTGCCTGTTTCCGCACCCCATTCCCATTATCCACGATTTATGCTGCCATCTAATGCTTTTAAAATGTGTCTTAATGCGTTTTTAATGTAATTTAAGCGCCATTTATTTCTGCTCGCCGTGCCTCTCCTTCAAGCGCAGTCTCAGAGATCTAAGAATTAGTATTTTTCGTAAAATTATCCAATAACACTATGAAGCATTGGCTAATTATGCCTTCGGACAAACGATTTTCTGTGTGTTGCCTCTAAGCTGCATTGTGAAAAAAAACTTTTTGATACATTTAGATTATTTTATTTTCCGTTTAAATTATTATACCACCACGATCTGCAGCTAGAATGTGCCGCAGTAGAAGACGAATAAAGCTTTTGTAGCGGTCGTCCAGCGTTCGAAAATGGTATCTGCCAATTAATTTTTGTTTAGTTGAGTACGTTACGAAATTTCCAGAGTGATATAGAACGACTGTGATTAGTAGTTAACTTTTACAAGTTTCTGCAAATAATGTAGCGGTCCGTGCACTGGCACTTTTCTTGTAATAAATGTCCATTTCATTTAGCGATCATATTTTATCGACTATCTTCTAGGCATTCTCCATCACTGTCACTCAGTTAAGGTATCTCGATGCTGCACTCATTTTTCTCTGTTTCTTGGCTTATTTGTTACCCGTAAACCGCCCCGCCCCCTCTCTGTCATCTCCCCAAGGTCTATATAAAACAATAGGTTTTTCACGTATCTCACTGTTTATGATGTCGTGTCTCTTGAGCCATGTATCGTGAAATGATATACTTTTACGGGTGCATTCCGTCGTATGTGTGGATACTGGCCACAAACTGTGTTGCGAATAGAGCAGTAAGGAACAAATAAACTGAAACGCCATGCTGGATGGCGGTAGCCTTCTCGCTTCCCGAGCACGGGGTCCCGGGTTCGATTCCCGGTGGTTTCAGGGATTTTCTCCTGCCCCGAGATGACTAGTTGTTGCGTCGTCTTCATCATCATCATTCATTCCCATTACGGTCGGAGGAAGGCAACGGCAGACTACCTCCATTAGTACGTCGCCTAGTACAGCGATGCGGGTCTCCCTTACGCTCTGTCAAGAAGCGTGGGATTTCATTTCCATTTCCATGCCGGGTGCTAAAGTTTTAGTGTGCGAACAGCGAAAATGCTGTAAGCCGTATACTTTTTCGATTTAATTATTTTGTAGGGGGAGTCAATGACAAAAAGTTCTGAAAAGTTTAAAATTGTGAGTAAAGTTTTGCGGGTGTCGCCGATTGCTCTCTCATTCTCAAATACTGGATATATATACTCTGGGTAATTTTCTCGCCACGAGTTGTGCTGCCTCACTACATATACACAGTTTCTTACTTTAATAACCGGCTTGTGTTAAACCTTCGATTTCAGATAACAGCTCATAGTTAGTGGGTTGTGGCAGTATTCTAAATTTTTAAATTAGGTCAATAATTATACGAAACTACCTGAGTACCCGACTTTGCCGGGTATGTATTTATTCAAATTTTCTATTAATCCATCTCCTCCTCTTCCCTTTCTGTGGACATCTCCTCCTCACCTCTCTCTGTTCTTCTCCTCCTCCCCCCCCCCTCTCTCTCTCTCTCTCACCCTGTCTCTTCCTCCCCCTGTCTCTGTCCACCTCTTCTCCCCTTTCTCTGTGCATCTACTCCTCCTTTTTCTTTGTTCATCTCCTTAAACCCTTCCTATCTCTTTCTCCCCCTGTCTCTGTCGATCTCCTCCTCTTTCCTTTCTGTACCCATTTCCCCTTCCCCTCTCTCTATCTCCTCCTTTTCCTTTTCTCTGTCCAACGCCTCTTTCCCCTTCTCTCATTCGCTCAGCACGTTATCGTGCTCACCCCAGCAACAGACTGGTAATTCTTACCGCCACAGTATTTCTTTGCAGATCGTAAGTAATGTGTGTACCAGATTTGGTTGAAACCATTCCAGGGCTTTAGGATGAGCTTTTTACCCGTGGCTTTTCCCATTTACGCATATGTCAAGCATATTTCACATATATTTAACGTATTTAGTACATATCTGTACACATATTTCACTTGTACCTCTGGCGAATTTCGCCCATCGGTTGCATTTTGACGCATGTCCGTTTATGTCGTAACAGATCACTCTTTTAATGCTGGAAAGAACGAATGATTGCTCGCGTTCCTGGGAAAAAAGTAAGAACGGTGTTCAAGAATGTATTCATACATGTTGAAAATAAACTGATAGTTGATCTGCTTATTGTCGTTGTCCCGTTACTTACTATTGTGAAGTTGTACCACGTGAGGGCACTGAACCAAAAATATTGATAACCTGTTTCGGTATTCTATGTCCACTTGTGAAATATCGATATTTTTAATCGAAAGGAAAATATGAAAGTGCACTTTCCAGTTGTTTCAGAAAATGCTGAAAGATTTTTCTAACTAAAAGCGCGTGTTTTCCAACAGACGTTCCTTCACTTTCGAGAATCTCTGTATGTTGATTGTTACGCATTGCAAGCTCTAAGATGGTTATACAATAAGTACGAAAATTCGTCATTACCGAGGTTTCTTAAAGAAAAACATTACGATTTTAAATTAATTATCCTTTTTGTGATTTCACTTACAGACTTCTGCAAAGTTTTTCATCCTTCTAGCTCAGTGGATTCAAAACCTTCGGAGGTTCACGGCTCCCTTGACCTGAATGTAAACACCGACAGCTCCTTTCGCATATGTCCGACTCGAAGTGAGCGTTAAAAACTTGAGTTTCTAACAATGTTGTTAGGGATAGTTATTTCTTTATTAACCGTTGAGGTAAACCATGTTAATCAACTTTTAATTTTATTGGACCGTAGCCCCGAAACGAAATTAATGGAAAGGATGTGCTTGCTTCTTCATTGTCAGGGCTTCAAATCTGAGCACAAGAAGGGCCGGCTTAAGGTCCAAGCGACGCAAGCGGTTGCTTGGGGTGCCAAATTGAGGGGGGTGCCGCAAGTGTTCCTGGTGAAAAATGTGTACATAGGGTGTATTATAGCTAGAAGTGAAAATAACAAGTCTCCGCGTTCACTCGATTTTGGCTTATTTTTAAAACTGTTACCAAGTGCTCAAGGAACTACAACTAATGTATGAGGGAAGGAGAGGGAGGGGAGGGGCACCAAATGACATGTCGCCTTTCTGAAAAATTCGCGTGTGTGGAAACATTTTCTCGAACTGTCCCTGGGCACCTGCGACGTGCATCTCTTTCTCCACTGTCACTAGCGATCTTTGTTTCGTGTTGATGACTTCCAATGTTGAGAAACCTCCCTTAAATTAGTAGGTTGTCGCAAAAGGTATTAAAATTAGTAGAAACTTGTGCTTGCAGATACTTTTGCTTCATCAGGCTCCAGTGGTAAGGAAACGAACGGCGATTTAAAAGTGGATTGTGAAGAAATATAAAAAAAAAGTGTTGATGAAAGTTCTCTACTGATAGTAATTTTGATCAAGTTGTACCGCTCAACTTACTCTGGAAAATACACTGGTGCCGAAAATGAAAGCAACAAACCGAAAATTTGCAAGGCTGATAGTAAAGTAGAAACAATATAAAGAATACAGAACGTAAACAACTGCAACATGCATAACGATAGACAAAAGTGTTCTTCGTTTTTTCCAACTTAACGGATTTATACACACATTCTGACAATGTGCTCAGTATGGGGTGTGACCACCTTTGGCAGCAATATAGGCCTGATAAACGATCATGTTGAGGTTAAACGCCAATACGTCCTGCAATGCTGCTCGCTAGTCTTGGGAAGTGGTCGGTGGTTGCTGACGTGATACAGTCCGTATCCCCAGTTCTATCAGATAAGCTCAATGGCGTTCGAATCGGAAGAGAGGGCAGCTCACGTCATGCGTGTAATATCTTCCGTTTCAAAGAAAACCTCTATGATGTCGAGCATTATCGTCCAGCAATAGGAAGTCTGGGCCCACAGCACCTCGCAACAACTGCACATGAGGTCCCGAGATCTCGTCACGGTACCTGACAGCAGTTAAACCTTGCCGATATAACCGTAGACTTTCATGAAGAGGTGTTCCAGTAGTCAACATAATCCCTGCCAACACCATTAGGGATCATCCTCTCTATCAGTTCCTTCCACAATAGCTGGGTCCCGAAATCGTGTCCTTCGTTCCCTCCAGATGCAAATCCGTCGAGAATGACTGTCCAGTCGAAATCGGGAATCTGTGAAAGGAACATTGGCCCACTGTTTGACCGTTCAGGTGGCGTGTTGACGGCTCCACTCTAGACGTTCCCTGCTGTGAAGACACGTTAGAATACACATTCAACAGATCTCCGACAAGAAAGGCCACTCTCCCGAAACCTGCTGTACATCGTTTGTCTCGCTTCAAGATGTCCAGTGGATGCTGTGGGATCAGCTGCCAGTTACCGTGCAGCGCCATCGTGCCCTTACAGCCAAGTAACAGTTCTGTCTTTCCGATGTTACACGTGGTCGGCCCCGCCCTGATCTTCGTGATACAGTTTGGATATCTATAAACTGCTGCCACATCCGAAAAACAACAGAACGATTCACGTTAAGCCATAGGGCCACATCAGTTTGCGTCCTGTCTCCATTCGTCCCATGGCCCTTCACCGCGGAGAGCCTGGTAGGCGTCTTCTGTGTGCCATGCTGCACCGCCTGTGACTACTGTGTACACAGCGATTGTGGATGTGAAACTACCCGGCAAACGCTACCCCGTTTGATGGGTGTCCTGACGTCATTGTTGGCGTGGTTGTCAGAATGCCATTTTCCGTGCAGGATACGATCGTACTGACAGTTTGTATGATTATATCCTGAATTAGACACAGGAACTGGAAATGGTGCTTTGTTGCTGTAAATTTTGGACACCAGCTAGCAGTAGCGAGTAGTGTTGGACCTTCCATCGAGCTACGGACCCCCTTGAAGATGTCTCCCGCAGTCGGAGACGAAACGTTGGGAATCGACACAGAATTCATCAACCGACCACGGCATAACAGCCCGGATAATTATAATGGACATGTTAGAGCCATTTGAACCATTTTCAGCTGGCAAGCAGCTGGGAAATACCTAAAGGCAGTGATGATTTCGCTACTCAGTGCGATGAAGTTACAGAAAACAAAAATTATGCGCACCTCGTTTCTTATTTGCGGTTAACAAAAAATTTCAAGTAAATCTTCTTTCGTGCAGGAAAATAACTCTTCGAACAAAAGCAAAAGACCACTGTTTTATAGAAGAAAATTGGAAAAATTGTGTAGTCGTGTGTACAGATCGCAGTATGACTCCTCATTCTTGTATTTGGACACACTGTTTTATTCACCGAAAAAGGCAAAGGTTGCCTCTGTGACTTCAAACAAATCTTCTAGGTTTCTATGGTGAGCAGTAGCGAGCCAGTGGGTGTGTTGGACCTTCCATCGAGCTACGGACCCCCTTGAAGATGTCTCCCGCAGTCGGAGACGAAACGTTGGGAATCGACACAGAATTCATCAACCGACCACGGCATAACAGCCCGGATAATTATAATGGACATGATATTTCCGGCTGTGAAAGTCTACATTTTAGTATCAAATGGCTCTAAGCACTACGCGACTTAACTTCTGAGGTCATCAGTCGCCTAGAACTTAGAACTAATTAAACCTAACTAACCTAAGGACATCACACACATCCATGCCCGAGGCAGGATTCGAATCTGCGACCGTAGCGGTCGCTCGGTTCCAGACTGTAGCGCCTAGAACCGCACGGCCATTCCGGCCGGCCTTGCCAGCTGACTCAAGCGTCACGAAAGGCCCACCATGTTCAGAGCAACTGGTAAAATAAAGTCTTCCGGTGTTGTTTAAGGTTTGTTGCTCTTTTATACACGGTTGACAACTTCGTAGCAAGAAATATCAGCCTTTTAAGGAATCGTAGCTAGTTTAGTGGAAGATTTTTTGTTACGTCGTTTTTTTAACGTGTGGGAAAAGTATTTTCGTGTTTGTTTGCCAAACAACCGTGATTTGACTCTAAATGTTTTTTTATTAGGAAGCATGTTTTTAGTAATGAGAGCTAAGAAACAAATGACACCTCGAGTTCATTCTTCATTTCCAACAATATGACGTGCAAAACCGAAATTCGAGTGGCTGTCGTCGTACTTCCTGGATTTTCGTCTATTCATATCTTTGGAACTGCATGATACATGTGAAATATCACGCTTTAAACTTACATTTAAAATTTTGTTCACGCTTACAGAGAAACGTAAAAAGAGCGCTGCGTGGATCTTACAACTACCGTCGCCACATCTTAGCAATAGATCTTGCCCAGAAGCCGAGAAAATTCCGGTCCTACGTGAAATCCGTAAGTGGGTCTAAGGCTTCTATGCCAGTCATCTACATCTACATCTACATATATACTCCACTAGCCACCAAGCGGTGTGTGGCGGAGAGCACAATTCACCCCAAAGTCATATTCCCCCCCCCCCCTCCCCTACCCCTCTGTTCTACTCTCGGATCGCGCGAGGGAAAAAGGACTGCCTGAACACCTCAGTACGATCTCTAATTTCCCTTATCTTTGAATGGTGATCATTGCGCGATTTGAAAGTTGGTGGTAATAATATATGCTCTACATCCTCGGTGAAGATCGGAATTTAGCGAGCAGCCCCTTCCTTTTAGCTCGCCATCTGTCTGGAAATGTGTCCCACTTCAAAGTTTCTATGCTATTTGTAACGCTCTCGCGATGGCTAAATGTTCCAGTCACGAATCTTGCCGCTCTTCTTTGGACCTTCTCAATCTCGTGAATGAGACCCAACTGGTAAGGGTCCCATACAGACAAACAATAAGATTGGAAGAACTAACATATTGTAAGCAATTTCCATTGTTGAAGAACTGCATCGCTTCAGGATTCTACCAATAAACCGCAATCTAGAGTTAGCCTTACCCGTTACTTGTGAAACATGATTATTCCATTTGAGATAATTTCGAATAGTCACACCCAGATACATGACGGATGTTACCGCTTCCAAAGACTGGGCATTTATTTTGTACTCGTACATTAATGGGGATTTTCGCTTTGTTATACGCAATAGGTTTCACTTACTAATATTGAAAGATAACTGCCAGTCATTACACCACAAATTTATTTCCTGCAAATCCTCATTGATTTGTTCACAACTTAAGTGTGATACTACTTTCCTGTAGACTGCAGCATCGTCGGCAAACAGTCTAATGCCGCTGTCAATACCATCAACCAGATCGTTTATGTAAATCGTAAAAAGCAGCGGACCTATTACGTTGCCCTGGGGCACACCTGAAGTTACGCTTGTTTCTGTTGAATTCACGCCGTTCAGGACGACATACTGCTCCCTGTCTGTTACAAAACTTTCTATCCATCCGCATATGTCATCGTATAGACCGTAAGCGCGCACTTTTTGGAGCAAGCGATAGTGCGGAACTCAGTCGAACGCCTTTCAAAATTCGAGAAATATGGCATCAACCTGGGAGCTGGTAACTAGAGCCCGTTGTATATCATGCACGAAGAGGGCCAGCTGTGTCTCGCATGACCGCTGTTTCCTAAAGCTTCTCAGAGTCTAGAAAGGTCTTTATGTCTGAACACAAAATATGTTCCATGATTCTACAACAAATCGATGTCAGTGAAATTGGTCGGTAATTATGTGCATCCGATTTTCTACCATTTTTATAGATTGCTATGACCTGGGCCTTCTTCCAGTCCTGTGGAACTTTTCGCTGTACCAATGATCTCTGATAGATGATGGATAAGAATGGTACTATATTTGTAGCACAGTCAACATATAATGTTACGGGGATACCGTCTGGGCCAGATGCCTTCCTGGCGTCTAAGGATCTTAACTGTTTTACAATCCCAGATACACTAAACACTATGTCAGCCATCCTTGCGTTTGTTCGATGATTGAAAGGGGGAATGGTGCTGCAGTCCTCTACCGTAAACGAGTTTTTGAAAGCTAGGTTTAGAATTTCGGCTTTCTATTTATCATCATCAGTTACATTACCCGTACTGTCAGCAAGAGAAGGTACTGAATTATTTGTAGCGTTCATAAATTTTACGTACGACCAAAATTTTTTGGGGTTATTTATAGAATCTGCAGACAAAATATTGCTCTCAAATTCGTTAAAAGAATCTCTCATTGTCCTTCTGACAGTTGCTTTGATTTCACATAAGTTCTGTTTGTCAACTGGGCAATGACTATGTTTAAAACAACTGTGCAAAATTCTCTGCTTTCTCAGCAACTTCCTAATATGTTTGTTGTTCCAAGGTAGATCCTTTCCCTCCCCTATATTTTTGCTAGGCACAAACTTCTCTAGCACATGGTGGACAATACCTTTAAATTCCGACCAAAGATGCTCAATGTCTTTGTGTCCCGCGGTGAATGTTTGGAGCTGACTATGAAGATATTCATTAATGAGACTTTTCTTTGCTTCCAAACAAGAAAACTTTACGCTGGTTTTTTTTTTCCCAACTTGCATTGAGAGAGAAGCCACAACGACATTATGGTAGTCGACCAGCCTGGTGTGGCAGCAGAACGTAGCAAAATGAGACCCAAAGTTTTTAATTTCGCATTTAAGAAATAGTTCATGCAGGAGAAAGGTACAAACATACCGTTGTTAGGCCATTGCACAAATTCCCGTACGGACGGCATAGTAATAAGTATCACTGACCTAGGGAAACAACCCAAAAAGTTCAAAATCAATAAGTTGCCAGGTGCTGTTGGAATCGCAATTCGGTTTCACAAAGAGTACTGTACAGCTTATACCCCTTACTTAGTTGCCATTTATCGCGAATCTCTCGCCCAGCGCAAAGTTCCAAGCGACTGGAAAAAAGGGTAGGTGACTCCTCTAAATATAAAGGGTAAAAGAACGGACCGCAGAATTACAGACGAATATTTTTAACATCGGTTCGCTGCAGAATCCTTGAACGTATTCTCATTTCGAATATTATTTCGAATATAATAAAATTCCTTGAGAGGGAAAAGCTTCTGTCAGCAAATCAGCACGGTTTAACGGTTTTGGAAAGCATCGCTCGTGCGAAACTCTGCTTGTCATTTTCTCGCATGAGACACTGCGAATCATGAATGAAGGGCAGCAGCAGATTCCATATTTCTAGATTTCCGTGAGGCATTTGAAACGGTGCCACACTTTCAACTGTTGACGAAGAAGCAAGCGTATGCAATAGGTTCACAGGTATGTATGTACCTCGAAGACTCCTTAAGTAATTGAACGCAGTACGTTGTCCCCGACGGCGAGCGTTCATCAGAGAGAAGCGTATCGCCAGGAGTGCCCCAGGGAAGTGTGATGGGGCCGCGGTTATTTTCTGTACACCTAAGTGATCTGCCGACAGGGTAAGCAGCAGTTTGCAGCTGTTTGCTGATGACGCTGTGGTGTATGGGAAGGTGTCGTCGTTGAGTGACTGTGGACGGATACAAGACGATTTAGAAAAAATTTCTAGCTGGTGTGATGAATAGCAGCTAGCTCTAAATGTAGAAAAATGTAAGTTAATGCGGATGAGTAGGAAAAACAGATGCATAATTCTCGAGTAATGTGCTGTTTGACACAGTTATGTGGATTACGTATCTGAGCGTAACGTTGCTAAGTCACATGAAATGGAATGAGCATTTAAGGATTGTAGTAGGGAAGGCGAATGGTCGACTTCGGTTTGTTGGGAGAATTTTAGGAAAGAGTGGTTCATTTGCAAAGGATGCTTAATATAGGATACACGAGCGACCAATTATTGAGTATTGTTCGAGTGTTTGGTAACCGCGACCAGGTCGGTTTAAAGGTAGAAATCGAAGCAATTAAGAGGCGGGCTGCTGGATTAATTACCTGTAAGTTCGAACAACAGGCAAATATATCGGATATGCTTCTGGAACTTCTAACAACCCTACTAGTATTGCTCACGCTGCTACATATTGCATTTTCGGGCAACAACAAAGTTATATTATGTGGCAGGTGTTATTAGAGCACAGTTAATAAAGTCATTTCATGAAATAATGGGTAAACTAGGCACTCATCTTTTCGTGTTTCCCACGCTGGTCTCGTTGTGAACTCATGGCTCAGTCGTCGAAAATCTAGGTGGTGATGATTCCAAGCTCGGATGCAAAGAGGCCTAGGTGTTATTCTGCGATATTCAAAAAAGTTTTATAGGTGTGTTTCATAAACCATTCTTGAAGATTATACTTTTTGCAAGTTAGCACAATGGTGATGTAAAAAAGTAATCAGCACTCCGAATTTAATTTACACTTCTTTTTTATTACTTTTGTTGCAATATCACGTAACTCACTAAACATCACTTCACAATATAAAACATACTTGAAAATATCTTCCTCACTGTTAAAGTTCACATTTTATAAACTGACTACAATTTGCATCTTTTCAACATGACGACCAAGACTTGACTCTCTAATAACCGCTTACGCGCCCAAAAATCAGAGTTACAAGTACGTCAAAGATCATAGTGACAAAATAAAGAATACACATAAGAATAATATCATTGCAATATAAACATATCGATGTATAAAAGTACCTCTACATTAATGAAATCACATCTGAGTGTTGTCACAGAAATATGTTAACTATTTTACAGAAACACAGTAGAATTTTGCTGGTATCGAGAGGTTGAGGTGAGGTGTCGTAATGGTTACATAATTCAAGTACCATTACAAACTCAAATGGGAATCACTGGAGCGAAGGTGAGTGACGTTCTTTTCGAGGAGCAGTATGAGAAAATTTAGAGAACCAGTAGTTCAGGTTGACTGCTATACGATTCTACTGCCGCCAACGTGCAATGCACGCAAGGACCAGGGAGCTAAGGTACGTGACATTAGGGCTCATAAGGAGGCACGTAGACAGTCGGTTTTCCCTCGCTATATTTGCGAGTGAAACAGGAAAGGAGATGACTAGAAGTGGTCAATATACCCTCCTCCACGCACCATACGGTGGCTTGCGGAGAACGTGTCTAGATGTTCATGTAGAAAGAAGATAAACGTGAATTAAAACGATCAGCAATCGACAGACCTAATCTTCAAACTTATTGTTACTGAATAAAAACAACTGAGACACATAATACGATTCGACTGCCACCTTCAACGCTGCCATAGCGACAACACTCACTTGTCGGCCAGCTGGATTTGACTACTGGCCCACACGTTGTTCCTGTAATCAGAAAGGCGAATGAACCAAATTCTTGTCATGCAACCACCGCTACGGCCCTACTGTACAGCCGCGACGTCTCTAGTACCTGCGACGGGCAGTTTCAGAACTGCTACTCTAGTTCATTTTATAAAGCCCTTTACATATGTTCTGCATCAGTTTTACATTTTATCGATTTTTTAAGGCAATTTTAGTAATAACTATCCTTGTACTATAGGTCATAAAACTTCATGCCCTGTTGTTATGGTCCTCCTTTTGTATTCGCAATGAAGTCTCACGGGGGTGCTGCACCTTGCCACTACTCCCCCCCTCTCCCCCACCCTTCCCTTCCTCCTACTGCCCACTGCCGCAAGTAGGCTTCACACAACTCATTTGCTATCACTCTTGCAATCTTATATTTTCAGTATTATCAATTCGCGTTCCGGATTCATCTCTTGAAATGAACAAATATATTCAAATATTAGAAAAACGTTCCTTGTCTTTTTAATTATTATCTAATCTGAGTTTTAAATGAGAATGCGAAGTGTCTACCCAACATAACTTTCTATTTATTCTCATTCATGGACTTGTTGTCTATTTATTCTTGTTCATGGACTTGTTGTTTTCAGTATCCCTCTCATATTTTCATTGTATCTTCTCAGATGCTCTGAAATATACACTCCTGGAAATGGAAAAAAGAACACATTGACACCGGTGTGTCAGACCCACCATACTTGCTCCGGACACTGCGAGAGGGCTGTACAAGCAATGATCACACGCACGGCACAGCGGACACACCAGGAACCGCGGTGTTGGCCGTCGAATGGCGCTAGCTGCGCAGCATTTGTGCACCGCCGCCGTCAGTGTCAGCCAGTTTGCCGTGGCATACGGAGCTCCATCGCAGTCTTTAACACTGGTAGCATGCCGTGACAGCGTGGACGTGAACCGTATGTGCAGTTGACGGACTTTGAGCGAGGGCGTATAGTGGGCATGCGGAAGGCCGGGTGGACGTACCGCCGAATTGCTCAACACGTGGGGCGTGAGGTCTCCACAGTACATCGATGTTGTCGCCAGTGGTCGGCGGAAGGTGCACGTGCCCGCCGACCTGGGACCGGACCGCAGCGACGCACGGATGCACGCCAAGACCGTAGGATCCTACGCAGTGCCGTAGGGGACCGCACCGCCACTTCCCAGCAAATTAGGGACACTGTTGCTCCTGGGGTATCGGCGAGGACCATTCGCAACCGTCTCCATGAAGCTGGGCTACGGTCCCGCACCCCGTTAGGCCGTCTTCCGCTCACGCCCCAACATCGTGCAGCCCGCCTCCAGTGGTGTCGCGACAGGCGTGAATGGAGGGACGAATGGAGACGTGTTGTCTTCAGCGATGAGAGTCGCTTCTGCCTTGGTGCCAATGATGGTCGTATGCGTGTTTGGCGCCGTGCAGGTGAGCGCCACAATCAGGACTGCATACGACCGAGGCACACAGGGCCAACACCCGGCATCATGGTGTGGGGAGCGATCTCCTACACTGGCCGTACACCACTGGTGATCGTCGAGGGGACACTGAATAGTGCACGGTACATCCAAACCGTCATCGAACCCATCGTTCTACCATTCCTAGACCGGCAAGGGAACTTGCTGTTCCAACAGGACAATGCACGTCCGCATGTATCCCGTGCCACCCAACGTGCTCTAGAAGGTGTAAGTCAACTACCCTGGCCAGCAAGATCTCCGGATCTGTCCCCCATTGAGCATGTTTGGGACTGGATGAAGCGTCGTCTCACGCGGTCTGCACGTCCAGCACGAACGCTGGTCCAACTGAGGCGCCAGGTGGAAATGGCATGGCAAGCCGTTTCACAGGACTACATCCAGCATCTCTACGATCGTCTCCATGGGCGAATAGCAGCCTGCATTGCTGCGAAAGGTGGCTATACACTGTACTAGTGCCGACATTGTGCATGCTCTGTTGCCTGTGTCTATGTGCCTGTGGTTCTGTCAGTGTGATCATGTGATGTATCTGACCCCAGGAATGTGTCAATAAAGTTTCCCCTTCCTGGGACAATGAATTCACGGTGTTCTTATTTCAATTTCCAGGAGTGTATATTAGCCTATTCATTATGCCTCAATTTACTTATTTACATATTACTTTTAAATGAAAAGAAAAAAGCAATAACGATGACTCGCCATTGTATGTATTCGGTAGTTATCATTAAACTATTGCTACTTAAAAGGGCCGCCATGAATAACGAGTGATTGTAGAACAATGAAACTTTGTGTAAACATTTGTAAGGAAGTGGGAAAAAGAAATATCGAAGAAACCAGTGAAAGAAACATTAAAAGTTCCACGCGAGAGGGGAACATTGTTAATTTGGTACCGTGTTTACATCACAGGTTCCAAATGTTGCTCAGTGTCACGTGGCAAGACTTCGTGAGTAGTGTGAAGTTTGTACGAATACCATATGACTGTTGTGTGTGGAATATTCACCCGTCGTGACACAGCTCGCGCATTGCTTGAGGATCTCACACTGCGTCCAGTATTCTCAGTCAGTAAGTTCTTCAACAATGTGTGACTCAATTGGCCGTCGCCCCCTTACAGGAGCAGTCCCCAAGTTAATTCGAACAGGTTTATCCACGCCAGTGCAGAAAGAACACCTCTCTGTATTCCTTTAATGCGTCGATAGTCGCGATGAAGAGCAGCAGCACTGTTACTGCTCTTTTGATAAACCATCTTTTTGAGTAAAGGCAAACTGAGGAGGTGCTTGATTGAGAAGTAGCGGCTCCGGTTTCGGAAACTGACATACGGCTCGGAGAGCGGTGTGCTGACCACATGCCCCTCCATATCGACATCCAGTGAGGCCTGTGGCCTGAGGATGTCACGGCGGCCGGTCGTTGCCTTTGGGCCTTCGTGGCCTGTCGGGCGGAGTTAAGATTTTTTTTAATGAGTAAAGCCCTGCTCACCTCGTCCAGACCCATGTTGATTGCAGCTTTAATGCACCGTGGTGCTTGACTTTCAGTACCGGCGCCTACAGACAAGTCATAGCACTAACACTTCTAACTAACGCAAATCCTGCAGTGCACATTCTGAACGTAGCTTCTGTAAAGTAGGACACACGTACGATAACTGTTTTCCACGTACACTGGCTGAAGTAGCAAAAGTTTATCTGTGACCATTCAGGACAATTTCATTAACAATGAGCAAACAGGGGTCATGATAATGATGTGATGAATGCCCTGATGGGCTTTAAAACTAATATTACTTAGTACTATCCAGTTATTTATGTCAATGGTTACAAAAAATGTGTGGACTACAAACAGTTTCATCATTCAATAACATGTTTGGTAGTTAGTCACTGTATTAGCAAACTACTTCCTCCACGCCTCATGCCCCACAACAACATACTTTTATACTGCCTAAATTAAGCAATATACTGTTCAAAACTACCAAAACAAACGAAAAACACAACCCCATCTACATCCAAACCTTACGCCATCGCACCCACACTACTTCCTTCCAACGCCTTTCTTCTTTCCTGATTCTCCTCGGCCGGCACTTCCGACACATTTATTTATCGTTCCTCTTTCCTCCTTCTATCCACCTTCCTTTTATCCCCACAGCGTCTCCTAACATGTGGGACGGTAGTGCCATACTATGGGAACGAAGTATTTCGCGACGGCACATATATAAAACATTCTCGGTTTTCTTGCCGCGTCAATTCGGGATAAAATCTCAAGCTTTCGACGATATCCTCCATCTTCTTCGTAAGGAGCAACTGACTGTCTTCACTGCTGCTGTGATGGCCTCTTTATAGCCCGTGGACGGCTTATGCTTGGTCGGCTTGTGATTGGTCGGGCGATTACGTACTGCTGTCGCAGATGGTGTCACTGTCTGCGCCAGTGGCGCCACCGCTTCCGTTGGAACGTAAACCTTGGAAGCAACGTCTCTGCTGCTTCTCTGCATCAAGCGCTCGTTTCCATGCACAGCTCAGATGGTATACGCTATCGTGGTTAAAGTTCTTTTGGCTCATTCTTATTTCAACAGCCTCCTTAATAACATAATCACACTACGTGGAGGCATGGGACAGAATTTTAGTTTCATCGAACAATATTTTATGCTTGTTCGTGAGGCTGTGCTCCGCAATTGCCGATTTCTCCAGTTCTCTATTTTTAATATGGCATTGGTGTTCTGCACAGCGGTCGGAGACGGTACGAATGGTCTGACCTGTGTAATTGCTTCCACACTCACAGGGGATGTTATAAACTCTAGGGATCCTGAGTCCGAGATTGTCCTTAACAGGAGGAGGACGGAAAATCGTTCTTATACCCCGTCTACGCAGAGCTCTTCCTATTTTGCTGGGAATAGCGCCACAAAAAGGAAGAACCGCAATCGGTGTTTCATCCTGTGAGTGTGCTCATTTTCACATTTTCTTTTTTTGGAGAACGCTGCCTTTATATCGCGTGCACCATAGCCATTCTTTCGGAACAATGTTAAGCCTTTTAATGTAGCATGGAGATGTGAGAGGAACGGTTCCAGTGAAACGGCGAAGAGCGACATGGACAGCGATAAGTCCGCAGATCGTGGTCGTGCGGTAGCGTTCTCGCTTCCCGCGCTCGGGTTCCCGGGTTCGATTCCCGGCGGGGACAGGGATTTGCTCTGCCTCGTGACGACTGGGTGTTGTATGATGTCCTTAGGTTAGTTAGATTTAAGTAGTTCTAAGTTCTAGGGGACTGATGACCATAGATGTTAAGTCCCATAGTGCTCAGAGCCATTTGAGCCATTTGAAGGAACACCCAGTTTTATTTGTATCGGCCTGGATTGTTGACTGTTCACCGCTATTTTGGCATTTACTCCAGTTCGTAAGTTCTTTATCAACTGTATGACCCTATCGTTTAAACCTATTTTCTCCAACATCTGTAGAAGATATTCATGATTTACTACATCAAGGCTTTGTAAAAATCTAAAAAAATAAAGCACACTTTATGTTTGTTAAGAAGTTATTGCAATGATATCCCTGAATTCTGCTAGATTTTGAAAAATGGTTCTGCCTTGCGTGAAATTCTGATGTTTAATAATAATTTTATTTGTAAGGCATGAAATTCTCTTATTTACTAATCTACCTACTAATTTATAATCAGAATTCAGCAGTGAAATTGTACGAAAATTATTTAAATCTTTGTTTCCATCATTTTTGGCACAAGAACAATTTTGCGCTCTTTAAATTCCGCCGCAATCATTTCACGCTGAACAACCTCATTTACAATGTCCGTGATTTTATAACCCACTATCGGCCAGTAACGGATATAAAACTCTGCTGGCAGACCATCTGGTCCTGGGGATTTTTTTGGTGGTGAGGCGCACAGAGTCTCATACACGTCGTCTTAGGCGCTTCAAGCTGAAATAACTTTTTACCGTTAATAGCATGACAAAATATTGCCCCAGTGGTCTAGGGGTAGCATCTTTGATTCATAATCAAAACGTCTTCGGTCCCGGGTTCGATCCCCGCCACTGCTTAAATTTTGATAAATAATCAGCATTGGCGGCCGAAGACTTCCGGCATAAGAAGTCAGCCGCAATCTGCCAACGACCTTGTCAAAGAGGGCGGAGGAGCGGATAGAGGTTCAGGGCACTCTCTTGTCCTAGGGGTGGGAAATTGCACCTAAGGGCGGAAGAATCAGCAATGATCAACGACATGAGGATGCAGAAGGCGATGGAAACCACTGCATTAAAGACACGTAACGTGTATCCACAGGACATGTGGCCTGTATTTGAAGAAGTGTCATGATGATCTCTCCATTGGCAAAAGATTCCGGAATAGTCCCCCATTCGCATCTCCGGGAGGGCACTGCCAAGGGGGAGGTTAACATGAGAAAAAGATTGAATAATCAACGAAAGGATAACGTTCTACGAGTCGGGGCGTGGAATGTCAGAAGCTTGAGCGAGGTAGGGAAACTAGAAAATCTGAAAAGGGAAATGCAAAGGCTCAATCTAGATATAGTAGGGGTCAGTGAAGTGAAGTGGAAGGAAGACAAGGATTTCTGGTCAGATAAGTATCGGGTAATATCAACAGCAGCAGAAAATGGTATAACAGGTGTAGGATTCGTTATGAGTAGGAAGATAGGGCAGAGGGTGTGTTACTGTGAACAGTTCAGTGACCGGGTTGTTCTAATCAGAATCGACAGCAGACCAACACCGACAACGATAGTTCAGGTATACATGCCGACGTCGCAAGCTGAAGATGAACAGACAGAGAAAGTGTATGAGGATATTGAAAGGGTAATGCAGTATGTAAAGGGGGACGAAAATATAACAGTCATGGGCGACTGGAATGCAGTTGTAGGGGAATGAGCAAAAGAAAAGGTTACAGGAGAATATGGGCTTGGGACGAGGAATGAAAGAGGAGAAAGACTAATTGAGTTCTGTAACAAGTTTCTGCTAGTAATAGCGAATACCCTGTTCAAGAATCACAAGAGGAGGAGGTATACTTGGAAAAGGCCGGGAGATACGGGAAGATTTCAATTAGATTACATCATGGTCAGACAGAGATTCCGAAATCAGATACTAGATTATAAGACGTACCCAGGAGCAGATATAGACTCAGATCACAATATAGTAGTGATGAAGAGTAGGCTGAAGTTCAAGACATTAGTCAGGAAGAATCAATACGCAAAGAAGTAGGATACGGAAGTACTAAGGAATGACGAGATGCGTTTGAAGTTCTCTAACGCTATAGATACAGCAATAAGGAATAGCGCAATAGGCAGTACAGTTGAAGAGGAATGGACATCTCTAAAAAGGGCCATCACAGAAGTTGGGAAGGAAAACATAGGTACAAAGAAGGTAGCTGCGAAGAAACCATGGGTAACAGAAGAAATACTTCAGTTGATTGATGAAAGGAGGAAGTACAAACATGTTCCGGGAAAATCAGGAATACAGAAATACAAGTCGCTGAGGAATGAAATAAATAGGAAGTGCAGGGAAGCTAAGACGAAATGGCTGCAGGAAAAATGTGAAGACATACAGGAAAGTCAAAACAACCTTTGGTGACATTAAAAGTAACAGTAGTAACATTAAGAGTGCAACGGGAATTCCACTGTTAGATGCAGAGGAGAGAGCAGATAGGTGGAAAGAATACACTGAAAGCCTCTATGAGGGTGAAGATTTGTCTGATGTGATAGAAGAAGAAACAGGAGTCGATTTAGAAGAGATAGGGGATCCAGTATTAGAATCGGAATTTAAAAGAGCTTTGGAGGACTTACGGTCAAATAAGGCAGAAGGGATAGATAACATTCCATCAGAATTTCTAAAATCATTGGGGAAAGTGGCAACAAAACGACTATTCACGTTGGTGTGTAGAATATATGAGCCTGGCGATATACCATCTGACTTTCGGAAGAGCATCATCCACACAATTCCGAAGACGGCAAGAGCTGACAAGTGCGAGAATTATCGCACAATCAGCTTAACAGCTCATGCATCGAAGCTGCTTACAATAATAATATACAGAAGAATGGAAAAGAAAATTGAGAATGCGCTAGGTGACGATCAGTAAAGGGACGAGAGAGGCAATTCTGACGTTACGGCTAATAATGGAAGCAAGGCTAAAGAAAAATCAAGACACTTTCATAGGATTTGTCGACCTGGAAAAAGCGTTCGACAATATAAAATGGTGCAAGCTGTTCGAGATTCTGAAAAAAGTAGGGGTAAGCTATAGGGAGAGACGGGTCATATATAATATGTACAACAACCAAGAGGGAATAATAAGAGTGGACGATCAAGAACGAAGTGCTCGTATTAAGAAGGGTGTAAGAGAAGGCTGTAGCCTTCCGACCCTACTCTTCAATCTGTACATCTAGGAAGCAATGATGGAAATAAAAGAAAGGTTCAGGAGTGGAATTAAAATACAAGGTGAAAGGATATCAATGATACGATTCGCTGATGACATTGCTATTGTGAGTGAAAGTGAAGAAGAATTAAATGATCTGCTGAACGGAATGAACAGTCTAATGAGTACACAGTATGGTTTGAGAGTAAATCGGAGAAAGACGAAGGTAATGAGAAGTAGTAGAAATGAGAACAGCGAGAAACTTAACATCAGGATTGATGGTCACGAAGTCAATGAAATTAAGGAATTCTGCTACCTAGGCAGTAAAATAACGAATGACGGACGGAGTAAGGAAGACATCAAAAGCAGACTCGCTATGGCAAAAAAGGCATTTCTGGCCAAGAGAAGTCTACTAATATCAAATACCGGCCTTAATTTGAGGAAGAAATTTCTGAGGATGTACGTCTGGAGTACAGCATTGTATGGTAGTGAAACATGGACTGTGGGAAAACCGGAAGAGAAGAGAATCAAAGCAATTGAGATGTGGTGCTATAGACGAATGTTGAAAATTAGGTGGACTGATAAGGTAAGGAATGAGGAGGTTCTACGCAGAATCGGAGAGGAAAGGAATATGTGGAAAACACTGATAAGGAGAAGGGACAGGATGATAGGACATCTGCTAAGACATGAGGGAATGACTTCCATGGTACTAGAGGGAGCTGTAGAGGGCAAAAACTGTAGAGGAAGACAGAGATTGGAATACGTCAAGCAAATAATTGAGGACGTAGGTTGCAAGTGCTACTCTGAGATGAAGAGGTTAGCACAGGAAAGGAATTCGTGGCGGGCCGCATCAAACCAGTCAGTTATTGGGGCAATAGGAGGTTCAAATCAAACAGCTGACTACCTCGAGAAAATTTTCGTTGTTATCTTCGGTCACCTGTGGGGCTAGGATGTCACGGAATTCTTTCAAGGATGCATCACTACGTTGATTTACAGAATATAGCTCGCAATAATAGCGATAAATCTCGTCCATGATATCTTCCTGGATTCTGAGAATCGTACCGTTTCTTGTTCGAATTCCTCAATAAAAGTCAGTGTTTCGTTTTTCGTATGCTTCACTAAATGATACAGGTAAGTAGTTTCGTCTTCGGACACCGAATTTGCCTTCGATTTTATTTTGAACCCTTCCATTTGATTTCTCTTGATATTAAGTAACTTTGACTTTTTTGACGTCTGCTATCCGAAGTGAGGAACCTGCTGAGACTTGACCATATAGATGTCTCAAAACGGAATAGTAATATTCTATAGCGCATTTCATTTCTCTTGCGCTCTGGGCACTGTATTGAATAAGAACCTTCAACTTTGGCTTTGCCATTTTAATCCACCAGTCAATAGCAGTGGCATATCTACTACGAGCATGCAGGTATATTGCCCACGCTTCTTTAATCAAGTCTTCTAAATCATGATTTACTAACAAGGAAATGTTCAAATTCCACTGATTCTTGAATCGGCGAACTGGCTGTCTTGTTAGATTTATGCAAACTACGACACTTGAGTGGTCTGAAAAGTACATAGGAGTGGTTTCTATTTTTCTCACGGAAGTTTCAAGATTTTTGGAAACCTATCAATCCTGCTACGAGATGTTGCCATGACATAAGTGAACTCAACAATGGAGGAGTATTTGATTTCCATCCATCCTTTAATTCTAAACCAGTAACTAGTTGTTTTAGTTCACTTGAGAAATTAAAATTACGTAACTGACCTTTTCGATTTAAAACACAATTAAAATCACCTCCAAGTAATAACTGTCTTGGATTTTTCCTTAACAAGTATCAGTTCATCTTTGAAGAAAAGTGCCCTATCAGGTCGGTGAGAACTTCCTGAAGGGGCATACAAGTTCATGATAGTCACATCATAAATATTTAGTCCAGTCGTTCCACCTTACTTACTGATATCCTTTCCCTCACCAAAACAGCTGTTCCAACACTTGTTTCGTGAGACACATTGGTGTAACTGACTTAACCGGGAATTACTAAAACCGACATTAGAACTTCTTGTAACAGGGCAATATCAGTCGCGGATCGTACAACAATTCCTTAAGTGCTGATAATTTCAAGCCGGACGTAATTTTATTTATGTCTATATTGGTGACAGAATAAGACTGCGTCATTGCGCTTTCACTATCTAGTTGTTTTGATGAACTAATTTAGTTTCTTGTGGCTCAGGGTTCAGTTAAACTATTAACAGTTTTCTCGGAAGACTGAACATGGAATAACACTTCAGTCAGTTTATTAATTACTGTTCCGCTTTTTTTTCTACTGAGGTTTTCTTTTGGACCGCTAGCAGACTGATTTCCTTGTAAACTTCCTGATTTTTCCTCCAGTGATTCGTGTTGGACCGTTTCGTACCGAACATTCTTTGGGCTTGGGTCGTCCTTTACAGATTTTCCCTTCCCTAGGTTACAAGATACATTCACATTTGGTTGCGTTTTTATTTTACTTCGCGGCTCATCTGGAGCAGCAGCAGACGTTTTCGAAATTTCTGTTGTTGGCGCCTGCCCTGAGGTGTTGACCGTGATTTCAGTTTGGCCACCACTTTCTCGTTTTTTATTATCACTTACTTCCCGATCGAGGGAAACAAATGGAGACGGCAGTTTTGCAACCTCTCCCTGAATTTGTTTACTAACAGATAGCTGCTGATCTTTGCAATCAGCTATTTCACCTTTTGTTTCTTGAAAATTAATACTGACTACACAACCTTCATTTTCAGGTACCGTATGGTTATTATCTTTCTGTTCATCAGTTTCCATTCGCATTCTGCCTTCCGGTTCCTGTGCCTCCTCATCGCACTGTTTTTGCTTGCGAACTGAGGGAGTTGTACAGGACAGCTCGTTCTCTGAACAACTATCAGTTGTCTCCAGAGGTCGCTTTTTCGGCTGCATTTCAGTTTCACGAGTAGTGGTAACAGGGTTCCCCTTTGTTGTTAACCGGGGAAATAGACTGTTATCGTGAAGGAGAACATCAGCTTGGCCTGCTGCGTTAACATCCTCAACCAGTTCATCCGGGCTATTCTTTGGTAACAGATCATTTAAGGTAAGTTTCTGACGCTGTATCAAATTACTTTTAAGAACAACAGTTCGCCGCGGACATTCCTGTCTGAATTGGCCGGTTTTGTTACGTATATGACATGTAGCTTCCTAACCTGTATAAACAATTTGTTCTTTATACCCACAAACAGTTATGTGAGACGGAATATTTGTCTTAACGTCCATTGCTACACAGTGGACCCCGTTGAAACATTTCAGTTTAAAGTGAGGCGAACATCTTTCATTTGCAATTGATTTAACGTCCACATATTTCGAAAGAGCTTCCTTAATATTATCATTTTCAATTTCAATGGGAAGATTCAAGACACTAACGGTTTTGTAATCAATGTCATCTCTATAGATGGAAACCTTAGCTTTATAACCACTTCTATGGACAAAATCTACTTCATAGCCCCACTTTCGTAACACTTTATCAACAGTCGCAGCACTGAATAACTTGAGAAATACACAGTAGTTTTCCTGGTCCAGTTGCCAGACGGTTTCAGAATTGAGACCAATTACCTGTGTAATCCAGTCATCTATTTCAAGCGATGTCGGCTGAACAGGACGGGATTCCTTGTCAAAGGCAAATACCAGAGTATTCTTCCTGAGCTTTGTAGCCATGGTTAATCCAGCGACGAAATTTCGGTTAAACAACCGAAATTCCAGTTAGCAGCAGCACGACCAGAAGGATTGATCAGATCACAAGGAATATGAACGAACACCGAGATTACCGGACGGACAGCACTCGGCGAAGCACAAGTACAGCGATGTGAACACGGAAGTGCAGCGCAGCAGTAAACGACGACCACTCGCTTAGCGCGGCTGAAACGGAACTGTGAGCCAAACAACGCTTCCTACACAAATTGTCGCAGGGACAATTGATAAGGTGCACGTGGTGACAGATCAGTGTCAAAATTCCTTTTATTGGCTATCTGAAGTTCCCACTTGGGGCACTTTCTTGTCTCACCACGGCCTACATGTACCATTAATTTGGACGAATTCGGCGATGACGAGTAGGCGTCCTTTCTGTCAGAGGTCTATGATGGCCGGTACGACAGTGTGGGCTGATACACGTTCCTCTGTGCCCTGCACAATGTGAATCACATGTCTACCATAAATGCGGCATTTTTGTTCATCCTGTATATGAATTTCCCACTGATAAATTGAAGCGCAATGCCAAGCTGAGATGCACCTTCAGTGCTACACACCTTCCATATCTCTACTCCCGAAATTCTCTACCGTTTAAAATATTCCTTGTTGATAAACAGCCTACGGTTGTAAATATCTCCATGATAAGTAGGAATAGTAGTACGTACTATATTAGTTCATCGAATGATAGATATTTTCTGTGTTTCATGCCCTGTGCGTCTTTAAGGCGTTTTTATCTGGTAATTTTGTGTCTCCCGTGTAGATCAGTTGGTGTGGAATAATGTATATTTGAAGAGTACAGCCGGCCGAAGTGGCCGTGCGGTTAAAGGCGCTGCAGTCTGGAGCCGCAAGACCGCAACGGTCGCAGGTTCGAATCCTGCCTCGGGCATGGATGTTTGTGATGTCATTAGGTTAGTTCTAAGTTCTAGGGGACTAATGACCTCAGCAGTTGAGTCCCATAGTGCTCAGAGCCATTTTGAAGAGTACATTTTCCTCTTATGTAGGTAAGGATGGTAAGCAAGTCATGGGTCAAGAGAAGTGAAGGAGAGTAGGCGTTGTACAAGATGTTTATTTGCGACAGTTTACGGGTGGAGATTTTATCGACGGACTTTACAAGAGTGGTGAAGCTCCACTGTAATTTTGTTGTTTCATGGAGGCAGTCAGGGGAGTTTGTCAAATCGTTGTGAATGTGGTCAAGCTTTCTCTCAGCATTATATAGGACTTCAGATTTTATTTGTGATGTTGTTAGAACGAGGGTAGTGTTGTTGTTATACCGTCGTTGTCCAAGGCGCAGAGAGAGGCTGTGTTTCGATGATGTCCACATCGGATCCACGTTTGGACCCCACGTTATTCTAATGTCCACATCAGAATGGTCACTTTCTTGTTTCCTTTAGGAATCCGTAATGAGCGGGAATGTTTGAGAGTTGCACGAAATGTTACTGCCACGCAGGCATATGAAAGGATATTCAAAACAAGATAACTGGAAATCAAGCCATGAATAAGGCGCTTAACGGTCTGTGGCTAGCGCTTTATGGGAATGAAACAGTAACTTGTAATCAACTAGTCGTCATGAATCTTCCTGGCAGATTAAAACTGTGTGCCCGACCGAGACTCGAACTCGGGACCTTTGCCTTTCGCGGGCAAGTGCTCTACCATCTGAGCTACCGAAGCACGACTCACGCCCGGTCCTCACAGCTTTACTTCTGCCAGTATCTCGTCTCCTACCTTCCAAACTTTACAGAAGCTCTCCTGCGAACATTGCAGGAGAGCTTCTGTAAAGTTTGGAAGGTAGGAGACGAGATACTGGCAGAAGTAAAGCTGTGAGGACCGGGCGTGAGTCGTGCTTCGGTAGCTCAGATGGCAGAGCACTTGCCCGCGAAAGGCATAGGTCCTGAGTTCGAGTCTCGGTCGGGCACACAGTTTTAATCTGCCAGGAAGTTTCATATCAGCGCACACTCCGCTGCAGAGTGAAAATCTCATTCTGGGAACTAGTCGTCTTGTTTTTGGCCTATTTGGACCGCCCCCTTGCCAATGAGTAATGAAGACACTGAAGGATCAATCTTATGAGCAGAAGGGTAATACAGTCCATGGAAGCAAATATTGAAAAGAAAGAAAGCAACTCTGTGAATACGACAGGTAATGTCACGTGAGTAATGTCACGTAAGCTCCTTAATTTAAGGATTTCTTTTGATCTCTTTGTCGTTATCCACTCCGTGCATGTTGAAGATAACGAATAAGTTGAGTTTTGGCAGACTATTTCTTTTACGGGTGTCTTAAATGACAGGCTTTGCTCCAGTGCGAACCACAATGGCACTTATATGTAAACCATTTTCGGTTTTCTTACCGCTTCAATTCGGGATAAAATCTCAAGCTTTCGACAATATCCTCCATCGTCTTCGTCAGGAGCAAGTGACTCTTCACTGCTGCTGTGGTGGCCTCTTTATAGCCCGTGGATGGCTTGTGATAGGTCGGCTTGTGATTGGTCGGCGATTACGTACTGCTGTCGCAGACGGTGAAAATGTGTGCACCAGTGGCGCCACGTTTCTGTTGGAACGTAAACCTTGGAAGGTTATAAGAGCCTATGCTAACGATATAGGGATCATTATAAGGAATAATAAACAGTTAACCACGCTAGCGACAGTGATTGATACGTACTGTAGAGCATCTGGAGCCAATGTAAACGAAAAAAAAGTAAGATGTTAAACCTCAGAGGTTTTGATAATATCAATGTCGAGTGGGCAAAATTAGTCCGACACCATAAAATACTTGGCATCACCCTGACAGCATGCCCCGTGAAAATAACTGCTTTAAATTGGAAAGTTGTAGCAGATAAAGTGCAAGGAGCCATTATAGAGAATTTAACTCGATATATGAACCAAGTTCAAAGAACAAAGTATATCAACTCATGCATCCTTACTAAATCTTATTATACTATCCAGTTGTTTCCAATACCGAGGATGATAGCGAGGAGAATAATGTCCGAAATCACAAACTTTTGCGGAAAGGTGAAGTGTTCAGAGTACCTGCTAAAGTAGCCACTTCAGATCCTAAAAATGGTGGACTAACATTAACTGATATAACGGATAAAGTGTCTGTACTTTTTATCAAAAAGCAAGTTAATTTAATAACGGACTCGCGAGAAAGCATAACCAGCCAACTTTTCGAGATCATTAAACCTCTAAGCCTGCTTCCCCCGATCGACGTGCAGAATATCAACAGTTGTTTACAGCATGTAAGGGTTTTCTATATTAAGTTCAGTTATGTAAGTGCCGAAATCAGACAGTCAGCCATAATGCGGGAACGAAAGAACAGCGAAGGAAGGAATAAAATAGAACGACAGTCTCCAAACGTTGATTGGACTGAGATTTGGAAAAACGTTAGTTCCAAGGTTCTCAAGTCTAATATAAAAACGTCATTGTACAAGACATTTAACAACACAGTTTGCACCAATGAAAGACTGTACGCAATCGGAATCTGTGAAACAAATTTATGTCAACAATGCGATCTACTTGACACAATAATTCATAGCAGCAGTCACATGAATAGTTGGAAGTGGATCCGAGAGCAAATAGCTCTGATAACAAGGATATCCCCTGAGTGTATATCGCTGTCATTGATACACAGGCCTTAAGCACGCTATTTCCCAGAGGCAAAAAATAACGCTGTGTATTGGTTGCTGGGAAATTGTGTTAATTACATTATTAACAAAGTAGGATCGATAGTACCATAGAGTCCAAGATACACATGCTGCGTGAATACCACAAAATTAGAATGTATTCGAATCACAGGAAAAAGCTCGGTAATATATTAAAAATTACATTTTGAAGCATGGGCATCGGTTAATATAAAAAAGAAGACTGTGTTGACAGTGATGTAGTTACCTTAAGGATATTATTTAAATTTTTACCGTAAATTTTTGGTGTGTGCTTTTTCTACTTCAGAAAGTAGTTTTTGAAATTTTATAAGCTAATGTACAGAACTTATGTGACATTCAGATTGTGTGTCTAATAGTGTCGAAACACAAAACATAAAAGCTGCATCAAGTTTGTTTTTCTATGGAGATATTAAAAAAAAACCATGTCACTGCAAAAAGGCGGCGTTTATAGCTTGCTCAAGATACTGTCAGAATTATTGCTTCCCCTGTTTCTTTGATGAATATCACCCTGGTACATGTACTCGATCATTTGCAAAAGAATGTAAGCATCGATTTACATACAAGACGTTCCCATGTACGCGTTAACTACAATCCCTTTTTAAATGTTTGGAGTCCCGCATTTCATCCTATGTTTATACTTTTTGTACTTATATAAATAATAAAGTAATCTATATGATGTTGCGGTTAACTGTGATGTCAGTAGAGTACGCATTGCCAAGGAGCACAAAAATATTTGCCAACAGGCGGAGTGGAGCCTGCGACCCTTTCAATGCGAATCCGATCTATTACTGCTGAACCAAACACCGCTTCCTAAACACACTCTCACAGGAACAATTGATAAGGTGCACATGGTGATAGATCCGTATCAAAATTACTTTTATTTCCTAAACGCTTGGCCACCTGGAGTTTCCACTTGGGGTACTTTCTCGTCTCACCACGCCCTACACGTACCATAAATTTTGACGAATTCGGCGATGACGAGTAGCCGGTATACCGCTTCGCGTGTTTGGTGAAAAGGTTGTCTTAGTTTCGCCTCTACCATAGTGCCGCGTGTCTTGATTGTTTTCTGTCCAGTGCTGCGTGAGTTGCAGCACGTGTCGCATTTCTGTTTGTCGTGTAGTGTCAGGTCTTTGTGCGACACTTACTCACACGGAGTTGTCTTGCGCCGTGATGTCCAAAGTGCTTTTCACGACTGTTCCACGTGTAGGTACTATAAGCTTCAGTTTTTATAAATCCAAGTGGCATGTGCAGCCTGGCTATTTAGAGACACACCGCTGGTTGGTGTGGAAAAGATTAAAGTTACTGCAGATCAGGTGCATACTGCGTACTTTGATTCAGAAATTACATGTATTTTTTTGTTAAATTTCTTGACCCTTCCGAAGATTGACAGGATACTGTTACGTCAAGGTCCTCAGGTCCCCTTTACTCATCGTGATAGCTCTGCTAGCATGGTTCTTTTGGTGAATGCAGAAATGTTCTACACAAATGCTCGGGTTTTTAATCTTCTGCCTAAGGTAAATGACAGTCTTCTGAGATCCATCCTGCTCTCTCATGGGGATGTACGATGTACTCTAAAAGAACTCGTCTGCTGAGCATCGCTTGCAGATCGATTGTGGTCTTCGGTTGGTAGAGATGGTGATAAAAAAATATTCTCTATCACTTGCAGGT
Source organism: Schistocerca nitens (assembly GCF_023898315.1). Lineage (NCBI taxonomy): Eukaryota > Metazoa > Arthropoda > Insecta > Orthoptera > Acrididae > Schistocerca > Schistocerca nitens. Next base: position 1,109,148,496 of record NC_064615.1, on the reverse strand, counting down.
GTGTGATTATCAGCTTCATATTACTTACACCGGCCAGGAAGGAATCCGCTTTAATTGTAATTAGAGCAGCCGTCTACGTGATAACTCACTGCGTCGTATGGTTGTATTAAGAACAGCGTAAAAATTGACTTTAGCGGGCCTTCTCCACAGGAATCTGCAGCTGAGCTAATCTTAGTTATTGGTGGTCGAAGTAGACCTCTGACGTAAAATGCTCGTGATTTTCTCCATCTGACCATACGTAGGGACGTTAACGCGATGCCGGCCCCGGTTAGTCGAAACAAGCGTTGCGGAATGCAGGACGGTAATGTAGTGTGACGTGTAGCAAAATCCGTCAAGCGCCGACGCCACACGGCAACACTCCGCCGTCGGGCTGGTTGCCAGCTCAGCCCCTGCGACTACACGCCGCTCCGGCTCCGCCATTTGCATCGTGACCTGCATAGGGCCTTCGTGTACACCGGACCAAAGTGTACAGGGCGTGTAAATCAATAAGAGAAGACATTCCTGCCACGAACCCTTTGCCGCATCCACCAATATCACGTGAAGCCAATCAGTAGGAAGTGTACCTCCGCCGTGCGATTGTTTGGGGCCGCGCCAGCGCTGATCGCGGAATTTACGACGCAGCCAGGTAAGAAGTTTGCTGCGGATGCAGCGCCGCCTCGACCGCACGTCACCTTCGTCACCAAGGGAAACGTGGTCGCGGTCTGTTGGTATTTTGTACTCACTTGGCAAGATTGGAGAACCTGTGAACTCGCACAGATCATAAGTGTTAGTAAGTTCCAATGTGTTCCGCTCAAGGAGAGCGAGGACTTAAACATTTGGTAGTCAAACCAGTGGAGAATAAACTCTGACTGTAGAAGCTTTCCTTGTGTTCTCTACTCACGCAAGACTGGTATTCCAAGGACTTGCGTTTATATGCGAACTTATTTAACTGTTAGGAAATAGTTACGAAGTTGGTTACTTGTTTGTGACTGTCATCGAAGACCATTTGTGTTGAATTCATTGTCTTCTTAAATATAGAGTATCAACTATATTCTTGTGTGTTTCTTGTAGAAGTATTTCAAATGCAGGATATTTCACAGCTGACGGGCCGTGGCTCGCCCTTCGGGTAGCCATTCACTGAAGGACCCTATTCTCTAACCTGAATATGTTGACGAGGACGCTATGACTGCTTCTGCATTTGGTTACTCATAATTCAACTGGCGATTCTCCTGTCATCGAGACCACCCAGTACGAGTCGCCTATTAAGGAATCTTTTTCTGGACCCAACTTGTCTTTCTCGGCTCCATCAGACACCTCTCCTGTTGTTTGAACTTGCCAAACTACTTCTGCACTTTCTGTCGCGGCCTACTCGTCACAGGTTCTTCATGCACATAACCTGATTGATTCCCAAGGGGTGGAGGACAACGTTTTTGCTACGACTTCCTCGCACTCTGAGTGGTTCTATAGTGGAAGGAACAGATGCTGTTGATGAATAGCATTCTACTGTATTATCAAATAATTAAAATTAGACATAACTTCGTTTCTGAAGTTGCAGCGTCAGTTGCTAACAGTAGATATGATGCGGAAATACACTCCTGGAAATTGAAATAAGAACACCGTGAATTCATTGTCCCAGGAAGGGGAAACTTTATTGACACATTCCTGGGGTCAGATACATCACATGATCACACTGACAGAACCACAGGCACATAGACACAGGCAACAGAGCATGCACAATGTCGGCACTAGTACAGTGTATAGCCACCTTTCGCAGCAATGCAGGCTGCTATTCTCCCATGGAGACTATCGTAGAGATGCTGGATGTAGTCCTGTGGAACGGCTTGCCATGCCATTTCCACCTGGCGCCTCAGTTGGACCAGCGTTCGTGCCGGACGTGCAGACCACGTGAGACGACGCTTCATCCAGTCCCAAACATGCTCAATGGGGGACAGATCCGGAGATCTTGCTGGCCATGGTAGTTGACTTACACCTTCTAGAGCACGTTGGGTGGCACGGGATACATGCAGACGTGCATTGTCCTGTTGGAACAGCAAGTTCCCTTGCCGGTCTAGGAATGGTAGAACGATGGGTTCGATGACGGTTTGGATGTACCGTGCACTATTCAGTGTCCCCTCGACGATCACCAGTGGTGTACGGCCAGTGTAGGAGATCGCTCCCCACACCATGATGCCGGGTGTTGGCCCTGTGTGCCTCGGTCGTATGCAGTCCTGATTGTGGCGCTCACCTGCACGGCGCCAAACACGCATACGACCATCATTGGCACCAAGGCAGAAGCGACTCTCATCGCTGAAGACGACACGTCTCCATTCGTCCCTCCATTCACGCCTGTCGCGACACCACTGCAGGCGGGCTGCACGATGTTGGGGCGTGAGCGGAAGACGGCCTAACGGTGTGCAGGACCGTAGCCCAGCTTCATGGAGACGGTTGCGAATGGTCCTCGCCGATACCCCAGGAGCAACAGTGTCCCTAATTTGCTGGGAAGTGGCGGTGCGGTCCCCTACGGCACTGCGTAGGATCCTACGGTCTTGGCGTGCATCCGTGCGTCGCTGCGGTCCGGTCCCAGGTCGACGGGCACGTGCACCTTCCGCCGACCACTGGCGACAACATCGATGTACTGTGGAGACCTCACGCCCCACGTGTTGAGCAATTCGGCGGTACGTCCACCCGGCCTCCCGCATGCCCACTATACGCCCTCGCTCAAAGTCCGTCAACTGCACATACGGTTCACGTCCACGCTGTCGCGGCATGCTACCAGTGTTAAAGACTGCGATGGAGCTCCGTATGCCACGGCAAACTGGCTGACACTGACGGCGGCGGTGCACAAATGCTGCGCAGCTATCGCCATTCGACGGCCAACACCGCGGTTCCTGGTGTGTCCGCTGTGCCGTGCGTGTGATCATTGCTTGTACAGCCCTCTCGCAGTGTCCGGAGCAAGTATGGTGGGTCTGACACACCGGTGTCAATGTGTTCTTTTTTCCATTTCCAGGAGTGTACGTATAGATACAAAAGATGTATTAATCCGTCACTCTTCAATACAATGTCTATTCAGAAGATATTGAGCCCTCGCCACTATGGAAATCTATAAGCGTTAATTAACCGGCAAATACACAAAAATGGGGTCAGCGCATGAATGTTTGATCTTAAGTACAACCGCCGCTGGAGCTCTGGAGAAGGTATGCTCGCATATCATGGATAACAGCGTAATATTTCGTGGGAGTGCCCTCGTGCCATGGTGGCGGCTGCAGGAAATGCAGCAGCGTAACTGGTGGCGCCCGTATTTGAATATGTGGCACAGAGACTAACAGCCGATATAGCAGTAGTCACTAACCAAATCTCCTTACGCGAACCCCTGTCTGTCGATGAGTGGTGTGCGGAGGTTTGACCCTCTACATCTGAAACGAATTTTTTGCACAATCCCCGTACATAACTGCATGAGATAGAGGCAAAAGGAGTCACAGTAAACAACGTATCCAGTCGGAGAGTGTCGCGTCACTGAAGAAGGAGGAACAGTTGGAAGATGGGAGACATGTTCACATTTCTTCTCCTTCTGTTTCCTCCATTGATTCTACCATGGATACTACTGTATAGCTCCGTCAGATGATGGTTTTGCAGTTTTGTAGTTTTTGTTCCTGTTAAACTGTCTACACAAGCATATACTTTACTCATTTTGAATATGAACAGAACTGGTTCTGAAATGTGTCTCGCCGCTTTGTGACAGTTTATATTTGACTATGGTGTAGATAGTACTTTTTTACTGGAAGTATTATTTGACCAGTTTTCACTGCCGGTGTTTTCGAACTCTTTTAATGTGGCTTCCGAACTTTCTATGGGCACTACCTTATTTTATAGTGACGGGATTCCATTAGGAGATTTCGAAGTTCTCAACGATGCTAGGGGTGTAGGATACTCCTTCTTGTCTATGCCTCTTCTGGTTCTGGTCGTTGTATGGAAAGTTGGCGTTTCTACAAAGAGGAAGTTGGTTACCTACTTCGTAAATTACTGACAATGATTCTAGTGGGTGGTGATTTTAATTGTGTTCTCCGGCCAGTGGATCAGATTTCTAATTTTAGTTTTAGTAAAGAACACGACGCGGTGACGCATGGGTTTACCAGTATCCCATATCTGTTCGAAACAATTATTTTACAGCTACCTCCAGGGGTCGACTTGATCGCCTTCACCTTTCTGATTCCTTGTGGTGCAGCTATCAGATGCTGATGTGATACCCACCTGTGCAGGGGCGTAGGAAACGTGTTTGCATTGCATTCATCGCTAACGTCCATGTTTGATTGTCAAAGTCCGCTGTGAATTTATCAGTTCAATTTTTAACTTCTTTACTGAACTGTATTATGCCCAAGTTCCGATTGAAAATTTTCCTCACGACCCGTTGTTGGACTGCATCGTCAACCCAGAATTAAATGACGTTTTTTTAGTGATTTCCACAAAGACGATATATATGATGTTCCTACCAGGTTTTCGTCACGAATGCCTCCTGAATTGAGTGGTATCCCTAAAGAATTGTATGTTCATTTTTGGCCTCTCATAGGTGACGCAATAACGTTGATGGTCAGTGAAGTGATACGGGATGCCTCGCTTCCTGCTCCTTTCAAGGAAAATCAACTGGTCTTCATCCTGAAATCTACCGGTCGACCTGATCTTGAGTCACTTCACTCGATCACTCTCTTAAACATCGACTACAAAATTGTTACAGGAGCTATAAACATCCGTCTCTCTAAGCTGCTCGACAAAACTATTGCCCTTCACCAAAGCTGGGTGCCTGGGCACACGATACTGACTTTTGTTATCGAATGCATAATGTCGTTTTTTTGACTGCAGCCACTAATATTTCATGTGTCTCGCTTTTTCTCGACTTCCACAAGGCAGTTAACAGTGTACAGTCACAGATTTTTTATGAGTGTGTTAACCAAGGGTAACCTATGATCTGGCAAATTTAGTTAGTGTGGGTTACTTACATCCAGGGGCAAACTTGATTGATTTATGACAGCCTACCTCTCCCCTTAACTTATTGTTATGTTAATTGTTTTATGACACCCTGGGTGTTGATGTATGGCTCCCTGGAGATAGACAGCGCTTCTGAGAAAATCCCCATATCTCCCCTCTCACTCCACCTATCCCATCACTCTGGAAAATCCCCTCGCCAGAGCGAGCACACATTTGATATCAAATTAACTGGCTAATTAATTAAATCAATATATTAATTAACCGTTCCGCCACTTAGAAATCCACCAGCCCTCTGCACCACTGCCCACTTCCCTCCCTTCGCTCATCTGGAAATTGGCGGGAAAAGGCCTCAGTTTGTGCTAGAGAGGCAGGATCTAACGACAGGAAATTCAAATAAATCTCAATTAAATAACAAAAGATTTACTTTTGATGTTAAATCCAGCCTACTCATCAAATATGGGGTGTCTAGGAAACCTAGTTCCTCAGATCAACAGACAATATTCAAACAATATTAATGAGTTTTATTATAAAATGAAAAAATACAATACTTGAGTTACACAGATGTGTCGCAAGCAAAGGGAAACAGACAAGATAACAAATCTCTAAAGTATAACAATTTCCAAGTCCATGTTACGTAAACAGTACAAGCAAAGCAACGAGCGTTGACGGTTCTATCTAACTCGCTAGTCTTGAAGCTACTCCTCAACTGGGCTGCGACCAGTCGGACGCGGCGCTCATGTCCTCTTCGCATAGGGTCCGCGGTTTTTGCATTGTCGTCCTATAGAGGGGTCAGTCAGCGTGGTATTGGCTGACGTCTTCTCACAGCCCTCTCTGCCCTAACGTTCCCGATTGACGCGCTGGCGCTTGACTTTACGCCGTAACAGTTTATTTATAAAATTGAAATCATAGGGATTGGACCACTCTTTTATTTGGTGGGAAATGCTTATCATTATCTGCTTTTTTGGAAGATGCAGGTCTTGTAAAATACATCAAAAAGAAGAAATTAAATACATTGTTTTTTTCCGACTATGTAAGGAACACCGTCACGAAATCGACGTCAACATAACTCGCAGTACATCGTTACACTATCATAAATCTTTTGATAATGTACTCGCACCGACCACAGGGCAGTCGTGCCAGCCGCCTTGCATATTCCCACATGCCCTGTACTTTAAAACATCTGCAAGGCTGTGGCAACCCTATGAGCCCTAGGCACTGAACGGGGAAGTGCCAATGGCCTGCAGGGGAATGCATGATACCGGGCGTCGGCTTCCTTTGAAATTTGATACCACTCACTTGCTGTTTTGTTCTCAGACACACCTTCCACACCATGTCGGTGGAAGCAGCTGCTCTATGTGCTCACCCTGCGTTGAAGATTTCGACTGAGCTAGTGCACAATGTTACTACCAATCTCCATCCCTTGCCCCCTTCCACCCCACCATTCCCAGAAATAAACTGATGGGAAAAAGACTTGCTCTGTACTGGAGAGGAAGCATCTCATGACATGAAATTCAAAACAATGTCAATAATATGTTGATGCATTTTCTTTATTTATTGTCCACGTGCTTAGCTGAGTGGTAATGTTCTTGCCTACCTGACAAACTCCTGTTCAAACACCTGCACTCTTCTCTCTCTCTCAAGTGGCTACTCTCTGCCCAGCGAGCATCTATCATGTACCGCACTAACCCCGCCTTTGTCCTGAACAAAGCAGTGGATGCTTGGAAAATCATCAACTGTATATGTCTTTGGAATGTTCCCCCACTATCAGATTGATTGACTAATTGATTAAATCGATATTCTTTGGGTGTGACAGTTTTTACTTGCATCCTATTGATAAATACTGGGACTGGTATATTTGGCGGGATTCGATCACGCAAGTGCCAGGTTTCCTAACCTTCTAGATTGCTTTTCTCTACTACTAGTGGATACCGGCACTGTTACATCATTTGGTAGGAAGTCCATTACGTAGGACGTAGCTGGGAATTTCAAATTTCAGCTCAGCCGGTTACTATGTCGTTATACAATCCGCAGGGGGGGGGGGGTTTGGATTGTCGTGTGTGCTCACAGTACCACTACTGGAAACAATAAATTAACCAATTGGGAATTTGAGATCTCAACTGGAAGCGGTGCTTTATATAATGATAGTCGGAATGTCAAACTTCGGCATGAATTTATACCGTCACTTTTATGCTAAGTGTTATAAAACAGTATAGAAGTCCTAAGTTTTTTCTCTCAGCTACACCAGGTTGAAGAAGAAGGAGGAAAGGGTCTACCAGGTGATAGGACCTCCCAGATATCATCAGCCCCAACGCTCAGAGGCCAGAGAAAACTGCCACTGTTATCCCAGCCGCAATTGTGGATGCACGTGTCTGCTAGAGTGCATGGAGAGCATCCGGGATGATTGGAGTGTCAGGAACTCTGACGTTATCAATACTCTCCACCGCCAACAGTTGGCAGTGATCGATACTGAATTGCTCAATTTTGCACACAGAGAATGTATGCAGCATACTTGATCTTGGAGAGAGCCCAACGCATACTGGGGATTAGTTCAGTGTTCAGCAATCCAGAAGGCACTGCCACTGGGACTTGCAGACAAGAACACACACATTAGCCAGCCCTCTAGAACTTTTCTATGTACCCACCACTAGCGACAGTGTTAAGTCGGAACTGTCAATTCGATCCAGCCACCAGTTACCTCTGTCCCTCATCCCCACAAGCAAAATGGTGTCGTCCTAGGAAACCAGCGACATATTTATCACTGTAATTACAATTAAATATTGTGAAATATTGTGATTGCAGCACCAATCTGATGACATTTGATAATGTGCAACGTATCAGAAATACCTCTTCCTGATGGATTTCGCTCTGGAAATATGAATATCTACATCCTTCTTATGACTGGTCATAATTTTCCACGTAAAATATTTCATATCCCTTACGGCTATCGGTATGACGAATCGCAGTTTTTGACGTAAAATCCACACCTCGCTGCCGACCATACATATTCATTTTCTTTGCACATGTCGGAACACTGACCACAATAACTTCACGCCCCAACACATACTTCATGAGCATACTGATCAACGCCAATAACTGGTGGCAGCAAACAATATAGAGTGAAATTTCGCGATGTATGGACATTGTTCTTCCTGCAAGTGGTACCAGTGTATCTTAGGAAGAGGGACGTAATCGTCTTATAAGCGATCAGTTATTGAAAACAGGATCGTAACGACTATGTTACTGTCACCCTGTATAAAAAGCGGTCTTCGTTGTATAGGCACACACAGGTATCGCTAACGGTATCCATGTTGAAAGCTATACATGCTTTATAAACCGAGGTATGGTACTGCTCATGAATGAAATGGTCCTCCACACAAATAAAACAACATTGAATAGACATGGTGATCACGGAGGTGTGTATTAACAACATAAAGTGCGGCTGCACGCCGCCAGTGATGTAAACTTGTATTGAAATCACCCTTCTCACCAAATTTAGAAAGTGAGTCGGCTAAGAAATGGGGTACCAAGTCGATATTTTGCAACTCTCTCATGCCGCTACTAGATATTTCTCACCCTAACAAACAGTACTTATAGCGCACTCTATCTCGTTACAAGTGGATAGTGTAAAAGATGTTCTACAATATACCCATGGAGTTATAGGCGAGGGAGGATGATGGTTGATTGAGAATGATTACATACAGTGATGGTGTGGTATGTGAGGAATCACCTAAGAAGTGCGACGTTAGATAGAAGTGGTAATAAATGTACAAAATCCTTTGACCAATACACTGGCTTTTCAGATCTATTGTGTTACGCTTTCCGGTAGAAATTTTGTCAGCGATTTGGAATCAAGTACCTCCATTCAATCACAGGCTTCAGTTGAATACGCTGGAACGAAGGTGTTTTAATACAGTCACTGGTACATCATCTTTGTGCCACACTCATATCACGAAACGAGTAACCTTTTTCGATCCTATCTGCTAAGGACCCTATACAGTAAAACTGTAGCGTCGTTTTAGACAGTCTCTCTGTATCTTTTAATTGTTCCTAAGTCTCTGTCCCGCCCTCCGTACGGCCTCCTCCATGCAGCCAAGTCAGAACTAACGAGATGGCTTAGCTCTGCCAACCGTGTACAGTGTGTAAGGCCAGCGCCAAATGAAGCTTTCTTCTGCAACATAAGATAGTAGAAAAAGACAGTACGAGCAGATATGGTGGTGTTTCTTATCTCGGAAATTAGAAACACTTCCCATCATACGGGAACTGGAAGAACGATGAGGATTTTGCTACTGTGTTATGGTGCATTTCCAAACTACATACAGTTACTGCAGTCCAAAGCAGATCTGCTTCTCTTAGGGTGCATTCAGGTCTGTCACCCAAACATTTTCTCCCTCCTCATTATTTTGTACCATCCAATAGAGAAAAACAATAAACTATTAAAAACTTCTCTAACGTCAGCTGGTAGAGAACTCGATAAGATATTAGCGCGGTCTTCTCTTCCGATATATGAAAAACAAATACCGTCTGCGTGCTGACATGTTGACATCGAGCATATGCCGCGATCCTATTAAAATACAGGTATTGGTCCACTGGAGCGGCGGCAAGTGATCGAAGTCGATTGCACAGACCAGTGTAAAGTAGATGGAACGATCGGTTGAGAGAGGTTGTAACGAGGCATGATTTGATGGTAGGCTGATGATGTATTCTAGAGAAATGAAGGTGTGCCTGCAGATTACTTATTACGCATCTAACTATTTTTTTCGTTAATCAAAATATCCACGGGTGTGCTGCCGGTCTATAGTGTCCAACGGGCACAATATTTCGGCGATCATACATGTCGCCATCATCAGGTGAACTGACGGACTGAGCTCCTGTGAACGTGCCGGCACGGAGATCCGTACGCTATGGCTGCTCAGAGGGAACTGGGTTCGGTCGCGGCGGCGGCCGATTTAAATCCCCTCCGCCCGCGGCGCGCTCCCTCCGCCGTCCGCGCCCCGCGCCTCGGTCGCGCGGTGGAAGAGATTGCGACGGCGTCTGAGATGACGTCGGTGTGATGGCTCTGTCCGCCGTGGTCGTCACAACTATACGTTTGCTCGATTTACTCTTGATTAACCCAATCGCTGATTCCCAAGCCTTGCTAAGATTATAGCCACAGTCACGTTTAATGAGGTCGTCATTGTTGCGATTTTCGATGGCCTCTCTAACAACGCTGTCCCAGTATCTCGACGTCTGTACCAGAATCCTCGTGCGGTCATACTCCATGGCGTGATTTTCCGACAAACAATGTTCAGCGACCGCCGACTTGCTCGGATACATCAGTCGAGTGTGCCTGTGGTATTCACGGCATCGATCCTCGACGGTACGCATCGTCTGACCAATATACGACTTGCCACATTGACACGGAATCTGGTACACGCCGGCCTTCCTCAAACCGAGGTCATCTTTGGCGCTCCCCACCAGTGCACGAGTTTTATTCGGAGGACAAAACACAGTTCCGACCCGGTGTTTCTTCAGAATGCGGGCGATTTTCCCCGAGAGTGCGCCTGTGCTCTGAGTACCCATTTTTTCGAAATACAGTTCTCAGATGTTCCAATTCCTGGGGTAGACTCTCTGCGTCAGAGATAGTGCGCGCCCTATGTACTAGAGTTTTAAGCACCCCATTCCTCTGTGAAGGGTGGTGGCAGCTGTCTGCGTGCAAATACAGATCAGTGTGCGTTGTCTTCCGATACGCCCCATGACCTAGGGTGCCGTCAGCCCTTCTCTTGACCAAGACGTCAAGGAAAGGTAATTTACCCTCCGTTTCAGTCTCCATAGTGAATTTGATGTTGGGGTGTAAGGAGTTTAGATGTGTAAGGAAGTCAAGGAGTTTATCCATACCATGTGGCCAGACGACGAACGTGTCGTCCACGTAACGGAAAAAGCAAGTAGGTTTCCATACGGATGACGACAGGGCTTCCTCCTCGAAGTTCTCCGTGTACAAATTCGCTACCACCGGTGAGAGTGGGCTACCCATGGCGACTCCCTCCTTTTGTTCGTAGTATTCTCCATTAAAAAGAAAATACGTGGAAGTCAAGACATACCTAAAAAGTTCAGTGGTCTTCTCGTCAAACTTCTGACTAATCAATTCTAGTGACTCTCGCAGGGGCACCCTCGTAAACAAGGAAATGACGTCAAAACTCACCATGATATCTGACTCATCCAACCTGAAGCTATCAAGGCGTTTAACAAAATCCACGGAATTACGGATGTGATGAGGGCATTTACCCACATAAGGACTTAATATTCCCGTCAGGTATTTGGCCAACAAATATGTAGGTGCCCTGATGTTGCTGACAATGGGGCGTAATGGTACCCTCTCTTTGTGAACCTTCGGGAGTCCATATAGTCTAGGCGGTACCGGACCTTGGGGTAACAATTTCTTAGCGTCACCGTCCGGTAAATCTGCGTCCTTGAGAAGCGCCCTCGTCTTGTTCTCCACCTTCTTTGTAGGGTCAACGCTTATCTTCCGGTAGGAATCGTCATTTAGCAGGCTCTGCATCTTATCAGTGTAGTCCTTATGGGAGACAACAACTGTAGCATTGCCTTTGTCAGCCGGTAAGACAACAATTTCAGAGTGCTCCCTCAGATCACGAATGGCCGCCCTCTCTTTACTGCTGATATTTGACTTCATCGACTTGGATTTCGTCAACGCACGACAAGTTCCACGACGTATTTCCTCGGCTGATTCTGGCGGAAGTCGAGCTGCAACCTGTTCAACAGCACTAACAATTTCTGCGACCGGAGTGAACTTGGGGGTGGGAGCGAAGTTGAGACCTTTCTGCAAAACCGAGACCGCATCATCACTCAACACCATGCCACTCAAATTGATGACAGTCTTGCACGGAACCTGCAGAGATGGTTTGTCAAGGAGACGTGAGAACTTAGCTGTTTGACGTCCCGTAGCCTTCTTATGGGCGGAATCAGCTGCAACCCAGGTGACACCATCAATCCAATCCCAGGAAAAAGAAGTGAAATTACTAGCCAGTTGCAAATGTAGTTTGAGTAATTCCTGTGAGATAAACTCAAGGCTCCGGCGGGTGAAATGCACTCTCTCACGTACCAATGCGAGGCTGGCTCGTTTCTTGATTCTCTTAGCTGCTGCAGAATCGATGTGATGCATAACCTTAGCAAAATTTGGAACAACATTCTCGGAACGACATCTCTTTAGAAAAGCAAGAGTACTTAGCAAACGACATCTACGGTGGCGCAACTTTTCAAATTTCTTCATGCTGCGGTACATCTCCTCCCCGTAAAGGTGTATGACGTAATTCTTGAGTTTCTCCCGGCGTATTTGATAATCAAAATATCCACGGGTGTACTGCCCGTCTACAGTGTCCAACGGGCACAATATTTCGGCGATCATACAAGTCGCCATCATCAGGTGAACTGACGGACTGAGCTCCTGTGAACGTGCCGGCACGGAGATCCGTACACTATGGCTGCTCTTGGTCAAGAGAAGGCCTGACGGCACCCTAGGCCATGGGGTGTATCGGAAGACAACGCACACTGATCTGTATTTGCACGCAGACAGCTGCCACCACCCTTCACAGAGGAATGGGGTGCTTAAAACTCTAGTAAATAGGGCGCGCACTATCTCTGGCGCAGAGAGTCTACCCCAGGAATTGGAACACCTGAGAACTGTATTTCGAAAAAATGGGTACTCAGAGTGGCAGATTCAACGTGCTCTCCGCCCACCCACTACAGCACAACCTGTGGAGATGGATGAAATCACGAGGGAGGAGGTAGGCACTGCGTTTATCCCATATACAGGCGCACTCTCGGGGAAAATCGCCCGCATTTTGAAGAAACACCGGGTCGGAACTGTGTTTTGCCCTCCGAATAAAACTCGTGCATTGGTGGGGAGCGCACAAGATGACCTCGGTTTGAGGAAGGCCGGCGTGTACCAGATTCCGTGTCAATGTGGCAAGTCGTATATTGGTCAGACGATGCGTACCGTCGAGGACCGATGCCGTGAACACCAGAGGCACACTCGACTGATGTATCCGAGCAAGTCGGCGGTCGCTGAACATTGTTTGTCGGAAAATCACGCTATGGAGTATGAACGCACGAGGATTCTGGTACAGACGTCGAGATACTGGGACAGCGTTGTTAGAGAGGCCATCGAAATTCGCACCAGTGACGACCTCATAAACCGCGACTGTTGGCTATAATCTTAGCGAGGCTTGGGAACCAGCGATCGGGTTAATCAAGAGTACATCGAGCAAACGTATAGTTGTGACGACCACGGCGGACAGAGCCATCACACCGAAGTCATCTCAGACGCCGTCGCAATCTGTTCCACCGCGCGACAGTGGCGCGGGGCGCGGACGGCGGAGGGAGCGCGCCGCGGGCGGAGGGTATTTAAATCGGCCGCCGCCGCGACCGAACCCAGTTCCCTCTGAGCAGCCTTAGCGTACGGATCTCCGTGCCGGCACGTTCACAGGAGCTCAGTCCGTCAGTTCACCTGATGATGGCGACATGTATGATCACCGAAATATTGTGCCCGTTGGACACTATAGACCGGCAGCACACCCGTGGATATTTTGATTATCAAATACGCCGGGAGAAACTCAAGAATCACATTTTTTTCGTTGTTCTCTTGGGGCGCATCAGTAAACAACTCGTAAACAACTGCATGTTCTGTGTGACATAGAGCGCTATCTACCTCTGTAAGTAGGCTGTTTAGGTTTTTTTATTGGTAACACCACCTCAGTATGAAAATCACTGGCTGTGCCGTGTGCAGTCTGTGGCTGCTTTGCATTGTTGTAATACTCGCCATTGTAGTGTTAGGCAGCTGGCTGCGAACAGCGCGTAGCGTTGCGCAGTTGGAGGTGAGCCGCCAGCAGTGGTGGATGTGGGGAGAGAGATGGCGGAGTTTTGTAATTTGTCATGAACTGCTATATATTTGATGATATCAAGGTAAATACATTGTTTGTTCTCTATTAATATCTTTCATTTGCTAACTATCCCTATCAGTAGTTAGTGCCTTCCATAGTGTGTATCTTTTATTTAGCTGGCAGTAGTGGCGCTCGCTGTACTGCAGTAGCTTGAGCAGCGAAGATTTTTGTGAGGTAAGTGATTTGTGAAAGGTATAGTTTAATGTTAGTCAGGGCCATTCTTTTGTAGGGAATCTTGAAAGTCAGATTGCGTTGCGCTAAAAATATTGTGCGTCAGGTTAAGCACAGTCTAGTAAAATTGATAAAAGGGGACGTTTCATATGTCGACCCTTAGCCGAGGATACCTCACTGGAATCTTCTGATTTTTTTTCTTGTAGTTTGTGTAATTAGTGTAGCTTTTGTTTATTGCTAGCACGTAATTGTAGAGAAAATCTCCTTTGTAGTTGCAGTCTTTCATTGTTGTACAGTAGAACAGTTGTGGTATGCATGTAGATTTGCACCAAGTATTTCGCAGCTGCAATTAACTAGATATTATTTTCAGTGCTATGTTAATGTGTTCCCCTATTTTTGCTCTTCAAATTGTGTTTTTCTGTGTTGTCGTGTGAAATATTGTGACAATAATGGCGTGTGAAAAACGTAATACTAGGCTCCAAAGTAAACTGAGAAATGACAGTGAAGACGAAAGCAGTGTGTTAGCGCCGCAGAGTAATGAATTAACTAATGTTCAAAGTAATAATTTGGTAATTGTGCATAGGGAAATGGAGCGGGCGGCAAATAATGGCGTAGACAGTGAAACAATTAGTGAGCAGGGAAGCATTATCGATCGGTCGGTCGGCAACAGCTCGCCTCAGGAATCCGAAATGACAGGACACAATTTCGCAAATACTGTAGATTCAGGTTTTGGGTCATCACCGTTTTCTCAAATAAGTCAAAACACATTTTCTGCTTGTCAAAATGTGAATGTTGCCGGTGCAAATGCACTGCCGAAAAGCGTAGAGAAACAGATTACAGACACTAATACATTATTATTGCAATTAATGCAACAAATGGAACAAAATCAGAAACAAATGGGACAAAAGCTTCAAAAGTTAGACATAATGGAACAAAATCTTCAAAAGTTAGACACAGTGGAACAAAATCTTAAAAAGTTAGACAACACACTTGAACAAACACGTGAGGATTTAACTAATCAGTTACATCACATTGAATCGAAATGTCAAAAAGTCTGTAACGACGTAAAAACACAAATTTGTGAGCATTTCCAACCTATTTTTTCGCGTCATGAAAATGCACTACAGAATCACGAAGCAGCCATAAAAGAACTGCAAACTACTGTTCATGAAAATCATGAGACCTTACAAGCTAAATTTGACTCAGTTGCATCTACCGATTCGGTTACGCAACTTGCAAAAACTCAGGAAAACTTGAAGGATACAGTAGATTCGATTTCAACACAAATGGACAATCTGAAACTTGGTTCAGAAAAACACACTGAGGATATGTGTTCACTATCGGAGAAAGTAGCCGAACTTTCGGATCAGTTCACTAACTTATCTACGAAGGTAGATGATAATCTGAACGACACAAAACCGGTAGTCTTTAATGACACAGAAGAGAGGGAACAAATTAGGAAACTGAAACAAAATCTGAATCAAATTAATACGCAACACCAAAGAGAAATCCGCGAAGTACAAGATCAGCTGACACAGGTAATACAAGAATTACGTATTTCAGACGACACTCGCGCCCCAATACGGGAAGAGGGACATAGAAATACGGAACAACCACAAAATAATAACACAAGACACTTCGGAAATTATGAAAGAAATTGGCAAGGCACACCGAATTTTGAGATGGAACCGCCGAAACGACGTAACAATGACCGATATGCGACTCGCCGACATGATGATTTTGACTATAAGCTGTTCATTACTACACGTAAATTCAAAACGTTTAAGAATTCTGCCAACGACATTCATCCACAAGCATGGCTCCATCAATTCTCTCATTGTTTTCCTCCCAACTGGTCGTTAGAACACAGATTAGAATTTATGTGTGGCTACTTAGAGGATGAACCAGCTGTAAGAATGCGATCGGTCATTCACGATTGCCACAGTGAAGGAGAATTTTACCATGCCTTCCTCTCAGCATATTGGTCTCAAGCCACACAAGACCGAGTAAAACATGGCATCATAATGATGAAACATTTCGAACAATCTGAATTCTCCAGTCTTGTGAAATATTTTGAAGACATGTTGCACAAAAATCAGTACCTGTCAAACCCATACAGCCCCTCAGAACTCATCCGCATTTGCTTAATCAAATTACCTGAACATTTACGACATATTATTTTAGCAGGACGTTGCAAAGAAGACATTGAGGCTTTTCAGGGACTATTACAAGAATTAGAAATTGACACAGACAGTCGCGGGATGCGAAAACAGGAAAACAATCAGTACAGGTCACATCCGTCACGATTGCGCGATGTAAGAAATAATAACTGGACTCGACAAGGCTATTCTCACAACACAAATCGTGACCAAAACAGACACCACCCGTATGACAACCACTGGCAGAGTAATAATAATTACAGGGAAAGATCACCTCTCCGCAGTAATGACTATCACAGAGACAATCAGAAAAACAGACAATATGGGAACCAAAACAATTATTATTACGGGAGACAGAATAACTTTAGACGCAACGGTCCAGCGCGCAGTTACGATTCAGGGAGAAATTCTCCACCACTTAACCGACAAGAAAGAAACTACAGCATCTACCGACATGAAGACAGACGATATGATCGTAACGACAGACCTGAATTGCATCAGAACTGGCGGGATTTAAACAGGGCAGGGCCCTCTCGTCACGGTGAATTTGTAGAAGTTAGGTCTCCTAATCCCAATAACGGCGCGCGCCAACAAAGAGACAGACAATAACTCGCACAGCAGGCAGCCGCGTGCGCCCGCTGGCTCCGAGAAAAATAACATAAGACGCTAGCCTTGAGAAAAATTTTAGCATTCTTTACCGACGTATACCACTTGATAATTGCGTTAAATTTGAAACTCTGCGTACTAGGAAGAGCAAAGGTTTACACCACATTTCACACGTAAAACCGTTTATTGAGAGATAATGTGCTTTTTTAACTTGAGATTTTAATGCAACATTTTGGTTTACTTGAAAATACATTCTGAAATTAAAGTGCTTTCTGAGAGATACCAGATGACACAGAGGTTAGTTTATTTGACAGCTACACGATTTTATCACGACGCTACTAATGAGTGACAGTTTACAATGTTGCTTTTGCAGTGTTTCTGTTTTATATCTGCACAGTTTTCTGTTTTATTCTGGAAAGTAAAACATGTTTTAGTGGTAACTTTTGTGGTATAGCTACAAGGAGGCAGCCTTTTTCGTGGCACAACAATACGTTACAGCACAGTACTTTCTTCATCACCTCAATAAGCGTAATAACTATGATATCTATACGCAAAGCATTTCACTTTTGTGTATCATGAGGTAAGTACATTGACTTCTGCAGAACTTAGCTTTCGGAGGACGATAACTACGACACTTCCACAGAGATTATGTTGCGACAAGACGCACATTTAGCGCTACAGGACACGTATTTGAGTGATTAATTTTGTACTTAAAATATTTATTTTTTAATGATATTTGAAATACAATGATAAAAAGGTTTTCCGTGATACGTTTCATTCCATTGCTGTAATCTGTAACACCTGAGGGTATAATTACATTAATCCTCAGGGGGGTACACGCCTACTTTGTGTACCATGTGTTTGGAAAGCACAAGGGGCCCTAGCTAATATGGTATTTGCTTATACAACTTTACACATCGGTACCATATTTCTCTAACACATAAATTACACAGCTATCTGATTATTTAACAAAGAAACAAACATTTTTTTACTACCTCAGTGACAGATGTTTACGTAATTATACCGTTGGATAACTTCACACTTACGAAATTGTATTTTGTCTGTACTTTGTGAAATGCTCATATTTTTCTGGAACCATTGTGATACTATGAGAGCTTTGAATGATGTATTTGGTAAGGGAGCATGATTTTTAAAGTACGTTTGAGGTAAATGACACTACTGACATGAGCAGAGAATTTTTTTAGGTTTTGAAATTATTGGAGGAAGCTACGACGATTTTGAGAATTGACTGAGGTGTTATGATGTTATTATTACGATGACTATGTGTATTATGCTGTTGCGGTATGTTTATGATCAGTAAGCTGATGCTATATGAGTTATTTGATTATGCTACGTATTTATTATCAGGAAATATTGAAGAAGCGTCGACGAATTTGTATATGTGTAATAAGGTAAGGAGTAATGAATTAGGGACTCTGAATTATAAAAAAGGATGTTGGAAACCAAGAATCGTACTTTAAGAGGTAGGAAATATGTGTAAATGCGTGAATGTATCACAATGCCTGCGAAAATTTTTTGGACACTGTTATATTCATAAGATATTGTTTCTACACATTTGTAACCAAATTCTCAACCTGTGAATTTTTTTATATGAGACTGTCACTGTAGTGAAAACTGCTGTCGTCAATATTTCGGTATGAAAGGTAAGTGACCGTGACGTAATTCGTTGTGAGCGGCCAGGTGTGCCAGCCGCCTTGAGAAAAAGCCATTAGGTGGTAGAAAAAAAAAGGGGAGGCCATTATCCTCGCTATTGACATTCCTTTGTAGAAAGCATCGTAAATACGACATGCTAATAATAACTTGGAAACATTTTTACATCTGCACACCTGATTATGACAAGCGTCTTTCTACGAGAGTTGAGAGATTTTCTGTACTACCTTATGAAATGCCCTATGGCTAATGAATGATGTTTCATGCCTTCCTTTGTACATATTTACTCATTTTGTTTAATATCTAGTTTCTAGCTGCACTGCAGCATTGGTTAAAATAAAATTTAATATACACTCCTGGAAATGGAAAAAAGAACACATTGACACCGGTGTGTCAGACCCACCATACTTGCTCCGGACACTGCGAGAGGGCTGTACAAGCAATGATCACACGCACGGCACAGCGGACACACCAGGAACCGCGGTGTTGGCCGTCGAATGGCGCTAGCTGCGCAGCATTTGTGCACCGCCGCCGTCAGTGTCAGCCAGTTTGCCGTGGCATACGGAGCTCCATCGCAGTCTTTAACACTGGTAGCATGCCGCGACAGCGTGGACGTGAACCGTATGTGCAGTTGACGGACTTTGAGCGAGGGCGTATAGTGGGCATGCGGGAGGCCGGTGGACGTACCGCCGAATTGCTCAACACGTGGGGCGTGAGGTCTCCACAGTACATCGATGTTGTCGCCAGTGGTCGGCGGAAGGTGCACGTGCCCGTCGACCTGGGACCGGACCGCAGCGACGCACGGATGCACGCCAAGACCGTAGGATCCTACGCAGTGCCGTAGGGGACCGCACCGCCACTTCCCAGCAAATTAGGGACACTGTTGCTCCTGGGGTATCGGCGAGGACCATTGGCAACCGTCTCCATGAAGCTGGGCTACGGTCCCGCACAACGTTAGGCCGTCTTCCGCTCACGCCCCAACATCGTGCAGCCCGCCTCCAGTGGTGTCGCGACAGGCGTGAATGGAGGGACGAATGGAGACGTGTCGTCTTCAGCGATGAGAGTCGCTTCTGCCTTGGTGCCAATGATGGTCGTATGCGTGTTTGGCGCCGTGCAGGTGAGCGCCACAATCAGGACTGCATACGACCGAGGCACACAGGGCCAACACCCGGCATCATGGTGTGGGGAGCGATCTCCTACACTGGCCGTACACCACTGGTGATCGTCGAGGGGACACTGAATAGTGCACGGTACATCCAAACCGTCATCGAACCCATCGTTCTACCATTCCTAGACCGGCAAGGGAACTTGCTGTTCCAACAGGACAATGCACGTCCGCATGTATCCCGTGCCACCCAACGTGCTCTAGAAGGTGTAAGTCAACTACCCTGGCCAGCAAGATCTCCGGATCTGTCCCCCATTGAGCATGTTTGGGACTGGATGAAGCGTCGTCTCACGCGGTCTGCACGTCCAGCACGAACGCTGGTCCAACTGAGGCGCCAGGTGGAAATGGCATGGCAAGCCGTTCCACAGGACTACATCCAGCATCTCTACGATCGTCTCCATGGGAGAATAGCAGCCTGCATTGCTGCGAAAGGTGGATATACACTGTACTAGTGCCGACATTGTGCATGCTCTGTTGCCTGTGTCTATGTGCCTGTGGTTCTGTCAGTGTGATCATGTGATGTATCTGACCCCAGGAATGTGTCAATAAAGTTTCCCCTTCCTGGGACAATGAATTCACGGTGTTCTTATTTCAATTTCCAGGAGTGTATGTACTAATATAGTTATTTTATGCCTACAGATCGAGTCAATAAGAAATTTATGATCTACTTCCAAGAAAACGAGGGCACATAAATAGACATTTCCCTTCACAGGAATTGCATAAATAATTTCTTTACGATTTGGTAACTTATCTGCTAGTGTAAGTTCTCGTGATGCATCACTCTAGTGTTAAGATGTGACATAGGTATTAGACATGGCCATTTTTAGTGTAATACTTTTTCTGCTTGAGTTATGTCATGTTTAGGTATAAGTTGCTGCTGTTTGCCAGGCATAATGTTACTGAATTTGACTTTGTATTACGCTGTTCAGCCAGTTTTACTACTGATTTATTTTTGTTGTTTGCTGCGCATTGCCTCATATTAGTTGTAATGTTGAATTGCTTGGTAATTTAGATTTACTGTAGCTTGCTTTGCCAGCTTGAAATTTTTGTCATTGATGTTTGTGTTACTTGATTTGTTCTGCTGCATTGCCTCGTCCCTTAGTTTAGCATCTGAGCTCAGTAGATTTAAGTTAGCTTAAGAGGGGGGTAGACTATATAAGAGAACAAGTTGTGATGAATTGGAAGAAATACATTGAAAATCTATAAGAAAATGGTTTGGCCAAAACAGTATTTTGAAAGAGGATATGAACCAAAAAAAGTAGGGTTTAGGGACAACAGGTTTAGGTAGGATTTTCTTGGAAATAAATGATGAAGTAAGATAATGGAAAATAAATAATGAGGTAAGAAATATGTGAACATATATATACAGAAAGCATGCTTGAATAGGATTTTTTTGGTGGAAACAAATGTGGAAATAAGACGAAAGATCTATGGAATGAAGTCTTGGGTTGGACTGCAGTACCAAAAGTTACACTGAAAACGAACCCTGTCCTTTCCATTGTGTTATCCCACTATGTGTTTGTGTACCCTTGTGTATTTGTTTTCTTCCTGTCTCTGTGTAGTTTCATAGAATTTTTCTTCTTCTAATACTAAGCTACATTCACTATGATGAGGAATACTGTTATCCTCAAATATAATTGGCATTAATAATATGTTATTTAACTTGTAAATATGCTTAGACTTTATTCATTCTATTTTGTTTTAATGCTCATGTGTGAAGTGGATGTTTCAAAATTTATTCTGATCTTTTATGTATCTACTTATGTCATAATTCCTGTAACACTGTTGTATATGTTATTTTGATTCTTTTGTAAAGCCTGTACTACAAATGTTATCTGTATTTTTATGTTCTTTAATGATGTATTTTGTACCTTTGTAATTGTATTCTTATGTTATAAAATTGTAATTGACACCAGTTCATCTTATTATTAACTTGTAAGTTACATTTCACTGCACACGTTTCTGTTGGTCATAGTATATGGACAATATGTGAGAAGTATGGACTGTTAGTGTTTGTATGTGTGTTAATAATTCAGCAAGGGACTGGATAACAGCATTGCTGGTTCTAAGGACAATTCCAAAAACTTTGTGAGTGCACAAGTGGTGGTTATGGACTTGCTATATTAGCCGCAAGACTCTTCAATGATGATTGTGCACCTGCACAGTCACAACGGATGGCTGCTGGCCATCTCTACAAGGACTACAGTGGGTCTACTGATGATCCATCAATACCATTATTTCTACAAGGACTGCAGTGGGTCTGCACCTCTGGTGGCCCACCAATACCGTAATCTCTACCAGGACTACAGTGGGTCTGCTCTGTGATGACCTACCCACCAATACTCTTCAAAACTTCGACTGACTCCGCTGTGGGTTTGCTCTGTTGTGGCCCATGACCTGTCTGCATGTCGAGAGTCAGCACTGTCTTTCCGTTGGAAGGACAACGCTACTTCTTCAAGATTGCATGGAAATCCACTACTTCCGTGTGCATTTTCTTTTACTGCTCAGACTTTGAGAAAAACACTGCAATGTGATGAATGATCAGGACTGTCTTTATGGACTGTGAGAAAATTTGAGCTTTTGACCAACATTGTATCAATAAGTGTGTGCATTTGATTTCTTTGTTATTGTAATTGTGAAAAAAAATTTTAACAAATATGTATTGGCCAGTGCCCAAAAAAATTTGTAAAATTTTTTGTGGGTAGCATGGGGGCTATGTAAGTAGGCTGTTTAGGTTTTTTTATTGGTAACACCACCTCAGTATGAAAATCACTGGCTGTGCCGTGTGCAGTCTGTGGCTGCTTTGCATTGTTGTAATACTCGCCATTGTAGTGTTAGGCAGCTGGCTGCGAACAGCGCGTAGCGTTGCGCAGTTGGAGGTGAGCCGCCAGCAGTGGTGGATGTGGGGAGAGAGATGGCGGAGTTTTGTAATTTGTCATGAACTGCTATATATATGATGATATCAAGGTAAATACATTGTTTGTTCTCTATTAATATCTTTCATTTGCTAACTATCCCTATCAGTAGTTAGTGCCTTCCATAGTGTGTATCTTTTATTTAGCTGGCAGTAGTGGCGCTCGCTGTATTGCAGTAGCTTGAGCAGCGAAGATTTTTGTGAGGTAAGTGATTTGTGAAAGGTATAGTTTAATGTTAGTCAGGGCCATTCTTTTGTAGGGAATCTTGAAAGTCAGATTGCGTTGCGCTAAAAATATTGTGCGTCAGGTTAAGCACAGTCTAGTAAAATTGATAAAAGGGGACGTTTCACCTCCAATCGTTAACAGCAAATATCTCCATACCGCAGTTAGTAGAAGACTTCCAAAGCATGTACGATGAATCAAGTCCACCAATCGAAAACCTGTCTCAACACCCTACTCTGGATATACGAAGATGTATACAAAGTACTCCATTTCTCTGCCACTTCTTGGACTTATATAGAATCTTCAAGTTTCATAACTGCAGCGATTCAAAGTTAGTGATCAGGGTTTGTGAGCTACTGCAATTCCAGAGCATACATCCGCTTGAGAAATTTTGTGTGTGTTAGGAGAGTGTGTGTTCTGTTCATGGAGTTAGTGCAGCATGGCGCGTAATTCTACATATCTAACACCGCTGGTATGCGTTTTTGTTTATGTTCTACGAGAATTTCTCTATTCTCAGTGCCTTCTTGGTATGGAATCCAGACACTACAACAATTCTACAGACTTGATTGCACAAGTGATTTACGTAAAATGTTTCAAACTCCTTCTGTGTAGATCCTCATCATGCATAACTCAAACGTCTCTGTTTCTTCTTCATTATTGTCTGTTATGTCACCACAACACTCTCAAATGTATCAGGTTCGTATCTACTACATACCAATAAGGCGTGCTAAACCCCTCAGCATGCAAGCATCTAGAGAGACCGTATGTAACTGGATGGGTGACGTAAGTTTGGTATGGAACAGTCTTTGCAGAACAGCAGTTACAGAACTGGAATGAGAAATCCGGTCTATATCACTAACGTCGGCCGGTAGAAGTTTGGACCTGTTATTATACTATTATGCATTTTCAACTTCTCGCGGCCTAATGAAAACTCCATTAAATTTCCGGCATGCAGCCGCGCAAATAAAATTTCCTCCACTGATATTTCGGCCGCGTATATTCCGGCCATCCTTGTGACCACTCTGACGATGGCCAGACGATACGCGGCCGAAATATCAATGGAGGAAATTTTATTTGCGCGGCTGCGTGCCCGAAATTTAATGGACTAGGTGTTATACTCTTTGCAAAAGCAAAATATCGAAGTGTATTGCTTATGCTGAACTCAGCCCATTATCTTCCTTCATGGGACGTCGAATGTAGTGCGTATAGTACCCTCCTACTTCTAGTGAGTTCCAAATTAAATCTGGCACAGTGTTGTAGCGAGGGCTGGTTAAAGACAGAGGAAGAGTTACGAGATGCATAGAGAGAGGCCATATAGATTTTTTCTCAGGGTCCTTAACCTACAGGTTCAACAAAGGGTTAGCTTGTTTCGAAATAGAAGGCAGAGTGATAGAGCTTTGAATCTCCAACTTTATCCCACGAATGCGAGAATACTTTGTGACTACAACCACACAGGGGGAGACGGGAAATCGTAATAAAATTTTACCGAATTTATTAAGTGTTTCGGCTAAGGAATAAAGTTTTTGCACCTCCTCTATGCTGATGGCTATTTCCTATACTAAGTCACAGTATTTGTGACATGTGATGTAGTCTGTGAAAATGATTCGTGATATGCCCACATGTATACGACCCTTGCACAGTAATGGAGGAGATGGTTTAGCACTGATACAGAACTTGAGAACCATGCTGCAATGTCACTGGCTGATAGCATCATGGGATCGACGTTATGAGACGTGTTGTTTATGTGACAACTCGTTGAGAGTGGCGGATTGGACCTCGACTAATTGAGTATAATGTGTTGAAATTACCGAAGACCTGATAAAATTACGAAAATTGATGGAAAATACGTAAAAATTATGAAAATCTGACAAAAAAGTCTGGAGGGGTGAGGGTACTTACGTGCTCGCTTGAGTGTATGAAAATCATTCTAATCCTCCACTGGTGGGATTTACAGCTGATGGTTCATACTATCCGTGCTCTATGGGTTTGAGTCCTGCAGAATACCCCCTTGTTCAACATGTATTTATGCACTATAACTGTAGGTCATAATAATGAAAGACGCAGTGTCCAAAGATTTGGAGGTCAGGATAACTACCACCTAGGACACTGAAGCAGCTCTCACGTACCTGGGTGCAATATCCACCATCAATATGAGGAATCAATGCTCAGGGTCTCTTCAAAAAACGGAACACTGAGACATCTGCTACCCTATTATTGTGGAAGATAAATTAAATGTAGAGATCGTCACCTTTAGACAGCTGTTTGGAAACGCTCCACAGTACCGCAAACTTCTCCAGTTTCCATATGTTGCGATGTCTTCCACATTTTTGTCATTAAGAAACACCACCTCTGTCTTTTATTTCAACCATCCTGCGTGTTGTGGGATCAGCGTAGTTCACACCATGCAATGCGTAGCTTTCTGCGAGAGCCAATGGATCAAAATCTGTTAAGGCCAGTTTAGCAGCTGATACAGACCTTGAAGTTGTGGTCGAAAAACAAAATGTATGGCAGTGTACAAAGACGTGATAAGCTGCTTGGATGGGTTACAACAGAAAAACAATGTATCAGACTGTTTATGAAAGAACATCACAGGAACACTCTCACGTGACTGATAGTCTGTGGGATATGGTCCTCCTACAGTACAGGCGACAAAACTTTACACTGGTCTGTGCAATCGACTTTGATCACTGTCCACCTGCTCCAATGGGCCAATACCTGTATGATTAATAGGATCGCTACTGTTTAGCGCGTCGTCTATCTGCAAGTGTGTCCCACTTCTAACTTTCTATGCGATTTGTAACGCTCTCGTAATGGCTAACTATACCAGTCACGAATCTTGAAGCTCTTCTTTGGACCTTCTCAATCTCTTGAATCAGACCCACCTGGTAAGGGTCCCATACAGACGAACAGTACTCTAAGAATGGACGAACTAACGTATTTAAGCTACTTCCTTTGTTGAAGGACTGCATCGCTTCAGGATTCTACCAATAAACCACAATCTAGAGTTCGCCTTACCCGTTACTTGTGTAATCTGATCATTTCATTTGAGATCATTACGAATAGTCACTGATGTTACCGCTTTCAAAGACTGATCATTTATTTTGTACTCATACATTAATGGGGATTTTCGCCTTGTTATACGCAGTAGGTTGCACTTACTAATATTGAGAGATAACTGCCAGTCATTACATCCCGCATTTACTTTCTGCAAATCCTCATTGATTTGTTCACAACTTTCGTGTGATATTACTTTCCTGTAGACTACAGCACATATGCTCGATGTCAGCAAACAGATGGTATTTGTTTTTCATATATCGGAAGAGAGGGCCGCGCTAATATCTTATCGAGTTCTCTGCCACGTGACGTTAATGAAAATTTTAATACTTTATTGTTTTTCTCTGTTGGATGGTACAAAATAATGAGGAGAGAGAGAATGTTTGGATGACACACGTGAATGCACCGTGAGAGACGCGGATCTCCTTTTAACTGCAGTAGTTTGGAAATGCACCATAATGCAGTAGCAAAATCCTCGTCCTTATTCCAATTCCCGTGTGATGTGAAATCTTCCTAATTTCCCTGATGAAAAACAGCACTATAACTGCTCATACTGTCTTTTCTATTACCTCGTGTTGCAGGAGAAAGCTTCGTTTGGTGTTGGCATTACACGCTGTATACAAATGGCGGAGCTACGACAACGTGTTCCACTTCCACAGAGTGGTCAAAACACGGTCCTGTTGCATTAACGTAGCTCGCCCTGTTTCTCCAGAGGATGCATAAGGTGGCAGATACATTGGTCTCCGACTTCCACTCAGTTTCGACTTAAACTGGAACGATCACATGGAGGAAGCTGCAGGGAGGGTGGGGCAGAGACTGAGGAACAGTTAAAAGATGCAGAGGGACTGTCTAACGCTATGCTGCAGTTTTGCTGTATGGGGTCTTTAGCACATAGGTTCGAAAAAAGTGACACGTTTCGAGATATGAGAGTGTCATGGACATGATTCACCAGTGGCTTTATTCAGTAACAGACGTCTCCATAGGACCAACGAAATGTGTGGGTGAATGGAGAGACTTGATTCCAAACCGCTGACAGAATTTCTGCCAGAATGCATAGCAATATAGATCTGTAAGGCCGGTGTATTGGTCATAGAATTTTAAAAAATTCTTTATGACTTCCGTCTACCGTTGTACTTTTTAACTGATTCCTCACATAGTCCATTATCTACTGCATGCAATCATTCTCAATCAACGATCCTCCTCCCTCGCCTATATCACAGAACAGTATCTACCTGGTGCCAAGATAGAATGCCTTACGAATACTGTTTGTTAGAGGGAAATATATAGTTGCAGCATGCTGTAAATATCGGCTTAATACCATTTTCCTTGGCCAAATCACTTCCTAAATTCGGTGAGAAGAGTGGCTGTATTACGAGCGTAAAACAACAAGGATCAGTTCTTCACAGTACATTGCATTGTCTTGTAGAGATATTTGTTTTTGTTACTGTACTATCACGTGGTGGACCCTTCCCTCCTCCATCTCTATCCTGGCGTAGCTCAGAGAGAAAACTTAGGATTCCTATAGTGTTTTATAAAACACACTTAGCATGCCTGTGTCGGTATCAATTCACGCCGAAGTTTGAAATTCCAACTATCATTTTATAAAGCACCATTTCAGTCGAGACTTCAAATTCCTTGTTGGTTAATTTATTATTTTCAATAGTGGTACGGCAAAGACACACATCGATCGACACCTCCCCAGATTGTTTAAGAACATAGCACACAGCCGAGCTGAAACTGGTAATTGTCAACTACCTCCAACATAATGGACTTCCTACTAAATGATGTAACAGTGGCAGTATCCGCCAACAGTAGGCAAGGGAAAAACAATCCAGAGAGGTTTGGAAACCTGCAGTTGCGAGATCGAATCCCGCCAAATACACTAGTCCTAGTTTACTTTAACATGGGCAAGGAAAAACTGTGCACACAGAGGATGTCAATTTAACTAATTAGGATCATCAAATTGATAGAGTGGGGGAATCAAACACAACCACAGCTGGTGATTTTCCAGGTATACACTACTTTGTTCAGGACAAAAGAGGTGCTAGCGTGGCTCTTGACAGACGCTCACAGGGCATGAAGTAACCACTTGAGAGGGAGAGACACACACACCAGCGAGCGCTCTCTTCTCTCTCTCTCTCTCTCTCTCTCTCTCTCTCTCTCTCTCTCTCACACACACACACACACAGACACACCTGTGCACACAGCACAAGCAAACGCGCACATACGTGCATATCCGCACACGCACGCACGCACGCACGCACCCACCCACCCACCCACCCACCCACACACACACACACACACACACACAGAGAGAGAGAGAGAGAGAGAGAGAGAGAGAGAGAGAGAGAGCGAGAGAGAGAGAGAGAGAGAGAGAGAGAGAATGTTTTGACAGGTATTTCTCAGGTATCAATGTTAAAGATTTACCACCACACGATGCTTTGGACGGGATCGTGGTTTGAAGGAGGCCAACATCCGGTCCATGGTCGGTGGTATTTAGTATAATGATCCCTAATCAGGACATTGGTTGGTTTTTGACCTCTATGGTTGTGCCCAGATGATAGATATACGTGCGGGATCCCCAAAACTGTGGCTAGTATACTACATTTCAATCCGTTCCTTGGTGCTTACAGTTATTATATCGTGGGGACAGGGCGTGGAGGGCTGCAGACATGAGCTCCACCCAAGTGGGAGAGCCCTGTCTCCCACAAACTGATTTATTAAAGAATATGCGTCAATATGTTAGTGACATTGATTTGAATTTCTTGTTGTGAGATCCTTCCTCTCTAGTACAGAGAGAATGTTCTTACTGTCAGTTTTTTCTGGGAGAGGTGGGGAGGGAGGTATGAGAGTGGAAGCTGCGATAACCTCTGGTGGTTGCATTGTTCAGTAGCTCATTCGATATCTGTACTGCAGGGTGAACACATGGGGCAGTTGCTTCCATTGACCTGATGTGGATGGTGTGTGTCTGGTAACAAAACAGGGAGTGAGTCTCATATCAAACTTAAAAAGGAAGCCAACATCCAGTATTACACATTCCTCCGTGGGCGATTGATGCCTCCCAGCTCAGTACCCAGGGCTCAAACGGATGCCAGCGGTCCGCCACTTGTTATATGGTGCGGCATGCATTGGAATACGTTTGCAGCCTGTGCAAAAACGCTATCTAAAGATTTATAAGAGTGCATCTAAGTGTGGTGCATTATGTTGATGTCACTTTGTTATTGTATTCCTTGCACTATCGGAATAAAAAGGCGCTGTAGTCGTTTAAATCCTTCATAGTTTAAATGAACTGTATTTCATACACTGCAGTCAATATACCGACAAAGTATTTAAATAAATAAATAGTAGATCAAGCTTTGCATGTCCGGAAACGTCGTACAATGACGCTACATATCGTCAACGTTATAGGCGTCGACGCCTGTAAATATCATACATACATAGTGATTCCGTGATGATGTTAACAGACCTTCAGGGATGATGGAGACGGATCTGAGGTAACTGTCCCTGTGATGGAAACGAACAAGTCGGAAGCTGCAAGCGAAAATCAAATACCTGCGACAGTGGAATTCATGTACCGGTATTGTTGCTGCTAAGAATGTAGGGTATGTAACTTTCAGATGTAGTATGAATCAAGACAAGAAAAAAAACATGAGGCCTAAAATGTATACCTTAACAGCTATGAGCACTTCTTCATATTCTCTAGTGTGAAACACATCTCCTCTACTGAACATGTGCTCATAGCTCCACAAGTATGCATTCCAGAGCCCATGTTTACTGGACGTTGTTTCTTGTTTTAGTGCATACGACCACTACTGAAAATTGCCTACCCTGCAATCTTAGCAACAACAGTACCGGCACATATATTCCACTGTCAGAAGTATCAAAACAGTTTTCGCTTACAACTATCGATTCGTACGTTTCCCGTACACGGACTCTTACCCCAAATCGATGCATTTATCCTTCTCCATCATCTTTGAAAGTTTGTAACATCATCACTGAATCTCCCTGTATATATATACACTTACAGGTGCTGGCGCCTATAACTTCGACGCTCTGCTGAGTCGTTGGATGTCGTTTCCGGACATAGGTTCATTCCTATGTAAAATTTGATCTGCTATGTTCCCTCAACAACCTCTAGGAGTGTGTATTGTGAAACACCCTGTATATTTTCAGTGAAGTGTACTACATTGCTCAGATATTCCTGCTTCCCGTGCTGATGGCCCAAAA
This sequence comes from Schistocerca nitens, assembly GCF_023898315.1. Classification (NCBI taxonomy): domain Eukaryota; kingdom Metazoa; phylum Arthropoda; class Insecta; order Orthoptera; family Acrididae; genus Schistocerca; species Schistocerca nitens. The sequence continues at coordinate 1,109,118,414 of NC_064615.1, read as the reverse complement.
AACTCTCTGGCCGATTCCTGTGGGACGACACATGCTTCCAAGTTGGTATGAAGTGGTGGTTAGACTCCGCAAGTCCGGAGGATTAGGTTTTCCTACATTAAAGTAAAGGCGTCAATCTTGTTTGTACGACGCAGTGTCTTAACCTGTACGAATGGCTCTGAGCACTATGGGACTAAACTGCTGAGGTCATCAGTCCCCTAGAACTTGGAACTACTTAAACCTAACTAACCTAAGGACATCACACACATCCACGCCCGAGGCAGGATTCGAACCTGCGACCGTAGCGTTCGCGCGGTTTCAGACTGTAGCGCCTAGAACCGCTCGGCCACTCCGGCCGGCTAACCTGTACGCAGGCGCCTTAGTCCAGTACATCTCTTTTATTTTCCTGCCTCCAGTAGGTCTGTCTAAATGCCCCCGTTGATGTTGTGCGGATTAACCCTAAATTGCGATTATGCGTATTTTACTGTAATATCATTTTCTTAGGTGCTGATGTCCCTTCACAGACGCACCTCGCTAGTGGAGTCCATGGCGTGGAATGTCGTGCCTCTCTCCTGTCGAAATAACTCCGCTGTCAGCATCCTGGGGAACTGTCTGGTCTCATCTTAGTCTTCCTGTATTATCGACAGACATTGCTTCGTCATGGTATAGGGACATTCATCGTTTGATACCGACTGGCGACCTTCTTTTCCACATGAGCCTTCGTTCGACTGGCCAGTGTGACGACTGTCATCACACTTACTTCACAGGCTGGTCTCTTGTGGACGGTGTCGCTGATTCTGGATTCGTCGAGAAGTGGCTTCTTTCCCGAGGGTCTGAATCAGCTTTTTCGGACGAATTTCTTATTCATCCGGACATATCCTTATCCATCACACGAAAACAAAGTGTGACTCCTAGGTCACTACGTTCACTATGTGGTTGATGGATAGAACGAGCCTGCTCCTTGTGTCTTTCAGTAATATCTGGAGACCGAGCATTGGAAACTGCTGCGGTTGCCACGTTATCGAGCACTTTTTGCAAATATGCTTTTTCTTGTCTTTGGCCGACAGGATGGTGGTTCAGTTCCACTGTGATCTTTAATCCCTCCCTGTTACTGTAGCCCAATCACGTGAAGCCTTGTTTTGTTCACTTTTATAGTCTGGCTCAAATGGCTCTGAGCACTATGGGACTCAACTGCTGAGGTCATAAGTCCCCTAGAACTTAGAACTACTTAAACCTAACTAACCTAAGGACAACACACACATCCATGCCCGAGGCAGGATTCGAACCAGCGACCGTAGCAGTCGCGCGGTTCCAGACTGTAGCGCCAGAACCGCTCGGCCACCAGCGGCCGGCTTTTTATAGTCTTTTTCTCTTGTTTGGCTTGTTGTTGTCGTTGTGTTGTTGTTGTGGTCTTCAGTCCTGAGACTGGTTTGATGCAGTTCTCCATGCTACTCTATCCTGTGCAAGCTCCTTCATCTTCCAGTACCTACTGCAACCTACATCCTTCTGAATCTGCTTAGTGTATTCATCTCTTGGTCTCCCTCTGCAATTTTTACCCTCCACGCTGCCATCCAATACCAAATTGGTGATCCCTTGATGCCTTAGAATATGCTCTACCAACCGATCCCTTCTTCTAGTCAAGTTGTGTCACAAATTTCTCTTCTCTCCAATTCTATTCGATACCTCCTCATTAGTTATGTGACCTACCATCTTCTGCATTCTTCTGTAGCACCACATTTCGAAAGCTTCTATTCCCTTCTTGTCCAAACTATTTATCGTCCACGTTTCACTTCCATACATGGCTACACTCCATACAAATACTTTCAGAACCGACTTACTGACACTTAAATCCATACTCGATGTTAAAAAATTTCTCTTCTTCAGAAACGCTTTCTTTGCCATTGCCAGTCTACATTTTTATATCCTCTCTACTTCAACCATCATCAGTTATTTTACTCCCGAAATAGCAAAACTCATTTACTACTTTAAGCGCCTCATCTCCTAATCTAATTCCCGTAGCATCACCAGATTTAATTTGACTGCATTCCATTAACATCCTTTTGCTTTTGTTGATGTTCATCTTATACCAATATACAGATTGAATAACATCGTGGAGGGGCTACAATCCTGTCTCACTCCCTTCGCAACCACTGCTTCCCTTTCATGCCCCTCGACTCTTATAACTGCCATCTGATTTCTGTACAAATTGTAAATAGCATTTCGTTCCCTGTATTTTACCCCTGCCACCTTCAGAATTTGAAAGAGTATTCCAGTCGACGTTGTCAAAAGCTTTCTGTAGGTTTACAAATGCTAGAAACGTAGGTTAGCCTTACTGTGGTGTCACCGCCAGACACCACACTTGCTAGGTGGTAGCTTTAAATTGGCCGCGGTCCATTAGTACATGTCGGACCCGCGTGTCGCCACTGACAGTGATCGCCACCACACGGCAGGTCTCGAGAGACTTACTAGAACTCGCCCCAGTTGTACGGACGACGTAGCTAGCGATGCACACTGACGAAGTCTCGCTCATTTGCAGAGCAGATAGTTAGAATAGCCTTCAGCTAAGTCAATGGCGCCGGCCGCGGTGGTCTAGCGGTTCTGGCGCTGCAGTCCGGAACCGCGGGACTGCTACGGTCGCAGGTTCGAATCCTGCCTCGGGCATGGGTGTGTGTGATGTCCTTAGGTTAGTTAGGTTTAAGTAGTTCTAAGTTCTAGGGGACTTATGACCTAAGATGTTGAGTCCCATAGTGCTCAGAGCCATTTGAACCACTTTTTAAGTCAATGGCTACGACCTAGCAAGGGCCATTAGCAGTATATTGTCTGAAACTATAGAGTCTCACTTGTATCGTCACTAGCGATGTACCAAGGATGGATTAAAGTTAAGTATTCCAGAAGCTACGTGCTTTTCTTTATAGCTTTCATTACGTATCCTGTTTCAGACCTCACGCCATCCTGCGTGAGCTTATAGCGTGTATTTCGGTCTCCTCAAACCACACTGTGTCGGCACTTCTGTCGACACATCACTTACCTTAATCTATTTTCTAAGATAAGTCGTAGGGTCAGTATTGCCTCACGTGTTCCAACATTTCTACGGAATCCAAACTGATCTTCCCCGAGGTTGGCTTCTACCAGTTTTTCCATTCGTCTGTAAAGAATTCGTGTTAGTATTTTGCAATTATGGCTTGTTAAACTGATAGTGTCAACACCTGCTTTCTTTGGGATTGGAATTATTATATTCTTCTTGAAGTCTGAGGGTATTTCGCCTGTCTCATACATCTTGCTTACTAGATGGTAGACTTTTGTTAGGCCTGGCTCTTCCAAGGCTGTCAGTAGTTCTAATGGAATGTTGTCTACTCCCGGGCCTTGTTTTGACTTAGATATTTCAGTGCTCTGTCAAACTCTTCACGCAATATCATATCTTAAATTTCATCTTCATCTACATCCTACAGTGGCCGAGTGGTTCTAGGCTCTTCAGTCTGGAACCGCGCGACCGCTACGCGCATGGATGTGTGTGATGTCCCTCAGGTTAGTAGGTTTAAGCAGTTCTAAGTTCTAGGGGACTTATGACCTCAGATGTTAAGTCTCACAGTGCTCAGAGCCATTTGAACCATTTGAACCATCTACATCCTCTTCCATTTCCATAAAACTGTCCTCAAGAACAATGCCCTTGTATAGACGCTCAATATACTCCTTCCACCTTTCTGCTTTCCCTTCTTTGCTTAGAACTGGGTTTCCATCTGAGCTCTTGATATTCATGCAAGTGGTTCTCTTTTCTCCAAAGGTCTCTTTAATTTTCCTGTAGGCAGTATCTATCTTACCCCTAGTGATACAAGCCTCTACTTCCTTACATTTGTCCTCTAGCCATCCCTGCTTAGCCATTTTGCACTTCCTGTCAATCTCATTTTTGAGACATTTGTATTCCTTTTTGCCTGCTTCATGTACTGCATTTTTATATTTTCTCTTTTCATCAATTAAATTCAATATCTCTTCTGTTACCTAAGGATTTCTATTAGCCCTCGTCTTTTTACCTACTTGATCCTCTGCTGCTATTTCATGTCTCAAAGCTACCCATTCTTCTTCCACTGTATTTCTTTCACCCATTCTTGTCAATAGTTCCCTAATGCTATCCCTGAAACTCTCTTCAACCTCTGTTTCTTTCAGTTTATCCAAATCCCATCTCTTTAAACTCCCACCTCTTTGCAGTTTATTCAGTTTTAATCTGCAGTTTATGACCAATAGATTGTGGTCAGACTCCACATCTTCCCCTGGAAACGTCTTGCAATTTAAAACCTGGTTCCTAAATCTATGTCTTACCATTGTATATTGTATCTGAAACCTTCCAGTATCTCCAGGCTTCTTCCATGTATACAACCTTCTTTCATGATTCTTGAACCAAATGTTAGCTATCATTAAGTTACGCTCTGTGCAAAATTCTACCAGGTGGCTTCCTCTTTCATTCCTTACTCTCATTCCATATTCACCTACTACGTTCCTTCTCTTCCTTTTCCTACTATTGAGTTCCAGCCATGACTATTAAATTTTCGTTTCCCTTCACTGTCTAAATAATTTCTTTTATCTCATCATACATTTAATCCATTTCTTCATCATCTGCAAAGCTAGTTGGCAAATAAACTTGTACTACTGTAGTAGGCATGGGCTTCATGTCTATCTTGGCCACAATAATACGTTCACTATGCTGTTTGTAGTAGCATTCCTATTTTCCTTTTCATTATTAAACATACTCCTGCATTGCCCCTATTTGATTTTCTATATATAACCCTGTATTCACCTGACCAGAAGTCTTGATCCTCCTGCCACCGAACTCCACTAATTCCCACTATATCTAGCTTTAACCCATCCATTTCCCTTTTTAAATTTTCCAACCCACCGCCCGATTAAGTGATCTGACATTCCACGCTCCGATCCGTAGGACGCCAGTTTTCTTTCTCCTGATTACAACGTCGTCCTGAGTAGTCCCCGCCGGGAGATCCGAATGGGGGACTATTTTACCTCCGGAATATTTTACCCAAGAGGACGCCATCATCATTAAACCATACAGTAAAGCTGCAGGCCTTCGGCAAAAATTACGGCTATAGTTTCCCCTTGCTTTCAGCCGTTCGCAGTAGCAGCACAGCAAGGGTTACAAGGCCAGATCAGTCAATCATCCAGACTGTTGCCCCTGCAACTACTGAAAATGCTGCTGCCCCTCTTCAGGAACCACACGTTTGTCTGGCCTCCCAACAGATACACCTCCGTTGTGGTTGCACCTACCGTACGGCTATCTGTATCGCTGAGGCACGCAACCTCCCCACCAACGGCAAGTTCCATGGTTCATGGTGGAGATTGTTTGGTTTATAATAATTATTTATTTCTCAATTTGCAGCTCATATTACATGATGATTTTGACTATCGTCGTCTAAATGTTCCTGAAAGTACCAAGTCAATCTGATTAAAAAAGTAAAATACGAGTAGATTGTTGGGACATCAAACCCACACCGACCATGAAGCTATGGTTCGAATCATCGTCAAGTTCATTTTTTAGAAATATGTTCCCGAGTCCTTGTCGTACGTAAGTAGGGCATCATTTTGTCATGTGGCAAAAGCCTGTGACATGACAGTGGGATCCATTAAACTGCACCCTGTGTCTACTAAGCACGCAGTGCACAACCAAAACTGATCTGGAACCCGGTAATATTTCTCCATAAGAAATGCACATGGGGTCGTCCAAGAACTACACCTAGTCACAAACAGAGGGCGCGATTCTTGTAAACGTTCACCAGTCACCTAGGTGAAGGACCCATGATATTGCGAGTCAGTTCCAGGTATCTCAGAGACTGGTTTTTGAAGTGTTGTATGATGAAGAACTGCATTACACGTTAACTCAACACCAATAGCCAGAAGACCACATTCGACGATCACTTTTGTGAATGCCTTTTACACCAAGTGGAAGACAACGAACATTATACAAATAACGTGATGTGGACTGACGAATTTAGTTTCACTCGCGAAAGTATTTTCAACCTCCTCAACAGCCGTTATTGGTCGGCACACAACCCACGTGTGGCCTGTGAATGGCGTTCAGGCGGGCTGTGGCATAAACCTGTGGGTTGGTATCATGGTAGGAGTGCTTCTGCGCCTTCTTACTACCAGACAAGTTGAATGCGTTCCTATAGCGTACTATTCTTTGCAGTGCTCTGCCTGATGTATTAGGAAACGTTCCACGTGGTGTTCGGCAACAGCTATGGTTTCAGCATTATGGCGCAGCGCCACACTTTGGAATGAATATTCGTAACTATTTAAAGGAAGCATTTCCATGGAATTCGTCGTGCAGGTCCAATGTCCTGGCCTCTGCCTTCCCCGGTCGTTAATACACTAGATTTTTATTTATGGGGACATTGAAAGGAACACGTTTATAGTACTGGCCCCATGGATCTGCATGCTGCTTCGGCAATGGTGGATGCAGGTGCGTTGCGTTGGGTCCAGCGAAGTATGATCCAGCGCGTGGCTAAGTGTTTGAAAATGTGAGGTGGTCGTTTTGAACGTTTTCTCTGAAGTGCTTGTAGGTACCGACTCTGTGAAGATAAGCCTGAACGTCAAATGCACTGAATGTAATCACTGTGGGTAGCATAATGTGCGATCTAGAGCAACCTGCTTATTCTGTTTTTTGTGATTCATTGGATACAGACGGTGTTACTGTATCCACTATTATTTTCTGTTGACTATATTCGTGTCATGACGAAACAAAGTGGTCGTTTACGTCTGTAAAAACTTCATGTTATGTCTTAATGTTTAAATAAAGATAACAGTAACAGAAAAAAATACACACGATACCGCATTGTTGAGGTGCGAATTGGATACAATTTGAAGTTGAACTGGAAAAAAAAAAGTTTGGAGTTAACGCGACTCGAACATAAGCGGATCGGCATATCTGTTCCCCAATGCATTGCCTTCTTTTTTTTTTTTTTTTTTTAGAGATTCGAAAGCGTACTTTTCCAGCATTACTTAGATTTTATTTTTTTAAATAAATAGTGTAACGAATAACGAACATAAACTACTTCTTGAACAAAACAATAACGGACCACGTCTCTCTTCGTGGGCGCATTTCTCGCCGGTCCTGTTGTACCTCTTATTGGTGTGGCTACGTCTGCACGTATGATGGTGGGTCCTCTCCATTGCCCTAGTCCTTTCTTGTTCAGAATAATCATATGTAATAAGTACATTCTCCTACCTGGTGCATCCCAACTGGGTGGAGGATCAAGCAAGGCACTCCTAAAAAATTTGCGTAATGTACTTGATTTCTCGGATTTTACGTGACCAATGAGTGACGTTCTTGTAGGAAGGCCCGAAAGTCTAGCACATTCTTACTGCCCTCTTGGATAAGGTAAAGTACCGTCAGATCCCGAAACCAAGCCACTACGTTAGTTTCCGTTTGGGGAAAATACGTCTTACTTGGCAGAAGTAGTATTCGTGGTTCTACAGCTTGCGGCACCTCCTGAAGGAGGAAGGCGATCATTTTTGGGCCAAACGCCACACTGTCGCCCGCAAATCATGCGATATTCATCTGTGTCTACAACATTGCTCTGTAGACACAATGGCATACCTGTCATTGAAATGATATGTGACCTGAAACACATCACAAATTTTCCATTTACAACCCGATACTACAGTGAGCGCGTCCCCATATCGAGGAGTACATGGTGCACTGTACGGCGTACCAGTGACCACGTCACTGGTGGTTGCCGCCTCTCTACAACATTACTCAGACGTCCTCGAGTCAAGAAGCGATATACACTCCTGGAAATGGAAAAAAGAACACATTGACACCGGTGTGTCAGACCCATCATACTTGCTCCGGACACTGCGAGAGGGCTGTACAAGCAATGATCACACGCACGGCACAGCGGACACACCAGGAACCGCGGTGTTGGCCGTCGAATGGCGCTAGCTGCGCAGCATTTGTGCACCGCCGCCGTCAGTGTCAGCCAGTTTGCCGTGGCATACGGAGCTCCATCGCAGTCTTTAACACTGGTAGCATGCCGCGACAGCGTGGACGTGAACCGCATGTGCAGTTGACGGACTTTGAGCGAGGCGTATAGTGGGCATGCGGGAGGCCGGGTGGACGTACCGCCGAATTGCTCAACACGTGGGGCGTGAGGTCTCCACAGTACATCGATGTTGTCGCCAGTGGTCGGCGGAAGGTGCACGTGCCCGTCGACCTGGGACCGGACCGCAGCGACGCACGGATGCACGCCAAGACCGTAGGATCCTACGCAGTGCCGTAGGGGACCGCACCGCCACTTCCCAGCAAATTAGGGACACTGTTGCTCCTGGGGTATCGGCGAGGACCATTCGCAACCGTCTCCATGAAGCTGGGCTACGGTCCCGCACACCGTTAGGCCGTCTTCCGCTCACGCCCCAACGTCGTGCAGCCCGCCTCCAGTGGTGTCGCGACAGGCGTGAATGGAGGGACGAATGGAGACGTGTCGTCTTCAGCGATGAGAGTTGCTTCTGCCTTGGTGCCAATGATGGTCGTATGCGTGTTTGGCGCCGTGCAGGTGAGCGCCACAATCAGGACTGCATACGACCGAGGCACACAGGGCCAACACCCGGCATCATGGTGTGGGGAGCGATCTCCTACACTGGCCGTACACCACTGGTGATCGTCGAGGGGACACTGAATAGTGCACGGTACATCCAAACCGTCATCGAACCCATCGTTCTACCATTCCTAGACCGGCAAGGGAACTTGCTGTTCCAACAGGACAATGCACGTCCGCATGTATCCCGTGCCACCCAACGTGCTCTAGAAGGTGTAAGTCAACTACCCTGGCCAGCAAGATCTCCGGATCTGTCCCCCATTGAGCATGTTTGGGACTGGATGAAGCGTCGTCTCACGCGGCCTGCACGTCCAGTACGAACGCTGGTCCAACTGAGGCGCCAGGTGGAAATGGCATGGCAAGCCGTTCCACAGGACTACATCCAGCATCTCTACGATCGTCTCCATGGGAGAATAGCAGCCTGCATTGCTGCGAAAAGTGGATATACACTGTACTAGTGCCGACATTGTGCATGCTCTGTTGCCTGTGTCTATGTGCCTGTGGTTCTGTCAGTGTGATCATGTGATGTATCTGACCCCAGGAATGTGTCAATAAAGTTTCCCCTTCCTGGGACAATGAATTCACGGTGTTCTTATTTCAATTTCCAGGAGTGTATATCACGCGCCGTTGCCGTCCTAGTAGTCGGTACTTCCATATGTACATAACAGTGTTCCACAAAAAGGGTCGTACGTGGGCAAGCGACGGTGGGGTGTGAGCCACTGCTACCGATGCCAGACGAGATGATGGTGCCAGTTCGTCTATCGAGGTGCCTGTCAGACTTGTGTGGTGTCGTGTGCACATCTTGATCATCATACTTTCATAAATCGCCACTGCTCGGTCGCGAACGTGGTCCAGCGCAAGGGTTCCACAACTACTAGGGTGGATGAGCGTTCCAGGCTTTAAAAAAACTGCTCGCAAAGTATCCTAATGCCGCCACGGTTCGGCGTGCCAACACCTCCGCCCTTGGAGGAACTTGGGACGGGTGGAGGATGCGAGAAGCTACACAAGTGTTCGCAAACGTGACCCATGTCTAGTGCCCTTAACTTGTGACACCGAACATTTGCAAGAGTAGTTTACAGAAGACGCCTGTAGTTGAATGCAGCCGTGTGTCGAACATAGGTAGTGAAGAGAATTCCCAAGCATTTCATCTCGTCTATCGGCTGTAATGGTGCCACATTCCCCGTTGGGAGTCTCTCCCGATGTTCATCGCTCCCGACTTTGCCACGTTCAGGCGACTTCTCGTAGCCATATCATAGAAATTAATCCATTGCAAAAGCCGCTCTTTCCTCCTCGCCAGACCGTGCTAAAAACGCTAGGTCATCCGCCTGTGTTCTGTGTATAAACTTGTGATGCCTTATCGCTATTCCTTGGAGTCGGTTCCGGAGCCCAGCAGCGGCGCGAGAGCGATGGCATAAAATATCGTCGACAGCGGGCATCTTAGTCTGACTGAATACTAGATGGTGATGGGTGCCACCACGCGTCCACTGACGACCACTCTGGAGGAGGCGCCGAGGAGTAGTCGCACCATAACAGTGACAAAACTCTCTGGAAACTTCATTTGCGACATCTCTTCCAGAAGATAGACGTTTCTCACTCTGACAGAGGCGCGATCGAGATCTATCGATACCAGTGCACCACGCAGGTGACATGTTGCTGCTAGTGCGATCACATTGCGGTAGTCGCTGAGTACCGTTTGTATATTTCTGTCCCCTCCTAGCTGAGTTTGGTCGAATGGTATCCCTTGGCGCCGTACGTGTTTGAAACGTGGTGCAAGTATGCTCGAAGTCACTATTAAGAAAGGTGAGTACCTGGTAGGCCTGTACCCCTGTGCCACAGACTGGTTTGTGGGTAGGTATGACCATGCCTTTCACAAAGGCGGGTGAGAGAAGACAATGAGGGACATCAATTAGTAGTACAAGCAGTCCATTGCGGAGTCATGAGATCGTTAAATGTCCGACAAAACTCTAACGGAAACCCGTCGGGCCCCGGCGACTTGTTCGGTGCTCCCTTATCGAGCGCTTCCATTATATCATACTCTGACTTCCCCGTTAACTCTCACTCGGCCGTCGAGTCAAGGCAAGCGGATAGCATTCGTGGAACATGATTGAAGGCTGCCTCGGAGTGTTCCGCTTCGTCATAGAGGTAGAGATAGCAAAGTATAGGTTGTGTTTGCCCGTTAAAGTTACTCATACCTATTTTCTTGAACAAGAATGTTAATCATTCTCATGCGTAATTACGCTGGCGACCGTTTTTTTTATTATCATTTGGACGCTGTGGATAAGTAAACTATTGTTTGTTACTGTTTAAATACTTACGTAATTCTGACTTTCACTTCCGATAAGCCACCTCCGTTAGGTACAACACGGTCAACATAACAAAATTCCTTTCAGAGGGTAACACTGCTCTGTTGCTTTATACCATAATTGCTGTAACAAGATAATTTTATTTCACGACCTGCCTCCAACTTTGAGGTTATGGTATAGCAGCAGCAGGCGGTAATGTTATAAGGTGACTGTATTGTTCCACAAAGGCGTTGGCAATTTCTTTTAGCGATGTCACACGGCGACCATCCGGGTGTACGACAGCCTGCTTAAGGATATGCGGCTACGTTGTTTTTCTCTGATAACGTTATACATCGACGGCGTTTCTCCACGCACTCGTTCAAAGGCCCTTGCGCGGACTGCTAGCTACTCCAAACGGCCTCGTGTAACCGAAATTATTTCGGCCTGCGCTCGTTTTATGGTGCAGTCTGATCTTGTGAAGGCGCTTGTACAGATAGTGTATGGAGCATCGTAAAATAAAATTCGATCGCGGGTGCACCTCCACTTCATCTGCGCCCTTCTGTACGCAATAAAGGCTCGGCGCAATGCAGGCTTAACGCATTCCAGCCACCATCGCAACGTCGTCGTATATGTTGGGAGGCGACATTGACACATGTGGCAAGTGTCTTCTGGTACGCGTCGGCACTCGGGTTCCCTGAGGTGTGCTGTAATCAAAAAAATGGCTCTGAGCACTATGGGACTCAACTGCCGAGGTCATTAGTCCCCTAGAACTTAGAACTAGTTAAACCTAACTAACCTAAGGACATTACAAACATCCATGCCCGAGGCAGGATTCGAACCTGCGACCGTAGCGGTCTTGCGGTTCCAGACTGCAGCGCCTTTAACCGCACGGCCACTTCGGCCGGCAGTGCTGTAATCAGTTTCCAAGCACCATGACTCCTCCATACCGGCTGACGACGTAGGGAGGCCGTGAATATACATTCTATGTGATGTGAAAAGGTGACGAGCCATATTCCCGTATCGTGGATAGCAGGTTTGAGAAGACGTGTTACGTGAATTCGATAAAGGCGACTTGCAGAGTGACTTGTGACATGTGTGTAGCTGCGTCTCTCCCCTCAGGTATTGGATAGATTCATGTGCTGTACCAGTTGCTGCAGCTCCTTGCATGAAGTATACCATGGGTACTGAGCCTTTGGCGCGAGCACGCAGTTGAAGTCGTGTCCAAGTAAGCAATATTCATAGCAGCCTAAGAATAGTGGCGCTATATCCTCTGCGTAAAATCGGGAAAGATGGCGCCTTCTGTCGGACCCCGTGGTGCGTAGACATTAACATTCTGTACTCCTAGGACTGTGGGAGCTAGTCCTGCCGCTGACGGCAGGTACTTCACATCGTCAGCTACTGCGCCTTCACGTAAAAGTATCGCTGTTTCGCTGCCGCCGTCTATAATGGGTGTAATGTACACTATGTTATCAAAAGTATCCGTACACCCCCAAAAATACGTTTCTCATATTAGGTGCATTGTGCTGCCACGTACTGCCAGGTACTCCATATCAGCGACCTCAGTACTCATTAGAAATCGAGCAGAGCAGAATGGGGCGCTCCGCGGAACTCACGGACTTCGAATGTGGTCAGGTGATTGATTGGATGTCACTTGTGTCATACGTCGGTAGGCGAGATTTTCACACTCCTAAACATCCCTCGGCCCACTGTTTCCGATGTGATAGTGAAGTGGAAACATGAAGGGACACATACAGCACAAAAGCGTACAGGCTGACCTCGTTTGCTCACTGATAGAGACCGCCGACGGTTGAAGAGGGTCGTAATGTGTAATAGCGAGAAATCTATTCAGACCATCACACAGGGATTGCAAACTGCATCAGGATCCACTGCAGGTACTATGACAGTTAGGTGGGAGGTGAGAAAACTTGGATGTCATGGTCGAACGGCTGTTCATTGGCCACACGTCACGCCGGTAAATGCCAAACGACGCCTCGCTTGGCCTGAGGGCGTAAACATTGGACGATTGAACTGTGGAAAAACGTTGTGTGGAGTGACGTATCACGGTACACAATGTGGCGATCCGATGGCAGGGTGTGGGTATGGCGAACGCCCAGTGAACGCCATCTGCTAGCGTGTGTAGTGTCGAAAGTAAAATTCGGAGGCGGTGGTGATACGGTGAAGTCATGTTTTTCAAGGAGGGGGATTGCACCCCTTGTTGTTTTGCGTGGCACTATCAGAACACAGGCCTACATTGATGACCGAGCGAGGTGGCGCAGAGGTTAGCACACGGGACTCGCATTCGGGAGGACGACGGTTCAATCCCGCGTTCAACCATCCTGATTTAGGTTTCCCGTGATTTCCCTAAATCGTTCCAAATGCCAGGATGGTTCCTTTGAAAGGGCACGTCTGATTTCCTTACCCGTCCTTCCCTAATCCGATGAGACCGATGACCTCGCTGTTCAACAACATCCCTGTGATGGACTGACCTGCACACAGTCCTGACGTGAATCCTATAGAACACCTTTGGGATATTTTGGAACGCCGTGCCCGGCCTCACCGACCGACATCGATACCTCTCCTCAGTGCAGCACTGTGTGAAGAATGGGGTTCCATTCTCCAAGAAAACTTCCAGCACCTGATTGGAAGTATGCCTTCGAATGGCTATGGATGGGTCAACACCTTATTGAATTCTACCATTACCGACGGAGGGTGCCACGAACTTGTAAGTCATTTACATCCAAGTGTCCGGATACTTCTGATCACATAGTGTATGTATCATACTCACAGAGTTCTGGAAAGCTCAAAATGGTTCATATGGCTCTGAGCACTATGGGACTCAACTGCTGTGGTCATCAGTCCCCTAGAACTTAGAACTACTTAAACCTAACTAACCTAAGGACATCACACACATCCATGCCCGAGGCAGGATTCGAACCTGCGACCGTAGCAGTCGCACGGTTCCGGACTGCGCGCCTAGAACCGCGAGACCACCGCGGCCGGCAGGAAAGCTCACAACACATACTTCCCGCAGAAGGGCGATGTCGACATCTGATGCACGCAGCATGTCTCGTAATAATTGCAATAGGACCGGTCTTCTACTTGTATTAATGTTAATAGAGGTTGTCTGATATGCCCACCACTGTTTATTTGTGCTTAGAGCTCACATGAACGCCTATGTTAACTAGTGTGCTGCTGCCCAGCTACGTAGTGTCTGTGCGACCGCCTGCATCTTCTGCGTGGCTAATGTCTGGTGGATGCCACACCGGCACTGCCGAACGATGGGGAAATGCAGAACAGCCTGTCATGGAAGAGGAGGAGGGCATGTGGACTTCCTGGTGGCTTGGGATCTGTTGCCGGTCACCTCGTTATCAACGTAGCAGTACTGAAATGTATTCCTCGGAGTCCGATACGGAAGGAGTTCAGAGATTACCAGACGACTGACTGTAATACCTTCGTGGCTTCAATATTTAACAACGTGGTAAAATCCCATCAGCGCTCTTTTGCGCCACACATAGCTCGTGCAGAAAAATTACCGTTGTTAAAGTCTGGAATTCATATCAATCTTGAAGAAGTTTCATATCAACGCACACTCCGCTGCAGAGTGAAAATCTCATTCTGGAAACATCCCCCAGGCTGTGGCTAAGCCATGTCTCCGCAGTATCCTTTCTTTCAGGAGTGCTAGTTCTGCAAGGTTCGCAGGAGAGCTTCTGTAAAGTTTGGAAGGTAGGAAACGAGATACTGGCAGAAGTAAGGCTGTGAGTAGCGGGCGTGAGTCGTGCTTCGGTAGCTCAGATGGTAGAGCACTTGCCCGCGAAAGGCAAAGGTCCCGAGTTCGAGTCTCGGTCGGGCACACAGTTTTAATCTGCCAGGAAGTTTCATATCAATCTTGGTTTTAATTACAATACTATGTTAGCTTATATCGAGAGCATGTTGTTTTTCCTCCGATCACCTAATCGCCTGAGATTTACCATATATTATTCCTTACTGTTTCAAAATTAAATGACGTTCAAAGCTACATTGTTCTGTGCTTGTCTCTTTTTACGTCTTTACTGCAACTGTTCACATCACTGCAAGTTAGCTGGATCACTTTCTTGGCCAGTGCTGTTCAAGTTAAATGCGGCGGTAAAGCTGTTGCCCCCTATTAGCGCTGAGTTGATGTGCGAGTAATGCACAGCATAAAACGTATCCACTTTATCGTACCTGACTGTACTCGAGACAGCTTGGCTTCCGTTCCACGTGACACGAAATGCAATGAGGTTCCAGCAAACGAGGAAGAATACATAGTGTAATGTTCACATCAGGTTTATTCTTATGATGAAGGGGTCTAGCACAGGTCTTGACTGGGGAGCGTGGGATAAGGACTTAGCTGTACCGATAGTTTGTCACCTCGGACTATTAGTGTTGTGTCTAGACCATACAGCCTAGACACAATGCTGTAGCCGATAGGGCACGCAAGGCTAACGCAGACGGGCGTGAAGTCTGGAACATGAGAACTTATAAATGAATAAGAAGAAAAGTACGTAGATGCTTGTTACTTAACTTTTAATTAGTCCTTGGAATACATCTCTCTTGAATATTAGTAAGCTATAGGCACTGATACAAATGGCGCCTTGCTAGGTGGTCGCCAGTTAACTTAGCAGAGGGCTATTCTACTGTCTATCTCTCGGCAAATGAGAGCAAGGCTTAGCACGTCCAATCGCTAGCTATGTTGTCCGTACAACTGGGGCTGAGGTCTCCTCAGTCTCTCGAGACCTGCCTTGTGGTGGCGCTAGGTTTGCGATCCCACAGTGGCGACACGCGGGTCCGACATGTACTACAGGACCGCGGCCGATTTAAGTTACCACCTAGCAAGTGTGGTGTCTAGCGGTGACACCACATTCCTCCCCCGCAAATCGGCGAACGGTCGTGAGATAAGGCTTCCGCCCGCCGTGGGGAGGACCGCATGTTGACGTATGCGATGAGGTGGGGAGCCTAACAACAGGCGAGGCTGTGCCACCCGCACCCGGCCATTCGGTCCGAGGGGAGCTAGGAAACGACTGAAAACCTAGTCCAGGGTGCACGTCAACATGCGGTGTATGCGCACGTAATGAGACAGGAGGGGCCGAAGGGTCGACCTCCATTGCGTCGGGGAATCCGACGCGCGATGACGACATCTGGTCCGGAGCGGGCAAGAGGCCCATGGCGGAGGACGGCTGGTCACGGGAAGCGAGCGGCGGCGCGTGACCCTGGGAGGCGCCGGGCGGTTGCAGCGAAGCGTCCACTGCGGGCGGCGCCGGCGGCGGCTGCGGCGGCGGCGCGACGCCATGAGGCAAAAGGGAAGGCAGCGTCGGTAACACCTGGGGATGAGACGAGCCAGTAGATGGGTCCCCAGGGCGCTGACCTGACGGCACCGTCGCTGAAAGCAGACGGGGAGCGGCAGAACCCAGGCGACGACAGAGGCGCAGCTGATTGAGATGCCGACGCACCTCACCAGAGGCCCCCAAAATCAAATACATCGCGCGGCCGAGGCAGCGAAGAATGCGCCCTGCGAGCCAACGCCGTGAACCGCGATAGGTGCGATAATAGACAACGTCGCCAGGAGCAAAAGCAGGAGTCTGCCGCTGCACAGGAACCTGATGTGGCGGATGCAGCAAAGACATCAAGGTGCGATGAGAACGACCATGGAGCAATTCAGCCGGCGAGCGACCATCGCGGGGCTGAGAGCGATACGAAGACAAAAAGAGCAACAAAGCGTCCTCCCGAGAATGCGATTCTTTCAGTTTCAACATCTGTGGCTTGAAAGTCCGGACCAATCGTTCAGCGGCACCGTTTGACTGAGGCGAAAACGGCGCGGATGTCAGATGTTGAATACCATTGGCCTTGCAAAAAGACTGAAATTCGGCGGACATGAATTGTGGGCCATTGTCGGAAACAATAGTCTGCGGAAGACCTTCAATGCAAAAGATAGCAGACAAGGCTTGGATTGTGGCAGAAGACGTCGTGGAAGACATCCGGACAAGAAAAGGAAAATTACTGAAAGCATCGACCACAACCAACCATCGAGCATTCCAAAATGGACCAGCAAAATCGATGTGCAATCGTTGCCAAGGGGAAGTGGCTTTCGGCCAGGCAAAGAATTTCCGCGGCGGTGCGGATTGTTGTTCGGCACACGCCACGCAAGAAGAGCACATATTCGTAATCGCAGCATCGATTCCGAACCAAGTACAGTGCTGACGAGCAAGTTGTTTCGTACGCACTATACCCCAATGTCCTTGGTGAAGAAGCTTTAAGACAGAGGACTGTAAGGAACGTGGGACCACGACTCTGGACTGATCATTATCGGAACGCAACAACAAAACACCACGAGAGCTAAAGCTTCTTTCTCTATCTGGGAATAATTTCTTTGCGCAGATGAGAGCAATTTGGACGCAAAGGCAATAGGGCGATCATGCGAGCCATCCTTGTGCGCAAGCACAGCACCGATCCCGAAATCCGATGCTTCTACCATCAACAAAAGGGGTTTCTGGGGATCGAATGGCGTAAGGCACGTATTTGAAAGTAACGCCGATTTCAACTGGCGAAAGGCGCGTTCGCATTCCGTCGTCCAGACGAACGGAACACCTTTACGGCGTAAGCGATGAAGCGGAGCTGAAATGGAAGAAGCATTGCGCACAAACTTTGCATAATAATTAATTTTACCCAGCACACTCTGTAGTTGTTTAACATCCCGTGGCGAAGGCAACTCCTGTATGGCACGGAGGTGCTCTGGACTCGGATGTATACCTTGGGCATTTATGACATGCCCCAGGTAGGGTAAGTCCCGAGCAAAAAACACACATTTGTCCTTCCTCAAGCGAAGACCATTCTGACGCAAGACCGGAAATAATGTTCGGAGATTTTGCAAATGTTCGGCTTCTGTCTTTCCTGAGATCACAATATCGTCCAGATAGTTCGCAGCAGTAGGGACCGACGCACAAACAGTTTGTAAATATTGCTGAAACAAAGCAGGGGCGGATGCACACTCGAATGGCAGTCTTTTGAAGCGATACAAGCCAAGATGCGTGTTTACCACCAAGACGCGCTGGGATTCTGCGTCCACAGGTATTTGCAAGTACGCATCTGCTAGGTCCAATTTTGAAAAATATTTTGCCGGGCACAGTTTGTCAAAAAGATCTTCGGGGCGGGGCAAAGGAAAAGTAGCAGTCACAAGTTGTGGATTCACTGTTGCCTTCAAGTCCACACAAAGTCTCAGTTTACCGGAAGGTTTTGGCAAAATTACTAAGGGTGAGGCTCAGAGAGAAGCCTGCACACGTTCAATTACACCTTGAGATTCTAAATCGGCTAATGTTCTGGCGACCTCATCACGCAATGCGTGGGGAACATTGCGCGCTCTGAAAAATTTCGGTTGCGCGTTTTCTTGCAGTTCCAAATGCGCTTCATAGTTCTTAGCGCAACCAAGGCCCGGTGCAAAAATGTCTGCAAATTCTTCACAAAGACTAGAAACACTGGCGGAAGGCACAGTCTGATTCACTGATAGGACCTGATTTACTATAGACAAATTAAACAATTGAAACAAATCTAAACCAAACAAGTTCACTGCAGTAGCAGAACGAAGAACGTAAAATGAAACAAGTTGCGTTTGTCCCTTGTATGTTGCAAGAAGGCTGCACTGTCCTAACACAGGGATATGCTGTCCTGAGTAACTATGTAACTTAACATTTGCGGCACGCAATGGCGGTTTGCCCAGTTGTTTGTACGCGTCGTGATTGAGCAATGAAACTGCAGCTCCGGTATCGAGCTGGAATGGTATCACTTTGCCTTCAAAGTCTAAGTCTACAAAAAGTTTATTGTCCTGCTGACGACAAGAGCGACTGTCACGTGCAATTTGAACTGATACAGGTACAGAAGCACTGGCGACTGTACGGGATTTCCGGCGACGTCGACGCACACTTTTGGTGGGACGAACATAGTCACTGTTAGCTCAAGTGTCACTGGACGGGTTGGAATGAACTACATGAATGTCCATGGGCGAAGGTCCACGAGCCTGATTGTCCTGGGTTCGATTCCGGCGCGAAGCAAAGGGCCTGGAATTATTGTGATTGTCTGATCTAAGCCTTTTCTGGCAAACACTTTGAACATGTCCTTTCTTTTGACAGTAAAAGCAAATAGCTTGGCGTGACGGGCAATTTTCACGCGAATGTCTAGTGGCACACCGCGGGCATGATTTCACTGCAGTTGCTTGCTTACGCGGCGCACGTGTTTGCAAGGTAGGCTGCCGCTGCGGTAACGGGCGCGAGGGCTGCTTAGCGTCCCGTGCAGCGGGCCCGGCGGGCCGGTGAATGTGACACACTGCTGGCGAAGTTTCAAATGAGTCCTGAGCAAAGTCAAGTGTGTCTTGCCTATCCAATATGTCTATCACTTGTTGAAGGGAGGGATTAACGAGTTTCAAAATCTGTTCCCTTATGCGAACATCAGAAACGTTCTGTGCTATTGCATCACGCACCATTGTATCTGAATAAGGAAGTCCACAGTCACATTCAAATGCACACTCCCTAGTAAGTCCTTGCAAAGTTGCAACCCACTCCCTATTAGTCTGACCGGCCGTACGTTTTGTATGAAAGAACGTATACCTTTTTGCAACTACATTAACTGTTTCCTTGAAATAGGCATCTAAAGCAGACAAAATTTCTTCGTAGGTCAGAGTTGCCACGTCGCGTCGGGGAAACAATTTCACTATCACACGGTAGGTAGACACACCGACACAAGAAAGCAAAAACGGCTGCCGCTCGTTACCTTGAATTCTGTGGGCTGTTAGCTGAAACTGGAACTGGCGGGACCATTCTTGCCACGTTTCTTCGGCCGCCACGTATGGCCTAAAGGGAGGTGCAACAGCGTTTTGTGGCAGCGGTAGCGAAGAAGCGGCGGCTGCCGCATCGGGTTGCAGCGCACGTTGACCCTGGACGAGCTGTCCAAGTGCATCCAATAACGCCTGCGTCTGCTGATTCTGCAAGCGATAAAATTCGGACAGTACATCCGGAGAATGTGGCGAAGCCATGACACAAACGAATTAATACAAACTCTTTTTCTCGTCGCCAATAATGTTGTGTCTAGACCATACAGCCTAGACACAATGCTGTAGCCGATAGGGCACGCAAGGCTAACGCAGACGGGCGTGAAGTCTGGAACATGAGAACTTATAAATGAATAAGAAGAAAAGTACGTAGATGCTTGTTACTTAACTTTTAATTAGTCCTTGGAATACATCTCTCTTGAATATTAGTAAGCTATAGGCACTGATACAAATGGCGCCTTGCTAGGTGGTCGCCAGTTAACTTAGCAGAGGGCTATTCTACTGTCTATCTCTCGGCAAATGAGAGCAAGGCTTAGCACGTCCAATCGCTAGCTATGTTGTCCGTACAACTGGGGCTGAGGTCTCCTCAGTCTCTCGAGACCTGCCTTGTGGTGGCGCTAGGTTTGCGATCCCACAGTGGCGACACGCGGGTCCGACATGTACTACAGGACCGCGGCCGATTTAAGTTACCACCTAGCAAGTGTGGTGTCTAGCGGTGACACCACAATTAGCTGTGTCGACAGCAGTCTTATTCCTTACAGGTCTGCCGCTCGAATGTTCTTGTGTGCACCGCCATATAAGTGAGTCAAATTGGACCATGGTATGACCAGCGAACGAGAGTGCCATGCTCTGGAATCTGACGACATTTCAGTGCTCCGTTAGAGAGGAATTACAATCCATCTAACAAATTGCCAGCCGCGACTGTGCATGTTTCGTGACCGCGATAGGGAATTACAGTCGCCGGACATCGCTACTGTGCAGAGACTTGAAGCACGACCAGCACCTGAGCCAGCGCCACCCATTGAGAAAAGGGGTGCTGTGTTGCTGCCCGAGCTTGTTAGGGCAGCCAGGATCACGATCTTGCCACTTGGTCTCAGCTGCACCAACATAGTATAACTTCTGTGTAGAATAAACCCACCAAGGTCTATTCAGTGTTAGGTAAGTTCAGATTGCGTTATCCATATTTTGAGCCAGAGTAAACACTTCAACTAGACAAACAATAGTCTTTGTCAACCAGTCGCCTCACAGGATTGTTAACCGTTGTGTATTTGTGCAGCCGTCAGATCATGTTTTATTTTTTGTCATTACGCTTAAAAATGCGTGTGAATACATATGGGACCAAACTGCTAAGTTCATCGGTCCCTAGACTTACATACTACTTAAACTAACTTATTCTAAGAACAACACAGACACCCATGCGCGAGGGAGCACTCGAAACTCCGGTGGGAGGGGCGCCCAGTCCGTGACATGGCGCCTCAAACCGCGCGGCCTCTCCGCGCGGTTCATACCGCTTAACATGTATTTCTGTCAAATTTTTGATCGATAAACTTGTGCCATGATTTTTATAAAAGATAGTTCTCTTGTTGATGTATTAATCACTCATAAACAATTTACAAAACTAATAACAGGGCCACCATTTCATTAAAACCATTTCACCGTTGAAGTTCATTCAGATTCTGGTAATTGTGATAACCTGTAATGCAGGTTATCAACAACACAATTAAAGGGCGAAATGAATTTTGCAGACGCATGGGACAGGAAGTCAAGTGGCAGTACTACAGCAGTCCCTGCTGTCAGGGTGGTATCTCAGTGTCGCCTGTCACCTTCTAAAACGTAGTGCAAGTCCAGTGCAGTCTTACAAAATGATAATTATGATTATTTAGCCGGCCATAGTGTCCGAGCGGTTCTAGGCGCTTGAATCTGGTACCGCGCGACCGCTACGGTCGCAGGTTCGAATCCTGCCTCGGGCATGGATCTCTGTGATGTCCTTAGGTTAGTTAGGTTTAAGTAGTTCTAAGTGACTGATGACCTCAGATGTTAAGTCCTATAGTGCTCAGAGCCATTTCAACAATTTTTTATGATGATTTAAATTGCAATGAATCTCGACATATATAATACTGCTTCTATTTGGCGATGTAAACACCGTCGTCAGACAGTAATTGGTACTACAGGAAGGCACCATCCCTAGTCTAGAAGTATTTTACGATGTAGGTATCAGTTAAGTAGAATTCGCATTGACTTTAAAAGATTCAGAACGGGATAATGCACAACAAACTCGTAACATCACATGAGAAGAAAACTTAAAAACTTAATGATACAATCACAGTTTGCAATAAAAATACAAAGTAGCTGATTTGTTGCCTGTGTTTATCTGCTTGTAACTTCTGAAAACAACAGATAAACACGAGAAAAGTAGTTATTCAAGCCCTGCTTTCACTCCTTAGCACTGATTATTCGTAACGCCCAAATAATGGTAAGATGCTCGGTTACAACATAATTTTTGAGCAGTTTCAAGAAATTAAGATCCATAGGAGGATACTGGTGATCTTTTGTAGCATTCAACCACTTACCAGTTTTTGAGAAACGCAGCAAACGACGGTCGGACTAAGGTTTGCTTTATTTGCGTCTTTAATTTAATATTTTCATTCTGTATATCTTGAAACTGAAGCAGTAAAAATTTTTCAAACTTTGTTCTATTCCTACGTTTGTTGCAGGAAATAATGCTTATAAAAACCCGAAAATCGGTTTTCTCAGAAAACAGTTATTTTGAGCGATTTCAAGACTCAGGTTAAACTGGCGTCGAAAAGAAACTACACTACTGCCATTAAAATTGTTACACGAAGAAGAAATGCAGATGATAAACGGGTATTCATTGGACAAATATATTATACTAGACCTGACATGTGATTACATTTTCACGCAATTTGGGTGTATAGTTCCTGAGAAATCAGTACCCAGAACAACCACCTCTGGCCGTAATAACGGCCTTGATACGCCTGGGCATTGAGTCAAACAGAGCTTGGATAGCGTGTACAGGTACAGCTGCCCATGCAGCTTCAACACGATACCACAGTTCGTCAAGAGTTGTGACTGGCGTATTGTGATGAGCCAGTTGCTCGGCCACCATTGACCAGACGTTTTCAATTGGTGAGAGATCTGGAGAATGTACTGGCCAGGGCAGCAGCCGAACATTTTCTGTATCCAGAAAGGCCCGTACAGGACCTGCAACATGCGGTCGTGCATTATCCTGCTGAAATGTAGAGTTCCCATGGATTGAATGAAGGGTAGAGCCACGGATCGTAACACATCTGAAATGTAACGTCCACTGTTCAAAGTGCCTTCATTGCGAACACGAGGTGACCGAGACGTGTAACCAATGGCACCCCATACCATCACGCCGGGTGATACGCCAGTATGGCGATGACGAATACATGCTTCCAGTGTGCGTTCAATGCGATGTCGCCAAACACGGATGCGATCATCATGATGAGTACACCATCGCAGGCGCTCCTGTCTGTGATGCAGCGTCAAGGGTAACTGCAGCCATGGTCTCCGAGCCGATAGTCCATGCTGCTGCAAACGTCGTCGAACTGTTCGTGCAGATGGTTGTTGTCTTGCAAGCGTCCCCATCTGTTGACTCAGGGATCGAGACGTGGCTGCACGATCCGTTACAACCATGCGGATAAGATGCCTCTCATTTCGATTGCAAGTGATACGAGGCTGTTGGGATCCAGCACGGCTTTCGGTATTACCCTCCTGAACCCACCGATTCCATATTCTGCTAACAGTCATTGGATCTCGACCAACGCGAGCAGCAATGTCGCGATACGATAAACCGAAATCGCGATAGCTACAATCCGACCTTTATCAAAGTCGGAAACGTGACGGTACGCATTTCTCCTACTTACACGAGGCATCACAACAACGTTTACCAGGCAACGCCGGTCAACTGCTGTTTGTGTATGAGAAATCGGTTGGAAACTTTCCTCGTGTCAGCACGTTGTAGGTGTCGCCACCGGCGTCAAACTTGTGTGAATGCTCTGAAAAGCTAATCATTTGCATATCGCAGCATCTTCTTCCTGTCTGTTAAATTTCGCATCTGTAGCACGTCAGCTTCCGGGTGTAGCAATTTTAATGGCCAGTAGTGTATATAACTGAAAACTGGTCATTTCTCCGATAACCGCTATCCTCAGTTTCAGAAATGTTGCCTGTAGATGGAGAGACAGTTGTCGCTGAGGACTTTGTGCTGGCTCGCGGAACATTTTAGAAGCGAGGGCAGCGGGAGAGCGCTACTGCTTGCGCCAGCAGTGATGACTGAGGGCCCTGGCAGGCTGTATCTGCGTGCGTGTGTGCGCCCCGTGGCCCGTCACCGGACAGATCAGATGGGGCGGCCGGGGCAGCGCCGGCTGGCCTATCGACCTCTGGCTGAGTGGCAGTCGTTAATGCAGACAGTGGGGGGACTGCCGTGTCGCAGGCCCATTGTGCCCGCCGCGCCTGTCACACTGATTTAGGTGCCAAGTGTGTGCTCAGATTAATGGCCCGGCCGACAAAAGACTGACCCGACGCGCGAATTTGCCCCGGCGCGCGCTGCGTGCTGTCGTCGCTCCACGCCGCTCATACCGGCCGTGTTGGCCCGTCCTCCACCGCCGGCTGCCTGTTACCTGTGCACACGCCGGCCCATCCTGACAACGGCACTGTGCAGCTCAGAGACCGTTATTATGCGTGCCGATGTTTCTGTGCTCGCGATGTCTCTCCCTCTGTGAAGTGAAGCGGTTAAAAAAAAAAGTACAGGTGCAGCAGGTGGCGGGGAAGAACACGGCTAGTGCCTTCACCGGATTACCCTGACACTTCGCAACGACAGTCAAAGTTTTCCATGTGTTTTTCGACGTACTTCATGGGCCTTTTATTGCGTGATATCCTCACCCTAAATGGTGGCACAGTAATAAGCATCGTGGCTTTTCTTACTTTTTTTGCGTCTATTTTCGAAACACGGTTATTACTTTTATTTTGTTTTTCATTTGTATACCCATATCTGTAGCTGATTACTACAAGAATGTTTTCCAGCGTATACTGATATTTTTTGTGGTAAGGTTCTATGGGACCAAACTGCTGAGGTCATCTCTCCCTAGCGAGCGGTTCTAAGCGCTTCAGTCTGGAACCGCGCGACCGCTACGGTCGCAGGTTCGTATCCTGCCTCGGGCATGGATGTGAGTGATGTCCTTAGGTTAGTTAGGTTTAAGTAGTTCTAAGTTCTAGGTGACTGATGACCTCAGAAGTTAAGTCCCATAGTGCTCAGAGCCGTTTGAACCGTTTTTTGTTTTTGATTGTTTTTACGATCGGTATCATCTAAGGGGAAGCACCAAATCTTCCTAAGGAATAAACATGCGAATAAAATTGAAGAATTAACGTAAGAATTGATATGAGAATGAAATATCAGAATATGAGAATTTAGAAAGCTTGTAAACCCTCAAGGTATCATACATATACACTACTGGCCATTAAAATTGCTACACCACGAAGATGACGTGCTACAGACGCGAAATTTCACCGACAGGAAGAAGATATTGTGATATGCAAATGATTAGCTTTTCAGAACATTCACACAAGGTTGACGCCGGTGGCGACACCTACAACGTGCTGACATGAGGAAAGTTTCCAATTTCTCATACACAAACAGCAGTTAACCGGCGTTGCCTGGTAAACGTTGTTGTGATGCCTCGTGTAAGGAGGAAAAATACGTACCATCACGTTTCCGACTTTGATAAAGGTCGGATTGTAGCCTATCGCGATTGCGGTTTATCGTATCGCGACATTGCTGCTCGCGTTGGTCGAGATCCAATGACTGTTAGCAGAAAATGGAATCGGTGGGTTCAGGAGGGTAATACGGAACGCCGTGCTGGATCCCAACGGCCTCGTATCACTAGCAGTCGAGATGACAGACATCTTATCCGCATGGCTGTATCGGATCGTGCAGCCACGTCTCGATCACTGAGTCAACACATGGGGACGTTTTCAAGACAACAACCATCTGCACGAACAGTTCGACAACGTCTGCACCAGCATGGACTATCATCTCGGAGACCATGGCTGCGGTTACCCTCGACGCTGCATTACAGACAGGAGCGCCTGCGATTGTATACTCAACGACGAACCTGGGTGCACGAATGGCAAAACATCATTTTTTTCGGATGAATCCAGGTTCTGTTTACAGCATCATGATGGTTGGATCCGTGTTTGGCGACATTGCGGTAAACGCACATTGGAAGCGTGTATTCGTCATCCCCATACTGGCGTATCACCCGGCGTGATGGTATGGGGTGCCCTTGGCTACACGTCTCGGTCACCTCTCGTTCGCATTGACGGCACTTAGAACAGTGGGCGTTACATTTCAGATGTGTTACGACCCTGACTCTACCCTTCATTCGATCCGTGCGAAACCATACATTTTAGCAGGATAATGCACGACCGCATGTTGGAGGTCCTCTACGGACGTTTCTGGATACAGAAAATATTCGACTGCTGCCCTGGTCAGCACATTCTCCAGATATCTCACCAACTGAAAACGTGTGGTCAATGGTGGCCGAGCAACTGGCTCGTCGCAATACGCCAGTAACTACTCTTGATGAACTGTGGTATCGTGTTGAAGCTGCATGGGCAGCTGTACCTGTACACGCCATCCAAGCTCTGTTGGACTCAATGCCGAGGCGTATCAAGGCCGTATTTTCTTGGTCGTCCATACTTATTATTCCCTCTTGGCTGTTGTACATATTGCATATGACCCGTCTCTCCATAGAGCGTACCCCTACTTTTTCAGAATTTCGAACGTCTTGCACCATTTTACATCGTCGAACGCTTTTTCCAGGTCGACACATCCAATGAACGTGTCTTGATTTTTCTTTAGTCTTGCTTACATTATTAACCACAACGTCAGAATTGCCTCTCACGTGGGTTTCCCTTTGCTAAAGCCAAACTGATCTTCATTTAACACATCCTCAATTTTCTTTTCCATTCTTCTGTATATTATTCTTGTAAGCAACTTGGATGCATGAGCTATTAAGCTGATTGTGCGATGATTCTCGCACTTGTCAGCTCTTGCCGTCTTCGGAATTGTGTGGATGACGCTTTTCCGAAAGTCAGACGGTATGTCTCCAGACTCATACATTCTACACACCAACGGGAATAGTCATTTTTTTTGCCACTTTCCTCAATGATTATGATTAAATGTTATCGATCCCTTCTGCCTTATTTGATCTTCTCCAAAGATCTTTTAAATTCTGATTCTAATACTGGATCCGCTATCTCTTCTAAATGGACTCCATTTTGTTCTTCCGCCTGTGGCGGGGACGAAGCGTATCCGTCGTTTCTAGGTCCCCAGTTCATTACAATACAATACAATACAATATAAAACTGTGGTGGGTGTTGATTTCATGCCTATCTTTCCCACTGTAATGCGTTGGCTATGCTGTTCGAGGAAGCTTAACCTTATCCGTATTTTCTTATAGCCTACCAGACCTAATCCTAAATTAACCCTGTTTTCTCCTCTCGTGACCACAGATATCACCTGAAACTGTAAGAAAATGGAACACACAAGCTTGTTACTAAATATTTTTCTCGTGGAAAGATAGAGAATATATTATCACTGACAAAATACATACTTTTCTTGAAGAAACTTTTACCGCAGTATTTGCAATCACCGCTCGGTAGATGGGCGATATGGTGTCGCTGAATGCAACAGTGATGATTAGTCGGCGTATACCGTCTGACCGTCTGACGATAGAATGCGTCTTTGCGTGCACTCCACATCATGGAATCCACTGGGGTCAAGTAGTGGGAGCTGTTAGGCTAGTTTGCTGCGACATTCCGTCCTGTCCAACGCCTAGTGAATTTAATGGTGCCATTTAATTCGAGGTAATGGATTCCAGCCAACTTATCTTTCCATTTCCGCACGTTTCTCACATACATTTCTGAAACGATTCAACACAAACATTAAAGGGCGTTATGTCAGTGTTCTGGATTTTCCAAGAGCTTTGAATGTCGCTTAATTAAGTATATCTTCCATACTTAAGCTGATTTATGGATTAAGAGTTTCAACCACATAACAGAATTACTGTTTGCTGCAAATCTATTCCGACATTTTGAACCGTTCGCGAAATATGAGGGCGTGCTGAAAAGTAATGCCTCCAAATTTTTTATGTGAAAGTTCTGGAAACTTTCTAGACGAAACAGACTTCATTAACAAGTTTGTTTGTGTGGCCATACTCCGCAGCAATCACATAAATTCTTGTTAAGTGAATAAAACTGCCTTTTCCTGCTGCTAGTTATTTTATGTATCCCAGACGCGTTTCGCCTTTTCTTGTTCTAAGGCATCATCAGTGGGATCTATAACGATACAGTTTTTTTTTTTTTAGTTTTAGATTATTAAACAGTTGACTTCGCGATATTTTTGTAAAAAAGTAGTTACGATTTGCTGATCTGCGTTTCCTCACATCTGGCTTGGAGGTCGCATTACCACTCTTATCACTGCCATATAATCACAACTTTGTGTTCTGGCCTTCCTCACACTGTTCACCCTGTTTCTCACTCTTCTTTGTGGTCTACTATTGTTCTTTTGTCACTCAATACAACTATTTCGTCGTACACTGTTTTTCACAACGTAAATATTGCGACACCATTACGTGTTTCATCCTCTTTGGTATGTTTACCTGTTTATTACCAACCTAACGAAGTACATGTTCGAGACTAACTTCCATTTATGATGTTTATACCGTGTGTTCGTGTATGTGTATGAGTGAGAGAGAGAGAGAGAGAGAGAGAGAGAGCGGGGATAGAGAGGACGATTATTTTTTTTATGGGGGGGGGGTAATGGCTGTCACTTTGGTGACAGCTATTCTGTGGAGGGGTTCATGGTTGAGTGAGTGTAAAGATGTTGGGTTCTATTATCATTATATTGGACAGTTTTACTATATTAATCCTTTTTGCGAACGTTATTCTATTATTTTATCTATTAGTGTAAATAATGAATTACTTGGCATGTCTACTTGGTCATTCAACAGGATTTTCCCTTCTGCTTTGGTTTTCTGTGTGTGGTAATTTTCTTGCATGGTTAGGAGGCGTTTTTTATTGTTGATTCTAATTATTTTCATGTCATATTCTCTAGTGCTTGGTTTGTGGTCATTTTCTCTTAGGTGTTCTGCAAATGTGGAGTGGTTTGTCCCATATTTAAAGGTTCTCATGTGTTCTTTGTATCTTGCATCAAATGTTCTGCCTGTTTGTCCTATTATGTGCCTTCACAAGTGTTACACTGTAGTTGGTGTATATCTGCTTTCTGGTATATGTCTCTGTTTTTTGTCAGTTTTGGGGTGTATTTTTGTAGAGAATTGTCTGTTGTGTATGCTACGTTTATTTCCTGTCTTTTGAAAATGTTGGTGATTTTATGGGTGAGTACCAGCAGCAGCAAAAGGCAGTTTAATTTACAAAACAAGACTTCATTAACATTCTACATATTTTGTTTTTCATGTTTACATATTTATTTCTCAACATACTCAACCTTGCTACGAACACATTTTTCCCACCGAGAGACCAGTTTGTTGATACCGTCGTTGTAGATTGCCTGACTTTGCTGACGGAGCGGAACGTCACGTCTGCTTGCACCGCTTCATCACTATGAAAGTGATGTCCTCGAGGTTGTTCTCTAAGTTTTGGAAAGTGACAAAAATCGTATGGGGCCAAGTAGGAACTGCACGGAGGACGATCGACGGCAGTGAACCAAAGGCGTCGGATTGTTGCTGAGTTCGTGTGTGGTCTCGCATTGTCATACTGAAGGAGAGGGTGCTCCAAGTGTGGACGAACTCTTCAAATATGAGCTTTCAGTTTTCTGTGAGTCTAGCAGTACCTTGCAAAGTTTGTACTCGTGCCTTTAAGTACTAACTCCAAATACATCCCGTAATACTGTGAGCACTTTGCCTGCTGATGGCACGGTCTTTAACTTTTTTGGCATCAGTGATCATTTGTGGAGGAACACCATTGATACTCTCTTCTTTTCGGGGTTAAAAGTGTCAAGTCATCTGGTCACCTGTCACAACGTTGTTAATGAACCTCTCATCCTCACGCTCGAAAAGCAAAAGAAATAGGGAGGGATTAGCTCTGAATATATTTGCAAATAGTCATGGGAGGCAATTGTAGCCAAATACACTGTTGGAATATAAATTAGAACACCTTGATAGACGATGTTGATTTTGATTCAATGGTGGAATGTCTCACTTGTGTGATGGTAGATGTACTGATAATGGTTTCAACGTCATCCGCCAGCAGATGGCGTAGAGGCATAGCTGCCAGATCGCCATTTGTGTTCACCTTTAAAAGGGAATGTCCGTCGCCATAAGGTCCAGTGTGGTGCACACGTGTGGGCACCATGCCACGGAGATGCACTCACAGTTCCTACAACCAACGTGGAGAGAGTGACAGGGGACACATTGTAACCTTTCGACTGGCAGGATGGTCGTTTCGGAGGACTGCCGTACTACCTGAACATTACACGTCGATTGCTCATCGACGGTGGCACCAGCGTACACTTGAGCTTTCTTACACTCGTAGACGAGGTTCTGGGCGACCACACGGCAAACACGACCATCGAGACCTTCGTTTTGTAAGAGCATCAGTGGGGGATGATACGGCTTACACAGCAAGATGAAAGTAAATGTGAGCCCACAGCTGTCTACATGAACTGTTGTGTACCGGCCACTAGCCATGGGACTGTGGCCACGCTCACCTCTGTCCGCCTTCCACAGGAGCCACACCATCGACGTGCACGGATCGTCTGGTGCCATCAGAGGATCACCTGGAGGGCGGAGTGGCGCGCCGCAGTTTTCAGAAATGAAAGCAGACTCCGCCAATATGTAAGGACTGTCGTTTGCGCATCTACGTAAATCTGGCGAGTGCTGTCTCGAACAGTGAGTTCGTCAGAGACATGCTGGACCGCCCCTAGGCCTCATGGTCTGGCGTGCAATGAGCGTCATGTGTGGTTTACGTTTGGTGTTTCTGGAGGGAACGCTGACTAGGATTCGATACATGCAGAATAACGTTAGACTTCTTCTTCCAATGTCCAAGCAACAGATATGTGATGTGCTGTTCCATCAGGATACTGCTGGCCCACACACTACCATTGAAAGCGAACGTCCTCTGCAAGATGTACAGCAGACTCCCTGGCCAGCAAGGTCGTTGGATCGTCTCCAGTCGAGCATGTGTTGGACATGACTGGACAGGTGACTCATGCGACTCATCTATCATCAAGACTTACAGAGATATGCGGACAGATGGAGCAGATGAAGAATAACGTACTACAAGACAGATCGACTGCACGCCAGAGTCAGTATCTGCATTGTCTCCTGTGGAGACTAGAATGCTTACTAATACGAATGTTTCAGCGTGAGTCCATACCTAGTACCACCAGACCGCTTGAGCTACTGATATGTAAATACACTCATTCTATGTACTCTATAAGGATCGTTCCTACAGTAAACTTTGAATGAATAGGAAAACTCTCAGTGAGTGTTGAGATTTTCCTTTCAAGGCTTTATTACAGTCATTATAAAATTGCATCAAATCTACAAAAAACTTGGCAACATGTGCCTACTTATTAGAATGATATTGCACTGATTCGGCTGGGAAGGGCGTCATAAATGCGTTGTATGCTGTCCTGAGGCAGGCTGATATACAACTGTTGTAACTGCATACTGTTGCTGGGATGGAGTTGATGCCCAAGCTGGTCCCACACTCTGGGAAGCTTGCAGGCCATAGGAGTACTCACCATCACGTGGACACTTCACTGAGGCACCTGCCATCTGCGAATGTTGTCCTGTTGAAAAATGTCACGATTGTAATGTCGTATTAAACGCAACACACGACGATACACGATGTCTCTCACCAACCATTGTGTTATCTGAATTCCCCCAGTCACTGCTATCTGTGATCTGAAGTCATACCTGACGGCTTCCTACACCATGACGCTGGAAGTAACACCAGTGTGCGTCTCAATAGCTCTGGAAGAGTGAGACTGCTCCCCAGCTCGCCGCCGTACTCTGTGATGGTGGCCGTCCAGAGTAGTGGAGAATTTTAATGCGTCGCTCAACACAGTGCACCACCATTCATCACCAGTCAATAATTCCAACTCACAGCACTACTAGAAACGCAGCTGTTTGTCTTTTGGTGTTAACAAAGGTCTGTGCTTGGAATGGTAATTCTCTATTTCGGCTGCTGCTAGTCTCTGACTCAATGGTGCGGGATGACACAATTTTTCAAGGAGTCTGTTGCATACCATCATACAGCAGCTGCAGATTTGAAGGAGACGCAGCGTGCTTGGTGCACAGTGTAGCAATCCTCCCTTGTGCTGGTCAGACCTCGTCGACTGACACCTCCATGATGGGTATGTCTGCACTCACGTGCCCACACAGTCTAATATCGGACCACTGTCATATCCGAATACCCTATAGACCTGAATATTGCACGATTTCACCAGCCGTCCAAAAGGAGGCTCACAATGACGACCCTTTCAAACTGTCAGGTGCTGATAACGCTGTCTCATACAATTACGTCGTATCTTCAGTCCTTCCCAGTCATCACTCAACATCTGATGCTGTTTGCGCTCCTTATATCTCTTACCCTACCAAGTCTGGTAACAATACTAAACATGAACAACACTAAAGTACTCTAATAGCCATTCTAACTGTGACAGAGAATTGCAAGTCTAGCCATTTACATATCCGCCGATCGTATTTACATGTACAAAATTACATTGACATCCAACCAGCTCTTTTGAGTGCTCCACCTTTTTGTCAGGCGATGCATATATGATCTGCGAATTACTATCTATAGCAGGTCTGCCACAAAGAGTTGTGAGAATTTGTTCAGAACATTTCCACTCGGCAGGATTTGTCTCTTTAGGTAAAAATAGTGAAGTAATTCCAGCCATATGTGTATTTTCCAGTTACAGATCGAAGCTATGCTGGCATCTGCCAGTTTGACAGGGGACGAGTCACTCTCTCATTATTCTCCATATTCAAGGATACGATTTAATACTGATTTGTCACACAAGACATCTTGTTTGTGAGATGAATGCAAGACATCAACACGAGCAGGCATTGATGGAAGTGAGTACATTGTTAGTGCGTGTGGGGTCCTGAAGGTGGCTCTCTTTCGAATAATACTTTTCTGGAGTTGAGAACAATCAGGCAGTTGGTCATTTAACAATAAATCTTGTGTGGACGTTTGGGACTCGAAACCCACGTGCAGCTATTAGGGAAAGGAACATTTCGAAGCACTTTCTGGGGTCAGAATGCTGGGTTCAAGAATTTCTCCCAGGGTGTGGAGACAGTGCATTCGATCACTGGAACAGATAAAAAGTCTTCTAAGACCTACGTGTTAGGCGCCTCTTGCCAGAACAGGGGTCAGGGGTATGAAAGAAATCTGGGTCGCCAAGCCAACGCTTTACAAAAGTGTTGTAAACGCCCCTCGTGAACAGGAATGGCAACCATAAAAATTCGCGACTTTCCATGTTCATCGTGGACCAGATGCTATCGATGGAGCTGCCAGGTGCTGTTGCTCCTGACTTACATAGTTTTTTGAGAAGCCTCAGCCCTTCAAAACAATTTTAGAAGTAATGTAACATTTATGGCAGCTCTGGAATGATTTATGTTGGCACTCAAAAGCACTTCCCTTAGGATAGCTGGCGCCCCTGGTAGGACACGCAGTGACGTTCAGGACATACAGACAGTGATCTCTATCGTAAATATGTTATATACTTTAGAGCTATATGGAAACTCAAAATAACACGCTGCCTCACGTGGAAAAAAAATCGAGAGCACAGTGTCTGCTTCTCTCTTCGGGGGAATTTGCGACTCAGAGATTGGCCGTTTCGCCAGAAAAGAGAAGTATATTGTTAAGTTTGATTAGGACTGACAGATGAGTAAAGCAGACGGGTTAGAGGGCAGACATGGCGTTCATGGAGTCTTGTGATTGGCACTAAACCCTTGTTGGGGGTAGCTGCAGGAATAGTTTTCTGAAGTTCACCAAGGTTTGATGGGAAAGCAGGGGAGGAGAAACTTGTTCTTCTGATTCAGGCTCTGGGCTGGAGAGAATTTTGGTCTGGACTTTTGTTATGAGTGGGTGGCACTAGGGACAGTTGCCACAGGCGTTACTTCACATTAGCACTGGTCGTGAGTGGGGAACCTATGGTGAGGACTTAGCTGTACCGACAGTGTAGCGCTCAGTCATGCTGGACAACTCACTGTGGAGAGAGCAGTCTTATTCGTGACAGTTCTGCCGCTGCGACTTTTAACCTCCTTGTGTGCACTGACGTGTAAGTGAGTCAAATTGGTCCATGGTATGACCGTCGAATGGGAGTGTCATACTCTGGAATCTGGCTAGATTTCAGAGCTCCATTAGAGAGTAATTGCGATCCGTCTAACAGATTACCAGCCGAGACTTTGCTTAATTCGTCCCCGCGATAGGGAAGTACAGTCCCCGCACATTACTGCTCTGCAGAGACTTGAACCACGACCAGCACTGAGGCAGCGCTGCACATCGAGAAAAGGGGTACCGCGTTGCTGCTCCGTCTTGTTAGGGCAAATACGATCACAATCTCGCCATTTGTTCTCTGTTACACCAACATAGTATAACTTCTGCGTAGAATAAATTCATCAAGGTCTATTCTGTGTTAGATAATTTCAAATTGCGTTATCCATATTGAGCCGTGCTGGAGTTCCTGTTGCGCGTTCGGGTCTTCCAGTCAAGTGGGACGTGTCTGGAGCGCAGTCCGGACCTGTCAGTCGGGGAGTTGCATGCGGCACTAGTGCAGTCGAGTTGGAGCAGTGAGGTCTGCGCCAACATGGCTCGCCCGACCATTGCCGCCTCGCATTGAGCCGGGCCACGGTCTTGGAGGATCGTCGGTCGTCCTACCGGACGACGCGTTTTGGCTCGCCGATCGTTTATGAGTCGGCTGTGTCTGCGTGCATCGACTCCCGATTTGTCTTCTTAGTTTTGTTGGGTATCGTTCAGCTCTTTGTGCAAGCGTTTGTCAGGTTGTGTGTGTCGTTGGCGTGATTTCCTTTGACAAGTTATTTTAAATGTTGTCGGCATACCGGCTCTGAGAGGTCGGCCGTCTCATCGGGCGACGTGTAACTGGTTCTCTGATCGCTTCTGGGCCCATTCAATTACCATCTTGTGGAACTCGGGACGATCCTTTCCTGGTGCAAGGATGTCGCTTAGCCAGTGGGCGTGTTTCCTCTGCATGGTTGGGTCAGAGCCAGTATTTCCGCCGTCGTGTGTCTGGAAGTGAGTGGGAGACGTACCAGAAGTGCAGTCACGACGGAGCAGCAGTCGCGGACGGACCAGCGGGCAGTCG
Organism: Schistocerca nitens; assembly: GCF_023898315.1. Lineage (NCBI taxonomy): Eukaryota > Metazoa > Arthropoda > Insecta > Orthoptera > Acrididae > Schistocerca > Schistocerca nitens. Next base: position 1,109,083,329 of record NC_064615.1, on the reverse strand, counting down.
GTCGGTTGTTGCGGACGAGGGAAGTTATCCCCGCGCGGTGCAGTCGGCTGGGGCCGCTGGCAGCCCCTGCGCATTGTGGGAGCGTGTGTGGAGCTCTCCGATCGCTACGAGCTTCGTGGTTCACCGACCAAGGACGTCAAGGTTGGGTAGTGGTTTCAACTACCCAAGCCACGTCCATTCATGTTGTGGTGGTTCATTTCGGTGGTTTCCTGTTGGAGAGGTTTTCCTATGAGCAACACATTTCTACTGCTCAAATTTAGCTGCCATGCGGTGCAATTAACTATTTTGGTCGACTACAATTTGAGTGCACCCGTGGAATTTTCTGTCTTCTGGCCGTTAGTGTTCTGGTTACCTGCTCTGGGCACTGATGCAAATTCAGGCAGTGTTCTTTTAAGTGAAGTTAACTATATTACCATGTTTCAAATTCAAGTGTACCAGTGGAATTTCCTGCTTAGTGGCCATTAGTGCTCCGGTTACCTGCCCTGGCCACTAACGTAATTTCAGGCAGCGTACTTTCCTCACCTGTTATCGCTGTCCAACATGATGTGTAATTTTGACAGCTAATACATACAACATTGGTGATTATCACGTTTGCGGTTGGTGTTCTCATGTACTGATTGACTGGAAGCAAGTCGTTGTGTCGGTCGGTCCGTGGCTGTCCCCTGGTTGGGATCCGACGGATCAAGTATAGTTGGACTCACCACCTGTCTCGCCTAGGTGAACGAGAGGAGACCGACCTCCCTGGAGGCTTCTGAGAGCCACCGGTATTTAATTATCTGTTGTCAGCTACTTTAAATTTAAGGCTGATGGTTATTTGTTTTATTTTCTTAAAAATTTTGCAAAAGAAGTTTTTAAATTTATCTTTCAAGGTTAAACATTGCGGCCTTCTGCCTTTAAAGATTATGGTAATATATTTTAAAATTCTGAAATTAATTGAGGCCTTCAGCCATTGATATTGCACATTGCATATGTATGTTCTATCTGCTTAGCCTCAAGGCTCTCCACGTAGCCGTGATATGCTTTTTTTGTTTTATTCGATTTGCCTCTTTAATCTTGTTTAACCTTGTTGATTACCGCCGTCCGCCTTTAAAAGTCTATGGTAATATATTCTAAAATTTGGAATTTGATTGTGGCACTCAGCCATTGGTATTGCACTTTGCATATGTTTGCTGTTTTTTTTAAAATTATTTTATTGCTATCTTAATTGGATTTTTATCTTGTTGATTGTTAAGATTTCTGGTTTGCAGGTCTTCAGCCGTGAAAGAGTTGCATTCAGTAAAGGTCCGGCTATGTGCCGCTTTGGTTGTAAAAGTTATTAAATTACAATAAATAAAAATTAGAAGGAGAAACTGACCTCAACCTTTAGCCCTTTCTGCAATCCTATTACCTGTTCTGCCCAGCGGGTTTAGCGGGCGTCTCACATCTCTTGAGTCAGAGTAAATATTTCAATCAGATAAACCTTAGTATTTGTCAACCAGCCACCACACAGAGTTCTTAACTGTTCGTTGCATATTTGTGCTCCTATAAGATCATGTTTTATTTTTTGTCATCACGCTTAACATGTGTTTTTGTCCAATTTTAAACAATAAACTTGTAGCATAACTTTTTATAAAAGATCAATACTGTGTTGATAGATTAATCACCCATCAACAACTGGCAAAATAATGACAGGGCCACTATTTAATTAATGCTATTTCAGCATTGAAGTTCATTTAGATTCTGATAACTGAGATAATCTCTAATGTAGGCTATGAACAACAAACATAGCTAAACAGCAACGTCAGTTTCACAGACTATGGGGCCCGTAGTCAAGTAGAAGAATTTCTGGTTAATGTGATTACTGTCAGGACGGTAACTCTTTCACCTGTCTCCTTCCAAAACATAGCAAAAATCCAGTATAGTCTTGCAATTTGGTGACCAGTGCCAGGATCCTGAGCTGATGGCACCTTACGTGACCGTTAGAGGCGATGTTCGTTACTAGACTTGAAATTCTTCTGGTGCACCGAGGTAAATTAGTTTCGCATAAACATAAGAACTGCTGACGCTAAATGTCTTGATGATTTGTAAATTATGAATGTGTTGTTGGTTTGTATTTTTCATTCATTTGTTGTTGTGATTTCTGTGTCACTTGTTGATTGTTCCTGACGGAGAACGGCATTGTGGAATTGTGTATCATTGAGACGAGGAGCAATTGAAACGTCTCGGGAGTTGCAACCGGAATGGATGCTCACTAGAAGCAGGGGACGTTTTCTCCAAGGCAGTGAGAATATTCGAATGTCGTCACAAATGGAGCAATGTCACACCGGTAGCACTGATCAAAAGAAATTTGCGGAGAAGTTTCAGTCGCATGTAATTTCAGACCTTGCGGATATGTCGAACGCAGAATTTTCTGATTATGACGTGGTACTTCAGTCAGACAACGACCGCGAAAGTGAAAACTCAACAGAGCACCAGGTAGAATATGCAGGCATGGAAAGACATACCGGTAGTGAGAGTGGCAGATCAGATTCACGAGCAATACAGGGTACGTCACAGAGCGATGGCATTGCCTTCGTTTGGTCCTGGAAATATTAGCGGAGGGTCGCAGTTTAAGGCCCTCACGCAATTTATGCAGGAAGCGGAGAAGAAGAAGAAGCAGGTGAGAGGGCAGGTAGACACGGAGGAGATGAAAGTATTAATCACTAAGGAGACGAAGGAGATACAGATGGTAGCTGAGGAGTTTGTTGAAAGTATAGAGCAGGTTAAGAAGGAAGTTTCGGGCGATAAAGAAGAGGTAGTATGCGTCAAGAAAGCATCGACAGAGATGCAAGAGGTCACGAAAGAGGCAAAACGCGATGCCAAGGCGGAAAGATTAGTAGGCCTAGGTGCACGCAAGGACGCTTTGTTAGCTAAAGAACAAATAAAAAACGCCAAACCCGAAATATGCTAGACAAAGGTTCTCACCACGCTCCAAAAACGCGGAAGAAGGATCGTCCAGGGAACGCAAGTAAAAATTAGCTAGAACGGGAAGCGCATAGAGCAGATCGAGAGCAAACAGGCAGAAATATCAGAGGTTAAAGAAGCGCAAACTCGGATCACCGCTCAGCAAAGCCAGCTAGCAAAAGACTCCAGCAAGCACGTAAGCGGATTGCGCAATTAGAGTCAAGGTCTGGTACGGCAGCGCTCCTCCGTGATCAGGGGAGGAGGGGAAGGTATTTATTGTGACATTTAGATTCGTAACATGAGGCTACATCACCGGCACAAAACACACCAGCCGCCAGAGGGCGCGCGACACAGTGCGCGCCGTTGGAGATGCAAAGTATGGCAGAAACCGAACCAGAACACAGATGTGTGATTCCATGAATCTGACGACACAAGAGGTGGCATTAAAAGTGCACAAGGATCGTTTGGACACCCATTCATTGAGACTCCTGCTGCAGAAACGAGGGAATATTCGTTAGCAGGAAATATCGAACCATTCGACCACAAACATTTCTTATCTATTCAAAATTTCCAGTTGTACAAAGAGAATAACAATAGATAGCCCAGTATGATAAAGTGCTACCGGAATCGTGGCCACTGAAACACAAGCTGGACTTTACCTGCATATTGTCAGAGGGACGAATTGCGGAACATATACCAAGTGTTTCCGAGAGCTGTCACTCATATAAGGAATTCAGGGACGCATTCCTTAACACATACTGGTCGCAAGACATGCAGGAAAGAATCCGGCAGGTATTACGCTCGGCAAAGATCTAGAGGCGTCAGGATTCCGTAGTCCGGGGAAGTTCTTTGAGTCCCTGATTAAGAAGAATCGTCTTTTGGACCACCCGCAGAGTCCCAAGGAAATTATAAGGCACTGTTACTCCAAATTACCACTGCACTAGTAACAACTTCTCATAAGAAGATGCAGCGATTCCACTGAATCCTTCAAGAGTGCGCTACGTGAATTAGACTATGTCAAAGAGATACAATGCGCAAGAGACAGAAACAGTAACGATGATCGAAGTCAGCAAGACTCGTCAGAAAGGAACAGAAGACGAAATAGGGGAAATTATCGACCGCACGGAAACAACAACTCGAACTACGGAGGAAGTAACCAGCCACCGTGTGATAATAGAGGTAGACGAGGCAATTACAACGATGATTACAACAAATAGCGGGATACAGGGGAACCACAGCATCAAAAAACAACACGGAAAACAATAGTTGATGGCAGGAAGAAGAGCAGCAAGACCATAATGTTCAGATTGAGCCCCCCAACCCGTCACAGGGTAAACGAAGCAGAAGTTTAAATAGAAAATGACTCTCGGCTGCTGCGGGCACAGCTCAAACAAAGCCGCGGGAACAATCGTAACGAGCAACATCAACATGGTAGCATATGAAGACACAAGAAAGCTTTTGCCTGAGGGAAAAGAGGTCATGATACAACCGGACCCACAGGCTATTATTTTCGTCACTAAGGGAACATCAATCTATCCAGAATTGTGGGTAGTAGAAACCATATTACTCCGATCTCGGAATCTGCGTCGTAGACATGCTTTGCAAATTACGCATGACCAGCACTCAATCTGAAGAAAACGAAAATCATTGGGCCACTGAGAGGGAAGCACAAGCACACGGAGGTGCGGATACAGATTGATGTTCAGCTGCCAAGGACACACATAGGAGGCAAAAATCCTGGTCGTGCCTTCGCTGGCGCCTGAAATAATATTCGGCATCGATTTCCTAAACCAACATCAGGCCGTATTGGACCTGACACGAGAAGATCTCAGATTGCAAAAAGATGTTGTCAGGAAAATTATATTTGCTGATCACGCAATACGGGCGCAAATTCCTGGCGAATGCCTCAACCTAAATTACTCCACAAAACGGGAGGGAGGTAGTAATCAACTGTAGCCTGATGAACGTTGTCGCACCGCGCAAGAAGATGAACAAACCCGTAGGTAGGTGCGCTATAGGATTGGTAACGTGTTAGGGAACCTAGAAACTATTCCAATGAAAGCCAAGTAAGACCTGGAAGGAATCATATTTGGAAACGCGGATTTATTTCTGCCGAAAACGGGAGCTAACCGTAATTTTGAATATGTATTCCGAGAGCGGGAGCACACAAAATTCTTCGTACGATCTATCCAGATCCCTCGCGCCTACCGTCACAACGTTTTCTGAGAGATCGACAGGATGCTAGACGATGAAATCATTGAACCATCAACCTCCACATACAACAACCTCCTCGTAGTAGCAGAAAACTCCGGCGGCTAAATCAGTTTGGTGCTGGATTCGAACCAAAGTAATACCATCATAGCACGAGAAACAGATCGTTCCAAGAAGCTGGAGATACTCCGACTAAACTTCCATAACGCAACAGTATTCTCGTCCATCGACTTATGTTCCAGTCTCTGGCAAATTACACTCCGACCATACTGCAGGAAATACACCGCATTCCTGGCCTTCGGTAGGTGTTACAATTCAACTTGTTGCCATTCGGGTTAAAAGTGTCCTCAGCTGCTTTCATAAGAGTACTTCCAGGTATGAAAGTACTCAGTGAACCAAAGAAACACGTAGCCATTCTCGGAATTTCGGAACCTATGTGGAAGGGACACAATGTGATCTTAAGGGAAATACTATGTAACTGCCAACATCGCAGAGTCGTGTTTTGGGATCTCACGAGTAAAATTCCTCGGCCATTTCATCACTAAGGAAGGACTGTCGCCAGATTCGGACAAGACAGAGGCGATAGCCAAATCTGCAACGCGTGCAACTAAGAAACAACTCCGTGGCTTTCTTGGTGTCGGAAATTTCTACAAGACATTCATCCACGTGAAGAAACTAGCAACACCGTGATTATGCCAGCTTACCGGGAAGAAGGCGTGATATGGTCCTACTCAAGTTTGGATTTATCGTTAAGTAGGAATGGGAGTGCAAAGGCTAGGCCAAGTTCTGGGGGGATCGAGCAATACAGGCTTCGACAGAGATAGCGGGTGGCGCGCCTCAGAGTAGGGAACTCTCTCAACCCAAATACGAGCCCGAGGTACAGGGTACAAGATGATGGTTGGGGGCGGAACTTCGGAAACCAACGTCGGCCCTGCATTGTACATAAATATCGGCGTTTCTTGTCTTCTCATACCTTAAGCCGGAAGAATGTATATAAAAGGATATACCTAAATTATGGTTACTACGCAATCAAACCAACAACCGGGGCACAATTCTCAATAATGAAAGGTTAATTCTCAGACCTGTTGAGACCAAAAGATTTAAACAGTACATTGGAAGGTAGTAATCTCGCCAATTTATTAATAACTAGAAGGGTGAGTCACCTAACATTACCGCTGCATATATTTCGTAAACCACATCTAATACTGACGAATCGATTCCACAAACCGAACGTGAGGAGAGGGGCTAGTGTAATTGGTTAATATAAACCATAAAAAAATGCATGGAAGTATGTTTTTTAACACAAACCTACGTTTTTTTAAATGGAACCTCGTTAGTTTTGTTAGCACATCTGAACATATAAACAAATACGTAACCAGTGCCGTTTGTTGCATTGTAAAATGTTAATTACATCCGGAGATATTGTAACCTAAAGTTGACGCTTGAGTACCACTCCTCCGCTGTTCGTTCGTGTGTATCGGAGAGCACCGAATTACGTAGGGATCCAAAGGGAACAGTGATGGACCTTAGGTACAGAAGGGACTGGAACAGCATATTACGTCCACATGCTAACACCTTTTGATTGGTCTTTTTCACTGACGCACATGTACATTACCATGAGGGGTGAGGTACACGTACACACGTGGTTTCCGTTTTCAATTACGGAGTGGAATAGAGTGTGTCCCGACACGTCAGGCCAACAGATGTTCAATGTGGTGGCCATCGTTAGCTGCATACAACTGCAATCTCTGGCTTCGCAGTACATCTGGTGTAATGTCGCCGCAGGCTGCCACAATACGTTGTTTCATATCCTCTTGGGTTGTAGGCACATCACGGTACACATTCTCCTTTAACGTACCCCACAGAAAGAAGTCCAGATGTGCAAGATCAGGAGAACGGGCTGGCCAATTTATGCGTCCTCCACGTCCTATGAAACGCATAAATTGCGGAGTGCAGAGTGAAAATCTCATTCTGGAAACATGCCCCAGGCTGTGGCTAAGCCATGTCTCCGCAATTTCCTTTCTTTAAGGAGTGCTAGTTCTGCAAGGTTCGCAGGAGAGCTTCTGTAAAGTTTGGAAGGTAGGAGACGAGGTACTGGCAGAAGTAAAGCTGTGAGTACCGGGCATGAGTCGTGCTTCGGTAGCTCAGTTGGTAGAGCACTTGCCCGCGAAAGGCAAAGGTCCCGAGTTCGAGTCTCGGTCGGGCACACAGTTTTAATCTGCCAGGAAGTTTCATATCAGCGCACACTCCGCTGCAGAGTGAAAATCTCATTCTGAATATACCGTTTAACGGTGAACACGCCCACGCGACCACAGGCAGATTCAAACTGTCAAACAGTGAGGGTCGCTCTACCAGGAGGCAATCTCGCCGGTGCAAGAGTCTAGTCTGCGTGAGATAGCTTCGAATACCAACGGCTACAGTTTCACAGACCAACGGCCACAGTTCAAAGCACCACGTCCTCTTTAAGGGGGGGGGGGGGGGACAATACATAAGGAAAGGGCAATCTTACCACAAGAAGCCGAGAACTCGATAATACAGACGGCAGAACGTCATGCCTCCAGGCACATCGCCTCACCGCCCTTCTGGATGAGTCGCAACCAAAAACCGCAACGAGGCGTGGCTACCACCTCAAAACAGCTCACCGTACGATACAGCCCCGCTCGCGAAAGGCGCCCGTCCACTCGGGCCACGTGCCACCAACTGCCTGTACGCTAGTACGTCCTCTGTCTCCGAAAGCCGTCAGCGATCGCACGCTAAGCACCGTGACGCCAGAGGAAGGAGAGCGTGGCGTAGTGAAAAGTGTTTTCCAGATCCTCCATACCGCGCTGGTTAATGCACCGATTGTGTCCCATCCCAACCTTGCGGAGTAATTTTGTATGCCAATGGACAGTTCAGACTCTGGTCTGGGTGTAGTAATCTTCCAGAAATATCAACAAGGGAGAAACGTGGTGGATAAGACCAGTGCTTTTGAAAGCCGTGTCCTCAGTAAACGCGGGAGAAATGACTCAGTAGTTGATTTGGAAGAAATGGCGGTCGTGTTCCGAAAAATTTCGGTTCTTCCTGTATGGGAGAAAACCAAGTCTTCATCGATCACAGAGCCTTGGAGTTCCTGCTCATGGAGAAGCTTCGCTATAAGAGACTCACGAGCTGGGCACTCTTCCTACAGAAATACGATTTTACTATTACGGATATACCAGAGGAGCCAGAGGAGGAGAACATCATCGTGGATGCGCTATCATATTCACCTGTGCGATTGGAAAGAAGTGGCGCAAACCCAATAGTAAAAGAACACTACAGTCAGTATTATATTAAGAAAGGCGTTTGAAAATTACGTCACCACCAGCCTTAAGCACATCAACAGGGAAGAAGAAAAGGACCCCGCTCTGCTTGCTCTCAAGAAAAGCTTAAAGGACTGGATGGAAACTAAGCTCAGGCAGTTCTGCCTATTGTAGAAGGAAATCTTGTTCTTTCGCAGTGAAGGAGGAGCGAATTTGCGTGTTTGCATTCCAGACGAACTTATGAACAAGGTTATCTGGCACACTTAGCTTAGCTATGCAGCTATGCACATTTTAGAGCCAGGAAATTCTACCTGAGAATACACACACTCCGTCACTTCAAAAAAATCGACAAACGAATTAGGAAGTTCTTGGCGGTGTGTAAAGCCCCTCAGAAATCAAAGCTTGATATAGCGACAATGCAGGCATCTCTGCATCCCAACCAAACTAAAACATCCCCCTGCAAACGATTTAATGGACGCTGTTGTGCATACAGGCAGAGGATGTAGTTAGATACTGGTAGTAGTGGAGCTGACATCCAAGTATCTCACTTTATAATCCCCGAGAAAGGCAACAACGCAGACAATGTGCAGAGCCGTCTGCAAACGTTTCCTCACTCAGGTAGGCCAGGAATATATGATCTCCGACAACGGACCCCGATTCCAGTCAGCGAAATGGGAAGCTGTGTTAAGGGAACACAGGATTAAATCAATATACGCATTCATATGGCATCTCCAATCATCCCCAGCAGAAACGATAATGAAAAGACTGGGAACCCCTTAATGTATACACTGCGCAAAGTGACGCGCCACCTGGGGCGTTTTAGTACGTGACTTCAGGACGTGATGGACTTGCCACGTGGAGTCACTAAGATAGCACCAGTGGCTGTTCTCAAGGATCGCTGACGTCGTAGACTTCTCTCCGGAAACCCGACTGCAATGCAAGCAAGTTCATGACTTGCCACTCAGAAAGTTGCGTGAGGCGGGAGTGAAAAGGAAAGAGATGTGGGAGAGAAAGGTACGCCAATTCCGCACTGGTCTGAAGGTGTCGGTTAAAAGTTTCTGTCTGCCTAACAAGCAGGAACAGTTGTGCCACAATTTCTCACCTGCCTACAGTGGATCTGCCCGAATCCACAGGATTGCCGACATGAACAAATGGTTCAAATGGCTCTGAGCACTATGGGACTTCTTCTGAGGTCAGTCCCCTAGAACTTACAACTACTTAAACCGTAGCGGTCGCGCGGTTCCAGACTGTAGCGCCGAGAACCGCTCGGCCACCCCGGCCGGCGCTCACATGAACACACTGGAACCTCAAAACCTTGAAATCAAGAAAATCTCTGGGTATCCTACATATCCGCCATGTGAAACCATTTATAGAATACGTGTTTATAGTAATTCAGTTGGGTTAGAATCAATCTTCAGTGAATTAGCAAATTCTGCGTGATATGGTGTATGCGGTCTAAATTATTCGTTTATAGAATTTCTGAAATTGACATATTTGTAATTTTCATTTATTAGCTTATGGTATGGTTTCTTGAGGGACTTGGCCAAGTGAGTAGCGTGGTTGTCACATCAGCGTATCGATGCGTTCACTGCCTGCTTGAAAATCAAAGTCAGGATTGTGTAGAAATTCGTCATAAATGACAGCTCTTCGTTCTAACTGACACCTTTCTGTGGCATGATAACCTCTACACGTTGACTGAACTGGGCTCAGGGCCCAACTTGCATTTACCTTTGCAACAAATGGCCGTCCTGCCTTCGGACCTCACTGTTGTTGTCCATTATCACGCTCCATGGAGTATAAGGATGTTAGTCAAGATACGAATCTATTATGAACATCGAATTAATCTGCATGGTTCTCGCAGTAGTGTCTTCAATAAGATCACTACGGCCTCTAAGAGTATTTCTGCCCCATTTCCGCGGTATGTTATGCACTGCCCAAGAGGCGGGTCTACGTTGCAATCGGCTGTTTAGCGATGACGAAATTTTGGCCATGCCTCTGAGCACGTTTGTCTCGATTTTCGGGTGTGTTACGAGCGGTATTAGCTGCCCACACATTAGGTGCGTGGAGACGCTAAGTTTGCTGGGACTCTGGACCATCGCCAGTCATATGATGAAGCTTTCTAGAGTCTTGTGTTGCTGTGGTCAAAGCAGACTATGAGGAATGAGCGCGTAAAGTGCGAGTCATGGGGGTGTGGCGCACCTCAGGTTCAGGAAAAGGAGGGCAGCAGTAAGAAGGGGACCATTGGTGAGGATGAGGAGCGACCTATATCGAAGAACTAAATTTACCTTTTTGTATTTTATTGCGTCAGTAATTCAACAAGAGGAAATTGGAGGCGTTTTTGTAACATGTAGAGCAAATAATAAGGGGGAACTAACGACATTTGTAAGTTTCAGATGTGTGAATGCAGGAGCAAGTGTCAAGAGACAGAACTTCTATCCAGAGAAATGGGAGCATGGTTTCTGTAGTGTTGGCAGAAGAGCCAACACCGTGTTGCTAGAGGAGGCCGAAATGCACGCGTTTAATTACACGCAGACTGGCGTGAGGTCTGGAACAATTAAAGGAGTTGAGTCTAATAAGAAAAGAACGTAGTTCTTGGAATACATAACTTTAATCCATATTTGGAGTACATCGCTCTTGAATGTACATGCTTCAATATAAATATCAATTGAATACGGCGCCTTGCTAGGTCGTAGCAAATGACGTAGCTGAAGGCTATGCTAACTATCGTCTCGGCAAATGAGAGCGTAATTTGTCAGTGAACCACTGCTATGATCGTTGGCTGTACAACTGGGGCGAGTGCTAGTAAGTCTCTCTAGACCTGCCGTGTGGCGGCGCTCGGTCTGCGATCACTGACAGTGGCGACACGCGGGTCCGACATATACTAATGGACCGCGGCCGATTTAAAGGCTACCACCTAGCAAGTGTGGTGTCTGGCGGTGACACCACATTCCTCCCCCGCAAATCGGCGTACGGTTGTGTTATAAGGCTTCCGCCCGCCGTGGGGAGGACCCCATGTTGACGTATGCGACGAGGTGGGGAGCCTAACAACAGGCGAGGCTGTGCCACCCGCACCCGGCCATTCGGTCCGAGGGGAGCTAGGAAACGCCTGAAAACCTAGTCCAGGGTGCACGCCAACATGCGGTGTATGCGCCCGTAAAGAGACAGGAGGGGCCGAAGGGTCGACCTCAATCGGGGCGGCGCACCCGACGGGCGAAGACGACATCTGGTCCGGAGCGGGCAAGAGGTCCATGCAGAGGACAGCCGGTCACGGGAAGCGATCGGCGGCGCGTGACCTAGGGAGGCGCCCGGAGTGTGCAGCGACGCCTACACTGCGGGCGGCGCCGGCGGGAGCACCGGCGGCGGCGGCGGCGCGTCGCCATGGGGCAAAATGGAAGGCATCGTCGGTAACACCTGGGGATGAGCCAGTAGATGGGTCCCCAGGGCGCAGACCGGACGGCACCGTCGCTGAAGCAGACGGGGAGCGGCAGAACCCGTGCGACGACAGAGGCGCAGCTGATTGAGATGCCGACGCACCTCACCAGAGGCCCCCAAAACCAGATACATAGCGCGGCCGAGGCAGCGAAGAATGCTCCCTGCGAGCCAACGCCGTGAACCTCGATAGTTGCGATAGTAGACAACGTCGCCTGGGGCAAAAGCAGGTGGCTGCCGCTGCACAGGAACCTGATGCGGCGGATGCAGCAAAGACATCAAGGTTCGATGAGGACGACCGTGGCGCAACTCAGCCAGCGAGCGACCATCTCGGGGCTGAGAGCGATACGAAGACAAGAAGAGCAATAACGCATCCTCCCGAGAATGAGACTCTTTCAGCTTCAACATCTGTGACTTGAAAGTCCGGACCAATCGTTCAGCGGCACCGTTTGAGTGAGGCGAAAACGGCGCGGATGTCAGATGTTGAATACCATTGGCCTTTCAGAATGACTGAAATTCTGCGGACATGAATTGTGGGCCATTGTCGGAAACAATAGTCTGCGGAAGGCCTTCAATGCAAAAGATAGCAGACAACGCTTGGATGGTGGCAGATGACGTCGTGGAAGACATCCGGACAACAAAAGGAGAATTACTGAAAGAATCGACCACGACCAACCATCGAGCATTCCAGAATGGGCCAGCAAAATCGATGTGCAAGCGTTGCCAAGGGGAAGTGGCTTTCGGCCATGCAAAGAATTTCCGCGGTGGGGCGGATTGTTGTTCGGCACACGCAAGAATAGCACATATTCGTAATCGCAGCATCGATTCTGAACCAAGTACAGTGCTGACGAGCAAGTTGTTTCGTTCGCACTATACCCCAATGACCTTGGTGGAGAAGCCGTAAGACAGAGGACTGTAACGAACGTGGGACCACGACCCTGGACTGATCATTATCAGAACGCAACAGCAAAACACCACGTCGAACAAAAAGTCTCTCCTTGTGAGCAAAAAATCGGCGAACCAACGGATCCTCGATCCGTGACTTTGACAACGGCCAATGCGTAGCAACAAAACGCAAAACGGTAGGAAGGACAGGGTCAGCAGCTGTGGCAGTAGCTACACGACGAAAATCAATCGGAAACGATTCGACCACGTCATCGGTTTCCGCATCAATGAAAATGCAAGCAAGTTCAGAAGAATCGAATGCTCTATCCTCAGCAACGGGCAAACGGGACAACGCATCGGCGTTTCCGTGCTTAGCAGTGGACCGATACAAGATATCGTAGCGGTACTGCGAGAGGAAAATAGACCAGCGAATGAATTTCTGCGCTGTACGTGGAGGTACAGGCTTGTTCGGATGAAAAAGCGATGTCAAAGGTTTGTGGTCTGTGATGATGGTAAAGTGACGACCATACAAGAAATCATGAAACTTAGTAACACCAAATACGAGAGCCAAAGCTTCTTCCTCTATCTGTGTATAATTTCTTGGCGCAGACGAGAGCAATTTGGACGCAAAGGCAATAGGGCGATCATGCGATCCATCTTTGTGCGCAATCACAGCCCCGATCCCGAAATCCGATGCATCTACCATCAACAAAAGGGGTTTCTGGGGATCGAATGGCGTTAGGCAAGTATTGGAAAGCAACGCCGATTTCAACTAGCGAAAGGCGTGTTCGCATTCCGTCGTCCAGACGAACGGAACACCTTTACGGCGTAAGCGATGAAGCGGAGCTGAAATGGAAGAGGCATGGCGAACATATCTGTGGTAATAATCAATTTTTCCCAGAACACTCTGTAGCTGCTTCAAATTCTGCGGCGAAGGCAAGTCTTGTATGGCACGGAGGTGCTCTGGACTGGGATGTATGCCTTGGGCATTGATTACATGTCGCAGATAGGGTAAGTCACGAGCAAAAAACACATATTTGTCCTTCCACAAGCGAAGACCATTTTGTCGCAAGACCTGAAATAATGTTCTGAGATTGGCTACATGTTCTTCTTCCGTCGTTCCGGAGTTCACAATATCGTCCAGATAGTTTGCTGCAGTAGGGACCGATGCACAAACAGTTTGTGAATATTGCTGAAACAATGCAGGGGCGGATGCACACCCGAATGGCAGTCTTTTGAATCGATACAAACCAAGACGCGCTGGGATTCGTCGTCCACGGGTATTTGCAAGTACGCATCTGCTAGGTCCAACTTCGAAAAACATTTACCCGGCACAGTTTGTCAAAAAGATCTTCCGGGCGGGGTAAAGGAAAAGTTGCAATCACTAGTTGTGGATTCACCGTTGCCTTGAAGTCCACACAGTCTCAATTTTCCGGAAGGTTTTGGCAAAATTACTAAGGGTGATGCCCAGAGAGAAGCCTGCACACGTTCAATCACACCTTGTGATTCCAAATCGTATAACGTTCGTGCGACCTCATCACGCAATGCGTGGGGAACATTGTGCGCTCTGAAAAATTTCGGTTGCGCGTTTACTTTCAGTTCCAAATGTGCTATATAGTTCTTAGCGCAACCTAGGCCCGGTGCAAAAATGTCAGCAAATTCTTCACATAGACGAGAAACACTGGCTGAAGGCACAGGCTGGTTCACTGATAGGACCTGATTGACTATAGACAAGTTAAACAACTGAAATAAATCAAAACCAAACAAGTTCACTGCAGAAGAAGAACGAAGTACGTAAAATGACACAAGTTTTGTTTGTCCCTTGTATGTTGCAAGAAGGCTGCACTGTCCTAACACGGGGATATTCTGACCGGAATAACTATTTAACTTAACATTTGCGGCACGCAACGGAGGTGTGCCCAGTTGTTTGTACGTGTCTTTATTGATCAATGAAACTGCAGCTCCGGTATCGAGCTGGAATGGTATGACCTTGCCATGAAAGTCCAAATCTACAAAAAGTTTATTGTCCTGCTGACGACAAGAGCGATTGTCTCGTGCAACGTGAACAGACACTGGTACAGAATCACTTGCTAATTGACGTGATTTCTGGCGACGTCGACGCACACTATTTGTGGGACGAACACAGTCACTGTTAAAAAGAGTGGCACTGGGCGAAGTGGAATGAACTACATGAATGACCATGGGCGAAGGCTCACGAGCCCGAGTATGCTTGGTTTGATTCCGGCGCGAAGGAAAGGGCCTGGAATGGTTGGTAGCGTCCGATCTAAGCTTTTTCTGGCAAACACTTTGAACATGTCCTTTTTTATTACAGAAAAAGCAAATAGCTTGGCGTGACGGGCAATTCTCACGCGCATGTCGAGTAGCACACCGCGGGCATGACTTTAGCACTGCATTTGCTTGCTGGCGCGGCAAACGTAGCGGAGAGCTTGGCGGCAGCTGCGCGGACGAGCGCGAGGGCTGTTTACTGTTCCGTGCAGCTCGCCCAACGGGCCGGTTAATGTGACACACAGCTGGCGAAGTTTCAAATGATTCCTGAGCAAAGTCAAGTGTGTCCTGGCTATCCAATATGTCCACCACTTGTTGAAGGGAGGGATTGACTAGTTTAAAAATCTGTTCCCTTATACGAACATCAGAAACGTTCTGTGCAATTGCATCATGCACCATAGTATCTGAATAAGGGAGTCCACAATCACACTCAAAAGCACAATCCCTAGTAAGGCCTTGCAAAGTTGCAACCCACTCCCGATTAGTTTGACCGGCCGTACGTTTTGTATGAAAGAACGTATACCTTTTTGCAACTACATTGACTGATTCCTTGAAATATGCATCTAATGCAGACAAAATTTCGTCGTAGGACAGAGTTGCTACGTCGCGTCAGGGAAATAATTTCACTACCACTCAGTACATGTGCACCCCGACGGATGCTAACAAAAAAGGCTGCCGCTCGTTACCTTGAATTCTGTAGGCGGCGAGATGGAATCCAAATTGGCGTGACCACTCTGTCCAGCTTTCCAGTGCCGCATCAAAAGGACGAAAAGGTGGTGCAACTGCGTGTTGTGGCTGCGGGAGCGGTGGAGCGACGGCGGCCGCATCGTTTTGCATTGCACGTTGACCCTGGACGAGCTGTCCAAGGGCATCCAATAAGGCCTGCGTCTGCTGATTCTGCAAGCGATAAAATTCGGACGTACATCTGGAGAGTGTGGCGAAGCCATGACAAATAAATTAGGGCAATACGAACGCTAAATCCTCGTTGCCAATGTAGTGTTGGCAGAAGAGCCAACACCATGTTGCTAGAGGAGGCCGAAATGCACGCGTTTAATTACACGCAGACTGGCGTGAGGTCTGGAACAATTAAAGGAGTTGAGTCTAATAAGAAAAGAACGTAGTTCTTGGAATACTTAACTTTAATCCATATTTGGAG
The DNA here is from genome assembly GCF_023898315.1 of Schistocerca nitens. NCBI lineage: Eukaryota > Metazoa > Arthropoda > Insecta > Orthoptera > Acrididae > Schistocerca > Schistocerca nitens. The sequence goes on along the minus strand of NC_064615.1, from coordinate 1,109,067,162 downwards.
TACATCGCTCTTGACTGTACATGCTTCAATATAAATATCAATTGAATATGGCGCTTTGCTAGGTCGTAGCAAATGACGTAGCTGAAGGCTATGCTAACTATCGTCTCGGCAAATGAGAGCATAATTTGTCAGTGAACCACTGCTATGAACGTCGGCTGTATAACTGGGGCGAGTGCTAGTAAGTCTCTCTAGACCTGCCGTGTGGCGGCGCTCGGTCTGCGATCACTGACAGTGGCGACACGCGGTTCCGACATATACTAATGGACCGCGGCCGATTTAAAGGCTACCACCTAGCAAGTGTGGTGTCTGGCGGTGACACCACAGTTTCTGACCACTTTGACATGGCTGACGACTCTGCTGGAAGTAGCAAGGACACGCCCCACACCACTTCAGAGCCTCCACCAGCTTGAGCAGTCCCCTGCTGACATGTACGGTCGGTGGATTCATGAGGTTGTTACCGTACCCGTACACGTCCATCCGCTCGATATAGTTTGAAACGAGACTCTTCCGACCATGCAACATGTTTCCGCTCATCAACAGTCGAATGTCGGTGTTGACGGACTTAGGCCAGCCGTAAAGCTTTGTGTCGTGCAGTCATCAAGGGTACACGAGTGGACCTTCGGCTCCGAAAAACCATAACGATTATGTTTCGTTGAATGGTTCGTACGCTGACACTTGCTGATGTCCCAGCATTGAAATCTGCAGCAATTTACGAAAGGGTTGCAATGCTGTCATGCTGAACGATTCTCTTCAGTCGTCGTTGGCCTCGTTCTTGCAGAATCTGTTTCCGGCCGCAGCGATGTCGGGATCTGATATTCTCGGCACATTCGTGAAATGGTCGTAAGGGAAAATCTCCACTTCATCGCTACCTCGGAGATGCTGTGTCCCATCGTTCGCGCGCCGACTGTAACAGCACTTTCAAACTCACTTAAATCTTGAAAACCTGCCATTGTAGCAGCAGTGACGGATCTAACAACTACACCACACACTTATTGTGGTGTCACCGCCAGACACCACACTTGCTAGGTGGTAGCCTTTAAATCGGCCGCGGTCCGTTAGTATATGTCGGACCCGCGTGTCGCCACTATCAGTGATTGCAGACCGAGCGCCGCCACACGGCAGGTCTAGAGAGACTTCCTAGCACTCGCCCCAGTTGTACAACCGACTTTGCTAGCGATTGTTCACTGACAAAATACGCTCTCATTTGCCGAGACGATAGTTAGCGTAGCCTTCAGCTACGTCATTTGATACGACCTAGCAAGGCGCCATGTTCAGTTACTATTGATATTGTAAATTATGTACAGACAAGAGCTACGTTCAACATTAATGGATTAAAGTTAAGTATTCCACCATCTGCGTCCGTTTTTCTAAGTTCTAATTTCCTTGTCCTGTTCCAGACCTCACGCCAGCCTGCGTGAGCTAAAACGCGTGCCTTTCGGGTTCCTCTAAAATTCGTGGGTTGGCTCTCCTGCCAATTGTCTTATATGGGTGTTGCCGACCGCAGCGCCTGTTTACATATCTCTGTATTTGAATACGCATGCCTATACCAGTTTCTTTGGCGCTTCAGTGTATGTAATGAGTCACTGACGCAGGGAATTCATCCAGGCAGATTAAAATATGGTGTTGTTAACTCTTTGTATGAAAGGTTGTGGTGACGGTACTCACGACTCCAGAGAGTACCGCACCACAGTCGGTAAGCTGCGCTCCAAACATTCGTAGCGCACCAGCCGTATGGGTTGGCAGAACGAATTATACCGAGGTTCGTCAGGGGCGGCAGCTGAAATCCCATGGGCATCACGTGGGTGGATAGCGATTGGCCTATGCCTCGTTAAATACCAGAGCACTGAGCTACGGCTGACAGTTCTTCTCTTGAGTGCGCCGAGTCGTGTACAGTCTCTACATAGGCATCACTCACCGCCACAGTGACAGGACTGTACTATTTTAGAGAACTTGTAATAACTTCAAACGACTAATTGTGCTGGACATTTCACAAGAAGAAGCGTCATTTAAGTTCAGTATTTCTTCATATTTAATAAATATAATTTTATTACTATTTATTGGGAATCTTTCTGATTGAAGACAACCTACGCCGTCCTCCTCCATTTCCAACAAAAGTGACAAGGAAGACTTACATAATTATCATCCAGCTTCCTTACTGACGTGTTTTTCGAAAATGATCGAAATAGTAATATACTCAAGAGTTGTCTCACATTTAAGTATAATCAGTTTACTAAGCACACCACAGTTTGGATTCCAGAAGGGTTGCTCTACTGAGAATACTATTTATACACTCACCTACCAAATATTACAGGCCTTATTATAATGTAGTATCACTAGTTGCCGTTTTTTTTGCAATCTTTCCTAGCCTTTTGATTGCATGGATCTTGTTTCTGTCTTAGAGAAACCGAAGTTTTATGGAATTGATGGCTTTACAAGGAACTGGTATGACTCATACGTAACAAATGTAATACAAAGAGTTGTGATGAGTAATTCAAACAACGTTGAAAGGAGAGAAAATTTAGTGACTGGTGAGAAATGTCAGAGTTCTTGTTATAATAAATTCCATTAGGGAGAGAGTAGAAGATGAGATTGTTAATGATGTTTTTCAAAGAAATGCTGTCATTTTTTGAATATGGGCGCTCTCTTAATGGTGACAGAAAGCACTGTATTCAATTCTGTACAACAAATGGAGTCATGCCGGCAACTGACGTATCTCACAAACAGCAATCAGTAAACAGGACAGAACGATCCAAATTTTTAGGAGTAGATATTGATGAAATCTTGAATTGGAAGAAGTATATTCCTGAGCTGTTCAAACAGTTCAGTTGAGATACTTTTGTTCTTCGTATAATTTCTAGTTCTGGAAAGAAACGGATCAACCTCCTAGCATATTTTGCATATTTTCACTCAATAATGTCATATGGAATAATTATCTGGAGTAAGCTACAAGACAGAAAGAAAGTACTGACTGCATAAAAGCGACCAATAAGAATACATTACATGTAGTGTTCAGTAGCAGTTGCCGTGTAGGCACCTTTTCAAGGAATTAGGCATTCTAACTGCCCCATCACAATGCATATCCATATCGACAACACTAGAGGGAAAAATTACCTTAATTGTCCGTTATGAAAGCTGTCAGTGGTTCAGGATGAAGTTCAATACGCAGCAACAAAAAATTTTTATTATTTGCCCAATAAAATAAAATGTCTAAGATGTAGCAGAGCCAGTTTGAAATCTACCCGGAAATAATTTCTCCCTGACAACGCCTTCTGTTCTACGGGCGAATTTTTATTTAAAAACTGGTAACCAGTAGAAAAAGAAAAAAATTCTGATTTTTTAGTACAGCTGCGTGGGTAGCACTAAAAATAACGTTCAGGAGATGGGGAGGAAGATTGAAGTTTCACGTCCTGTTGACTTACGGGTCATTACAGACGGAATACGTCCAGTAATGTTAACACCAATCACGTACTCATTTCCTATAAAGTGACTCAGTCTGTATCATTTAGATAAAAGAATCGTTCAAATGATGTATGGAACATGTAAGTAACTAACTGACTGTAGGGAAACTAACCTGTATAGTACGGCGGATTTCTCTATTTTTTTAAAAAAAGTGATGGATTCGTCACGCAGGTATACAAGCTGTTCAACTAAATTTTAGCTGTTGACGTGTCTATGGTTCAAAACTATTGTACATCAAAGCTCTTAGGAAATTCAACAGAGGAGCCTTCAGATGTGTTTCACAGGAAGTATGGAAAATGTGTAACTGTGTGTAACGTAGTCACACCAACAATTCAGCCTTCAAGAGAAGGCGGTAGCGAACTTGGAATGTTAATCTGTGCCGTGGTGAAATTCCGAATAGTCTAGAATAGTGGTTCAACTTAAAATAGCATTTTCACCACACAGTTGCAAGTTTACGGGGGAAACACTTGAAACATTAAGAAAAATAGGAAGGTAAAATATTTTTTTAGAATCCAAAAGAAAGCTTCTTGAATGCTGCGAAAGGATTGCAAAAAATGCCTTTCTTTCATAGGATGAAACAATACATTAACAATAGGCTTCGAATTAAACTGATTTACTATCGTAAACTACTGGAAACGGAGAGGTACAGTTCACAAGAGGCGTGTTTCGCTCTGAAAGGAGTGCCTCCATTTAAAGATTGTCTGACGTCTGAGGGGGGGGGGGGGGGGGCGCCGGCTTCCCGAGGACCAAAAACACTTGAACGCCGGAGTTAATGGCCTCCTCGATAAAAATAAAACGGACCTGTTGCTAAGCTGCAACCTTCTCGGTGACTCAGGAATGCCGAGAACGGACATCTGAAACGTTCGCAGACGTTTTCATGAAACTCTGGCTTGTGAGTCACCAGGAGATGCGTCATGCAGCTGAGATTGCATATAGCCAATGGTGGGATAAGAAGTCAGGAATTTTTCGAAGTGGGATCGAAAAGGATGGCATCTTGTAACCGGAAACTGCAAAGCGAAGCTTCTCGGCATCGACCTGTTGCCGCTGGACGTTGCAAACTGATCCCACCAATGAGAAGCTGACACGGTCGGAAATTCAGCATCCTGAAGGATAACAGTGGGGGAAGGAGAACAAAGGTGGCAGCTCCAGGAGGCATTCGGTTGATCTTAGGTCAGTCTAGGTGATGACGTGATTCTGTTTCACGTACTGTGCAAGGCATTCTGAGTTGCCATTGTGTAGACCTGTTAGTCCTTCCTCATTGTTCTCACATTCTGCATCCGATTGCTGTATTCGCACCGACGTCATTTAGTGACATTATCTTCCATTCCACGTGGTACAGATTTCCTTTCGGACCAACGATCGGGTACATGAACATTTGACTGTGTTTCTATTAAGTGATGTACTGCGAGGGTTGCCGCACGAATTTCTTAGTGATTCTTTGCTAAACTATGACTGTGCCAATCGTGCAGTGCTACTGTACGGTTCTCAAACCCAGCACACCCCACAAAATAGTTACCCATTCTTCTTACATCGGTTGAATGGAGTGTTCGTTAACGTATTACTTTATTTTCAGACCGTCAGACAAAATATGATGTGTCTTGCGATACTATAATAAGAGACGCCATCTAGAGACTTCAGACAAGAGACTGCTTAAAATATACATCCAAACTCTTCTTCAGCACTGTTCATTAGGGGTCAAGGAATCTTCTGCCTGGCGTGTCCCTTGGAGCTGCGGTTGGCGATGAGGTGGCTCTGGCTCTTGCTCTGACGTCACGACATAGGCTTCTGTGCCCTAACACCGCCCATAGTCCAATGAATACCTTGAACAGAATGTGCACAAAACTAAAAGGAGACAAATGTCTACAATACGTAAGTGAAATATGAGTTTACAGAATAAAATCTTATAACAGAATAAATTGTGTAACTCTACACGTTTACTGATCGATATACGTTATCAAGGTAACAGAAAATTTAACGTGATAAATTCGTCTCAAAATTTGTGCACCCTTTCACCACACTTCCAAATACGACTTGGACGCCGCCTCTGCAGTATAATTACTACAAACAAAACATACCGCTCGAGTGGCAGAAGACGGAGCACGGCGGCCTTGAATAATAAGGCAGCACCGGCTGCCAGGTGGCGATTTTACCAGGAGAGAGATTAAGGGGGAAGCAGTGGACAGGATGCTGTGAGCCGCACCCGTACAGCTGTGGTGTGGGTAGCCAGGACACGCAGGGGTAAGAGCCGGCAGCTGTGAGCTGGCAGAACGCCAGCCCACCTGGAGACCGACACCGGTCTAGTGCTCTACGCCTTCACACATCCCAGATTTCAAAACGTGGCGAGACAAAAAGGTTAATCCTGCCCTTACTTGCAAACTTCCTCTGCCATGTCCATACTCAGTCAAATCAGCCCCGCTAAATCAGCATTTATAACTGAGTGAGTCGATGGAAAAAAGCGCTAGTAGTGAGACGAACTATGTGTCACCCCATGTTGCGTTGTTGCCAGATTTATGCAAGAAGGTCGATCCAAGACGGTTGCCATAGATGTTGCCATGTCACAGTGATGTCATGGTGAGAAATAAAAATTTTGGCGAGAAAATACGTCAACTGTGCTACCTCCACTAACCTATACTCCCTCGCTTTCCCCCCCTTCCCCCCCCCCTCGCCTGCCCCCACCGCTACCCGCTCCACACGCTTCCCCCATCTAGAAATTGGTGGGAAAAGGACTCAGTCAGTGCTGGGCTGTTGGATGAGACAGATGTAAGTTTATTTTGTAAACATTTCATATACCACTTTACACTCAGTTTCTTTTTATCAGGACAGGTTGTAATTCCCAATTTCATCAGATTCTCAACTCTCCACAAAGATATTAATGGCGCGTTAGCACCAGAACCCATTTACTTAACTGACTAAATAGTGATGCATGTTGTTTTGGTTGGCAGGAGAGCCAACACCGTGTTACTAGAAGGAGGCCTTTAGGCATGCGTTTTAGCTCACGCAAACTGGCATGAGGTCTGGAACATGACAAGGAAATTAGAATTTAGAAAAACGGACGTAGCTGGTGGAATACTTAACTTTAATCCGTTAATGAAGAACGTCGGTCTTGACGGTACATGAATCAATATCAATAGTAACTGATAATGGCGCCTTGGTAGGTCGTAGCAAATGACGTAGCTGGAGGCTATGCTAAACTATCGTCTCGGCAAATGAGAGCGTATTTTGTCAGTGAACCATCGCTAGCAAAGTCGGTTGTACAACTGGGGCGAGTGCTAGGAAGTCTCTCTAGACCTGCCGTGTGGCGGCGCTCGGTCTGCAATCACTGATAGTGGCGACACGCGGGTCCGACGTATACTAACGGACCGCGGCCGATTTAAAGGCTACCACCTAGCAAGTGTGGTGTCTGGCGGTGACACCACACATGTCATCAACATATTGCAGAGTAATACGTGAGCTGTAGTAAAGTTAGCTTTGAAAAGCGCGCCGCAGCGCGTAGCGTGAAGCAGTCGCCCTCCGTTTTCTGGCGGTGGCACCGTTGTCGCAAAAGAAGGCTTCGGTGTCTCCCACTAGCGGGAAAGGGGAAAAGTGGGCGGTTCGCGTGGGTTTAAGAAGTGGCTGTTTGGACTCTCGTAGAGAGTTGGCAGTCGGGGCATCAAGAAGCGACTACTCTGCCGGTGCCAGAGAGACAGCACGAAGACCGCAGCATCAGCGTAAGCGATGCGAGCAGCGTCTCCGTGGTATGGGGCGTTAACTGCTCGTCTCGAAAAGAATCTTTCTGAGCGTGGGTCCGCGAGGGGCCTAATTTGCAGTTCGGCCGTCTGCTGTCGACCGGCGAGGAGGTTCTGAAAATCGGCGCGCCTTCCTGCGTCCGTTGAAACGGCTGGCAGCGGGCGGCTCGGCAGAGCATTTGGAGATGCTGCGTTGATTCAGTCCTGGGAGTCGTAACGCACCAGAAGTTGAGTATTGATTGTTAACAGATTTTATGAAGTTTAATTGAATTCAATTGATTATTCTTGTTAATTATACCAGCCGTATATTTTGGGGGTTTCCCGCCATTCATTCCCGTCTGCCCACCCGCGGGGAGGTGGTAATATTAGAAACAGTGGAACAGTCGTCCGTTTGTCCCCTTTTGAGGACGAAAGGGGGGGGGGGACGTGGTTCGGATTGCTTCTTTACCGTCCCAGCTTACCTACGTGTTTATTCGACTGTTAGCCTCTGCCATGTCTGTGAAACTCTAAGGCACCAATGACTGTATTGTTTAAAATGCAAGGCACTAAGACCTGATCCATTCTCTCGCCTGCCATAACTAGTATTACTAGACTCACGTGTGAAAGGTACTCTAAGAAAGAAAAAACATTCCTTTTGCCTCGTGGTAAGAACTAGTCAATTGCATAACGAATTCCTGCTCATCTGGAAGCTGTAACTTACGTAAATTTGTGTTTGTATATATTTGGCTACAATCAAGCAAGGTTGTTAATGTACGGCGTAGTGGATTTTTTTATGTTGTCTCTAGCCAGCAAAAACTTTTGTGTGTTTTTCCAATTCAGTACCTTTTAAGGCTTTTACCCAGCGTGCTTATGTGTTTTATACAGGTAGTTGGTTATTAGTGTGGTTTCTTGCCATGCAAAAGTTTGCCATTTCATTAGGGGTAGAAATTGTTGCCTTGGAAGGAGAATGTTGTAAAGGTTTGCAAGTCCTATCTTGCTAGCGTGTGTGTTTGCCGTAAGTTAACTGGCAGAAATTTGTAAAATTTGTTTGTCTTTTATTATTTGCAAATGTTAATTTTATTAACTATGAGTGAGTGTCCCCCCCCCCCCCCCTCCCCCGTGTGCATGATTCATGCGTTTTGGTTTTTCTATTTTGAGAACTTTTGTAATCAGGATTGTCTTTATATGTTGCAGACAAGTTAGAATCTGCGCCATTTAATGAGCCTGAGTGAGGTTGTTGTGGGCGGCCGTACCTACGGCTGTTGCAACCAAATGGGAAATTCGTCTGCCCAGAAGTGAAGTCATATATACAAATTGTATTCATTTATTAATGGAGTGAAATTCACCTGTAATTTAGCTGAGTTTGAAATTTTGTACAGAGTCGCGTTGTATACGTTAAATTGCTTGCCTGTAATTGCCTTTTACTGGCGTGAAATTTTTTATAATAATTTAAAAATATAGGAGTCCTTTCCTATCGTAAATTGTGACTTAGTCGTTAAATGATTGTTGGGGTTTTTAAAAATATCGTAAAGTCTTGCACCAAATTTGAATAAAGAATGTTACTGAAAACTGTGTGTAATTCCACCAGTTATTCTTTGGCACCTACTTCCACTTTACATTTTGTGTATTAATTGTGATTGATAACCTTTGGTGAACCAGTATTAATTTTACTACTGTTCATTACGGTTTTAACTATGCTAGTGCAACTGGCGAATAAGTGGTTCCGTTTCCAGCTTGAGGGATTAAGTGACTGATGTCATACAGTCCATAGAAGTGGGTAGAGATGATTGTCATGAAATGATAACCAGATGGTACTGTCGTCCCCCGCCCTCTCCCCTCCCACGACGTAATCCGAGATGGCTGTCTGGGGGAAAATGGCAGGAAAAGGACTGTCTGTGTCTAGCTGCTGGATTGCGAGGGTGGACATAAATTGTTTACTGTGGTCAAAGGATGAGATGTCCTTGCTGAAGAAGGAGGAGTAAGCTGTAATCATGCATATGACGACTGTGTCGATAGCAATGATATTTGGTGAAGATGAATACGTTTCATGAAATAATTAAGATGCAGCACGGTGAGGGTAGTTACGCTTCGCAACTGATAGTGATAAATGCGTGTGCTGTAACTGTAGATCATTCGATAAAAGTCCAGGCTGTCAGTCTTCCGAAGCGCAAGAGGCAAGACGTTGACCCAGTCCAGCGCGTGGCCTCTCCCAACGGGCACTGCCTCTTAAGGCCTGGCCAGACAGAACGCGGCCTGGCCGTCCGGCCTGTGGCCTTGAACCGCAGCGGGCAGGCCGCACTGTTGAATCGCTCGTTATTGTATGGTGGCGGTCACACAGAGTGCGGCTCTGACGCACCGGCACGCGGCCTGCCGCACCGGCCGCCGCCGGGTTGTCACAGATTACAGATTCGCCGCAAGCCGGAGCGGATGCTTGCCTCCGTTGGCGCACTCAACCGCTCTGTAGTCACACTGGAAGCAGCGGCGTGAGGCGGTTTTTGTCTTGCAGCTCGTTGGGCATGCATCATGGACACAGAAAGACTTATAGAGGAGGTGAGACAATACAACTTTGAACGATACACGCGATCCTGATTTGGAGGTAGAATAATTTTGCCCTCGATATACTCTTGATAGAAAGCTGAATTCTTAGAAATAGTGTTGTCACTGTGACGTCCATAATTTCCAATATCAACTACTGTAAACTCGTAGTATGGATCAACGATCGCCAGGAGAACCAGCGAAAAGAATTGTTTGTAACAGAAGAACTGGGATCCACTATCCTTCGGGCATTTTAACCTGATATGCTTTCCGTCTATGCTTCCAAGGCAGTTCAGAAACCCCCAAAGTTCTAGAAATCCTTTTCAGATTTCTTCCACATCTCTGTTGTAGGAGTGGGTAAATACTTGGGTTGCAGAACAGTCCATATTGCCTGGCACACTTGTTTCACAATTTCTGAGACTGTTGAACGTCCTAACCGAAAAGAAAAAGCTATGGTCTGGTGACTGTTGCCTGTAGTCAAGTATCTTATGCCGATAGAACGAATAGATGAGTTAACGATCAAATATATGTTTCCAGAATGAGATTTTCACTCTGCAGCGGAGTGTGCGCTGACATGAAACTTCCTGGCAGATTAAAACTGTGTGCCCGACCGAGACTCGAACACGGTCCCGAGTTCGACTCTCGGTCGGGCACACAGTTTTAATCTGCCAGGAAGTTTCAAAGATATGTTTGTTTAAATTCAATGACAATGTTATGAATACAATGAAACAAAACAATCTATTAAGCAGAAAGTTCTCTCTAGCGGGACATACGGAACTAGATGTAACTATCGTTTGCTGTATTCGTAAACACTGCAGATAAATTTATCACTCCACTCGTAACTACGTTGTGGGATAGCAATTTCTTCCGCCGAATCTTTCATATGATACAGCAAAACTGAAATGGAATAAATTATAAGACTTCTGTTTGAAGCACAAAAGGCAAAAAACTTACCGCAAACAAATGACTAGTCTGTGCCCTGTATCAACTGGCTTTCTCCAGTTCGTTGTGCACTTCGCGGTGCTACCTTTTTTATCAGGCGATGCAGTTCCTCGAAACATTCTCGCGACATACGAAAATATTTGAAGAACCTATCTTCGTCAGACTCTAGATCAATACACAGATGATAGTTTTCTCCTAAGCTTTCTCTCTTGCTATTAATGTTGTGCACCCAACATCTCCTCTTCTTGGTGCAATTTCGTATGGCTAGTGCGAGCTACTCATTTCTGCACTTAAAAAAAATAATAATAATAACTCGCACAAAGATAACGTGTCCCGCGTGAAGCTTCCAAATCGTCTAACTCCAAGACAATTGCGCTACGCACGCAAGCTTAATAATGGGGTTCGGCCCTTTCCATAGTGTTAACAGCTGACGCATCAAGAGTCGCTGCGGCCGGCCGTTGCCTGTGTGGCGTCCCTGGCCGCTGACTGGCCCGGCCTCCCGCTGCGCCGTCCGTCTCAGCGGCAGGCCGGATTCTGTCTGGCCAGGCCTTTAGGCAGGGAGCACGCCGGCTCTCGGCGCGGCCACTCAGTAGCCACAGGGCCATGCGCTTAGCGCTCCCTGCCGCGTTGGAAATACCCGCGGCCCTCCCCCTCCAGTTGCACGGATATCCTTTGTCGTTTCAACACGAACTGCTTCAGGTGTTGCGGGATATTGTCACATACATAACTCGAAGTTATGGACTAAATGTGCCACTGCACAAAGACAGAGAGAGGGTGAGTGAGTGAGCTTTGCAGGTGACGCGAGATTATTTAAAAAATTACACGCTTTATTCCGAGGAATACCACCACCGACACACTTGAACACGGACTTTAAAAAAAGATCGCGGCGTGCTTATGAAACCTTTGTCTTCCTCCACTACTCTGGAAAATTTGCGTGGATAACCAAAGTAGATAAAGTGCTTAATGCCTCAATACGTTGGCAGATGTTGCTTTAAACAATTTGTTTCTGTGCTGTCTTCCCAAGTGCACATGGAACGGAAATAAATTCGGCAAAATACACTGGAAAGAAAAATACAGCGCTAGAATAAATGACGACAAATACACTTTGTCGAAATTCAGAAAACGATCCTACATGACACACACAAACACAAAAAAAAACACACTATCAGAGCAGTTTGCTACTCGAGGCGCGATGGTAACCGGGGGCCTCACAAAGTGGAGGCGCGTCCGTCACCTGCCGCAACTCGCCACAGAGTGAAGTGCAGACCAGAAGCGTGGTTTCTCTGACTGTATCCACGAGCGTGCGGAAACAGCAGCCGGTCAGACCGGCACCAGCTTGTCTGCGTGCTCGGAGCAGCATTCATCTGCAGGTGGGGTTGAACGCCACACTTCTATTGGCTATTGGCTTCCCATCAACAGCTCTTCCTGAATGGCTCCCGCCAAATCGGTGACTCTATATAAACCCTTCCCCCTGGACTCTAGAGGACTGATGACCTTAGAAGTTAAGTCCCATAGTGCTCAGAACCATTTTTACGTAGCATCAACAGGTTAGTGTTCATCACGGTGACCGATGGATTGGTAGAGGCGGACCAATTCCATAGCCTCCACGCTCACCTGACCTCAACCCTCTTGACTTTCATTTATGGGGGCATTTGAAAGCTCTTGTCTACGCAACCCCGGTACCAAATGTAGAGACTCTTCGTGCTCGTATTGTGGACGGCTGTGATACAATACGCCATTTTCCAGGGCTGCAACGCATCAGGGATTCCATGCGACGGATGGTGGATGCATGTAACCTCGCTAACGGAGTACATTTTAAACATTTCCTGTAACAAAGTGTTTGAAGCCACGCTGGTACGTTCTGTCGCTTTGCGTTTCCATTCCATGATTATTGTGATTTGAAGAGAAGTAATAAAATGAGCTCTAACATGGAAAGTAAGCGTTTCCGGACACATGTCCACATAACATCTTTTCTTTCTTTGTGTGTGAGGATGTTTCCTGAAAGTTTGGCCGTACCTTTTTGTAACACCCTGCATATGGTTACGGTATTTAAACTGAGAAGACCGTCTCCGCAGCTGCAACACAGCGTGGCTCTCGTACCGCTGATGGCTGAACCTTCTTCCTCGCCAAAGCGGCGTCCGGTAACGGATCCGTCGCCCATAAGGGCGCTGTTAGTCTCCGCGCGGGAAGCCACTGCCACTGCACCAGAACTGCCGCTCTGGCGTCCGTGGGCCCAGCAATGCGTTACTCTCAGGTTAGCAGTTCAGGCTTGCAGCAGCAACAGCATTGGGAACCATCGCCACAGCCAGGCTGCCCCCACTGGCCTGTCCAGTAGCACGGCCTCATCTCATCCTCGTCAGAATCGTCGCCCGAGAAAGGTATGTCTGCTATGGCAGACATAACTCAGTACCTCACCGACCCCGTCATCGACAGTATGGACATTCCCCTGTAGGAGTAACAGACATGACCCTGCGGCTAGCGGCAGTTCCCTCTCCCGTCCTTTTAGTGAACGACATCAGATCAGTGATACCATACTGCAATGAGGATACTCCATGATTGCAGACGCTTATGAAAAACGAATGTTGTCTACGTGGATCGAGAATCCGGCCTAAAGTTAAATCTGGCATTGACGAGACAAGTCTTCATTATCTTAGGGGGGAAAACGGTGTGATGACGCGACGTACGTTAATCGCCGAATGGTTTTGTAAACCCACTTTGAGTGCAATACTGGCCCAGTTTTTCGAGATGAAGTGAGAGGGTCAGCTAAAGTCCTCGGCCGAATACTACACCTGGACAACCGTACACATGTCTGTGATTCGGTAAATGGAGGGTCTAGCTACATCAGGCTCCCTAAAGTTATAGCTAATAAGCCGGCATTCATTAATGTCTAAAACCGAAATGATCAGGCTTATTTTGCATGGCCAGTCCTGGCTTGCTGGAGAAATTACAACTACAGAGATCATCCTGAGCGTTCTGGTACATACCATGTAGGTGACAATGTTCGTGGGTGTTATAACTTAGATGGTATCGGGTTCCCCGTCAAGATCCACGACATACCTGTATTTGAGCGGCAGAATACCGGAATATCGGTCATGTTCATGGCATGGAGAAGAAAAGCAAGTCAGATGGGCAGGACAAGTATATTGTCGTCGGCCCCCCCTCCATTTCTCAAACTTTGCCGGTGAGTGTATGTTGCATATAAACATGCTTATCTTCTCTGAAGGTGGTAATTATCATGCTATTTCCATCAAAGACATGTCCCGTCTCCTTGCCTCCCAACTATGAACCGACTGTAAGGCTATTAGCTTAAGGTGCATGAATTATTTTTTCTCAGACAAGTTATTAGCGGCACATCTACTAGGTTGAGCTTCCAAGAACCCGGTTCGTGTTATTATGCCTACTGAGCAAAACAAATTCATGAAGAGCACTTGCCCGCGAAAGGCAAAGGTTCCGAGTTTGAGTCTCGGTCCGGCACACAGTTTTAATCTGCCAGGAAGTTTCAAATTCATGAAGTTTAAAAACGCTCATCACAATGAGCGGTGCCCGTTTGTAGTGTACGCCAGCTTAGAGTGGCTCCACACCCCTGTGACCGGCTGTGAAGGTGATCGCAAGGCCTCACATATCACCTTCACAGGTACCATTGCGGCAGTGTACCAAATTATATCCTCCTATGATTTGAGTCTTAAGCACTACAAATCTTATGTCAGGGATAATCCTTCGATTTGGCTGCTCACTGAGCTAATAAAATTTTCATGGGATATTGATAAGGTTTACGGCAACAATGTTCCCATGGCCAAATCGAAAGAGAATGAAGATTTGTACAATAATGCGGTTGACAGTGATGTTTGTGGGCTGGCGTTAGACAGAAATGCGGAAATTCCTCGTAGGGACCACTGTCATCTTACGGCGAAGTTCCATGATGTAGCTCACAATATATGCAGTTTGAAGTACCAGCTGCCAAGACACATACCAATTTTCTTTCATAATTTAAGCGCGTATGACACTCACTTTCTAGTTGAGCACTTGGCTGATTTCAGCATGGAAAAGATAAGATCGATCGTTCTACCTAAGAGAGTCGAGAAATACATTCATTCCACAAACGAATGACGCCAATAATTGTGCTCCGCTTCCTTAATACACTACGCTTTTTGCAGGAGCCACTCCAGAAACTTGTTGAAACTCTACCTGGGAGGGGGGAATATGCATATCACTGGAGCTGTATTTCTCGACGACGAAAAGTTTCAACTTGTGACTAGCAAGGGGTTTTTCCCATAAGAGTATGTGGATAGTATTGCAAAACTCAAAGAAACCAGACTACCCGATATAACTGAAATCTACAGCAACCTTACAGAAGATGCCATAATGGATGCAGAGTATAAGCATGCCGTGAATGTCTGGTGGGAATTCAGCAACTCCACTTTAGAAGTGTAGGCATGGTCATTCATAGACACAGATGTGCGCTTGCTTGCGGATGTTTTCGAGAAATTCCAGAGTCTATGCATGGCCACATATTCTCTGGATGCCGCCTTTTATTACACAGCACCCGAGTTGTCTTGGACGCAATGCTCAAGAAAACGGAGAGCGGCATCGAATTATTGACTGACGTTGACGTGCCTCTTTTCTTTGAGCCGGGGATCCGTTGGGAACTTTGTCAATGTGTCCATAGGCATGTGAAGGCAAATAACCCATGGACGGGTGACAAGTTCAATGCATCCCTTGATTCGAGATATATAATGTATTTGGATGTAAATAACTTATACGGGCATGCCATGCAACAATCACTGCTGGTTGGTGAGTTTTGATGGGTGTGCAAAGATGAATACAAGGGATTAGGTGGAAAAACCATGGGGGGCTGTGGCAGATGATTCTGACTTAGGGTATGTGGTGGAGACAGAACTCATATGCCATTTTAGTCTGCATGATGCGCACGCCAATTTCCCACTGTGTCCAGAGGAGTTTCGCGAGGCGGGTCCACCCCAAAACTGACGATAACGCTGAGGAATAAGTGGAGATATGTTATTCATTATCGTAAGCACCAGCAGTGTCTCAGCTTGGGGATGGAGCTGTTTAGAATCACCCAGGCTGTCTCCATGAAGCGGTCCCCGTGGCAGAAGAAATTTCAATATGAGGCAGAGAGCTTCCGAGATGTGACTATGAGAAAGATTTTTATAAATTGATGAATAATTCAGTCTTCGCTAAACCAGTGGAGAATTTGAGGGAACGATCTGAAATTCTGATTAGAGCCCAATGGGATGGGTGTTATGGCGTAAGAAAATGCATTGACAGACCAAATTTCAAGTGGGTCACCATATTCAATAATAACTTTCTTGCTGTGAGATGCCAAAGACTACAGTAGAGTTTATGAAACCTATTTATGTGGGGATGTGCATACTAGACCCATCCAAATTCCACATGCCTCGCTTTCATTATGAGTTTGTGAAAAACTCATTTTGCAGATTCTACTTTATACGGACACAGATAGCTTCAGCTATTGCGTGTAGAACAGCGATTCATATGAGGCCATGAGCTACCATGATAATGAATTCGACACATCCTCGTACATGGCCGATAATCCTTACGGTATTGTTCAACAACACAGGAGGGTTATCAGCCTTATGAAAGACGAGGCGAATGAATTGCCGACTGTGGAGTTAGTAGTGTGCGATTAAAAATGTACGCATGTTGCACATTGGAAGATACTACCAAGAGGCCCCCTAAGGGTGTGCGTCGTATGGCAACGAGAGATCTCCCTTTTGAAGACTATTTGCGGTGCCTTTGCAGCGGTGTTCGCAGTGCTGCACCGCAAGTGCTACATATGGTATGGCAAACTAGTATTCGATCGAGAGGATGCGAGGTGTACACTGTGCTGCGTTCTGTAATCGGGTTGTCCCCTCGTGACGATAAAAGGCCATATGTGACGACGGAATTGAAACTCTGCCGTACTCACACTACTCACTTGTGGCGAGAGAAGAGGTTGTGGACTCTGATGAGTGACAGTGAGTTACTGAGAAAGGCCTACAGAGAGAGGAGTAGAGAATCTTCAGAGTAGTAAATGGTTCAAATTGCTCTGGGCACTATGGGACTTCATCTGAGGTCACCAGTCTCCTAGAACTTAGAACTACTTAAACCTAACTAACCCAAGGACATCACACACATCCACGCCCGAGGCAGGATTCGAAGCTGCGACCGTAGCAGTCGCGCGGCTCCGGACTGAAGTGCCTAGAACCGCTCGGCCACAGCGGCCAGCGAAGTTGAAGTCCAAGAATAACAAAGTGTATAGAATGGTTCCATGGAATTCCGTCTATCATGCAGCACGAACTAACCGGGTTATGGGAGCAGGAGGCACGTGACTGCGTCCGCTTCCAAAGACATGTAGCAGACATATCTAAAATTGTATCTCCTCTGCTTGTCGAAAACCACAAACATAGTATCTGGACAAAACTGTACACTGTCAAAGCGAGAAAAGGGTGAAGAGAAATTGTATACACATTTTGAGATAAAAAAATCATTTATTTCTCACCCAACTTAAAAGTAATTTTACATTTTCGTAAGGAGACACAGCAAGACTATTTTCACACAGATTCTTCTTCATCTTGATTCGATAGGATTCGACGCATCCATTAGATCTTCTCGTTCCCCTTCACGCAGTTGATGATATCCGTCTGGTCGAATAATCGAAGCGACGACACCATATCTTTATAGGGTATCTTCGATCGTCTCAGTGAATTCCATGGTAGAAATGTGTCAACCACTTGTCGCTCCGCCATGTTTTAGCGCATTTCACATCCTTGAAAGACCTCAGTGATGCAATATTTGCTGAGAATGTCTTTGTTATTCCTGCGTCTTCCGCGTACGCTACAAATGCAACATCTTTAAATACGCACTGTCTACACTCAGCTGAGCGTGTGCAACGATGTTCACACCCTGAGATACCATTGTGCTAAGGTCTAGGTATGGCCCAGCTGTTCATTTGTACAGTTTGTTGCACAACACCGGTGAGCGGGCAGTAGTTGATGACACATTCATGTAGAACTAGAGCTGCAGTAACCAATGGGGTCATTCCACATCAAGGGGACCAGGGATCCCCACTCGACCATCTCCAAATCTAATGATATTTGGTGTGAAGGTTCTACATGGTATTTGACGCCTATATACCAAATTTCAGTTCAGTATCTTCGGTGGATGAATTTTTAGGGGCTTTTAAAGAGAGGCTACTCATCTTAGCATCACACAAAAAGGGTGCAAATGTGCCTAGTTTACTAGGCTTTTTTAAAACTTCTAGCACGCATTGGTCATTTGCTTTAAAATACATGGACAACTTATTGTTGAGCCACACCATGGCAAAAATTTGACATTTAACCACACCTAAATATAGATACAAACCTCTAAAGTGGTTAAAAGTTCGTCATGGTTATACTGAGAGCCAAGGTTTGACCGACCACTGCTACTTTTCATCGGATCCAGTCACACTAAAACTTCATAGGGTTAGTCCTATCTATGATGTCTATATATGGACCAAATTTAACTAACATTGGATGCCTAGAAGAAAAGATATGTATCTGAAAAACTGATCAAAATTTTCTATGTCCAAATTTTAGGGTATTTTTGGGGGGCAATATATCAACAGTGTCTTGTTCAATGCTCCTTTTCTTGCCACAGCTTGAAAGAGGATGCTTTAAGCCTTCAAAGCTATAGTGTTTAATTTGTGGATTTAGCATATTGATACGTAAGTATTTCAAAAATTATTTTGGCATTTCGAGAAGAACGAAAAGTGAAATATTTTGCTCACTAAGCCCCACAGTTTCAAACATTAATTTAACATATGCCAATAAACAAGTATAATACACAACACAGCAAATTTGCAAAAGAAAAACACTAAGGAGTCAGTTCCATTTTTGGTTAAAGAGGTCTACAATTTTGTGAAGGACAGATTGAAGAAAACTGTATTGCCTTCCTGACGATGATGGTGACTGTGCTTCTGAAGTCATGAAAATATGTTGCTCAGGAATCCAGCTTTAGCAGCTGGCCAGTGGAAGGAACGAGCAGAACCATGTAGGTGCATAAACTTGATGTGGACATCTTGTTCATGTGAAAAATGCTATTTATTTGAAAGACATGGACAGCAATGGTATGATGATGGGGCAGTCGCTGATCATACAAATGCTAATACTCTGACATTCTTTGCCACCAAAATAGATAACAAATGGATGTAATGTGGTCTGACTATTCTCCCAATGAAATCCTTGCACATCATCTTCAACAACAAATGAATAACTCTCAGCAAAATACATCAATATAATAAATTCATTTTCTGCAAGATTTCTTTTTAGCTCCTTAAGGTATAAACTTCAGTGTTTTGTCACAAAGTGATGGCATCTTAAACTAGTAATTTTCAAAATCAGTATCTCCATGAAATCTTCAACAGCTCTCTGACATGTCTCCAATATGCGTCTGTCAGTATGGACCTATTGTTGGTATTACATTGGTTCTTCAGTGTCATAGTCTTTAAAAGCGTCTTCGAGAAAAGCCTCTAGTTGCATTTTTCCTCGACACTCCTCACAACAATACAGCATACAATCTTTCGATTCCAAACTGCATACAGTTTTTTTCCTCAAAACCTTGTATTCATTTTGGAAGGATGTTTCTGAAGCCAACATTAATTTGACATTTTTATGACTTGCATATACACATATAGATCGTGATCCAGGAGCACCAACTGTATTACACCATTTCAGCCTGAACTCACAAAATTTTGAGGAGCTCAGTTGATTCCCATATTGCTTACAATAAATGAACATTTCTTTCATGTTTCAAAGGAGCAGATGTTTCTGCTTGTGAATCTTTTTCCCAGTTATTTATACTGCAACACAATCCTTTTAGCCTAGGCATAAACAAGAAAACTCATCTCCATAAAAAGTGAGGATATTTTGTTTTACTTCATCATTCAGCTTTTTACCTTTTCGGTTTGCACAAAATCCCATCTTCTATCTTTAGTTTCCTAGACTTCTCCAGTTCTTTTGCCGTTTTTTCAATAGTCCAGCTATTTGGGGCCAGAGTCAAAATTTGAACTTTACTGAAATTTCTTGAAACCTCAAGCTTAAGGTTACGTTCTTCAATCAAGATATCCATATATTTAAATTTTTGGCACTCTTCCATTTGCGTTTAGACAATATCTACTTGGCTCACACCTGCAGCTGTGGCAATTACCTTAGTACTGCTATCTTGGGCTTTCAGAACATTACCCTTCATGTATCCCATTGAATCACTTTTGCTGATGCGTTGAACTCTTAATGGTGACTCTCCAAGTGTTGATAATGAGATACTAGCAATACAGCAAGCATCAACTACATCCATGACTTCAGGAGATGGTGGTTCTTGATTATCCTGGTGGGATGATTCTTTTGGGCCACTTCTTTTCTACATTTGGTACAAATTTTCTGACTGAGTTTAAAAACATTAGTCAATAACTTCAACCTACCAGACATTTCCATGGTCACTGCTATTACCCTTCTTGACTATGTGTTTTTCTTTATCAAAAGGGTTGCAACAATTCTTCTGCAGGAATGAAATTTTGTCGTCAACAAGGCATTATGGTATGGACAATGTTGGGGATCTTCAAGCCCAGAACTACGGCGTGAGAGCTCCTTGTACACTGGTGACATTTCCTTTACTGATTGTAGTTGACTTTTGTCATAACAGAATGGTGATGACTTATAACAAACAGCTCCATCTGATCCACCAAAGTAGCTCAGTGAAGGGGTCGCTTGGTTCATTTTATACAATAGTTTATTAATCTATAACAAGCACTTTTGAAAGCTTATGAATATCCAGGTTTGAAGCTTAGAAGATTCAGTCTTGTTTGTATATAAAATATATACCAGTTAGGCCATCAAAACATATTCTTTTACTGCTTATCTTACACTACAAAAATAATTATTGATTATTCAAACACTCAACACTCAACAGTAAGACTGTACAATGTCAACACCAAAGATTACATCTCACAGAAGACTGACACAGTGAAAATTGCCTGTAATGAAACCAGCAGCTGAAAGTGGTATTTCAGCAATGTATCACTGCTGCGAGAATAGAGCCTTAAAAAAAAACTATTGCTGCTTTATGTCGATGGAAACTGAATGACAATGCATATATGCACCACCATGCATTGAAGGGTTAAAACATTCTAAGCAATATAACATTCCATTGTGATCATCTAGATTTTATGATCTTAAGAGCATTTTCTGAGGTTTTATTATATTTATATTCTGGACTGTGAGATAATATAAAAACACTTATTAGCAAAGTTACATTCCCTAAACTGCAGGCTAATCTTATACTACTAAAAGACACTAAAATTACACATTTTTTGATTTACCACTTCAAATTGTATTAATTTTTTGAATTTGCCAATTATCCATTTCCCCTACATTTGAATAGGTATTCTTACTCACCAATATGCAAGGTCCAGAAATGAAACAATATACATTTGAAAGATTAAAGCATGCTCTTTCAAGCTGTGAGAAGAGAAAGAGCATTGAACTAGACACAGTTGACATATTGTCCCCAAAGGTATCCAAAAATTTGCATGTAGATAATTTTGGCCAACTTTGCAGATGCATATCTTTTCTTCTAGGTATCCAATGTTAATTAAATTTGATAGACGTACAGACTTTATAGGTACGAATAACCCCCTGAAATTTTGGTGTGATTGGTTCATATAAAAAGTAGCAGTGGTTAGTCAAACCTGGGCTCTCAGAAGAGTACGATGAATTTTTTCGCCATTTTAGAGGCTTGCATCTATAATTAGGTGTGGCTAAATCCCATATGTGTGCTAGAAGTTTTAAAAAAGCCTAGCAAACTTGGCACATCTGCATCTTCGTACATAATGCAAAGGTGAGTAGCCTATCTGTAAAAGCCCCTAAAAATTCAATTACTTAAGTTACTGGACTGAAATTTGGTATATAAGCATCAAAGACTATATAGAACCTTCTCACCAAATATCATTAGATTTGGAGATGGTCGAGTGGGGACGCTTTTTAAAATTGGTCCCTTTGATGTGGGATGACCTAATAATAATAATAAGAATAACAATAATGATAATAATAATGGTAACTACAGACGAAGATGTGATATGGGATACTTACTTTTTCGTTTCTTCCTGTTCTGCAGGGCTGTGCTGGTTCCTAACTATTGTTGACGCTTCATGGTTCTTCTTCTTGTCCTTGTCCTTCTACTGCTGGTGCAGCTGGCTGACTAAGCGAGACTGAGGTCGCAGAGCTGCTGAACCTGTCTCATATCCCCTCAGATGACATCACTAGATACTGCCATCTTATTAGCTAAAGCCTTTCACGTGATTGGATTCACGTGATATATATATCCTTTTTTGTGTTCATTTTTTGTCTTTCAATTTAGCGAAACATATAACATGCATTAGGATAAAACACACAATTGTGGGTTAGCGCTAGTAGTAGGACAAACTGTGTGACACCCCACATTACATTGTTGCCAAATTTATTCAAAAAGGCGAATCCAAGATGGCGGCCATAGATGTGGCAACTTCACAGTGATGATGTCATGGTGGGAAGTTCAAATTTTGGTGGGAAAATAGGTCAATTGGGCTACCTCCACTAACCTAACACCCTTATCCCCCTCCCCTCCCTCTCCCCCTACTCTCCTCCACCCCCATCTGGAAATTGTTGGGAAAAGGACTCAGTCAATTCTGGGTTGTTGGGAGCTCAGCCGTAAGGCTTTATTTTGTATAGATTGCTCCCATCCCTTTCTCTCTGCCATCAGGAAATTCATGGGAAAAGGATTCACTCTGTACTGGGCTGCCAGATAGGATGAACGTAGGTGTTCATTTTGCATGTATTGTCTATTTAAACAATTTGAGTTGTCATAGACAGTAGCTAAGCCCAGCAACATCCACCATGATGTCCTGAGTCCAATTGACCTAATTCAGAATACAACTACCAGAGGGCACTGTCGCCCCTCCCCCTCTCCCCTCTCATGATGTAATCCAAGAAGGCAATCTGGAGGAAAATGGCGGGAAAATGACTCAGTCTGTGCCTAACTGCTGGACTGGGAGGATGGATGTTATTGTTTACTGAGATCAGTGTAGTCTGTGCTGGAGAAGGAGGAGTGTATTAGCTGTAAACATGCATGTGAGGACTGTGTCGATATCAATCATATTTGGTGAAGACCAATACGTTTCATGAAATAATTAAGATGCAGCAGGATGAGGCTAAGTTACACTTCACAATTCGTAATGGAAAAAATTCTGGAAATTTGTGGTAAGGTCTTATGGGACCAAACTGCTGAGGTCATCGGTCCCAGAGGCTACACACTACTTAATCTAATTTAAACTAAGTTATGCTATGGACAACACACACACCCATGCATGAGGGAGGACTCAAACCTCCGATGGGTGCAGCCGCCCAGACCATGGCAAGCCACGTCAGACTGCTCAGCTACCCCATGCAGCCATAACGATAAATGCGTGTGCTGTAACTACACATCATTAATTAATAGTCCAGTCAGTCAATCCTACAAGGTGCAAGAGGCGAGATGTTCACCCACTATGGCGCAAGCATCCATGTGTATCAACTGAGGAAATGGCGATGATGAACAGGTTAGAAGTTAATACACATGCAAGCACACAGCTGAGGACTGTGTCTACAGCCTCCTACATAATGGGTGGAAAGAAAAGATAATGGACAAGTGTGCGCCAAATACTTCGCAACAAATGGAAATTCAGCAGGGTGGTATGAGCATGCATTTCAGTACCCTTGCTGATAAATTCTTGTGCCAGAGCTGCATACCTTTTTTGAAATTGCCTAACACCACACATCATTTTTGCCCTATTCCATAATGAAGCATAGGTGTTCACCTTGAGGTTTGGAGACCAACTGGCTTAGTTCACAACACCGCCACAAAAGTGCACTGTACACCACCACTCCCCCCATGTGACGTAGTCCAAGATGGCGGTCCAGGAAAAAAAATGCAGGAACCCGCAGGAATGCTGAAGAGTCGAATCACTATATATATATACAGCGTAGCATACAGTATTTTCTGGTGGTACTGAAACGGTACAGTAGTTTCCGCTCTATAAGCAGCAAGTTTCGCTTCTCGCTCGTACCGGGAAAATAGAAACAGAGGCGGCTCCGCAGACAATTTTACTACACGACGCGGCCGGCCGCGGGTGCAACAGAACCCATGTGGACGGGTAGAAAGAAATGTGTCAGGGTTCATAATACGTATTTATATGTGCCGTGATTTATGCATTTCTTGTATGTGGATGTGAGTCTGCGCATGAACTTTCCTAATCCTCCTCACACCTTTCCGTAAAGCGTGGCCAAATCTTTGTTGGGAAGTGGTTCTGTAGTATAGTAGTGCCAACCTTACTCCTGGCTAGGGGATCAGAGAGACAGCACAGGCAGGTAAAAGTCAAAGACTTTCCAGTGTCACAAGATTTGGGGTGGAGAGGTTGGTCACGGCCAAGTGGTTCGACCACCCCTTCCACTGGGGCCCAGGAAGACCTCCGGGTGCCCGCCATAAGCTAGGAGTGTTACAGAAGACGGGTAAGTGAGCAGACGTGCCCTCAGTGCGTCTGTCTCAATGTTCACGCGTGGAAGAGAGTTATTTGAATATTTGTACTAATTCTTTTATTTCCAGCTTCGGATTGTGTGAGGAAATGAATGATCTCGTTAATTTAGGAAATTTGACCCCCTGTGTTAATGTATCTGGTCCCTAGTTTGCCCGTTATCATCCTCACATAGTGCATGTCCTATGTAAAATGTTGGGAAACTTTGCTGATATACATTTGGCCAACGCAATTCCATCTTACCTGTAGAAATGTGCGTGCAGATTAGTATATAATATACCGGAGCTATAAGTTGAAAAGTTGTAATACCTGTAAACTGAAACAATTGTTGCTATCGGTGTAAAGTCGTGTGATAATGCTTAAAATAAATAGGAACTCAACTGTCTTCAATCTTTAACATACCTTAAAAATCACAAAGAAGTCAAGTTAAAGGAATTTATTTAAAATAAAAGCTATAGAATGCAGGGACCCACACATCAGCGTGTGAGCCCTCCAGCCGCTTCCCTAGTATCGTACAGAAAGGGCACGCTCTCTAGGTAGCGCTCTCAAGCTCCTCTCCCCAGTTATCCGTTGCGCAATTTTGATTCAGGGCTTGACGACATCAACTTTCATCTGGCGTCGCTAGGCAAGGAGGTATGACGGCAAACTTTCAGTACTTATGGAACTACTTGTTACTAACAAGTGGCACATTCAAAAACACAGCAGATAAATTGATCAGACTAATCCTTATTAAATTGATGGTCAGTGTTGCCTTCTGCCGAGCCCTGCTATTTGTGCATTATATACAAATAATAAAACAAATTATCTGTACACCCTTTCCCCTTTTTAAATCTAGTACAGTGCACTGACATTCCGTTGGTTAGTTTGTGATCACTCTCGATCAGTGTCTCCTCATTAGCCAGATCTACACATTCTATCTTCTACATTTTTATGTTGCATGATTTGTGTAAAGTTCCTATTTTTTCCTTCCAGTATTGTTTATCGTCCTCATTTAACTTTATTCAAGGCTTCACTCCAAAAAAATTGTCTCAGAAAAGGCTTCCTAACTTACAACTTTATCTCATCTTTTTCAGAAAACTTTATCTTGCTATAGCCAGTTTGTATTTTACATGCTGTTAACTTCTGCTGATTGTTGTGTTTCCTCTCACTGGATGCCAATATCAGTTAAGCTCTGAGCTCTGAGCTCTGAGCTCCCATAATTTAAAAAGACATCACAAATCCATCTAATGAAACTCATAATTTACTCCAATGTATTTAAATTGGCTATAGTCTCTTCCTAGAGATTGGTCCCTGGCTTCACTTGTGCTATGTTCCAACTATTAATAAAAGAGTCGAAACATTAATTCACAGTGCCAGTACGTGCTTTATTGGTAAACATAGCTCACACTGTTCACAGAAGCCACTATTCTTACAAAACAAAGAGTCGACCATATTGTTTCAGAGTTACCAACTTAATTTTTACAGACAATGACGAATATTTACATGAATGGTAAGTCATATAAAATATTCCAATTACATATTCCAAAGAGCAGCTGTTGCTGTCTCTTGAATATACATGTATGTTTACCTCTCCCCACCAAATTATGAGACGTGGAGTCACGAAAACAAAGCGTAAGTATGTACTTCAAGCTCACTGGTGAGAAGCAACATTTTAATTTATAATAGTTTATAAACAAAGGAGATTTTCACTTCGAAATTAAATCGGTTGAAATGTATACAAAATTCCATCTATCCAAATATCTATTCCAAATATCTATTCCATCCACAATTCGATGTATCATTTTAGAAACAAGAAATAAATGTAATTTTTGTGGAATTAAAAATGACTATAAAATGTTGTGTTAAGTGTCTCACCTTAAACCACTTGTTGAGCTAATCCCAAAGCTGGTATTAGATTTCGTGTAACCACCAGATTTCCATAACGTATGGATAGCAAAATATTGAGATAAATATTCCTAAATATTATGTTTATATTAATTCACCTGATGTGTTTGCAATCCAGTTATAGATGTGATACATGATATTTTGCCCGGTAACATAAATTGATTGACTCATATGTTTGAAAATATCGTTTAGTTGTATTTTGGCAAGTAATGGCAAAAACTAAATGAATGGTAAGTTTGTCCATACTTAATATCAAAGTAGGATAGAATCAAAGTGTCTGTTGCAAGGTGTTGCGATCGACTTTGCTCCCATAATGCATAATCGATTACTTAAACTATACCTCACGGTGTCAGTTATTTTAGTACCCAAATAACCGATCTCATCTACTGTTCTTAGTCTTTCATTTCCTAATTTACCCACTAGTGTCTGATTTGTTAGACTGCATTCCATTGTCTTTATTTCACTGGTATTGAAGTTCACCTTACAACCTCTTTTCAAGACGTTTTACATTCTATTCAACTACTGTTGGAAGTCCTCAGCCATCAGTGACAGAATTGCGTTGTCTTCAGGAAACCTGAAAATATTTATTTCTTCTTTCTGAACTATGGTAACCTTTCTGTACTTCTACTTGGTTTCCTTCAATGGTTGCTCCGCGTAAAGACTGATTAATACTGGAGATAGGCTACAACTCTATCCCACCAGGTTCTCAGTTACTGTCAACTTTTCGTATCTTTCGGTTCTCGATCAGTTATAGGTAGCCTTTCGCTCCTTTATACTTGTTAGTTTCAGTAACACCACATCTCAAATGCCACGATTCTCTTCTTTTATGGTTTTCCAGCAGTCAATGTTGTGCTCCAAACTTACATTCCCAGAAATTTCTTCTTCATATTAAGACCCATGTTTGATACTAGCAGACTTCTAATGGCCAGGAATGCCCTTTTTGCCACTGCTAGTCTGCTTTTTATATCATCCTTGCTCCGGCCCTGATGGGTCATTTTGCTGCCCAGGTAGCAGAATTCCATAACTTCAGCTACTTTATGATAATCGGTCTTGATGTTAAGTTTCTCGCTGTTCCCACTTCTGATATTTCTCATTACTTTTGCTTATCATCGATCCAGTGTCAATCCATATTCTGTACTCATTGAACTGCTCATTTCATTCATCATATCCTGTAATTCTTCTTTACTGTCACCGAAGATGACAATATCATCAGCGAATCTTATCATTGACATTTATTAATACCTGCCTTCACTATAGCTTACTCTTATTTTTCTCAGAATTTCGAACACCTTATAGTACTTTACATTGCAGAACACCTTTTCCGGTTCTACAAGTCCCATGAACTTGTCTTAATTTTTCCTCAATCTTGCTTCCATTAACAGCTGCAACGTCAGAATTGTCTCTCTGGTGACTTTCCTATAGTCAAACTGAACCTCATCAAACAGATCTTCTATTTGCTTTTTCATTCTTCTGTATGTTATTCTTGTCAGCAACTTGGATGCATGAGCTAACAAGCTGATAGTGTGATAATTCTCGCATTTGTCGGCCATTGCAATCTTCGGAATTGTGTGGATGATGTTCTTCCGGAAGTCAGATGGTATAACGCCAGATTCATACATTCTACACACCAACGTGAATAGCCGCTTTGTAGCCACTTCCCCCAATGGTTTTAGATTTTCTGATGGAATGTTATCAATCCCTTTTGCCTTATCCGGTCTTAGATCTTCCAAAGTTTTTTTTTTTAAATTCTTATTCTAACACTGGGTATCATATCTCTTCTACATAGAATCCTGCTTATTCTCCTACCACGTCATCAGATAGGTCTTCTTCATCACAGACGTCTTCAATGTTCTCTTTCCACCTACCTGCTCTCTCCTCTGCATTAAACAGTGGAATTACTATTGCGCTCTTAGTGTTTACACCCTTACTTTTAATTTCACTGATGACTGTTTTGACTTTCCTGTATGCTGAGTCAGTCCTTCTGAAAATCATTTCTTTTTCGATTTCCTTACATTTTTCATGTAGCCATTTCGTCTTAGCTTCCCTTCACTTCCCATTTATTTAATTACTCAACGACTCGCATTTTTGTGTTCCTTAGCTTCCAGGACCATTTTTGTATTTCCCCCTTTCAGCGATCAACTGAAGAATTTCTTGTGTTACCCATGGTTTCTTCGCAGTTAACTTTTTACATATGTTTTTCTTTCCATCTTCTGTGAGTGCCCTGTTTAAAGATATCCATTCCTCTTCAACTGAAATGCCCACTGAGCTATTCCTTATTGCAGTATCTATAGCCTCAGAGAACCTCAAGCGTATCTCCTCACTCCTGAGTACTTCCGTAGCCCTCTTCTTTGCGCATTGATTCTTTGTGAATAGTCTTTTAAGCTTCAGTCTACTCTTCATCACTACTAAATTCTGATCTTAGTCTACGATTATATGTGCTCCTGGGTAGGCCTTGCAATCTAGTATCTGATTTTGGAATCTCTGCCTGACAATGATGTAATTCAATTGAAATCTTCCTGTATCTCCCGTCCTTTTCCAAGTGTGCCTTCTCCTCTTGTGATTCTGAAACTGAATATTTGCTATTACAGCCTGACATTTATTGCAGAACTCTATTAGTTCTTCTCCTCTGTCATTCCTAGTACTAAGCCCACATTCTCTTGTAACTCTTTCTTCTACGCCTTCCCTTACAACCGCATTCCAATCCCCCACGACTATCAGGATTTCATCTCTCTTTACGTAGTGAACTACCCGTTCAGTGTTATCTGAGCCGTGTATCGACTCGTGCTACACCGTGTGTTTAGATTGCATTCGTTTTCCTTTTCTTCCCCTGACATGTTTGTTTTATATGTTGTCCGTCATTAAGTGGCTGCTTGGTTGTCTTTTCCCTCATCTGCGTTTTTGCTTCCGGGAAACTGCTATGGAGGAAGTGAGATCTTTGACCAGTTGTAACCTCGTGTGGTGGCGCGGAAGTAGGGGCGTTGCGCGCCGAGAGTGTGGAGGAGACGGGAGGGCAGTGTGGCTCTCCAGCGCGAAGCAGGCGTGGTCGTTTGTACCGAGTCGCCACGTGATGTATGTCGGTTGTGTGTAACGAGCGGGTCGAGTTGACGGAGGAGCTCCCCGCGTGTTGGTTGTATACAGAATCGCCCCACGAGTAGTTGCTGTTGATTTCACCTTGGTGGAACGTTAACAAGCTTCTTTAAATCCTCCGTTTCAACACTGGAGTTTTAAAGGAGACACCTAACATGAAGGAGCGGTCACTACCCGGCAACGTTGCATAGAAGACGTGAACTCCGGTGACAGAGCGTGTTGTCGCGTGACCGTGGCGTGTTGGGTACGCTGGCGACGCGTGCGCGGTCGGATGTGTGGATCCTTGCCATCGGAGGTCGTGTACTGCCTGTTCGAGCATAATTGGAAGTTAAGTTCGTGGAAAGTTTAATCATTAAGTAATAATTTTGTGTAACCAGCGTCTCTTCTGCCGGCGACCGGGCTTCCTGTCCCTGGCACGGGTGTAATTGAAGCCAGGGATCTTTCCTCCTCCTCTCGTTACTGTCCGATGGGAGGTGTAGTTTTGGCAGTTTAATTGTTTCGCTATTCTGTCGTGGGTTATGAGTAAATTCATGCTTCTTGTTGGTTGATCATGTGGTCGCTTATTCAGGACTGTGTGGTGTAATGTTTCCTTGCACGAGGTTAGCTCTAATTCTGTCAGCAAGTTAAGTCATCTTATAACAAGTTTTCGCTGGCTAAAAGTCGGTGCAGTGACCAGCCTGAGAGTGGCAATTGTGTTTACGGGCGTATTTAAATTGGTCAGTATTCTGTCTAGCCTGAGCATCCCTGAGTGGGTGTTTTGTGGTCACCTTACACGGGTCCGTCGTATCTGTTATGTTCTAATGATATTCCAGGACACTTTTGTTTAAAATTTTTTTTAAATTCCTCCAAGTTTGTAAATTCCTTTTATTGCCATTAATCGTGTGTTTGCTGAGATCTGTTTAATTTTTTTAATGGCGGTGTTGGTAGCTTCACTACCTCACCGTACTTTATTAACAAAGTTCTGTATTTACCTTAGTAGCCTGTTTAGAAAAGTTCTTAAAATTTTTTAAACTGTTGTATTGCTATAAATTACTTTGATTGCCGTTAGCGGCGTGTTTTAAAAGGTAGTTTACGGCCGTACAGCTAGCTTCTGTGTTTTTTTTTCAATTTTTTTAAAAATTGTTGTGTTGCTATAAATTACTTGATTGCCGTTAGCGGCGTGTTTAAAAGGCTGTTTATGCTGTACTGCTAGTTTCTGTAAGATACGAATAAAACATTTGTGAAAATCTCAACTCGACACTAAACTACTAGAAATTTGGCCCCGTTTCCCAACTTGTGGTGTGGCTTGTAGTAACCCTAACCACTGTGTGTGTCATAATCATATAGTTTCTTTATCTCCTGATCTTCGTCTTGTGACGTCGGCATGTATGCCTGAACTATCGTTGTCGGTATTGGTTTGCTGACGATTCTGATGAGAACAACTCTATCACTGAACTGTTCACAGTAACTCACTCTCTCTCCTACCTTCCGGTTCATAACGAATCCTACACGTGTTATAGCATTTTCTGCTGCTGTTGATATTAACCTGTACTCATCTGACCAGAAATCCTTGTCTGCTTTCCATTCCACTACAGTGTCCCAACTATACCTAGTTTCCCTTTTCAGAGTTTCTAGCTTTCCTACCACCTTCAAACTTCTCACAGTCCACGTCCCGACTCGCAGAACGTTATTTTTTCGTTGTTTATTCAATCGTTTTCTTATGGTGCCCTCCCAATTGGCATTCCCGTCTCGGAGATTCGTAAGGGGCAATAGTACGGAATCTTTTGCTAACGGAGAGATAATCTGACACTTTTTCAGCTACAGGACATACGTCCTGTGGATATAGATTACGTGTCTTTAATGTAGTAGTTTCCATTGGCTTCTGCACCCTCATGGCCTTTACGGGCAGTTTTCCCACCCAAGGGCAAGAGTGCCCTGAACCTGTGCCCGCTCCTCCTTCCTCTTTGACAAGGCCGTTGGCTGAGTGAGGATGATTTCTTATACCGAAAACCATTGGCTGCCATTGCTAATGACTTTTATTCAAACTGTAAGCGGTGTTGGCCTTCTAATACAGGCCCGAGGTCTCTTCGGTTAGCAATCAAAGACGCTACTCCTAAACCACGGGTATACAACACATACAAAGCAGGTACCGAGGCGGCGCGCACGACCGGCGTGAGGTACATGCGCGCCACCTGGGTACCTCTTGCCACACTAAACGCATTGTTTGGATCTTGATCAGTCACAGTAGTATTTGTGTGCACGCCAAAGGGACACAGTGCTGCATGCGGCTCATACCGCGTTCATTTTGTAAGCTGGTGTGTTCAAGGTAACGTGCGACAGTGGGTGAAATTTTATATGCCTCTTTTCTGTACCTTCTTGATGATATACTGGCGGTTTTCTTCTCTTTTAACTAGGTCCACCTCGCATTTAATATCTTTTTATTACGGACGGATGACATATCCAGTTACTGTGGCGTCCAATTTCTATGACTTTCTGACGGATGTGTTACTTACCTATTAATTTTTATAGTACCGGATGATGCCCCAAAACGGTGAAACGCGTCATTGACATTAAATAATTTCACAAGCAACACTCTTTTTACTCTGAAATAAATCGAAACTGGTTGGTGTAGCACCCTGCCGCAATGCAATGGAATAATTTTTTGATGTAGTTTTATCAAACTTCGACGTTATCACGGTTCCCAGACACAGGAATGGCAACTGGAATGCTTACTGCTTCCTACAGTATTACCACAACACCGATGGTTGCTGCTCGGATGCGTCCGTAGCAAACACAAGACAAATTCTCTGAATGGACGAAGGACGAGAGGAGGGTGGGCTAGTACTTCAAAAGCAAGATGACGAAGGTACTCACGTCTCCCTCGCGTAGAGGGGCGACCCGTGGCTGTATGTCTGTGAATCAACAGGTGACGTCCACTTACGTGTTTTGTGAAAGAAGCTCACTGTGAAATGGTCGCTTCCGTTTAGCAGCGCCCACCGGGGAGTCAAGCTTCTTGCGAAGAGACCATGAGGATAAAATCAGAGAGATTAGAGCCCACACAGAGGCATACCGACAATCCTTTGTTCCACGAACAATACGAGACTGGAATAGAAGGGAGAACCGATAGAGGTACTCAAGGTACCCTCCGCCATACACCGTCAGGTAACTTGCGGAGTATGGATGCAGATGTAGACTCCTGCACGCTGTCCTAATGGGTCCTGAACACTCACAGGACTTCCCACAACTGGAGCCTGCACAGTACAGCTTCCCCGTGTCTCAAAGGAGCCCTGAAAGGACACGTCGTCAGGGCGTACGATATATCCAAACAAGTGTGTCATTAACATTTCCTTACGTCGAAAAGATGGTTTAGATGGCATTTTAGAGGGGCTTTATAGTAAGAACATTTCTAAAAATCCAATGAGGCCACTGAAGATTACATGGAAGACAAATAAATTTGTTTTGTTTGTTTCTTGTCTTCCCCTTCTTTTTTGACACCCTTTACCGAACGTTTTAGATGAGTCTTGCATTTATTCACTAAAATGTTGATTATTCGAGCGATTAAAATACTCATCCAAACTTTGTATTACTCTTCCTGTCCATTAGATTCCTTACCTCAGACTTTGCTAGACTCACAAGGGAATGGTCCAACCTGACATGTCGAAGCTTAACCTGTAATTTTTTACACAGGAAGAATACAGCGAAAGAAATGCAGTGACAGAAATTTAGCAGCTAAGGTGCACTACAGCTATTTTATTTAATGTTAAAGTTACTCATTTTGTTGCCCGAAGAACCGCCTGTAACGGTGGTTTGTACAGCGCTTCCTACCTAGCGCACGAAGCGATAAATAAGTAAGCGCAATCGTTACGAGAGAACGTAGCGTCACGTAGCGCAAAGACCAAAGTGCACATACCTGAATTTGAAGCACTTAAATCATATTAAAAATGACTCATATCATAAACTTTTGAATAACAAGCAGTTCATTTCGTCAGCTAAACTGTTGCAGATGTAATTGTTACACAGGTGAAAGGAAAGAAGAAAGGAAATCAGAGAAGTGTACAATGTTACATTACAGACGACGTCCACAAAGCGGGACTTTAATTTGTTGACATTAAAGATTTTACAACAGTTCCTTTAGCACAGCTGTTATGGTAATTTTTGAATAATGCGTATTTTGCTAACAATGAAACTGTTCTTTGTTTATTTCCTGTAGTCACCACAAAAATGCAAAATGTCTATTTATCATGTAAAAAACGTTCTCCTTGCACCAGGGACGCGTTATAAAAGAAAATGCCTTCGGGCAGTCCACAGTGGGCATTGTTCTGCATATTGTGCTGTGTACCAGGAATACCTGATAAATTCGTAAACGTGGTGACGCAAACTGACAATGCAGAAACGATTGAAGCTTAACAATATTGTTCCGCTCAAAAACCCGAAACAGCAAAGAACTATGGCAAATTATACTGTCCGTCATTTTCTGAAAGTGCCTTACTGTTGAAAGCTTTTTTGTGGACAGTCTGAATCACAATACTAATACCGGTTGGAATCACAATAATATTAATAGTGTTTTCGACGTCCTCTGAAGGACAGGGTGTCGTTATCTCCAGGTCAAGGATCCAACAATAGCAATGAATTATTTTAGGCTAATGGTAAGAAGATGGTTTGGATGTAACATTCCATATCATTTTCTCAAATTTTTCCAGTTTTTGCAACTTCGATTACAAGATGTTTTGTGGTAAAGAGCCCTTTTCTTAAATTTTTGGTTTTAATTTTTTTTATCTTTGTCGTAGCATCCATCGACTGCACAAGTGATTTTTTCGGCTCGAAATGATAAAAGTGCGGTTTGCACGCAATTCTTGCACGAAACCTTACTGACTGTCTCTATCCACACCATTTTAGGGGATTCATGAACCTTCATTTTCACGTGAGCTATGAATTTCCTTATAGTATTACCTGTTAATGTAATGACATATTTTTTACTTGAGGTAAACTTTATAATTTTGTGACTTCCTTTTCGATATAATTTCCTAAATCTGTTTAACTAGGTTGAAGATGCCTGGAACTTGGTAATTACCACCTCGGTTGCAATTCAAGTCCACAGTCTCCTAGAGCTCCATCGTCAACGGTTCATTGACTCTCACGACCAGTTCTAAATCTTCCAAATAGTTTTTCTTTCACACTTTTGCGAATTTCATTTTGACACTTGTACAATTCACCTTCAGATTTTACGAAACGAAACCGGCTTTGTGCGCTGCTGAAGTTAAGCATTTTCTCCCTCCTTCGTTTAACCAAAAATTTTACAGTGTTTTCTTTATTACTGTGAGTTATTACTGTACATGTTTTCTTTGAGCTCGGAAGGTAATCTGTTTTTTTGTTCTGGACTTTATTAGCACAGCAATAATCGTTCGAACGGAATCGCTGGAATTATTTCCTGTTCCTGCTAATGCCTCCACAATTTCTAACGCAATGTCGATATCATTCGAATGAATGTCCAAGAAATTAACTAATAAATCGGTGATAGACTGCATACCACATTCTTCATATTTCATCTTCACACGGTTGAAAACATTAACTGGATATCAGATTACTGTGACACTCTGTAACCTGCATAAAGACAGATGCCATTAGCAAGCATATACGAAGAAATCACAAGGAATATTAATTCACTTTTATCTACATTCTTAACACTTAGCGATACTGCTAAGGCAACAGCTTAGAGGAGTTTGATGGACTATGGGCGTAAGTCCGAAAATTGCATTTCCTTTAAAAGTGAGTTGAAGATTTGCATGTTTATACCTTATTGAAAAACAATTATATTTCAATGATTTAATAATTCAGTCTTAGACCATACTTTTAACATACAGAATCATTCCTTACAACTGAAGATATTTCTTCCATTTGTGATATATTATGCAAAATGTGATGAATGGTTTACGCCCTTTTTCCATCAACCCATCATCTACAAACATCATGAAAATTGAGTTGAAAATTGCTTTTATCATTTTATTATCCAGTTAAACTGTACATTAACAAAAACTATACGTTCATGGCCATTACAGTTTATGTTCTTGTTCAGGGTCAGTAGCTTCTTCACTGTTTACTCTGTCTGGAATTTCTTCATATCAGCCTTTTACTGTACTAGGAAGAAAGCGCAACAGGTCTTGAATATCCTTCAGCTTTCCCCAGTGTTTATTTTGTTCTTTTTATCTGTAAAGTCATTTTCTGACTCATTACCACTCACTTCACTCATTGTATCACACAAGTTAACACGCAACGGATCTCAGAGTCGATACAATAACCTATATGCAATAAACAAGTTGACAACTGCCTGTCATCCACTGCCTTCTTAATATGATTGCTTACTGTACACCAAAGATTTCGAGATGAAGTTTATAGGGTGGGTAATTCAAATACGGGGGTATAGATTTAGCACTTTGACGGAAAAAGGGCGTAAATCCAATTACGCCCATAGTCCATCACACTCTGCAAAGAATTATGTCAGAGAAACTTTCAATGTAAACTGTAATTCGCTTTACAAATTACAGTCGCGTTGTGCCATGTTATCTGTTTACTGATGTGTCGTCAATGAGGGAGATGTGCCCGCTATGTTGTGTGTGCTCTTCCCGATACAGCTACTGCGGGATGCGCATTTCTCCATCGCTTTGCAAGCTAAGAAATTGTCACGTTTCAATACTTTTTCAAAAAATACTAACAGGAAAACAGAAATATAAATCTGTCTGGTCTGAAACTGTGAATTATAGGTATGGAAGGGTGCAGAGAAACACACCACTGGCCATTAGAATTGCAGCTGCATTAAAGGTAGCACCTCCGGTACCAACAACGCCTCTAAACCTGTTTGCCACCGAGTTGAGCTAAGCTTGAAAGACAGGTATAGGTAACCCATTCCACACTGCTTTAACCATAGTTGAGTCAGTGTAAATTGATCCCTGACAGTCGCAATAGGCTGACTGTTACAGTTTGCACGTCCATCTCAACCAATAACATAACACGGTTTTGTAAATGTCTCTATGGCGACGCCTCGATGTTGTCACAGCTCTGAAGACGGCTACTGTTTTCGCCTACAGCCGTTAGCGCTTCGCAGTTAAAAGCTGGAAACAGCGCTACGAGCTGTCAGGGATCTTGTTACTCTTAAATATCTTCTATGGAACTGAGTTCCAGTACAGCACTCGTGGCTGTTGCATCGCAGTCGCGAAGTGGGGCCGAGGCAGTTCCAGATAAGTTTTATAGTCTGAAGATAATTTATGGATTTGTAGTTTTAGCTTGACGATGTCCACTATGGAAAGACGGTAGTTACTGTTATTATGAAGAAGGTTGGGTTACCCCGACTGAAACCTAGGTAAATTCTAGGCAAACGGTGCAGCTGTGTGAAATGTACTGCCGAGGACAGCAGATGGACAAATGTTCAAATGTGTGTGAAATCTTATGGGACTTAACTGCTAAGGTCATCAGTCCCTAAGCTTACACACTACTTAACCTAAATTATCCTAAGGACAAACACACACACCCATGCCCGAGGGAGGACTCGAACCTCCGCCGAGATCAGCCGCACAGTCTATGACTGTAGCGCCTTAGACCGCTCGGAGCAGATGGACACCTTCTGCATCGATGCAAGTTTGTCACCATCGAAAAATTCAGTTTGTGTTATCTCGAAGGAAGACAGTGTTAAGGAGACCTCAGAGATAGGGCACAGTGAGTGGCCTGAACAACTGAAACGTAAGGATTACTGTATAAATTACCGGGTATGGTAACTAGAGGTGATCGTCTTGTGTATGCAGTGGTATGCAGTACCTGAACGCCCAGTGTTGTGCTCATGTGGCGATGACTACAGCAGTCTGGTAACGTGTGTTCACCCCAGAGCCCCCGTTCGTGGACGTGTTGCCTTACATGATGCTGCGCGCAGGGCTGGGACTCGTATGAGGAAACGATTTGGTGTGGGACCCCTATGTCCGCTGTTGTTCAGCGTTCTGCTGTCGGCACACCTCCCTCTGCTGCCGCACCAAGGACAGCTGCAACAAAATGGCAGCTGCGCTGGCAGTCTGTGATGTCTCAGAGGTCGCCGTACTGCCTTGCTGGAAAGGAGCGCATTCCCTGACGCAACATACGTGACACGGCTGTATGATGCTGCCCAGGTGAGTCAACGAAGTATATCCTCTCGAGCGCTAGTCGGATGGGGCTGCTGAGGTCCTGCATGGCGTCGAGTCTGTCCCTTCTGAAGCCATCGATTCAATATTAGCATGAAAGGTGTGGGATTCCACGTAACACAAGGTGCAGTATTGGCGGAATGATAAACCACCTGCTCTACGGTTCACAAATATGCCGCTATTGAATTTTGACACGGATGCCGGTAGGTGTTTGTACATGAGTCATTACAAGCTCTTATCGGAAGCAATCAATATGCAACTCAGATTTGTGAATGAGAAACCTGATAAGTAAACTTCCCTTGCTTACAGAATGTAGACGACATTACTCCTCTCTCCTTAGTGGAGCAACACTGAAACGCCGATTATTTGTGCACGTCACATCAGTGTCACGTTTGTCATGTGTCGTCTTTACAGAAATCCAGTTTTAATGGCCAGCTGTGTAGATCCTGTTATGTCTGTTTTTTATTTTCTTATGCTTGTTGTTCGTCTTATTTTTATTCTCCTTTTTGAGCCATTATCCATGCACTGCTGAATGAAGGCATCTTCCATTTTCTTCCCCTTCACACGGGTCTCTCTCATCAAATATCATCGTGTCCCAGTAAGCCTTTTGATATCATCGAGACATCTCATTTGAAGTCTCTGAACACTTCTCTCATGTCTCCAAGGTCTCCAGTTGACTATTTCATTACTTCATCAGCTGAGGTTTTGAAGATATGACACTTCAACATCTCCATTAACCATCTTATTTCTTCACCAGTAGGGGTCATATCGCGCTATATGGCCTGGCGATAGCACCTGGGCCTGGTAACTGTATCGGGGACGTCAGTTACTCGTGTTCTTCATCTGATGATATGATTTTACAATTTACAAAGTTCTTCACTTGAAGAATAACTGACATAACGATCACATTAATTTCTGCCTATGACATGTAACACACTGGTGACCTATCTAACACGATGCTTTCGTCCTCGTCATTGACTGCGAACAGAGCAGAGCGTTGCCCTGCTCAGCCGGAAGCAGACCACCGTTTGCGGTGGCGTAGCGAAGCGCCAGCAGGCGTGGCCACGCCGACGTTGCGTGGCGTGGAGTGGCTGTACTCTGTCGTGTCGGTGCGAGGCCAGGTGACAGCCTTGCTTTGGCAACCCCCCCGCCCCCCGCCCCCTCCCCTCCCTTTGGACGACACCACAATCATTACTTTAGTTTTGTACCGAGCGAGGTGGCGCAGTGGTTAGCACACTGGACTCGCATTCGGGAGGACGACGGTTGAATCCCGCGCCCGGCCATCCTGATTTAGGTTTTCCGTGATTTCCCTAGATCACTCAAGGCAAATGCCGGGATGGTTCCTTTGAAAGGGCACGGCCGCCTTCCTTTCCCATCGTTCCCTAATCCGAGCTTGTGCTCCGTCTCTAATGACCTCGTTGTCGACGGGACGTTAAACACCAATATCCTCCTCCTCTCTTAGTTTTGTGGCCGGGTTCAGAATTTAAGTTTTCCTCATCTTCATCTGCAAATCAAAAGTCACAGAGGAAATATCAATGCTTGAGTTGGGGTTGGTAACCAGCAAACCCCGATTCTTTAAAGAATCCTACTCCCATGTATGATACAGCTTCAAACGTCTGATTACTTTACAACTGGGTTAATGTGTTAAATATTTGACTTAAAACACGTAAACGAGAAAAAGTGTAGGTAAGCTTCTAAATTACGCTTGAACTTTGTTAAAAGTCACTAGGTGCTCACATTATGCTACACTGGATAAATACAACCTGAGTAATTTGCGCTCCATTTTACGAAAAAGCTACTTTTTCATGCATGTAAATGTATATGTCCACATATCTCTTCCACTGTGTGTAGTACAGTGATATAATTTTAGAAGTACACACAGTTTTATCTGTAGATATTGTCTGCAAAGTTTGTTGCAAATAAATTTAGTAGCTAAGAACTCATAAATTGAAACGCCACGCTAATGCTGAACAGCGGAAATGTAATCCATAGATGATATAAAAGTGGATGTACATAATATACGCATGTACGTATGTTTGTATGTATACTAAGGTGACAAAACTGATGAGATAGCGATATGCACATATAGTATCGCGTACACAAGGTATAAAACGACAGTGTGTTCGGTCTAAGGCGCTGCAATTATGGACTGTGCGGTTGGTCCCGGCCGAGATTCGAGTCCTCCCTTGGGCATGGGTGTGTGTGTTTGTCCTTAGGTTAATTTAGGTTAAGTAGTGTGTAAGCTTAGGGACTGATGACCTTAGCAGTTAAGTCCCATAAGATTTCACACACAATTGATCAATTGACAGTGCGTTGACGAAACTCAGGTGATTCATGTCAGAAGGTTTCCGGCGGTATTACGTCCGCGCGACGGGATTTAACAGACTCTGAACTCGGAATACTAGTTGGAGCTAGACTCATGGGACATTCCTATTCAGAAAACGCTAGGGAAATCAGTATTTCGAGATCCACAGTGTCAAGAGTGTGCCGAGAATACCAAATTTCAGGCGTTAACTTTCACCACGGACAAGGCAGTGAAGGCTGTCACTCAACTACCGAGAGCAGCGGCGTTTGCGTGCAGCTGTCAGTGCGACGAGACAAGCACCTCAGTGTGAAATAAATGTGGGACGTACGACGAACGTATCCGTTAAGACTGTGAGGCGAAATTTGGCGTTAATGGGCTATGGTAGCAGATAACCGAAGCGAGTGCCTTTGCTAACAGCTCGACACAGCCTGCAGTGACTCTGCTGAGGTTGGGAACATATCGCTTGGACCTTAGACGAGTGGAAAACCGTGTCCTGGTCATATAAGTCCAGATGTCAGTTATCTGGTGGTAGGGTTAGAGTGTGGCACAGACCTAACGAAGCCATGGACCCAAGCTGTGAGCAAGGCACTCTACAATCTGGTGGTGGCTCCAATAGGGTCAGTGTGTGGCACAAACCTAACGAAACCATGGACCCAAGCTGTGAGCAAGGCACTCTACAATCTGGTGGTGGCTCCAATAGGGTCAGTGTGTGGCACAAACCTAACGAAGCCATGGACCCAAGCTGTGAGCAAGGCACTCTACAATCTGGTGGTGGCTCCAATAGGGTCAGTGTGTGGCACTAACCTAACGAAACCATAGACCCAAGCTGTGAGCAAGGCACTCTACAATCTGGTGGTGGCTCCAATAGGGTCAGTGTGTGGCACAAACCTAACGAAGCCATGGACCCAAGCTGTGAGCAAGGCACTCTACAATCTGGTGGTGGCTCCAATAGGGTCAGTGTGTGGCACAAACCTAACGAAGCCATGGACCCAAGCTGTGAGCAAGGCACTCTACAATCTGGTGGTGGCTCCAATAGGGTCAGTGTGTGGCACTAACCTAACGAAACCATAGACCCAAGCTGTGAGCAAGGCACTCTACAATCTGGTGGTGGCTCCAATAGGGTCAGTGTGTGGCACAAACCTAACGAAACCATGGACCCAAGCTGTGAGCAAGGCACTCTACAATCTGGTGGTGGCTCCAATAGGGTCAGTGTGTGGCACAAACCTAACGAAGCCATGGACCCAAGCTGTGAGCAAGGCACTCTACAATCTGGTGGTGGCTCCAATAGGGTCAGTGTGTGGCACTAACCTAACGAAACCATAGACCCAAGCTGTGAGCAAGGCACTCTACAATCTGGTGGTGGCTCCAATAGGGTCAGTGTGTGGCACAAACCTAACGAAGCCATGGACCCAAGCTGTGAACAAGGCACTCTACAATCTGGTGGTGGCTCCAATAGGGTCAGTGTGTGGCACAAACCTAACGAAGCCATGGACCCAAGCTGTGAGCAAGGCACTCTACAATCTGGTGGTGGCTCCAATAGGGTCAGTGTGTGGCACAAACCTAACGAAACCATGGACCCAAGCTGTGAGCAAGGCACTCTACAATCTGGTGGTGGCTCCAATAGGGTCAGTGTGTGGCACAAACCTAACGAAGCCATGGACCCAAGCTGTGAACAAGGCACTCTACAATCTGGTGGTGGCTCCAATAGGGTCAGTGTGTGGCACTAACCTAACGAAACCATAGACCCAAGCTGTGAGCAAGGCACTCTACAATCTGGTGGTGGCTCCAATAGGGTCAGTGTGTGGCACAAACCTAACGAAGCCATGGACCCAAGCTGTGAACAAGGCACTCTACAATCTGGTGGTGGCTCCAATAGGGTCAGTGTGTGGCACAAACCTAACGAAACCATGGACCCAAGCTGTGAGCAAGGCACTCTACAATCTGGTGGTGGCTCCAATAGGGTCAGTGTGTGGCACAAACCTAACGAAGCCATGGACCCAAGCTGTGAGCAAGGCACTCTACAATCTGGTGGTGGCTCCAATAGGGTCAGTGTGTGGCACTAACCTAACGAAACCATAGACCCAAGCTGTGAGCAAGGCACTCTACAATCTGGTGGTGGCTCCAATAGGGTCAGTGTGTGGCACAAACCTAACGAAGCCATGGACCCAAGCTGTGAACAAGGCACTCTACAATCTGGTGGTGGCTCCAATAGGGTCAGTGTGTGGCACAAACCTAACGAAGCCATGGACCCAAGCTGTGAGCAAGGCACTCTACAATCTGGTGGTGGCTCCAATAGGGTCAGTGTGTGGCACAAACCTAACGAAACCATGGACCCAAGCTGTGAGCAAGGCACTCTACAATCTGGTGGTGGCTCCAATAGGGTCAGTGTGTGGCACAAACCTAACGAAGCCATGGACCCAAGCTGTGAGCAAGGCACTCTACAATCTGGTGGTGGCTCCAATAGGGTCAGTGTGTGGCACTAACCTAACGAAACCATAGACCCAAGCTGTGAGCAAGGCACTCTACAATCTGGTGGTGGCTCCAATAGGGTCAGTGTGTGGCACAAACCTAACGAAGCCATGGACCCAAGCTGTGAACAAGGCACTCTACAATCTGGTGGTGGCTCCAATAGGGTCAGTGTGTGGCACAAACCTAACGAAGCCATGGACCCAAGCTGTGAGCAAGGCACTCTACAATCTGGTGGTGGCTCCAATAGGGTCAGTGTGTGGCACAAACCTAACGAAACCATAGACCCAAGCTGTGAGCAAGGCACTCTACAATCTGGTGGTGGCTCCAATAGGGTCAGTGTGTGGCACAAACCTAACGAAGCCATGGACCCAAGCTGTGAGCAAGGCACTCTACAATCTGGTGGTGGCTCCAATAGGGTCAGTGTGTGGCACAAACCTAACGAAACCATAGACCCAAGTTGTCATCAAGGCACTCTACAAACTGGTGGTGGATGGGGTGGACTACGTTTACATCGAAAGGACTGGCTCCTCATATCCAACTGAACCGACCATTGACTAGAAACAGTTCTGTTCGGCTACTTGGAGACCATTTCTATTTATGGACTTCACGTTCCCAAAGAACGATGAAATTTTGATGGATGAGATTGAGACATGTCACTGGGCGTCAGTTGTTCGCGATTGGTTTGAAGAACATTTTGGACAGCTCGAGCGAATGATTTGGCCACTCAAATCGCCTGACATGAATCCCATGGAATATTTATGGCACATAATCGAGATGTCTGTTCGTGCACAAAATCCTGCCGACAGCAGTTGGGAATTATGGACGACTATAGAGGCAGCATGGCTCAGTATTCCTGTAGGGGACTTAGACGAATTGTTGGGTCCATACCACGTCGAGTTGCTGCACTACGTCTGCAAAAGGGGGTCCAACACGATATCGGAAGGCAGTGGGGGCTCGTGACCACAGAAGGTGGTGGTGCACTTTGCTCACGAAGGAAAACATCAACAAAAGAGAGAAAATCAGTACACTGCTCATGTTTTTGTAATGCCTGATATAAACAGACCGCTCGCTCGTGTCACTCCTGCATCCACTCATAATAAAACCAAAAGGTGTACACAGAAAAAAGTATTATTTTTGCAGAATAAAAGTAATTAAAATCAACTGCAGCTCTATGTACACAAAAAGTGGTAGGCATGCCTTACTAACCTTTTTCAGCAGGACTGATGTTAACGCCGTTTGATTTTATCTCTGAATTTGGATATGGTGGTGATCACTTGTACAGGCACTCTCTTCTTCTTTTCTTCATATTTGCAAATCTTTCAGTCACTCTTTAATTGAAGTCTGCAATTCATAAAACGAGGTCTCGTTCAATAGAGAGCATTGCGAGTGCTGATAGTCTTTCTTGGTCCATAGTATTCCGCAAGAAGGTTTTGATGCATTTCAGAGAAGAAAAACAACGTTCTGCTTCTGATGTAGTCATTGGAATTGGAATTATCGCTTTCAGAAGCCTCACAGATTCGCTCAGTGCATCACAAAGATCTTTTATGTAATCCAGAAAGCTCAAAGCTCCACATATGCTTTTGAACTCCTCTCTTCCATAAATAACAGAGACTTCTGTTCGAAGTTTCTTTGCTTCCAAAAAAGAGTAGCATTCAATAACAGCTCTGAAAGAGATTTCTGGAAAACTGGAAGAGTAAGTAGCGAATTCTCTGGTAGAAAGAGAGAGGCTGCAACTAGGTGTCCAGTGAACTTGAATATTTCTTTTGCCTTTTAACTTATGACATCACATACTTCTTTTGCCTCCCACAGTAGATTACACATCGTTGCGCCATCTTCAGTTTTCCCTCTTTTATGGTACTCGTGTAAACCTGTTGAATTTTCACTCTCTACTTCCCTAATGTTCGCAATTTCACGCTCAAAAGCTGTCAGGTGATTTTGTGAGTAATTTGGATCAATATCCCTTTTTTTGTAGCTGGATGTACAAAATATCCACATGGATCATGATTTTATGAAAAAATGAAAGCCAAAAAATGAAATTTTCATCGTTCAAAATTGTTACTAAGCCACAGGCTTCTGGGATCATGTTCTCATTACACAGTTTTCCCCCTGGTTCATGATATTCATGCACGTGATAATATCTTCCCTATATTCGAAAACGGTATTGACGCTCCTTGACTAAAAATTCCAACGACTAGGCACTGAACGTGGCAGTCGTTTTCGTACTATTTCGTCGAGAACTGCTGTTCTTTGAGGGGATGCTGAAAAGAAGCTGCAAAGTCCCTGAAGTTTAGTGAAGAATATTCGCACACTTTTATTAATGGAAGCGGCTTTAGTCATAATGAGATTCAACTGGTGGACATAACAATAAATGTATGAAGCATTGGGAAACTTTTCCTTAACAAGAGCCTGCAC
Source organism: Schistocerca nitens (assembly GCF_023898315.1). Classification (NCBI taxonomy): domain Eukaryota; kingdom Metazoa; phylum Arthropoda; class Insecta; order Orthoptera; family Acrididae; genus Schistocerca; species Schistocerca nitens. Next base: position 1,109,022,627 of record NC_064615.1, on the reverse strand, counting down.
CCCATGTTGCGAACCACTCATGACTGCTGCACCATCATTTGTTTGCGCTATTAACTTATGTGGACAATTCCCCAAATGATTATTTATCTGTTCGATGATGGACGTTGCCAAAGATTGGGCATCATGCTTTTCTGGTGCTATGAAGTCCCAAAATCTTTCAACTGGTTTCCCGTTAATGATGTAACTATATACGATAACCATCTGGAAAACACAGTCTATGTCACTGCTTTCGTCAGCTATTACGGCCAAAATCTCAGCACCCTTAATTTCCTTTTTAATTTCCTCTTGGCAGACTTGAAGCATGCACTGCAGGAGTTCATTCTGGATGGTTTTTGAGATTCCTTTCTCTAAATGCGATTTTAATACAGAGTATAATTCTGCACTAAAATTAATCAAGGAACGAAAAACACCAGGATTGGAAGATGATTCAGTCTCATCATGTCCTCTAAGGGCAAGTTCCAACTCACCACAGAGACGAATACAGTTAATAATTAGATTCAATATGTACCTATTATAGGTAAATTTTTGGTTGTGTAATGCCACAGACCTTCTGTACCCACTGTCTAATTGGGTAGTAATATTTAAATTGTCTAGACTTGCCATATTCAAAATGTTATTTACACGGACTGAAGAAAGTTCGTGTTTTCTTTGTCATGGAGGTGTTGAATGTCACAGACCCCGTGTTTAGACCATGAAAGATCTCCTCCAAATAATAAACAAGGAAAACAAAATAAGGCATTTTTCACGCCACAACCACGCCTACCATTCATGCTTGTTGTACAATTCAGAGTTAAATTTCCTACTGAATTGGCGACTTTTCGTTTTAACTGTCTACGAAATTGTTAAAGCAGGAGGAGGAGGAGGAGATTAGTGTTTAACGTCCCGTCGACAACGAGGTCATTAGAGACGGAGCGCAAGCTCCGGTTAGAGAAGGATGGGGAAGGAAATCGGCCGTGCCCTTTGAAAGGAACCATCCCGGCATTTGCCTGAAAGGATTTAGGGAAATCACGGAAAACCTAAATCAGGATGGCCGGAGACGGGATCGAACCGTCGTCCTCCCGAATGCGAGTCCAGTGTGCTAACCACTGCGCCACCTCGCTCGGTGCTGTTAAAGCAGGAGTCGTCCTACCTAGCCTCTTGATTCCTAATTTTTCTTCAAACTTCCGTGAACTGAAGGGTTCAGAGAGCAATCAAATTACCTGAGTCATTATTTCACATGTTCACATGTCAGCTGAGCCTCAAAATTCACTGTAGCACACGCCAAAATAACTAACACAACGCACAGGAAATAGTTAGTTCGCTCGCAGCTACACCTGAACTGGTAAGGTGGCGCGAGAATCACACTTTGTTCAAAGATCCGATGGTTCCGTTTTCCTTTGGAAGAGTTTGGACCCTCTTCCTGCAGCTGGCAGGGTGGCCCGGGTGAGGTGTTTATACACACAAGGCCAGCATACGAGTACAGTGTTACCAAGCGTTGCCCCTGCACCCCGCTCCCACTCTGAGACACCCAAGTCCGCGTTTGCAGCCACAGTGCAACCCGCTGTCGCCGTTGGCACATTCCGTCCAACTCTGCTGCGTTGGGCGTTTGGAACCTGGGTATTTCAAAAGAGATAAATGGCGCGCTGCTTCTCCAATAGTATAGAACGCTCAGAAGGCAAACACAGTTGAACAAAATTATTTCTTGGGGGTAGTGCAAACTTGCAGACCTATACAGGAGCCGCCCCTGTTAGAAGGTATGCCATGACTTTTGTCACCTCAATATATGTGTGTTCCACATCTCCTAAACCACTGGACCGATTTCAACCAATTTTCATACTCGTACTACTTTACTGTTTGGAGAGGATCGCTGTGATGATAACAAATTTGTACCTAACAAAGGGGGGGGGGATGTGGGGATATGTGGGGATGACAAAACAGTGAAGCCCACGACGCACAAAAACCCACACTATGGTCATCCAGTATTTGAGAGTGGGAGCCCTTAGTTATTTGCAGCAAACTTTACGTTTCAAACCTTCACAAAACTTTTATTCGCTGATGACCCCCACAAAATTATGAAAGGATAGAAGTTTACACTTACTACGTTTTTGCTGTTCATGCAATAAAACAGCCGGATGGTGCATGCAGTTTTAATTCATTAGCTTCATATACCACTGGACGTACCTGGACGATTATATGATTGTGGAGCACATAGTTGACGAGAGACGACATCATAAAGAACGAGCTGCGTGAAAATGGAACTGCATTGTGAAATTCGCTAGACATTTTACTGAAATATGTGTACAAATACGTGTGAAATATGTTAAATAAATGTGAAATATATTTGACATGTGTGTACTTGAGCAATCGACGGGCTAAAATTCCACCCCAATCCCCTGGAACGATATTAGTCAAATTTGGTACACATATTAGCTATAATCTAAAAAGAAATACTGTGTGTGTGGGTGGGGGGGGCGGAAGGGGGGGTAAAAACCACCAGCCTCTAATTGAGGTACGGAGTGAGGTGGCGCAGTGGTTAGCACACTGGACTCGCATGTGGGAGGACGGAGGTTCAAGTAAGTGTCCGGCCATCCAGACTTGTGTTTCCCAGGATTCCCTAAATCTCTCAAGGCAGATGCCAGGTTGATTCCTTTGAAAGGGCACGGCGAGTTTCCTTCACCATACTCGACACAGCTCGTCTTCCATCTCTAATCACCTCAGTGTTGACGGGACGTTACATCCAATCTTCGCAATTGAGATGAGCGTGATAATGTGGAAAGAGAAGGGGCGAGCAGGAGGTGGACAGAGAGCGAGGGTGAAGGACGAGACAGGCACAGATAGGGAAAGGAGATGGACAGAGAGAGGGGGAGGGGGAAATGGACAGAGGAAACGGAAGTGAGGAGATGGATAGAGAAAATAGAAGGAGGAAATAGGCAGCGAGAGGGATAAAGGAGGAGATGAACTAATAGAAGATTGGAATAAATACATATCCGTACAATGCCGGGTACTCAGTTAGTAAGAGATAAAGTTTTTTCCTTTGATCATTTTATGGGGAGCGTCAGCAAGAATACGTTTTGTAAAGGATTAAAACTATGTGTCCCTCTTTGCTCTCTCTCATACTGGATCAATAAGGTCCGGGTATTTACGTGCCGTCAGTTATGCAGTGTCAAGAAACTGTAGTTCTTGTCTTATTCTAACTTTTAACATGAAACTGTACATCTTAATGCGTGGATTACGACAGCATTTTAAACTTTTAAATTCGTTCAATAATTGCAAGAAATATTCAAAATCATATTTTTGATGCGCCTGGAACAACGGTAACTGGTGCCATGGGCCACGTTCGAGGGTGGTCGTTTCGTAATATAAAGTGTCACGCCTTCGCATTTGAGCACGATGACGTCAACCATTGTACTGTAAGTTTCATAAATGTAGGCAGTATGTAGAGCAGCTTCCTACAGAGTCAAAGAACACAAAAGAAGGAAGAGGACGTGTTACTGAGAGGCAGCGCTGACGAGAGGCTAATAAGGAATGGTGCGCGGTGAAGGCCGGGACAGGAGGAAGGCGGCTGCGTTGAGCCGGCACCACATCGTGGCGCGGGGCTGCTCGCCGTTAACTCCCACACATGGCGGCCATAATTCAAACAAAACAATGACGGGACAGGAGCGCCAAACTCGAGCACTGGCTGGCTGGCGGTGGTTTAGATCGCGCAAGGGAAGGGCGCGGGAGATGCGCGACGGAGAGGAAAATTTTGAAGCAGAGCGGGAGAAAACAACGAATGAGGGAGGCGGGGGGAACTGGGGGAAGGGGGCGGGGGACACGACGGTGGCACTGCGGGCAGCGAAATAACGGGCAGCCAGGCGCTGCGCACCAGGCAGCGAGCGGGGCAGAATTAGAGGCAGGCGAGTTGCCAAATATGCGGCGGCCACCTCCGTCTCGACTTAATGAAGGCGCGGTGCGGCTGCAGGCCGCTGTAGCGTGAAACATTGTAGATTAGTTTTGTGCGCTCACTGCGACGAGTCACTGCGCATGTGCGTGTATCTGTGTGTGTGTGTGTGTGTGTGTGAGAGGGAGAAAGAGACAGAGAGAGAGAGAGTGAAGAGGAGAGATAGCCACAAGAGGGGATGCAAGCAGAGCGGATCTGCCTACTCAAACACCACTCCTGCTCTTGGCACAGTACTTGATAATAATTATATCGCATCCACTAACATTAGAGTGGTTTTAGTACTCCACAGCAAATGTGGATGAATGCACAAAAGAGGCGAGTGCAGTAATGGCAGCAGGCTCGTCTGGCAGCGCTACTCAAATTCGCATTGCTTTGTCTGGAACGATGTAAGAAACAAAAGGAAACAGATCATGTACCTACGAACTTCCAGCAAGCTGCAGTAGCTTGGTTCAGTGCATACTGTTATCGGTATGCACTATGCTGTAACCGCGACCGGAACGGTCGCGGGGTAGCAGAGAAAGCGCGGCGCGGCCAAACGGAGAGCAGCCCAAGAACAAACAAACGAATGGAAAGAACGACAGACTATCGAGAAACACCTTACGACGACAACACGCAAGAAGCAACGGAATCACAGAGACAACCAAACGAACCAAGACGTCCACAAGTAATGAACACAAAGAATGGTAAACACGCTGTCTGTTGTCGAGGCGATGTGTCGATACGCACGCAACAATAAGACTCGCTGGCTGAGCTTTTTTTTCTTATTTATTGTGATTTCATTCCCATGCCCCATATGGGCAGGAGAGGGCTGTCAGCGACACAATGTGCCGCTCTTCAGCCGAGTGAAAAAACAACTAATACAAGTAATCGGAATCGTAATGCTGCACATCGTGTGCTTGTAGTAGCAGGTTGCGACGCCAGAGGGTGGTAGTAGGAGCTCTGCTGAGTCATTCTGCCACTCGGCATCACCCAACAGTGAGAAGTGTGGTTTCTTTGGCAGTTCTTTGAGTGAGCATACAGTGCAGACGTGACACGAGGAAATGGCTAGTTCTTACGAACAACGTGCGGCAGTGAAGTTTTGTTTCTTGCTCGCCAAGAACGCAGCAGAAACTGTTGTGATGATTCAGACAGCCTAAAAAAGGCCATGCTCTTAGTAAAAAGCAATTGTACGAATGGTTTTCTCGGTTTAAAAAGGGAGAAATGGAGGTCGAATATCAGCCCCATTCCGGTCGAACTTAAACTGCTCGAAGCGAAGACAACATCGACAAAATCCGTGATCTCATCAGTGAAGATCGACGCAGGACAATCGACCAACTCGAGAACTTGTCTGGGTTGTCCTGGAGCTCAATTCAGCGCATCCTGACCGTTGATTTGGGGATGTGAAGAGTGGCAGCAAAATTCGTGCCGAAGCTTCTTACTGGAGATCAAAGGGATCGTCGCGTTCAAGCCTGTCTCGAAATGAAGGACCCATTCAAAGATGATCCACATTTTTTCAACAAAATCATTACAGGTGATGAGTCATGGTGCTATGGGTACGATCCAGAAAGTAAACAACAGTCATCACAATGGAAGTCATCTGGTTCACCTCGACCAAAAACAGCTCGACAAGTGAAATCGAATGTGAAATAATGTTGATCTGTTTTTTGACATCAAAGGGATCGTACACTCTGAATTTGTCCCTGAAAACCAGACAGTAAAGCAACAATTCTATTTGGAGGTTATGAAACGGCTTCGCAGAAGTTTGGCGCGAAAACGTCCGGCTTTGTGGGATTCAGGCGTGTGGTTCCTGCATCACGACAACGCTCCCGCGCACACGGCTCTCAGCGTTCGCCAGTTTTTGGCCTCAACGAAGACGACTACCTTGACCCACGCGCCCTATTCGCCGGATTTAGCACCCTCGGACTTCTTCCTGTTCCCGAGGATGAAAAGAGAGTTGAGAGGGAAGCGTTTTGCGGATGTGGAAGATGTAAAAGGCAATGTCATGAAAGTGCTAGCAGGTATCAAAGAGGACGAATTTAAAAGGTGCTTCGAACACTGGAATGAACGTTTGGACAAGTATATTAATGCTAATCTCGAAGGAGATTAAGGTTGTATTTGAAAACAATAAAGTATATGCTTTCTAGAAAGAAATTCCGGTTATTTTTGGGTCCTCCCTCGTATAAGGCGGTAAAAAAAGGGGGTCATAAAACAGAGTAAGAGGAGATAATAGAGGTAAAAATACACTGACATGGAGAAGTTCTGCCGGCCGTGGTGGCCAAGCGGTTAAAGGCGCTACAGTCTGGAACCGCGCGGCCACTACGGTCGCAGGTTCGAATCCTGCCTCGGGCATGGATGTGTGTGATGTCCTTAGGTTAGTTAGGTTTAATTAGTTCTAAGTTCTAGGCGACTCATGACCGCAGAAGTTAAGTCGCATAGTGCTCAGAACCATTTTGGAGAAGTTCATGGGGGACAATTAAAGAAGTCGACATAAAAAAAAAACAGTTCACGATTCTTAAAACACAAAGAAGACAATGAAGGCACATGCACAGGTTAAAAGTCGGCCACAGTATTAAAAACACTCTAGAACAGCACACTTTAAACTCACTTGAAGCACAACACTGGCTGAGCGAGAGGCAGGCGCTAAAGTACTGTATCGGGGGACGCCGCTATTGGCCGCTGGGACCACGTGTTGTGGCACCCTCACACTAAACGTGGGCCAGGAGGCGCTCGCAGCCACGGCTTACGGCGCGATGGTGCAGAGATCTCTAGGGGTCTTCGTCGTCCATGACGTCTGGCGCGGATTCAGATTCCGCGGCGCGCTGTACCAGACACTGTAAATGTTCATTGCACATGTGTGACATCTTGGGAAATGCCATTTTCGACTTTGTCAACTTACATTACGCTGACATGGCTTAGGCCATAATATCACTTGATAATACCTAAGGCCAAATTGCAATAGTGTAATAAAAAAAAGATGACGTCCTTCAAAAAAAATTTTATGACTGTGAATCCCAGCTACAACAAGTGTATTTAATATCTGAATGGGCCAGAAATCGGTGACGTACATGTACAGACAAACAAATTACTACAATTTCACAAAAATTGCATGATTTATTCAAGAGAAACAGCTTTACCAATTGAGAAAGTCAGTAACGGCTTGGTCCACCTCTGGTCCTTATGCAAGTGGTTATTTGGTTTCGCATTGAGTGATACAGTTGCTGGATGCCCTCCTGAGAGGTATAGTGCCAAATTCTGTCCAATTGGCGGGTTAAGTCGTCAGAAGCCCGAACTGGTTGGAGGGCCCAGCCCATAATGCTCCAAACGTTCTCAACCGGGAAGAGCTCAGGCGACCATGCTCGCCAAGGAAGGGCTCGACAAGCACGAAGGCCAGCAGTAGAGACTCTCGCCGTGTGTGGGCGGGCACTATCTTCCACAGCCAGGATGGCTTGCCATGAAGGACAACAAAACGAGGCGTAGAATCAATTCGACGTAACCCCATGCTGTAAGCAGACCGCGGATGTCAACCAAAGGGGCCCTTCTATGAAAATAAATCACATCAGAGACCTTCACACACGGTTATCAAGCCATATGGCAGCGTCTCCGGACACGTCTTCGGCTTGGAATCCATTGACTGGAGCAGAATCCCGACGACCAGCCAAGACGTGTCCTCAGACAGCAGTGGTGTACCAACCTACCGCCCGCCATAGAGCACGACAGCCAGGGGTGCACTTCGGTTGTCACCTACGGCACATTTACAGCACAGCGGTACGTCGATAATATTTCATACCTCGTTTTATTGCCCTTCATTCCAAGACATCCTGGGCTTACCTTTCAGCAAGATAATACTCATCCACACTCGGCCAGAGTTCTACTGCCTGTCGTCGTGCTTGCCAAACTCTACCTTAGCAAGCAAGGTCACCGGTTTTCCCCCAAACTTTATGTGCTGGGGCCTACAGACACCTCGGGATTTTTAGGATCTAACGCGGCAACTGACGGAATTTGGTACGCTATCCCTCAGGAGCGCATTCAACAAACTCTGTCAATCAATGACAAGCGAAATAACTGCATGTGGAAGGGGTTGTGCTCCAGTAGTGAAGCCCTTTCTCTTGAATAAATTATATATTTTTTCTGAAATTGCATTAATTTGTTTGTCTGTACATGTACATCACTTCTACTGATTTCCATCTCATCCGGATATTTCTTTCGTCGTGCGTGTTTTTCTTCTTAGTGTAATAATGTTTGATTGTTACCGAGTGGTTGCAACAAGTTGGTTGAACCGCTGGAAAGCAACCTGTGTCTATTGTCGGTGTCATCTGTTGGTGAGTATTTATCAAAATAACATGAGTCCCCTGATAAACCGAACCCAGCCTTAAATACCAGCCTACACCCGTACTTCCTGAAGTGAAGACCAACCCCAGTGTGACGAACGTAATAAGACAGTCGCAGGTATCTCCAGCTGACAAGGCTTTTATTGACTTCTGTAGCCAGCAGGGTATTGTCGCAGAAGACACTCCCAGGAGACATTTTTTGCTAAGGCTATTCACGAAGTTGGAAACCATGATCAATAAACAATTTCGTCGGTTCAGAAACGAGGTGCTACCATTGATTGATAGTGTTCTAGACCCTTCCAACTCATCGCGGTCATCATCATTAACATGCCGACAGGTAACTTCACATGGATCACCTCACGCATGAATGTGTAGCTCCAATTACGGATGGCTTACACCACAAAGCATAAATACCCGATAATTGTCAGCATCCCTCACGTAACTCCTGGAAGAGCAGCTGAACGGAATGGACAGCGTCTTGAAAGGAGGATATAAGATGAACATCAACAAAAGCAAAACGAGGATAATGGAATATAGTCGAATTAAGTCAAATGATTCTGAGGCAATTAGATTAAGAAATGAGACACTTAAAGTAGTAAAGGAGTTTTGCTATTTGGGGAGCAAAATAACTGATGATGGTCGAAGTAAAGAGGATATAAAATGTAGACTGGCAATGGCAAGGAAAGCGTTTCTGAAGAAGAGAAATTGGTTAACATCGAGTATAGATTTAAGTGTCTGGAAGTTGTTTCTGAAAGTATTTGTATGGAGTGTAGCCATGTATGGAAATGAAACATGGACGATAAATAGTTTGGACAAGAAGAGATTAGAAGCTTTCGAAATGTGGTGCTACAGAAGAATGCTGAAGATTAGATGGGTAGATCACATAACTAATGAGGAGGTATTGAATAGAATTGGGGAGAAGATGAGTTTGTGGCACAACTTGACTAGAAGAAGGGATCGGTTGGTAGGACATGTTCTGAGGCATCAAGGAATCACAAATTTAGCATCGGAGGGCAGCGTGGAGGGTAAAAATCGTTGAGGGAGACCAAGAGATGAATACACTAAGCAGATTCAGAAGGATGTAGGTTGCAGTAAGTATTGGGAGACGGAGAAGCTTGCACAGGATACAGTAGCATGGAGAGCTGCATCAAACCAGTCTCAGGACTGAAGACCACAACAACAACTCAGGTAACACATGGCTGTTTGATGGTGGCAGCCAAAATGTTTGATTCTGAGAACTCATATGGTTATTTTCCATTTCTTTATGTTGAAAAAAGATATTGAAATGTTGGAGAATTGCATCTTATGAAAGCCATTACATAAGTATTATTAATAAGTATATGGATTTGTTTCCTACTAAATTTTTAAGCTACAAGGTTTTTCACTCTTTCTTTCATCCATTATAACCGAGATACGATTCCTCCAGTTTGAGCCCTTTTATGTAATGAGCAGACACAGATCTCACGCCAGCTCGTCGAAAAGTGTCTTCGACGTTCTATTAACGCATTTGAACTGTACTTCGTCTTTTTGAAGAACGAGGACATAATATGACCTATGGTGATTGCCACTATGGAGCAGACCGACAGAAAACAGAAACTGTGAGACGATCGCCATTAGCAAGACAATTCCACCTGTGGGCGAAGAGGTGCAGCTTGACTCTGATCCAGCTTTAGTCACATAGTTGAGTTGCGTTTGTGTCGGAATTCAATTGCAGTTGTGCTGCGCTAGTGGACGAACAATTTAAACAAGGCACTTTATTGAGGGAAATACAACACAGTGAAGGACTAGATCGAACATTTCCAGCCAGACCGACAGGGCCTCGGATTCAGTCAGTCACAGAGACTCAGGGGACAGTAATAGGACTATTGTTGTTCTCATAGCAACATCCTGCCAGACCTCCACATACTATGCGTCTGGTTCAAACGGTGGTATCCTTTGATCTTGGGAGTAATGAGTCGCAACTAGAGTCATTCTGTCGCACAATGGTTTGGGAATATCAGTAGGCACAGCTACGAAGTGGAGCGGCCTTCTGTGACGAGCTATGTGGAAAGCAAGTGGTGGGCTGCAACTTATTACCAGGATACTGAGGAACTGCAGTTTATCTACACAAATAGTTGTTTAGATCTGAATGGGCTACACAAAACACTGTTGAAGTTTTTGGAACCCGTATGAGGTCGTGCTAGCAGGGGGTAACGACCGTATACAAAGAAGGGCGGAAGGAATGGTTGAAATGGCTCTGAGCACTATGGGACTTTATATCTGAGGTCATTAGTCCCCTAGAGCTTAGAACTACTTAAACCTTACTAACCTAAGGACATCACATACATCCATGCCCGAGGCAGGATTGGAACCTGCGGCCGTAGCAGCCGCGCATTTCTGGACTGAAGCGCCTAGAACCGCTCGGCCACCGTGGCCGGCGGTGGAAGGAATGGTGACAGTCTTGTTCGGGAGGAGAGAGAGACCGTAACAGAAATATTGCCTGTTGACTTGTCTCAGGTTCTTGGGGGACGTTTGTTTGGCGATTTTTCTGATGTTTCGCCGGCACGAGTGGTCGGCATCGCAAAGCTTCATCCGCCATTGCTGCCAGTAGGAACAGAGAGTGTACTTACGACAATGCCAGCCACGCGCACTGGCCAAACGTGAGAAGAATCGTCAAACAAACGAGACAGAACCGGTCAGGAAATTTGTCCACAAGTGGCCACGGAAACTTTAATTTTGTAACAGAAATGTTGAAAAACCTAACTGGGCGAGACTAGAGTAAAAAGACGCAGCTCATCTTGTGGGAAACTGCTAAGAAAAGGCCCATGCTTCATGGCAGAGTTTCCCACGCAGAAAATCAGACGAGTAGCAGCTTTCAAATGAGTCTATAAGCATCCTTCAATGGAACAGGAAGAACTTCTAATGCACTGCATATCAATAATAAAAAGTTCCCTCTGCCGCAAACGTCACAGTGTTGACGTACTATGAAAAATAATTTGTCTCTGACCTAGAACTTATGACGTCTGCGCTAACTGAAGTGACGTGGCCATACTAGAGCGGATTTTTACCGTCGGGGCGCGAATATTTCGGACGGCTTCTGGAAAACCCAGTAACCCCACCTGTGAGCCAGAGGATGCCCGACCTGCAGGTCGCCACCTGCAGCTCTCAGAAGTGGCGTACACGCCTCCCCAGCTGGGTACCCATGAGCGGCAAGTTCCGGCGGTTGACGACAGCAAGACTTAGCTGGTAGAAGTGTTGGGAGGGAGTTGACAAATAACCGCATCTAAAGACTTATAAAATTGCGCTGCCAAATACCTTGCTTGTGGAATTTTACACATGTATGTTACATGAACAGGAATGTAAAAGATAGGGCTTGCGAAGAGATTCTAGACGGTATTCAAACTGTGGACCAAAGTGTAATAACGTCTAAGCTACAAAATTTGAAATCAAGTTACAGAAAAGAGCTGAGAGAGATGTAGCCCTCTCAAAGAAGTGGAAAAAGTGGAAGACGAAATATACAAACCAACACTATGGTGAGTGCCATTAAAAAGTTGCTGATAATATGCTCGTTACTGTATTAGACATAACTCTGTTACGTCTAATATTTTACAGGTATTACGAATTACTGTACTTTACAAAGGGTCAAGAACCCCCTTTTCCTTGTATGTCGAACTTTCATGAGAATCAGAGGAATGCCAACGATTCTGAATGACTGGAATTTTGATTTTCGGCAAAAAATTTTTGACTCATTTTGTGCGATATTTCTTTAGGGAAATGTGCGTTTACATAGCGTACAAGTCACAGGCGACTGCCGCAATTTTCTTCCTGCTGTCGTCCAGCTAACTTCAGTCGATGATGTGAATGATTTTCAAAAGTTAAAAATGTAGCACAATAAAATAATGTCTAAAAACGCCGCACTGTACGCCGTGCTTTCGGCGAGACACAGTGGGAACTACGGAAATGCGTCGCCCTTGGCCTCTGGCTTGTCGATCATGCATCGCGGATAAATCACGAAAATCCGCCCGTTTACGCCGCAAACGAAGTGGCTCGGGAGCTGGGAGAGACTAGATCCCACGGGTGGGATCTGCGCTTTAATGGGAAACGAGGGAGCTGAGGTCGGCAGGCCGGACCGTCAAAAACGTCCGTAGAACTGACTCGCGTTTCTGGCCGTTCGTGTGTGGACTGCTGTTGGGAAAACAGTTCACCTCGGGGTGAGCGTGCGCACAAATGGCAGCTAATTGGCTGTTGGGGCAAGAAGAACATATGAAACTGAAATTGTAATGAAAATGTGTTATGTAATAATAACTATTACAAGGTAAAGCTTTATGCAGCCCACAGGTTCGTTTGAACTCCACAATGCTTCACAGTGCTACATCGTCTAATTTGATGGGGTACCCCCTTGCTTCCTCCGATATGTGTACCTTGCCTCCAATCTTTTGAACTGGATCGCCGTCGCAGTTTTAGTGGGATACACATTTTACGATGTAAACAGAAATGAGGTGAAGCAGAAATTTTTGTGATATATAAAACTATTATCGGACTTGAAAGGAGAGATTAGTCACAGAAAAAATAGCGTGTCCAAAGAGGATTCACCCCGTACTTTTGCCTTCCTTGTGTAACATGTATCCACTCAGCCAGTGAGCCAAACGTGCAGGCAGAATACGCACCATACGTTATGTATGAGAAATGGTTATCACCAACGCACGTACATCAGTATACACACATGTATGAGTTAGTTTTTTAAGGAGCAAGATTAGAGGTCACTCAGCAGTGTATCAGTAGTATCATAAAACAACAACCAGACTGAAATTTAGACCGCACTCTATACGCTGGATGATAGACGCTTGCTCTAAGTGTTGCCTAATGTGAGTGTAGGGAGTTTAGCCTGATTAGTCGTTTGAACTGTTTCTGAACCGTACAATGTGGCTGATGGGGCCCCAAATCGGCAATGCTGCGTCTTCTGATAGTCTGATAGTCTGAAAGAGCGAGTACAGTTGACAATACAGACGGGAACCCTTGCTAATCCCACTGGTTATGTGTACCCCCCCCCCCCTCCAGTCAATCACTTGTCTATGATAATTCCTGATAATTCCAAGGTTCCGGTTGGTTATAATTACAATGCAGCTGCTCGCGGATGTCCAGTGTGGGCTAAAATTAACGTATGGCAGCGCAAATTGGTAGATATGCTAATGCTTTCATAGGGAATAGATTTACGCTGGGAAAAACTAGTTCCAATTGCGTCTATAACGTGCAAATTTGGCGCTGTACTCTGTTTATATGATGCTATGACATCCATACTGTCATTTGTCAAGCCATACCGCGAGTGAACAGTATGGCAAACGAAAAGTGAAACTGTTTTATGTGAACGGTAGCAATTACAGTGCTCCGCTGAGAGAGTACCGTCATGTGAAATGTGTCATTAAACGGTTCAAACAAGATGATAATCTAATTCGAAACCACAGGTGGGCCTGGTGTGGCAGCTGGAAGAGGAAGGCGTCCTATGCCTGTGGAAGTTATAGACGAGGCTGCTGTTGCTCTGACTGACCACGCAGCACGTGCCCCGTGTTGTGCTAGCGCTCGTGCGATGCCACAACAACTGTCCATCGTATGGCTAATAGTACGGAAAGTTTTGCGGTCTATTTTACGCTGGTACCCGTACAAGATCCGGACGATGCAGCAACTGAAACATCATGATCCGCAGCAACGTTCTCAATTTGCACTTCGGTTTTGCACGGAGGCTACTGCACTCACTGCACGTGTCTGTATGATGTAGATCCACAAGCACCTTTAATCTCGGTGCGTTCTTCTTCGAGAGAATACACCAAGAGGGCCTATCAGGCGTACCGTGACGTCTGCACGTTATCGAGACCTTCTTGTACAAAGTCTGATTTCTGCTTTGGAAGAGCGCAACTGCGTGGAAACAACTGTTTTCACGCAAGCTTGGGCAACACGTCATGTCGCTTGCTCAGTAAAATATCTGCGTAATGCAACCTTCCACGAGCGTATTATCTCCATAGGTTTTCTAGATGCATGGCCTGCAAGATCACCTGAATTCATGTGACGGCTCTGGGAGGGACACGTTTGGTCTCTACCGGATCTGAAGTCCAACACGTTGCTTAGATTCCGGAACTACTGCGAGCAATTATGGATTACGTCGTTTTACGGATTCAGTGTTTCGTAGACGTCTCCGGCACTCATACTGAACAAACTGGTACGTGGGAGAATCACCTTGATGTCTTTCTCATTTATTTTCAGGCTTTCTCGGCCGTTATCACTAAGCATAAAACCTGGGTTGTTAGGCCGCGTCATTTTTTCTAAACGATCGACGTTTAGACCCCTCTGCTGGGATTTTCTTCATGATTTTGTGGTGTCCACTGGTGAAAGTTCAATCAACAGTGGACACCACAGCATCCTAAAGTAGATCTCAGCAGAGGGGTCGAAACTTTAATCGTTTAAAAGAAACATAACGCGGCCTAACAACCCTGACGATTTAAACTTCATTTATATACGTATTTCCGGCACAGCGCCAGATTTGCACCTGGTTCCCAAATTGGATCTAAATTTTTTCCCAGCGTAAGTCGGTTCCGCATTAACGCACTAAAATATCCACCAAGTTTCACTGCCATACGATAATTACAGCCCACACTGGAGCTCTGTCAGTAGCTGAACTTTCATTGAAGACACGCGCGGAGAAACGGCTAACCCTCAAATGTAAAAGCTTAGACATAAGTTTCCAGAATGAGATTTTCACTCTGCAGCGGAGTGTGCGCTGATATGAAACTTCCTGGCAGATTAAAACTCTGTGCCAGACCGAGACTCGAACTCGGGACCCTTGCCTTTCGCGGGCAAGTGCTCTACCATCTGAGCTACAGAAGCACGACTCACGGCCGGTACTCACAGCTGGCAGAAGTAAAGCTGTGAGTACCGGACGTGAGTCGTGCTTCGGTAGCTCAGATGGTAGAGCACTTGCCCGCGAAAGGCAAAGGTCCCGAGTTCGAGTCTCGGTCGGACACACAGTTTTAATCTGCCAGGAAGTTTCTTAGACATAAGTGTTGCCATCTGTTGCTGGGTACGGGAACTATCAAAATTGACATTGATCTCACCCCTAAGTGACATTTAGGGGTGAGACGAATGTCATTTTCTATAGTTCCCGTACCTAGCAACAGATGGCAACGCTTCTCCAAGTTTTTACATTTTGAGGGTTAGCCCGTTTCTCTGCGTGTGTCTTCAATCATAACCACCTGGTACTGGTCTGAATCGCATCAAGCTAAGTCCGTGCCACCAGTTGTGAGTTGGCTGTTGGGTAAGTTGATCTTGCTGGTGAAGAGAAGTTCTTAAGTCTGGTTACAATTGAAGACCACAAGAAAAGAAGGGCTTAAGTTCATTTTATAGATTTTTCAAGGGAGCAATTTTAAACTTTTAAAACGTTTCAGTTTGATTGGTTACTGAAATATACTATTGTGATTTATACAGTACATTCAACGACTTTTTCCTTAAAAGCGGAGAAAATATTATTAAAAATTGGACCCTGTATGTCTTTTTATCTGAATGTCTATTTTTTAATTACTTTGTATAATGCACTAACTATATTGTAAAAATCAGAATGTAATGTGATACTGGGATGATACTTCACTGTAAAACTTCCCTGCAGCTCCCTTGAAAAAGATCTATTCATCTTTGAGTGTAATCATTATTGTACAGGGTGTTCATGACTAATCAGATTTTAGGAACAAGACTGTTCATCAATATTCTGTTTTTATTTCCATTGAACTCGTGTAAATTATAATTATTAATAAGCCCATGTCTTAACTTTTGTATCTTTAAATCACCTGATATACAACTAACAACAATTATTCAATAAATGGTTACAACAGATACATTAAAAATATGGTTAATTGGATTAATAGGCGTAATTTCAGTTACCAGCATAAACCACAGTTTTTATAACCCACAGTCTTCATTTCTCACTTTTTACTAATTACAAATAAATTATACCAAACGTGTTTGTAAATTCACTGCCGGAAAGGAATATTTGTATAGTACTCTTGGGCCCTGTGTCACAGAACACCTTCAGTTCTTGTAGATCACAATACTTTTCCTTGGTGATGGGTAACAGTCCTCAAACATTGGACATGCGACCTCTTATTACCATGGTATCTCAGTAGGTTTGCTATAATAAAGCAGGACCTGCTATTCCACAAACTAATATGATTTAGTTTCATATCTTCGTAACAGAGTGAAGGGAACAAAATTCTTCTTCTGCAAGTTCTGGTTCCTCTTCCAACCATCCAACAGGAGCAGTAACAACTGATGTGATCCGAGATCTGTTGTAAGTGTCACGACATGTCATCAGCCTTGGATGATGACGTTCTATCTTCATCTCCTTAATAATTCGCCATGGGAATGGACATTTTAGTTGGTATCTTGCTTGCAAGAAATCAGTCCAGTCACGTATCATTGAGCCATCAACTTCAACAACCTGAAATGCAGCGGGTTTCACACGTACATCTTTAATTACGTCTGTCCAGTCCTTTGGGAGCTCAGCTTTTGCTTTGTATCTGACGAGGCCCATGTCTTTGTCACTTTCCAGATATGAATGTCCTCTTACTGGGACTGTCACACGAATTGATTCAAATCGCTTTGCATGATGGACAAGATAATGGATGAACCTGAAAAGGGTGGAGTTTTTGTTTTGACCACCACATGAATCACAGAAGATTTCCAAATTTTTTACCTCAGGATCCAGAAACGAAGTAACATAATGATGCAGGAAAGAAACTACTTCATTTGAACCTTTCTTCCATATAGTTTCAGGATAAACATAAAACACTGCATTACTGTTTGAGAGTCGATTTATGTTAAATACATATAGACAAAGCTGTCGCTTATAATAGACATTGTTGGTACTAACGTTTTGACAAGGAAGATTTCGTTGGAAATACATACATATCGATTCTGTGTTTGTAAAGTTTCTGCTTCTCTGTCGAGATTCTCTTTTACGCTGATAGAATGCATCAGTTTTACGACAGTGCAGTTCATATTCAATCTTCTCTCTCTTAATATTACTTTGAACGTCTGATGTTTCATTTCCATCTGTTGCGTGTGTGAGTTGTGCCTCTAGATGTTTGAAAGTTACAGAAAACTTATCACAAGTACTACATGTATCACTTCGAGGGAAAATGAATGATATATTAAATTATGTATTAAATATTTTACAAGTTTCATATGATACGGAATAAGTAGACGGTGTCTCTTGAAACACCTTGAACATAATCATGATTGTGAGTTCTTCAGGCAAATACGGTTTCTGTGTTTTATTTATGCTGTAATGACTGGATCATCCTTTGAATGACTTGATGTGAGCACAGATGTTTTGCTCTGTTTCTGTTGAAAGTTTATGAATTTGATTTCCGTGTTTCCCTTGTTTATCAGCAGGCACCATGCCTTCATTTTTAAGGAATTCCTGATACTTTCTAATCTTTTCTTTGAAATACCATGCAGTGATATAAAGGCCTTTTGACCAACAGAAAATTCCGTCACAGTATTGTCTCTCATTATTCTGACCTTATAATGAAATGTATAATCACGCGAAGTAGCTACTATCTCATATCTGCGAGGCCTTCGGTTGGTTGGTTGGTTGGTTTGGGGAAGGAGACCAGACAGCGTGGTCATCGGTCTCATCGGATTAGGGAAGGATTGGGAAGGAAGTCGGCCGTGCCCTTTCAGAGGAACCATCCCGGCATTTGCCTGGAGTGATTTAGGGAAATCACGGAAAACCTAAATCAGGATGGCCGGACGCGGGATTGAACCGTCGTCCTCCCGAATGCGAGTCCAGTGTTTAACCACTGCGCCACCCCGCTCGGTAGGCCTTCGGCTTTGTACATTGTCAAAAGGAGTCATTCCTGTCAGGTGATAACTTTGCTCATTCCAGTCCTTCAGCAAACTGAAATTAGATATTAATGTAGGCTTCTCTGCATCAGTTAGCAAATCAGTACAATTCTTCTTGCAGTTACAATGCTCGCCTGTTTCATGTGACTTTATTCTTAGCGTTTTTGATACTTCAGATTGTCTACCATAGCTCTATCTTTTACTAAACTTACCACTGCAGCTTCACTCTGGATATTCCATCACCAGTTGAAACAAAGACCTTAATTGGATTTTACACGAAATTCAATTTTATCTACCACACTACAAAGCGCTGAAACGATTGTCAAGCTGCTCTGTGTTAAGACAAATCATGGCACGAAATTCAGTTCCACCACAGCACAAAGCAAAGAAGCCAATGTCAAATCTGCTCTGTATTAGCTTCGACAATACATAAGAAAGATCAACAATGACATTGGATTTAATAATGTCAACAATGAGACTTCCATAAAAGCAGACAAAAAAATCAATACATCTCAGATTCCCGCACCTGCTGGACTTCACGCTTTCTGTTCCTGCATTGGACGGACTTGGCCCGTTTTCTCCGTGTATACCATATTTTAATTTGGCTACAAGTCCGTGACTATGCCCATCACATTCATTTAAGTTCACCCAACTGAAATTACATCTAATGAACTTAATAATGATACCACTAACTCATTTTAGTGAGATTTCGACTTAACCCCTTCTTTCAGTGTAGTCTTCAATTGATTTACAGCTTCTAGACAGTGAGTTGTAGAGAGGTTTTTGTCAGATGTCTCCGTAGGTGTCTAACGGCGTAGTTGAGATTGGTGCTGCGCTGCAACAGTGCAATTTCACAGGCGTACGGGGAGAGTCGCCTACTGCCTACCTGACTGTGCCGAAGGTGGAGACAGAGCATACAGCCAGGCCTGTGCCACCTCTGCCAACATCGCAGCTACTGTGATTGCCGTTCTTCACGAATAACCTCTTTCCCTCAGGAATGGATCAATCACAGTAGCATATACAGTGGAGAACATGTGGAATCTTATTTAAATATCAAGCCATGATACCGCCTTTTACCACGTTAAGAAACACACCTCCCTTGCTCCCTGCTTGGTCCTTCGTTGTACAAACGCGCCCCAGCAGTTGTAGGGACTGGATGATTGTGGATTGCCCGGTGCGGTGTTAAGTCGTTTCTGAGAGATCGCTGTTGTGATCAGTAACGTATTTCTGGAGCGAATGCTATACACTACGCTTCGCTATTTTACCTAGGATATGTAGGAAGGACGTAAGTCTGTAGTTTTCAAGACGGAGGAAGTCTTTCTTAGGTATGCGAAGGGTAATGATTTAACGGTATTCCAAGCTGAGGGCAAATAGGATAGCTCTGAACGATCGGCGCGAGATGCCGTGTGGGTGCCCCGGCCTTCGTCAATTGCAACAAATTCCCTACTCGGCCTCTCTGCCCTCAACAGAGTTACGCGTCGGATAACTATCGTTTCCTCGGGTCATCATCGATGACATGAGCTCAGAAACGTAACTTAAACGACTCAGGGGTAACTTCCGCCTCGTCAGAGTAGACTAGACCGTTTCCACCAGGGACTAGCCTCACTGTACTGGCGCGCATTTTATGCCGCTTGACCATCTTCCTTCGCCTTGCGCGAATCTAAGCGTTTCGCCCGAGCAGCGGGCCCTGTGCTGCCGCAGTGCAATCTGGACGTGGACCTCGAGTTGCCCGATCACTCTCGCTGCCACTGCCAACTTGTTCTGTGTTTGGAAATTACGAGGTCAGTGATCTCCGTGGGACATCCCTTGTGCCACTTTCATTGGCTAGCCTGGCGGGCCTATGTATGAAAGACTTGTCTGAAATACTTGATAGTGAAGTATATCACCTGTAGTTCGGCACGCAACTTTGGAAGATCCTCCACGTATTACACTACCCGTTCACGATGTAAATAGGTTTTTCTATCCTCCCGATGTCAACTTCGCCAAGACGCACGGAACCCGGATTATAGTCGAAGCTTCTCTCATGGTTTTCAGGCTGCCACAGTAGGTGGCGCTGATGAACGACAGTTCCTCTGACTACATGCCGTGTGTTCCTTGTGTGTTGCAGGCTGTGTGATTGACACAGCGTACTGTAAGCAGCAGAATGGTCCGATATTCATGTCGGGAACAAGCCGAGATGTTGCTTGTGTACGGCCAAGCAGATGGAAACGGACGGGAAGGAGCACGACTATACCAAACCAAGTACCCTCATAGAGACCAACCACATCACACAACGTTTCAAGCTCTTTTTAGGCGTCTGGGTTATCATTGGTCTTCTCAGACAAACAAACGTGCGGGGAGGCGGTGGACTGTACGTACATCAGATATGGAGGACAGGGTTCTACAGGGTATTGAGACGAACACTAGTACAAGTTCCAGGTAAGTGACCCGCCAACATGGTGTCTAAGTACAGATACGATCG
This sequence comes from Schistocerca nitens, assembly GCF_023898315.1. Classification (NCBI taxonomy): domain Eukaryota; kingdom Metazoa; phylum Arthropoda; class Insecta; order Orthoptera; family Acrididae; genus Schistocerca; species Schistocerca nitens. Next base: position 1,109,002,073 of record NC_064615.1, on the reverse strand, counting down.
TGTGTGTACTGAATGACAACCACTACTATCCCTATCACCTACAATCCCATGGAGACCACTTTGGAATGCAGGTTGTACTGTCATCCGAGGGAATTTGTTCTTGTTGCGCGCCCACCGTCCATTTCTGGGCACGTGTTCATAGCGCCTTTTCCCCTCCATTTAATTTCGAAGTAATACGACAGATAGCTTCATTTAAAAGTGTGAACTACACCTGTTAATAGGCCCTACACAGATGTAGAAGAGAATATCCAGATATAAATGAAAGAAAAAACAGAATCGATGCTTTAACAGGCGTCTTTGATGACAAATGAAAAAATATCTTAAATACAAAATGGATAACATCACCTATATACCATGCGTGTTTTATGGAATTGCGAGAATGGTAATACAGCAATAATATTGGAGAAAGATATATAGAACAGAACTGAAGTTTACACGAATTTGGGTTCGTAACCGGGATGACATGTTCTTTACACGAATGTTTCAGCTACTTGTGTGTACCTCACGTGCTTTCTGTTCGGACTCCAGGCAAACCGTGGGGGGAATACGGAGCACACCGCCCTAACGTCTCTTTCCTGGAGCCGTCAAGAAATAAAACAGTATCGCTGAATTTTAAGACTAACAAAAATTCTAAACCAGACTTAAAAAAGAAACAAACGTTAAATGTAAGAAAAATGTTCTAACAGAATACTCTTTTCCAAAACAGAGAAGAGAGGAAGAGTGAGCACTAAGACATTTTCCGGCGTGATTTAAACGAACTGAGCGCCATATGCCACGCTTTCCTTTAACTAAACTCTCTGTCCCTGTTATTTACGTTATCAGTCATTCTGATTCCGAATGCCCCTTGTATTAATCTTTCTCAGAAATTCGACACCTGCTTCGCGAAGCTCGTGTTTCAGTATTTCACTCTACTTTCACAGATGAGGGCATGTCTGAGACGGGTGTAGCGGCTGTGTTCTTTACGTCTTTATTTACAGCCTGCCTAACATACGACGTGGCACATCGCACGGTGGGCGGCATACAGGTGATTTTTTGAAGCCATAGTTCATCTTTCACACAGTATAGCAAACGTTTCAGTTTTCTTGGAGGGATCGATATTCGACGTTCGTGTAAGGTAATCTGCGGATCCCAAAACCAGGTGTACGCCACATACCGTACGAATGTGCAATGTTGTATATCTGATAGACTACAAGGGGTGTGAACGAAGGTGTAAAGAACGCAAGAGTTACACCCAAATCAAGCAGCCAACTAAATCAGCTGTCGCCGTAAACTGCCTCATCTCTCCACATTCAAATTTTCACTCTGCAGCCGAATGTGCGCTGTTTTGACACTTCCTGGCTAATTAAAACTGTGTGCCAGACCTAGACTCGAAATGGGAACGTTTGCTTTTCACGAACAAGTACGTTAACGGCTTACCTACACACACACGACTCACCGTCCTGGTAGCTTTACATCTGCCAGTACCTCATCTCTTGCCTTCCGAACTTCACAGTAGCTCTCCTGCGAAACTTGCTGGACTAGCACTCCCGGAAGAAATGACAATTCAGAGGTGTGGCTTAAGCCACAGCCTGGGGTATGTTTTCAGAATGAAATTTTCACTCTGCAGCCGAGTGTGTGCCGATATGAAACTTTTTGGCAGATTAAAACGGTGTGCCGAAACGAGACTCGTACTGGAGACCTTTGCCAGTTTCATATCAGCCCATACTCCGATGCAGAGTGAAAATTTCACTCTGTAAACATCCCCCAGGACATGGATAAACCTTGTCTCCGCAATATACTTTCTTCTAGGAGTGCTAGCCCATCAAGTATCGCAAGAGAGTTTCTGTGAAGTTTGGAAGGAAGGAGATGAGGTACTGATGGAAGTAAAGCTATGAGGACAGGGCTTGAGGCGTGCTTGGGCAGTTAAGTAAGTAGAGCACTTGCCCATTAAAGGTTAATGTCTGACACACAGTTTTAATCTGCCAGGAAGTTTGCCTCACCTCTTCATTTCAGGCACAATAATAGAATATGATAACAATAATAATGGGATTCACTCAATTTTTCGTAGGATACTGCGGCTTATATTTGTCACTGTTGGTAGCATTTGGTGAACAAAGCATCTGAAGATGGTCAACCTATGGCTGAAACCTGTTACGATTCTTATCATGTCCCATAATTGTGTCAGAAGTAAAAGGAACTGAATAAAACAGAATATCGATAGTCAGGCTGCCTTCGGCAGTGAAGTGGCGTGGGCGGTTTTCCGCTCCAGCCACTCATTGTTTGCAAGGCGGTGTTTACTTGTGTGGTACACCACATACCAGTGTACTGATTTACGTGAACCACGATGGCTCTTTCCCATCAAAAATAGACGTTTAAGATCGCTTTTGAAGCACAATATACTACCAAAAGCATACGAAAATTGAATGTTACTTACATGATATCGTGAAACTCGACCCATGAAGGTTGATAGAGATCCACTTGCCCATTGTTTCCAGCATAGTTTAAGCTTGTGGATAAAGCAGCATGTGATGGACTCCTTTTGCAATCTAAGAACGGTTACCGTATGCCCCTCATTGACAGAAACGTAGGTGCAGTTTCAGTCAGTCACGCCGACATGTGAGTTACAACTCTTCATGTATTCGAACTTACATTCAACGCTCCACTGAACATGGTTATTGACGCTTTCTGGCCATAAGGAACAGTCCTCAATCATATTAGGGAGAAACAGTCCATTTTTGAAACTTAACAAGCACTCAGTGGTGTGCACCAGATACGTATCAAACTCCGAAAGCACATTCCGTCTTATGCGTACACCGGAGGATCGTTATATATGATGAACAACCGTGGACCTGCTCTGGATGTGCACAGCGAAGTCACTTTCGATAAGTGTCGCCAGCGTCTTCTAGTTCAGTTCCCTCTGTATGACCAGCAACTTCCACTGCAGATGATAGCATTACCGATTACATATGTGGAGGCGTTGAAAGACGAAATCGGTGATATATATGACATACCGGTCCCTAAAAGGCCTTCATGTCCAGTTTCTGACCATCCGTCGACGTCAACGACGATGAACCAGCAGCAAAAACACCACGTCGACACACAACAGTCGTGGCACCCATGTTCCTCTACTTTGGCGTCGGCTCAGTCGTTAGACTCGGAAGTCGAATCTGCAGGAGGACTGTCTAGATCAGCAGTCCTCTTCTTACATGGACATGTGGCAAAGAAAGCAGTGGTCGCCAAAGGAGTGGAAGAAGAGATGGCTGAAGACAGACGAAGAGCAACGTGGTTTGGATAGCACTCGAAGAAGCGAGGTGTGGATGCAACGGACATGGACAGAGTCATAACCGTATTGACTATACCACCAACAGCGAGACAGAGCGACGACTTAATATTGATGGGATGGAAGAAGCAATGAAGAAGAACAGTGATCTTCCTGTCTGTCGTGACGACTGTCCCTCACCAGGGAGCGCCCCTGCCGCCCCCTTGGGGGGCTGGGCTCAGGAAATGGAGTAGTGTCTAGGGATGCAAGACGTTGACGTTATGTCACTGGTTCAAAAAGATGGAGAAATGGTTCAAATAGCTCTGAGCACTATGGGACTCAACTGCTGAGGTCATTAGTCCCCTAGAACTTAGAACTAGTTAAACCTAACTAACCTAAGGACATCACAAACATCCATGCCCGAGGCAGGATTCGAACCTGCGACCGTAGCGGTCTTGCGGTTCCAGACTGCAGCGCCTTTAACCGCACGGCCACTTCGGCCGGCCAAAAAGATGGAGAGTCGGATGGCAGCCATGGCTATGGAAGCTAAAGGGGCAGAGTGGGGCGATAGTTAACCAGGTAGGAGGCTCCGAAGTCATGCGAATCGACATTGTTTCGAGCACCAACAGATCCAGCTAATTCCTGTGTCACAGTTTTTCGCGTCGGTAACGCAAACGGTAATGCTATTAGCTATAAAAGTGCAAATACTTAAAGATATGTTGCAGGCAGTGGACATGGACACTGTGTTCCTACTGGAGGTACAGAGCACTAAACCACCGGCGTTATACAGATGTCGTTTATGGTTTAGCGGGTGATGGAGATGGTGACAGGGAATGGTGGCGAAACGTATTACCTACTTACCATCGAACTGCCGTGTTGCACTCTTACTATAGGCGACGTCCGTTTGGTGAATGTCTGTGCATCGTCTGGATCGGCGAAGAGACGCGGAAGGCCAGCATTTTATGGACAGCCTTTTTTATGGCTGCAGCCCAAGATCAAGCACCCAAACTTCGTTCCCTACCTGACGCTACAAGCACTGGTCCAGGACTTTCTTCTGCACGACACCTGGCAAATAAAACATCGTGACCGCCATTGGTTCACGTACATCACTAGCCTTCCGGCTAGTCGCTTAAACAGGATTTGTGTGATGTATGAGCAATGTGTGACGACGTTTGATACAGAGGTGTGGCTAACGGCATTTACAGACGGCCATGGTTATATATACACCACAGCTCTGCCAAAGCAGAGGACATGGACCAGCAGAGGCCATAGGAAGCTTAATGTCGCGCACTTACTGGAGGACGACTGTTACCTGGAGATCAAAGACATGCGGAATCACCGTCTACCACGTCAAAGAGCATCGATTCGACATTTCTGTGGTGGCTCCGCTGTGTAAAGCCGGTTACGATGGGTTTTTCTTGCATACGGTCGCAAAAGGTCACGATGTCATCGTAGGATGTCTTAATTTTATTTCACAGCCGGACGGGAACTGGTAACGCAAATCCATCCCCTGCACGTCAGATAGCTGTTCACTGTATAAAAATTACTGCGACTTACGACGGTCAAGATAGAAAGAGTAAAGGCACACGCGATAATGCTCGGTGGGTTACCCAACAAGCGACCATCGTCACACTACAGTGTGAGCGAAAGGCGGTAGCGTCGTCGAGTGGTATCAGGGAAGTTGAAATGGACGAAGGGGTACGGATCAAATCGCAGCGGGACATTACAGGTGCTTTTACCTCCCATCGTCGCAGTTTCCACACGGAACAACAGTTGGACAGAGCAAGAATCGCGGACGTACTCGGAGAGCCGACTGTCCAGCGCCCCACTCAAGCAGACGAACTCCTGGCGGAAATAATTAAGCAGGATGATTTGGAGGCTGCCCTTAACTGCAGTGCATCCAACAAATCAAGAGGAGCTCCCGATTTTCTACCGACCCTTTGCTCCACTCGTGTGATTTGGATGTTCAACGAACTGCTGACTCCTTCGTTCCAAATCCACTCCGAGTTCATGGCGGGAGTTACTCCACTCATTCCAAAACCACATGGTAGACGCCGACCGCAAGACCATCGGCCCCTGACGTTGCTGAACGCCGATTACAAGATGCTTCAGATTCGCCTCCCCCTCGGTGATACTGGATAAGGTACATTTCGATCAGAGGTATCACGGCGGAAGGAGTAACACACACACACTGCTGGTAGCGTATAGGGATGTCTTAGCACTTGCAGATTGCGAGATGCCTCGGTGGCAACAAACTTGGACTACGCCTTCGACCAGGAGGGCGATGTTCTGCTTAGCGCCGTCATTGAACGAATGGGAGCCCCCGGCAGTTCTTTGATGTGATGTTGAAGTTGTTTCATGGCGCGAATCCTCGAGTCTTGGTGGATGGGATTAGCCTTTCACAGATCCGAATTGGGCGCTCGGTGTGGCAGGGTTGCAGTCGTTTTCGAGCTAGCACTGCACTGATTCCCACGACGCCTCTACGGACTCCAGTTACGGACTGCGTCGTCTCGATGCTGTGGATTCATCGATGACGTTATTGTCGCCCAAAAGAGGGACATGAAACCCGGGTGGAGTTGCGATGGTTTCACCAGAACAGGGCGGGGGCGGGAGGCGTCATTAACACGCGGAAGACACGTCTCATGAAACTAGGTACGCGGCTGCTATATTTTTGTTGTCATTAGTTCTGACGAAAGACGCACGGAATTGTGTGAAGTTCCATCTCTGACAATATTAGTACTCAGACTGAAAAAAGCAAAAATTAATTAATTTTCCTAGATATAAGAAATCAATTTTCTATCATCTGATTGCGAGTTTTAAAATATTCTCTGACATCTCCTAACAACTATAGTGCAAATCTCCTGCAAGCGAAAGGCAACTTACCTCGCCTTACCACTGCAAGTGCCTCACTTGCAACATGCTAAAATAATTCAAAAGAAATACTGCGATCCATGGAGAGTGCAATGCATTGTCACAACTACTCATACAACTACTGGCCTTAAGCGGTTTAAAGAAATGAAAGAAACCAACAAAATTTACTGTATTCACAAAATTGATTATTTGAACACTGACAAACTTTACACAGACCGTTTCTTTTGTTTCACTGTATGATTAGCAACAACTTCAATTATTCCACAATGTCAATCAATAACCACGTCTTTGGCCACAACAAAGAAATGAATAGCACACTCAATGTACGCAAACACAAATCTGACAAAATCTCTCCAGTACGCAAGCAAGCAACAACTACATGTAGCAAAAACGCAAATTAACAAAAATCCTGTTAATACCAAAGTCTCCTCCAGCGCTGCTAGCACGGCAGGCTGTGACCTCTCATTCCGCGGGGCTTGTCTGCACCACACGCTGCGTCCAACCACTTCAAGAAGAATCAATGGCTAACTTTCGAAAGAGATATTATCGTCCAATATCCAACATGTGCAGCGTACTATACACATCCTACTGACAGTACAGTACGTTAAGGTCTGCTTGCCACCAAAAGTAGGTCACCTCGCACGCTTACTGCTCTTGCGCACTACTGTCGCCTCTATGTTAGGTATCAGCCTTCGGACATTTTGTGAGTGCTGGCCTCCTATTCAAAATCCGATAAGATACATTGACGCTGCCACGTGGGGAGAAGGCGTCGGGCTTGTCCACGTGAGGTACAGAGCGCGGGCAATATTTCTCAGTAAAGTACCCCCTCCTCCCCCCCCCTATCGATTCGCTCACAGGTTAACGTCGGCCTCAGTACGCCGCCGCTCGCTCACGTTCGGGCCTTCCTTGCTGACTCTAGTCATCTTCGGGGAGAGTTGCCGGTGACCAAGGGCATCCCGGAACGAAGGAGGTCAACCGTTGTTTCCTACGACAACGCCCACGTAATACGGTTGAAAAGAAATATCCCGTGATACTATGGAGGAACGTCTGGCGTGCGGTTGATCACTCTCTCTTACTACGGGGGTGCGGGCTCTGTGTCGTATCGCAATGAACCACAAATTCCCGAGTAGCCTGGTAGACACGCCGCTACGCCCTTAATGTGCGTTTACCGACTCCGACGAACATACACATATCACAAAGTTTTGCATCACCCAGTTTACCAGAACTCCTGAAGATTTACGTAGACCGTGGATATTTTATCACAGACACAGTCCCTTTAACTTTTGAGAGATGTCACTAAACCCGTCCAAAGATGTAAACAACATTGCATCAGCAGTGCCTATTAGACGGAGGGGGTCCGACAGCCAATCAGTTCCAGACATCAGTTCCAGGAAGGAGTTACACGGCTCGTGTTGTCTGTAGTTCAACGATGTCTCGACGGTCAATACGGCGGTTCGCTGGCGTTCGCATTGTTACTTTGTGCCAGGAAGGCCTGTGAGCAAGGGAAGTGTCCAGGTGTGTCGAAGTGAACCAAAGCAATGTTGTTCGGACATGGAGAAGATACAGAGAGACAGGAACTGTCGATGACATGCCTCGCCCAGGCCGCCAAAGGGCTACTACTGCAGTGGATGACCGCTACCTACTGATTATGTCTCGGAGGAACCCTGACAGCAACGCCACCATGTTGAATAATGCTTTTCGTGCAGCCACAGGACGTCGCGTTACGACTCAAACTGTGTGCAATAAGCTGCATGATGCGCAACTTCACTACCGACGTCTATGGCGAGGTCCATCTTTGCAACCACAACACCATACAGTGCGGTACAGATGGGCCCAACAACATGCCGAATGGACCGCGCAGGATTGGCATCACGTTCTCTTCACCGATCAGCGTTGTATATGCCTTCAAGCAAACACCCGTCGGAGACGTGTTTGGAGGCAACCTGGTCAGGCTGAACGCCTTAGACACACCGTCCAGCAAGTGAAAGAAGGTGGAGGTTCCCTACTGTTTAGAGGTAGTATTATGTGGGCCGACGTACGCCGCTGGTAGTCATGGAAGGCAGCGTAAAGGCTGTACGATACGTGAATGCCATCTTCCGACCGATAGTGCAACCATATCGACAGCTTATTGGCCATGCATTCATCTTCATGGACGACAATATGCGCCCCCATCGTGCACATCTTGTGAATCACTTCATTCAGGATAGCGATATCTCTCAACTAGAGTGGGCTGAAATGAATCCTATCGAAAATGCCTGGAATAGATCGAAAAGAGCTGTTTATGGACGACGTGACCCACCAACCACTCTGTGGGATCTACGCCGAATCGCCGTTGAGGAGTGGGACAACCAGAACAACAGGGCCTTGATGAACTTGTGGATAGTATGCCACGACGAATACAGGCATGCTTCAATGCAAGAGACGTGCTACTGTGTATTAGAGGTACTGGTGTGTACATCAATCTGGACCACCACCTCTGGAGGTCTCGTTGTGTGGTGGTACAACATGAAATGTGTGCAGAATGAGATTTTCACTCTGCAGCGGAGTGTGCGCTGATATGAAACTTTCTGGCAGATTAAAACTGTGTGCCCGACCGAGACTCGAACTCGGGACCCTTGCCTTTCGCACTGGTAGAGCACTTGTCCGCGAAAGGCAAGGGTCCCGAGTTCGAGTCTCGGTCGGGCACACAGTTTTAATCTGCCAGAAAGTTTCATGAAATGTGTGGTTTTCATGAGCAATAAAAAGGGCGGAAATGATGTTTATGTTGATCTCTATTCCAATTTTCTGTACAGGTTCCGGAACTCTCGGAACCGAGATGATGCAAAACCTTTTTTGATGTATGTAGTTTGGTTTGTGGCACAGTCATTGGCTTTTAACGAGGAAACTGATAGCCCTGTTTGTGGCGTACCACACATACAGCAATTAGTGCCCCCCCCCCCCCCGCTAATTTTCCCACAAGAGGTCTGTTTCCCCCCTTCGAGGGCCAGCACACTGCACTGGATAAATGGAATGGCGACACCTTTACCGCGAAGCTGATAAGGATGTCTTGGAATTTCGGTATGTGCTATAAGAAGGAGATACGGTCCTACCGTGACACGAACAATATAGAACCAGTTTCGCCAATTATTTGGGAGAACGTCACGTAGACCCTTGGGCTAGCTGGAGTGTTCCAGTTGCGAGACAGGAGTATGAAGATAATGTTCGGTTGGGAGGCTAAGTTCACGCATGTGCTGCTCAGGAGACTATTCGACCGTGTATCAAGAAGACAATCTGCCGGCTGTCTCGCTGGAGGGCCCCGTTTTCCGTGTGTGTTCTTACACAAGTAGGCGGAGGACGCGTTGTTTTCCCGAATTCTCCTTTCCGTTCTCGATCCGGAAGTTTGCCTCGACTCTCTTATGTCAGCCACAATCAGAGAATATAATGATAATCGTAACGGGATTTGCCCATACTATATTGAGATTGTTTACGTTATAGGCGTTCCAGTTGTCGGCATTTGGTGAAAGAAGCATCTGTTGATGATCAACGTGTGGCATAAATCTGTCATGGTTGACATCATCTTCCTTGACCGTGTCTGAAAGGGAAAGAAGAGAATACGACACAATGTCGTTATTTGTGAAAAGTATTTGAGCTGTGATGTGAAATGGAGAGATAGCAGCATCACGGGGAAATTCTGTGACTGCGAAACAAAACAGACAATAAAGATTGCAGTGGCGGATAATGCAACTAATAACGACAGAGGCTCTAGTGTCAGTAAAGCGTGCGATTTGCCTTTTAATATTAAACCATGTCGGAAAAGATATCAGCGCTTTCTCTCTGTTCATGGGCCAGTGCCTACTGCGGCGTTTTTTGTTGAAGAGTTTTGTCTAAGATTTTCCTCATTGCTACGCGGGGTAGCCGCGCGGTCTTAGGCGCCTTGTTACGGTCCACGCTGGTCCCGCCGTCGGAGGTTCGAGTCCTCCCTGGAGCATGGGTGTGTTTGTTCTCCTTAGCGTAAGTTAGTTTAAATTAGATTAAGTAGTGCGTAAGCTTAGGGACCAATACGTCAGCAGTTTGGTCCCATAAGACCTTACCACAAATTTCCCAATTTGTTTCCTCACTAGTAGCCTTTTTTACGGTATCTGACACTCTTTTATTTAATTTTAAACTTCCCTGAGCTTGCTTTGATTTTTTCTTTGAGGGCACCGGGAAACAGCGCGTTGTGTGCGTGTCGCGTCCAAAATTTTGTTGGAGTGTAGAGAGCAATCGCCTGAGGAGGACAGCTAGGCAAGTCGCCGAAACATAGCGTGAGCAGTGTCCAAAGCCAAAAACTTGCGAACTATAAAGTACTGTAAAGTACTCCGAGAGAGCCTGAAACGTAACGGGAGGCGAACAGAGTGAACCGTCGAGAGATAAAATTAGAAGTGACGTTATCCGTAAGGAATTTAATGTTAATAAAATGAGGGATGAAATACACAACTGCGGAAGGTAATGGCTGTCGTGCTTACAACAGACGACCCAAAGCTGCCTCCCGTGGCAAAGTAAGAGCAGACTGTATAGAGACAGGAGTACCATTAGTTCCGGAACAGGATTTTCTTTGCTGCAAACCCCGTTTGGAGGGTGAACAAGAAGTAGAGGAGAGAGTACTGCAGGAAAACGTAGGAATTTCTGGAAGAAGTCCAGTCAGTACAGATATATTCCAGAAGCGTATAGCTGACTGTGACACTCGAGTGCCGAGGCGGCGCCGGAGTTGGCCCCCTGGCCAGATCCATATTCATGGAGTGCGAGACGCACGCTTTGAGCCCGCTGCACGGCGGCTGCCAGTGAACCCACGCCGAGACGTCCGTCTCTGCTCTGCAGGTAGAACGCGCCTCGCGGCTCTGTCGCTACTTCTGTAGCCAGTAGGCTGCCCACGGGTACGACGTACCTGATAGAAACGCTACTAGCGCGAGGGGCGATTACAGAGTTTCCGCTCGAAGGCGATGCAGAACCGCATGCCTACATGTCGGTGCTTATACACCTGAACAGGAGTCACGCTGGGTTGCATAAACGCTGCAGCAGTGCTCTCAAAGGGAAGCTTTTTGGTCGTGTCTTACACCGAATGGTCATGATCGAAATGTAACTACTCACAGAGATAAAGTGTGGGCTCTAATTACTGTATGGTAACGAAACTTGGAAAATATTCTAATGTGTTAATGCGGAACCGATTTACGCTGGAAGAAAATTTTGGCCACCAAGTATGAATCCGGCACTTTGAATGCTACAAAGACGAATAGAAATATTTTCCACATGTAATGGATTAGGAACGGGACGTGTACACAAAAGGTCAAACAAGTGAGAATAGTACAACACTGATTTTGTTATTAACTGCCACTGAAACGATTTGTTCAATATGAGCACTAGGTGCATCTGTAATGTTCCTCGCAGCAGTGCCATTGCAATCTCAGCAATGTGTTCCTGTATATTGGCCTTCAGATCGGACAGTGACTGAAGGTGTCCCTGATTAACGCGTTCTTTTTGATATCACCCATGCCAAAAGCCACATGCATTCGGATCAGGTGATCTTCCAGGCCACGCATCTGGAAAACCTCTGGAGAGAACGCGTTCGTGGAATGTTGCATTAGGCAAATCTTTCACTGGGCTAGTGACATGAGGAGATGTCCCATCTTGCATGAAATCAGCGGTTTCCACACAGTTGTACTCTTTCAAAGCAGAAATCGCATGCTGTAATAAGAGGTCTCGATAACGTGAAGACGTTGCGGTACAACTGACAGCTCCTTTGTGTGTATTCTCTTTAAAGAACGGACCGAGAGTAAATGTGCTTGTGAGTGCCCACGATAAGGTCATGTAAGGCGAGTGCCATGGTTGTTCATGCACAACACACGGTTATATCGGCAGCTCTGTGCATTCATTGAACCCTGTAATGTAAAATGTGCCTCGCCGCTCCAGAGAATATTGCCCGGCCACATATCATCCGTCGATCCGTTCCAGAAACCGAACAGGAAATTCAGAACGTTGCTTGTACTGTTTGCCATGGGAGGGACAATTCTCGCCACACTGCGTGAGTGCTAGCACTGCCCAGGGCACGTGCTGCATGGCCTGTTACAGCAACAGCAATCTCGTCAATAACTTCCACCGAGATAGGACGCATTCCTCTTCCACGTGCCACATCAAGTTAACCCGTGTTTTCGAATTTCATTTGTCATCTTCTTTAAACCATTTAATGACATCGGGTCTCTCCTCATACCTGCGACACTGTCTCGGTGCAGCACTGTAACTGCTGCCGTCCATATAAAAGAGTTTTTGCAACAGTGCACGGTCTCTCTTTTCGACAGCCGTACCGTTCTATCACGTTATCTCCTGTCAAATGACAGAGTGGATTGTCATACAGTGTATCAGGCCAGATTTGCACCTGGTGGCCAGAATTGAAACTCATTCATTTTCCAACGTTAATGCATTAGCATATCTACCAACTTACGCCTCCATATGACAGTTACACCTCGTACTGTACCTCCGTCGGTAGCTGTACTCTAATTATAATCACCGGTACAACATTTCATGTCGCTGTAATTAAACTAGTAAAGAAATAATAATAGATGTAAAATAAAGCATAGAGATGCACAGTGGTGAAGCAAAACGTTATCACTACTACCCACAGTGAGAGTGAAAGCCGCCTGTAGGCACTGTGGGCAGGTGACGCTGTGAGGAAAGTAACTAAGTTGACCAGAGACGATACAGCCTGCAAATGGAGAAGTCCTTTGACGTAAGCAACTTGAAACGGCAGGTTGTTATGGCTCGCTCCTGGGTAGGGGCACCATTATTGACTGCGTGATAGAAATGGCAATTTTACCGATGACAATGTCACTAAGGCGCAGTTATTAAGTACGGTTTTTCCGAAATTCCTGCGCCAAAGAGGGCGAAGTGAATAGTCCAGAATTAGAATCAAGTAACTTAGAAGGAGATACCCTCGGTGTACCGAAGCAGCTTAAATCACTTAACAAGGCAAGGCCTCCGGTCCAGATCGTCCTGCAGTCATGTTCCTTGCAGAGCACTCCGATACAATAGCTCCATATTTAGCATTCACATACAACCGTTCGCTCGACGATAGATCCATATCAAAAGTTTGGAAAGAGGCACAGGTCATACCAATACTCAAGAAAGGAAATAGAAGTAATCCGCTGGACTGCAGACCCATGACAGTATCGTCGACTTGCAGCAGGGGTTTGGAACGTGAGTTGTTTTCGAACATTATGAATTTGTTGCTGTTGCGGTCTTCAGTCCGAAAACTGGTTCGATGCAGTACTCCATACTAATCTAGTCTGTGCAAGCCTCTTCATCTCCAAATAACTACTGTAACTAACATCCTCCTGAATTTGCTGAAGGTATTCATCTCTTAGTGTCCCTCTACGATTTTTACCCCCCCCCCCCCCCCCCAGATTTCCCTCCAATATTAACTCGTGATCCCTTGATATCTCAGAATGTGTCCTGTCAACCAGTCCCTTCTTCTTGTCAGGTTGTCCGACAAATATTTTTTCTTCCCAATACCATTCAGTACCCCCTCATTAGTTACGTGATCTGTCCATCTAATTTTCAGCATTGTTCTGTAGCACCACATTTCAAAAGCTTGTATTCTGTTCTCATCTCGGTTGTTTATCGTCTACATTCCATACAAATACTTTCAGAAAAGACTTCTTTACACTTAAATCTACATTAGATATTACAAATTTCTCTTCTTCAGAAACTCTTTTCTTACCACTGTCAATCTACTTCTTATACCATCTCTACCTCGGCCATCATCAGTTAGTCTGCTGTCCAAATAACAAAACTCATTTACTATTTTATGTGTCTCGTTTCGTAATGTAGTTCCCTCAGCATCACTTGATTTAATTCCATAACATTTCATTATCCTTGTTTTTCTTTTGTTGATGTTCATCTTATGTCCTCATTTCACGACACTGTTCATTTCTTTTAACTGCTCTTTCATCTCTTTTGTTGTCTCTGACAGATTACAATGTCATCGGCGAACTTCAAGACTTTTATTTCTTCTCCCTGAACTTTACCTCCCACTCCAAATTTTTCTTTTGTTTCCTTTACTCCTTGATCAATGTACAGATTGAACAGCATCGGGGAAAAGCTACAACACTGTCTCACTCCCTTCTCAGCCACTGTTCCCCTTTCATGCCCCTCGACTCTTACAAGTGCCGTCAGCTTTCTATGTAAGTTGTAAATAGCCTTTTGCTCCCTGTATTTTACCCCTGCCATCTTTAGAATTTGAAAGAGAGTATTCGAGTCAACATCGTCAAAAGCTTTCTCTAAGTCTACAAATGCTATAAACGTAGCTTTACCTTTCGTTAACTTATCTTCTATGAGAAGTCGTAGGCTCAGTATTGCTTCGCGTGTTTCTGTATTTCTCTGGAATCCAAACCGATCTTCCCCGAGATCGACTTCTACCAGTTTTTCCATTCTTCTGTAAAGAATTCGTGTTAGTGTTTTGCAACCATGACTTATTAAACTAATATCTCGTTAATGTTCACACCTATCATTACCAGCTTTCTTTCGAATTGGAATGATTATATTGCTCTTGAAATCTGAGGGTATTTCACCTGTCTCGTACATCTTGCATACTAGATGGAAGAGGTTGGTCGTGGCTGGCTTTCCCAAGGCTATCAGTAGGTCCCGAGGAATGTCGTGTAACCCTGCGAACTTGTTTCGATTATGTCTTTCAGTGCTTCTCGCAGTATCATGTCTCCCATATCAACTTCATCAACGTCATCTTCCATTTTATAACATTGCCTACAAGTTCATCTCCATTGTTTAGACACTCTATATACTCCTTCCACTCTTCAGTCTTCCCTTCTTTGCTTAGGACTGTAATTCCATCTGGGTGCTTGATATGCATACCACTCTTTCTCTTTTCTCCAAAGGCCTCTTTAATTTTTATGTAGCCAGTATCTATCTTCCTTCTAAGTGTACACGCTTCTAAATCCTTACATTTGTCCTCTAGCCATTCCTGCTTAGCCGTTTTGTATTTCGTGCCACTCTCATCTTTTAGATGTTTGTATTCCGTTTCGCCTGCTTCATCTGCCGAATTTTTATATTTTCTCCTTTCATCAATTAAATTCAGTATATCGTGTGTCACCCAAGGATTTTTTCTACTTGATCTTCAGCTGTCTTCACTATTTTATCTCCCGCAGCTACCCATTTGTCATCCACTGTATTCCTCTCCTCTGTTCTAGTCAACGGTTGCCTAATGCTTTCTCTGAAACTCTCAACAATCTCCTGTCTCCTTAGTTTTCTACCTTTTTGCAATTTCTTCAGTTTTAGTCTACAGTTCATAACCAATAGCTGTGGTCAGACTACACATCTGCCCCTGGAAATGTCCTGAAATTTAATATCTGTTTCTGAAATCTCTGTTTTACCATTATATAATCAGTCTCAAACCTTTCGCTGCCCCCGTGCACCTTCCACATATACAATCTTCTTTCATTATTTTAAACCAGTTGTTAGCGATGATTAAATTATGCTCTGTCCAAAATTCTACAAGGCGGCTTCCTCTTTCATTCCTTGCTCCCAGTCCACATTCACTTACTATTTTTCCCTTTCTTCGTTTCCCTACTATCTATTTCCAGTCAACCATCACTTCCTTATCTACCTGGATAATTTATTTGACCTGAACATGCATTTCTCAAACCTCTTCATTATCTGTGGAGTTTGTTGGCGTATAAAATTGTGCTACTGTGGCGGGTTTGCGTTTTATGCTTATCTTGGCTACACTGAAGCACTCACTATGTTGTTCATAGTAGCTTACCCGAATTCTTATTTTCTTACTCACTATTGAACTCCTATTTGATCCCGTATTTATAACCCTTTATTCATCTGACCAGAAGTCATGTTCCTGTTGCTACTGAACTTCCTTAATTCCCACTACAACTTCAACCTGTCCATTTCCCTTTTTAAATTTTCTAACCTCCCTGTCCAATTAATGTATCTAACATTCCACGATCCGACCCCGAAAATGCCAGTTTTGTTTCTCCTGATGACGACATCCTCCTGAGTAGCCCTCGCCCGGAGATCCGAATGGGGACTATTTTACCTCCGGAATATTTTACCCCAGAGGATATCATCATAATTTTACCTTACAGAAGGGCTGCACGTCCTCGGGAAAAATTACGGCTGTAGTTTCCCCTAGCTTTCAGCAATGGCGTTTTGGTTGATGTTATAAGGTCATATCAGTCAATCATGCAGACTGTCGTGCATGCAACTACTGAAAAGGCTGCTGTCCCTCTTCAGGAACCACACCTATATCTCGCTTCCCAACAGATACACCTCCGACGTGGTTGCACCTGTGGTACGGCTGTCTGTGTCGCTGAGGCACGCAAGCCATCCTACCAACGGAAGGTCTATGGTTCATGGGAGGACATTATGAATTACCTCGAACAAAACGATTTATTGGCAAACAGCCAGCACGGATTCAGAAAATATCGTTCTTGTGAAATGCAACAAGCTCTTTGTTTTCACGAAGTTATGAGTGCTATCGACCGGGATATCAAATTTACTCCATAGTTTTAGATTTCCAAAAGACTGTTGACACAGCTCCTCGCAACCGACTTCTAAACAAATTACCTACAAGTTATCGTCTCAGTTGTGAGACTAGATTCGTAGTAACTGACGAAAACTCATCGAGTAAAACAAAAGCAATATCTGATATTCCCAAAGGAGGTGTTATAGGGTCTCTGATGTTCCTAATATACATAAACGATTTAGGAGACAATCCGAGCAGCCCTCTTAGATTGTTTGCAGATGACGCTGTCGTTTCAAAACCAGTGGCAGAATGATATAGAAAAGATAACAATATGATGTGGAAAGTGTCACTTGAGTTTAAATAATGAAAAGTGTGAGGTGACCAACATGAGCACTAAAAGGAATCCATTAAATTTATATTAGGCTATACATCACGCAAATCTAAAGGCTGTGAGTTCAGCCACACACTTAACGATTACAATTACGAAAATTTAAATCTGAACTGTCACATAGATAATGTTGTGGGGAAAGCGAATGAAAAGATTGTGTTTTCTGGCAGAATACTTAGAAAGCGCAACATGTCTATTGAAGAGAGTGCCTGCACTACGCTCGTACGCACACTTCTGGTGTACTGCTCCGTGGTTGGGACCCGTATCAGGTAGGATTGACGGAGGACATCGAAAAGGTTCAAAGGAGGGGAGTGCCACTGGTACGACACGTGGATTGGGGTGGCATGCTCTAAAACAAAGGCGTTTCTCTTGCAGCAAGACATTTTCACAAAACTTCTGTCAATACCATTCTCCTCTGAATGCAAAAATAGTTTGCAGTGACCTACATATGGAGAGCCAACGGCCTTGCCGCAGTGGTAAAACCGGTTCCCATCAGATCACTGTCGGGCTTGGCTAGCACTTGGATGGGTCACCGTCCAGGTCTGCCGAGGGCTATTGGCAAGCGGGGTGCACTCAGCCCTTGTGAGGCCAATTGAGGAGCTACTTCATTGAGAAGTAGTGGCAGCGGTCCCGGAAACTGACAACGGTGAGGAGAGCGGTGTGTGGTGATGCCTAAGGGCTGAGGATGACACAGCTGCCCGTTAGTACCGTTGGGCTTTCAAAGCCTGTTTGTATGTTATTCGTTTGCTTCTTTTAATTTTTTTTTACACGGGGAAAAGTGATCACTGTAATAAAACAAGAGGTATTGTAGCTCTCACGTAAAGATTTAATTTTTCGCTTTTCCCGCGCTCTGTTAGAGAATGGAACGGTAGAGACACAGCTTGAAGGTGTTTCGATGAACAGTCTGCCACGCCCTTAACTGTGAACTGGACAGTAATCATGTGGATGTAGAAACGGCGGACCTGGTGGGGCTACTGTTGTGAGCACCTATGGAATGTGGTTGACCGACGGTCAAACCGTGAGTCGGCGGTAAGGTGTTGGTCGTCCAGCTCTCCCCAAAGGAAGTGGAGGTAAGAGGCTCGCCTGCTCTGCAGAACGGGACAGGCGGCGCTCTGTAGCACTTCCTACGACAGAGCAGAACGTCGGTGCGAGCACACGTTGTACGCTGTTGAAATGGGGATCCGCAGCGTGTGACCCCTACATTTTCGCCGGCCGGTGTGGCCGTGCGGTTCTAGCCGCTTCAGTCTGGAACCGCGTGACCGCTACGGTCGCAGGTTCGAATCCTGCCTGGGGCATGGATGTGTGTGATGTTCTTAGGTTAGTTAGGTTTAAGTAGTTCTAAGTTATAGGGGACTGATGACCTCAGATGTTAAGTCTCATAGTGCTCAGAGCCATTTTTAGCCTACATTTTCCCATTTTGAGCCAACGACATCGTTAATTCGATTGCAGCCTGTACGAAACCATCGCGACCGGACAGTGGATCGCTGGAAAGTTGTCATATCGTGGGATGAGCCACGTTTCTTACTGCATCTGGTGGACGATCGTGTCCAGCTGTACAGTGTGCACTGCGGCTAGGACGCAGGTCGGTGGTAGGTCCATTACGCTGTGGGTGACATTCATCTGGGTTTCCATGGGGCCTATGGTAGTAATCAAAGGCGCCACGAAAGGTGAGCAGTGCGTGAACATTAATGCGGACAAACTTTGTCCCTTCTTGCTCGATGCCCTCCCCGACGGCGACATCATCTTCCAGCAGGATAACTGATCGTGTCACAAGACCAGAATCGGGTAACAGTGGTTTGAGGAGCACGATAGTAAAATTACGTTGATGTCTTCGCCTGCAGATGGAACCCATCCGGTACCCTATCGGTGCAACATGGCTCAAATGGTTCAAATGACTCTGAGCACTATGGAACTTAACATCTGAGGTCATCAGTCCCCTAGAACTTAGAACTACTTAAACCAAACTCACCTAAGGTCATCACACACATCCATGCCCGAGGCAGGATTCGAACCTGCGACCGTAGCGGTCGCGCGGTTCCAGACTGAAGCGCCTAGAACCGCTCGGACTCATCGGCCGGCTCGGTGATAGAATCACGCCCAAAGACGCCCTGCTCGCACACTTCAGGAGACCTGCCGCGGGCTTTCCAAATCCGTGCCGTGCACAGTCGCTGCTTCACTGCGTCGCATAGGCTGTTATGGTGGTTGTCATAATGACTACGCTCGTGAGTGTAGACAGGGGAATGCTGAATGAAACGCATTTAGCTGTCAAGATGGCAATGCTGAAGCCTTCAAACGGCTACCGTGCAAAATATTATCGAAAGCTGTCTCCAAAAACCCAAAGAATTTCTATTCATACGGACAAGACAGGAAGTGTAATTTAATTCTCAAACGATTGCAAAAACGAGTATCATTAGCGTTAAGAACTGAAATCCCTAAAACTCCAGAGCTCGATGTAATCAGTATCAGATTCTATAGCCAATTTGTGGCTGATTTAGTCCTTCTTTTGATAACAATATACCGTAGATCTCTCGAACGAAAACATCGCCCTGCTGTTAAAAGAGAGCATGGGTCATAACCATCTGCAAGAAAGGTAGCAGATGCAATCCCTAAAACTACCGCCCAACAGATCGATTTGCTGTAGAATCTTGTGTTATGAGTTCAAACGTAACGTCATCAGTCTTCTGGTTGGTTTGCTACGGATCGCCCCTAATTCTTCTCCTGTGCCAACCTCTTCATCACAGAGTAGCACATGCAAGCTACGTCTTCAGTTATTTGCTGGATGTGTTCCAATCTCTGTCTTCCTCTACATTTTTTGTCCTCTACAATCACTGTAGTACCATGCAACTCATTCCCTGGTGTCTTAACAGATGTCCTATCATCCTGTTCCTTCTCCTTGTCATTGTTTCCCACATGTTCCTATTGTCTCCGATTCTGCACAGAACCTCCTCATTCTTTACCTTGTCAGTCCACATAATTTTCAACATTCATCTGTTAAGCGACAAACGCTTCGATTGTCTTCTATTCCGGTTTTCCCACATTCCATGTTTCACTACCATACAATGCTGTGTTCCACAAGTACGTTCTCAGAAATTTCTTCTTCAAATTAAGGCCTTTGACACTAGCAGACTTCTCTTAGCTAGGAATGCCGTTTTTGCCAGTGCTAGACAGCTTTTGACGTCCTCCTTGCTCCATCCGCCATTCTATATTTTGCTGCCTAGGTAGCAAATCTCCTTAACTTCATCTCCTTTGTCACCACCAATCCTGATGCTAAGTTTCTCGCTGTTCCCATTTCAGATACTTCTCGTTACTTTCGTCTTTCTTCGATTTACTCTCAATCCATATTCTGTACTCACTAGACTTTGCATTCCATTCAGCAGCTCATGTAATTCTCCTTCACTTTCACTCAGGAAACCAATGTCAGCAGCGAATCGTATCATTGATGTCCTTCAATCTTGAATTTCAGTTCCACTCCTGAACCTTTCTTTTATTTCTCCATTGCTTCTTCGATCTACAGATTGAACAGTAGGAGCGAAAGACTACATCCCTGTCTTAGATCCTTTCTAATCCTATCTTGGTCGTCCACTCTTATTATTCCCTCGTAGCTGTCGTACATATTGTATATTACCAATCTCTCCCTATAGATTACCCCTATTTTCCTCAAGATTTCGAACATCTTGCACCATTTTGCGTTGTCGAACGCTTTTCCCTGGTCGACAAATCCCATGAACGTGTCTTGATTTTTATTTAGTCTTGCTTCCATTATCAGCCACAATGTCAGAATTGCCTTTCTGGTGCCTTTACCTTCCCCGCAGAGAAAAATCGTCATCTAACACATCCACAATTTTCTTTTCCATCGTTCTGTATATTATTCTTGTCAGCAACTTGGATGGATGAGCTCTTAAGCTGATTGTGCGATAGCTCTCCCACTTGTCAGCTCTTGCAGTCTCCGGAATTGTATGGATGATATCTTTACGAAAGTCAGGTGGTACGTCGCCAGACCCATACATTACACGCACCAACGTGAATAGTCGTCTTGTTGCCAGTTCCCTCAATGATTTTAGAGATTCAAATGGTTCAAATGGCTCTGAGCACTATGCGACTTAACTGCTGAGGTCATCAGTCGCCTAGAACTTAGAACTAATTAAACCTAACTAACCTAAGGACATCACACACATCCATGCCCGAGGCAGGATTCGAACCTGAGACCGTAGCGGTCGCTCGGCTCCAGACTGTAGCGCCCAGAACCGCACGGCCACTCCGGCCGGCTTTACAGATTCTGATCGAATGTTATGTATTCCCTCTACCTTATTTAATCTTAAGTCCTCTAAAGCTCTCTCAATTTCTGATTAAAATACTGAATCCCCTATCTTTTCTAAATCGACCCTGTTTCTTCATCTCGTATCACATGAGACAAATATTCACCCTCATAGAGGCCTCAGATGTACTCTTTCCATCTATCCGCTCTAGCTTCTGCATTCAACAGTGGAATTCCCGTTGTGCTGTTAATGTTATCACCCTTGCTTTTAATTTCACCGAAGGTTGTTTTGATTTCCCTATATGTTGAGTCACTCCATACGACATTCATTTCTTTTCCGATTTCTTCACATTTTTCATGCAACTCTTTCGTCTTAGCTTCCCTGCACTTCCTATTTAAATGTAATTCGGGATCTAAAACAGGATGACTTCCTCTGTGCCAACCAGCGTGAATTTCGAGAACATCGATCATCTGAAACCCAATTCTCGGTCTCGTCACGTGACATCCTGAAAGCGATAGATCAAAGGAGTCAAACTGATGCAGTATTTCTTGATTCCAGAAAATCATTCAGCTCGGTACATCACCTTATTATCAAAAGTACGGTACTATGTGGTATCAAGCAGTATTTGTGATTGGATTGAGGATTTCATGACAGAGAGGACGCAGCATGTTACCTTGGATTGAGAGTAATCGTCAAATTTAGAATTAACTTAGGATGTGTCGCAGGGAAGTGGGTTGAGACACTTGTTGCTCATACTGTATATTAATGGCCCTACAGACAATATTAATTCTAGCGTCAGAATTTCCGCAGATGAAGTGATTATCTATAATGAAGTACTACCAGAAAAAAGCTGCACAAATATTCAGTCAGATTCTTATAAGATCCTAAAGCGGTGCAAAGATTGGTAACTTGTTTTAAGTGTTCAAAAATGGAAAGTTGTGCACTTCAAAAAGCGAAAAACGGAAATGACTAGAGCATCAAGAAGTCACAGTTGGAACGGACTAAGTCAAATACCTGAGTGTAACAGTTCGTAGACTTATGAAGTAGACGTAGATAAGCAAGATGGTCTTGATTCTATTGGTAGAATACCAAGGAAATGCAATCAGTCTACAAAGGAAACTGCATACAAAACATCCCTGCGGCCTATCCTAGAATATTGCTCAAGTGCATGGGTGTCGTACCAAATAGGAGTAACAGGGGATGTAGAAACTTATACAGAGAAGGGAAGCACAAATTGTGACTGATTTGTCGGACCATGGGAGAACATCACGAAGATGGTGAATAAACCGAACTAGCAGACGCATCAAAGTTGACACAAAATGCCCTCGAAAACGTACTTACAAATTTTCAAGGACCACCCTGCAGTGCGAAATACAGGATTACACTACAGCCTCCTCCACAACGCTCACCTAGTGGTCGCGAAGAAAAGATGAGACGTTTGAGCGATCGTTCTTCCCGCTCCCCATACGTGAGTGAAACGTAAAGAGAACTTTGTAACTGGTGCAATGGAAAGGGTCCTCCGCCAGCGGCTACACAGTAGTTTGTGAAGTATGGGTGTATATGTAGTTGTAGACTAGCTCGTCTTAGGGACGACGAGGCACACGAACAGTCGACTAGCTCCGCCATTTCTGCGTCTACATTCGAATCGAGAACGGCTGCGAACATGAGTACCTTAGAAGTACACTACTGGCCAATAAAATTACTACACCAAGAAGAAATGTGGATGATAAACGGGTATTCATTGGACAAATATATTATACTAGAACTGACATGTGATTACATTTTCACGCAATTTGGGTTCTTACATCCTGAGAAATCAGTACCCAGAACAGCCACCTCTGGCCGTAATAGCGGCCTTGATACGCCTGGCCATTGAGTCAGACAGAGCTTGGATGGCGTGTACAGGTACAGCTGCTCATGCAGCTTCAACACGATACCAGTTCATCAAGAGTAGTGACTGGCGTATTGTGACGAGCCAGTTGCTCGGCCTCCATTGACCAGACGTTTTCAATTGGTGAGAGATCTGGAAAATGTGCTGGCCAGGGCAGCAGTCGAACATTTTCTATATCCAGAAAGGCCCGTACAGGACCTACAACATGCGGTCGTGCATTATCCTGCTGAAATGTAGGGTTTTGCAGGGATCGAATGAAGGGCAGAGCCACAGGTCATAACACATCTGAAATGTAACGTCCACTGTTCTAAGTGCCGTCAATGCGAACGAGAGGTGACCGAGACGCGTAACCAATGGCACCCCATACCATAATGCCGTGTGATACGCCAGTATGGCGATGACGAATACACGCTTCCAATGTGCGTTCACCACGATGTCGCCAAACACGGATGCGGCCATCGTGATGCTGTAAACAGAACCTGGATTCATCCGAAAAAATGACGTTTTGCCGTTCGTACAGCCAGGTTCGTCGTTGAGTACACCATTGCAGGCGCTCCTGTCTGAGATGCAGCGTCAAGGGTAACCACAGCCACGGTCTCCGAGCTGATAGTCCATGCTGCTGCAAACGTCGTCGAACTGCTGGTGCAGATGGTTGTTGTCTTGCAAACTTCCCCATCTGTTGACTCAGGGATCGAGACGTGGCTGCACGATCCATTACAGCCATGCGGATAAGATGCCTGTTATCTCGACTGCTAGTGATACGAGGCCATTAGGATCCATCACGGCGTTCCGTATTACCCTCCTGAACCCACCGATTCCATATTCTGCTAACAGTCATTGGATCTCGACCAACGCGAGCAGCAATGTCGCGATACGATAAACCGCAGTCGCGATAGGCTACAATCCGACCTTTGTCAAAGTCGGAAACGAGATGGTACGCATTTTTCCTCCTTACACCAGGCATGACAACAACGTTCCACCAGGCAACGCCAGTCAACTGCTGTTTGTGTATGAGAAATCGGTTGGAAACTTTCCTCATGTCAGCACGTTGTAGGTGTCGCCTCCGGCGCCAACCTTGTGTGAATGCTCTGGAAAGCTAATCATTTGCATATCACAGCATCTTCTTCCTGTCAGTTAAATTTCGCGTCTGTAGCACGTCATCTTCGTGGTGTAGCAATTTTAATGGCCAGTAGTGTAGATATACGCGGTGTAGCGAAGCAGCTAAAACCACTTAATAAAGGCAAGGCCTCCGGTCCAGACCGTATAACAGAGTTCCTCTCAGAGTATGCTTATACAATACTCTCATAACTTGCAATCACATACATCGCTCGCTCGAAGATCGGTACCCTAAAGCCCGGAAAGTTGCACAGGCTTTCTTTTATTCCGGGAGGTGGAGGACACGTTACCTACCAGGTGAGATATCGACGTAGTCAGAGCAGCAGTCGACTGCAAAGTGTTTGCACACGGCTAAGTAGAACGTCGCGGCACTCTGGAAAGCTTTCCGCACCGGCTTGACAGGTGGAAGCTGCGGGTGACGTCGCCACGCATCACAGCCAGTCCCCGAGTCCCCGGTAACGGACCGCTGCCACGTGTGGTGGCTTCCACGAGGCAGGTAGAGTGCAAGTCCTCCTATGTGACAAGCAGTTCCGCTTCACTAACCAACGCTGTAAACGCAGCTGTACTGAAGTCATCCTGCGCCCCTCGCAGTACTCACAAAGCTGCGCCCCCCCCCCCTCCCTAAGAAACTACCTTTCAGCGTTTTTTGTCTATACTTCAGTAAATTTTATAGTTTTGTACCAGAAGAAATTAAACATATCATTGTAATAAATAAATTACAAATTTTATGTTTTCCAAAAAAATTTAAAGTAAAACAAAATCTATGTCTTAGTGTTTATGGCAGTTACTGTCCATTGGTGTTAGTATGATATTTAATAAAAATGGATTTCATTAATTCCTCACAAATTAGTAATAGTGACTGAGTTATTAATTAGAAATTAAAAAGGGCTGTAATTAAGAGGTGGAAAATTTATCCTTTTCCACGAATCTTATTACGATAATTATTTTACTATTTTACTGATTTGAGCGAAGCAAACTCATTAATTACGCCACTGATGTCCAGTTTAGAAGACAAGATAACAAAGTTGATTAGTAGGCTTATGCCACTATTAATGTTGATCTGCTGAAACTACGTTCACAAGATGCTGCTGTCATTGACATCGTCACAAATGTTTTCAAAGCTATTTCGATATCAGGATTAGACTCTTAATCCATACTTTGAAAAAAAAAACTGCAAAATATCAATATTGGTAGCTGTTTCAATGTTCTTCGTAAGCTAATTCACCTCGAACTCGAAAGCAGATATTACGTTGACTAGCTCCGTTGTAACAGCATCTCTGCCGTATCCGGCACTGAAATCAGCTGCAAATTTTTCAAGATAAAATACAAAACTGCGGCTTCAGGCGTATCCTTACAGGCAACTAGAGTCAAATTGAATGGTGTGATATTATGAGATCTGTTTTAAATCTCACTCATTCATTTACCAAATTCTCTGAAGCACTAACAAATCGCTGTAGTAGGCAGCATGGGAACTTGAACCAGACTCCTGCTGCAGAGGCTCATACGTTCACTGAACGATCCTTGAGGAGACACTGCTGGGCAGCCCTTTGGTTCATCTGGGCGGTCTGTGGCTCAACAGTTGCACGTCTGTTTCCTGCAGACGTCTCCGCAGCCGTCAATGCCCCTGTCATCTGTGACCCAAGGTGCACAGCAGTTGCCTCGGGAACCATTATCTATAGAGCCATTTTGCCGTACACGGTATGTGCTATTCCATAAATGCCGCAAGGATACCCATCATACTTGTCTACTCATCAAACTTCATTATGACAAGACCATTAAAGTCGCAGGGAGCGCATAGAAAACAGAGCAGACACACAAGCGGAAATTTAGCACAACTGAAAACTAAGCTGGGTAAGTGTGAAAATCAGAGTGGCTGGTTAGTGGTGCAAAAATTGAACTGTGTCAGGCTAGTGATACTAAATTAGCCTAGTGTGACTAAATCACAATCCTTAGACAAGAGTTGTCTCTTACACTGTTATAAGCAGTGATTTATTACTCAGTGTGTTCATGACTGATACAGAAGGGAACTATATTCGAAACATGAAATTTCCCATTAAAGGAAACAACATATGGGCTTTAAGCGATGCTTCTAAGAAAATTTATTTTCAGTATAATGATGCTGAGTCTCGTGTTGAAAATATTTTGTCTTTAACTGAAGAGATATTGCAAAATTTATGAGAAAAGTTGCCAAGAAAGGAATCTAAAATCAAATTTTCTTCATTTTTGAAGGGCAACAGCTCATTTCAATATAGATACTGTACTGATTCTATAATAGTGTGGTTATTAGTTAATTCTGTTAGGTCACATCCTTATAAATTTTTTATTTTCCAATAAGATTTACGAGATGCTTCATCAACAATACTATCCTCTCAAGATTCATTCCGAGTTAATTTGAGTGACTGATGGGGAAGCCTGTTTCGTTCATGTGGACCTGCTCTGTTGGTTAAGTAGGAGTTAATGCTATGCAAAGTCCTTCCATTCTGTAAAAGCTTTGTAGCAAACTTATAACAAATCTCATCATTCAGCATCAGGGTGATTAGTCTGTGGGTTACGTCACAAATAAGGGACGCACTTTAACTTGAGATGATGAAACTGTGCTCATACTGATTGATGAAATTCATTTGATGTCTACTTTAATACAATGGCGGAAATATTGCTGGAGGTCCTTTAACACAGACAAATTTTTGTATGCAAGCAAAGCCTACGTTTTTATGAGTCACACCGTGGATTCACCTTACAAAGACGTGATATACATTCTTCCAGTTCATACTCTTCAGGCTGCTGTTCTGTTCTCATACACTAAAACTGTAATTCTCAAATTCGAAGGAGCTGGATTTCAGATGGCTGGAATTGGAGCTGCCAACAATGACATTTGTAGGAAAGTAGGATCTAAATTCTCTGCTCCTCCGGATGTGGAAATCAGGTATATCAATCCTGTACAATCTTCTACAAAATTCCCATTGTACTGTTCTGTGGATACTGTTAATCTTTTGAAGTGTATCCGCAAAAAATAATTCGATCAAAGGTAGGAGACCATGCATTTTCCTGATTTCACCGTCACGTTGAAGTTAGGTTTAGTATTTACCATGTACATGAAATTTTACGGTGCATCATTTTGTGAGCTGATGTTTACTTGCTAGTATATGATATTTCGGTTTTTATCTGTTAACATAGCACCATCCTAGCCCAGTAATATGTCCTTACGGACTTATTTTTCGGCAGTTGCGATGTTTTGTAATATACAAAATTTCGCCAATGTGGCCTTACATGGTGTACTGATGCCAACAAATGGTTTTCTATAATTTAAGCCGATTTATTTTCGGCAGTTACGACGAAGTTTAGAATACGAAGGTCGCCAGTGTGGCATTTCTTGGTGTAATACGTTTGTACATATGGAATTTCACCATCTAGCTCACAGATGTACAGTGTTTGCATGGAACCAAGGATTATAATGTACTTCACAGTAAAATGATACTGCAATCGCTAGCGTGTGCTATAATTTTCATCTGTGACATGGCGTTGTCTTTAATAGTAGGGGGACAAGGCGGGCATCAGTGCATTTTCTTAGTGCGAGTTTCGTACATCAGGGACAGGTATGGACTCAATCGAAAACCTATTGTAAAGGTTTCTTTAAATTACCGCTACCAGTCACGAACTTTGTCAAATATTGCATTACTTATTTATTTAGCGACATGTTTCGAAGTGAATGTCACCTTCAGACTAAATGACATTACAGAAACAACTTTAAAATAAGGGCATACTGATGTTTAACAGGATTCCGGTCACCAAGTTTACATTTTAAAGATAAAAATGGAAAAATGGTTTTAAGCAATAAAGAGAACTACCAAATTTTAGCTGAATACTTTGAAAATCTATTAAATTGTAAAGAGCCTAATGACATATTACAATTTCAAAAACCACAACATGAAAATCCACCATCAGAACCACCTACAGTAGAAGAAATAGAAAAGATTGTCAAAGCACTGACGAATAACAAAGCACCAGAAGAGGATGGGATGGTAGAAGAAATGTGGAAACTAGGGGGCTTATCCGCATGGTAAAAAATTCACAAAGTAATTAAAGGCATTTGGACA
Source organism: Schistocerca nitens (assembly GCF_023898315.1). NCBI lineage: Eukaryota > Metazoa > Arthropoda > Insecta > Orthoptera > Acrididae > Schistocerca > Schistocerca nitens. Next base: position 1,108,973,721 of record NC_064615.1, on the reverse strand, counting down.
AAAGAAATCGTACCCAGTGACTGGAAACAAGCATTGATCCATCCTTTCCATAAAAAAAAGGAGATAAAACAGACACCAACAACTACTGGGGCATATCCTTGTTACCAGTGACATACAAAATACTTTCTAAAGAACTTTTAAATAGAATAGAGGAACAAGCAGGACCTAATACAGGAGATTATCAAGCAGGATTTAGAAAAGGTAGATCATGTGCAAAACATTCTTAATTTAAAAACAATTTTGAGAGTGAGAGCTATACAAAATAAAAATACAGTAGTTACTTTCATAGACTTGAAGAAGACCTACGACTCAGTCGGCAGACAAACACTATTCCAGATACTTTATGAATCAGGGATAGATGAGAACACCGGAAGACTTGTTGAACAAACGCTCACAGATGCAACGTCAAGAACTAAGTTTCAAGGCGAAATTTCTGAACCATTCAAAATCAAAACCGGCGTTCGACAAGGAGATGGACTGTCCCCAATTATCTTTAACTTACTTTTAGACAAAACAGTAAAAACATGAGAAAACACACTAAAAAACAGAGGCTCAAAGGGTATAAGCATGGGCCAAGGAAGTGAAATGTTTAGCCTTTGCGGATGATATAGCATTGATAACTGAGAACCGAACAGACGCAACAGTTATGCTTGATTGCTAAAAAGACTGGGCTAAAAATATCTGATTAAAAAACCGAGTATATAGAACACAAACATAATACAGAAAAGTTTATGAAAACAAAGTACGGAAAAATTAAGAGTTGATAGATTCAAATACCTGGGGGAGTGGATCTAAGCCACTGGACTGGATAAAACGACAAATAAAGACAGAATAAAAAAGTTAGAATTTACGTATAAATTAACACAAAACTACTACAATAATAAATAAATATCCATACAAGCGAATATTACACATTATAACTCAGTTATTAGGACACAAGCAACGTATGGATCAGAGTGCCTAACATTGAATAAGAAAGTCGAATTAAGAGAAGTAGAAAAAATAGAGAGAAAAATACTAAGAAAACTTCTAGGTCTTGAGAAAAACAAGGAAAATAGATGGTTTAAAAGAAGAAATGAAGACTTATACAAAAGTAGAGAAGAGATCACAGATACAATGGGAAAGAGACGGCTAATATTTTGTGGACATTCAAAAAGAATGGAAGAAACATGGATTACAAAGAAAATTTTTAATTACGTTAGTAAGCTGAAAAAAAGTTGGATGGATAGAAGCAGTAAATAAAGACGCCAACAAAATAGGTGTTACAGGAGAAATAATGTATCTGACAGGAATCACTTGAGGCTACTGATAGAACACGCAAACTATGAAGAAGATGAGCCAGAACCTCAACCCAAGAGAGTGCGGACAGATGAGCAGAGACGAGCAGTTGGCGATAAAATGAAGAAGTACTGGGAAGAACGGAAGAAAAAGAAACACCATAAGTCTTAAGTTGTATGCGGTCCATAGCTGGCCAAATTCATAAATAAAAAAAAGAAATAGTCTTATCGTAAATGCTGTGGTCATCTTTTTTCTTCTGGTGTGGCAGTCTCGTAGTGATGTGCTGGGGTGCCTCCATTTCTGTGCGTTTTGTGGTCACTGTTCACAAATTGTCACTAACATAGCAGTATCTTGGAAACACGAACACAAACAGTTCTGTAATGCAGTGGACAAGATGGCGGTCGAACTACAGCTGGTTTCGATTTAACTAACGATTTGCCTATCTATGTGGTGTCAGACCTCTACCTGTCTTCTTCACACTTTGTTATCGTATTACAGACATAAGTTGCGGAAATACATTACAAAGTGAGCACCTGTTACAATATTATTGAACATATCATGATATAAACTATATACTGTATTTTACGTATTTCCAAGATATTTCTGGGGCTAGAGTCAAACGACTGTCATGTTATGTATCCTTTATTCTAGGAGAACTGTATTGAAATTTAAAAAGAAATGTAAATTTTTGAAGTCTGTCATTTCATTCGGGATCTCGTTATTCCCCATTTGGCCATGATTTAATATTTCCATTTCTTCCGAGATGTCCATTTTCCAGCTCTTTTCTAAGTTATGTAGTACTTTGAGATCGTTGTCTATTGTAACACTATGCTCTGTTTCATTTATATGTTTCGCTATAGCTGATTTATTCGGTTTGCCAAGTCTGAAACAGTCAATGTGGTCTTTAAAGTGGGTTTTAAAATTTCTTCCCATTTGGCCAATGTAATAGTTGTTGCAATGACTTCATGTAATTTTATAAATTCCTGCTTTGTTAAGTTCCTCTGTGGGATGTGAGATATCCTGTATCAGTTTCTTTTTTAAGTTGTTGTTGCTGGCAGCATTGATCTTGATGTCTGTTTTTTTTTTAAACAGCTTGGCTATTTTGTCTGATGTGACACCTAAATATGGTAACACTATGTACTTGGGTTTTTGGGTGTTGTGTGAGGAAACTGTGTCTCATTGTTTGTTGTTATTTTTAGTTGTGCGTTGTGATAGTGTATATATTTCATATTCGTGATATCCATTATTATGTGCAATGTATTTGATATTGTTCATTTCTGTCTCATAATCGGCAGCATTTAGTGGGAATTTTTGTGCTTTGTTTAAGAAGGATCTGAAAGCAGCTTGTTTATGTGAGATGGGATGTATGGAAGATTTATTAATGACTGCATCTGTATATATTTGTTTTTTGTATACATTGTTATTTAGGGTTAGGTCTGTGTTAGTTATTGTGATATCTAGAACATTAATTTTGTTATCTTTCTCATGTTCCACGGTGAACTGGATGTTGTGTAAATTATTATTGAATCTCTATAATAGAGTTTGTATTTCTTCATCAGTTCCATTGTATACAATGAATGTGTCATCAACATATCTGCAGTAGTGTACTATTTTCTGGGATATTATGTCTTCGTTGTTGAGAAGTTTATTTTCAATGTGGTTGATGGAAATTTCTACAATGATTCCACTTAGAGGACTTCCCATTGCTAGGCCTACATCTTGTTTGTACATTTTGCCATTAAATGTGAAATAATTGTGTGAAAGAACAAGCTCTAGCAATTCTATTAATTCAACTACTTCAGCTGTAGACATAATCTGACCTTTTAATAAATTATTTTTGATTATATTATGGATTCTTTGATGGGTATGCTGCTATATGAGTTCACTATGTCAAGGGAGATGAGCTTTGCATTGGATGGGATATGAAGATCTTTAATACTTTGAATTGTTGGTAGCTATTTTTCACTGAAAACTAGGTTTTAAATTTGTATTGTTTTTGTAGAACTACATGCAGCGTATCCGTAACTTTGTAGCCTGGATGATTTATACCATTGACAATTGGTCTAATAGGGATATTACGTTTTTGGATCTTAGGCTGGGCTCTTAACTTTGGGGCTGTTGGGTTCATAATTGTTAATCTCTGTGTTTCTTCCCTTGTTAATAAGAAGCACGTTTAATTCAACTGTTTCTTTAGTTTACTGATGAGTTTCTGTGGGGGGTCATCAGAGATTTCTTGTATACGGTTATTCTGAAAGAACTGAAGTGTTTTATTTAAATATTCATGTTTGTACATGATAACTATTATATTGCCTTCGTCAGATTTTACTACTAGTGCGTTGACCTCAGTGAGCTTCTTGTTGATGCTTTTAAGTAACTGGTTCTCTTCCTTAGCTTCTATTAGTGGATAATTGTTAAGGTGTTTCTCTATTAACTTGTTAGTTTTATGTGCTATTACTGTTTGTTCATTTTTGTTTAGTTTGGCTATATCTGATGCCATTTTGATTGAGCAAATGATGTCTTTAATGTTATGCTGATTCAGTTTAGGTTTTAGGTTATGTTTAAGGCCTTTGTTTAGCAGAGGGAGTTAGTTGTTAAAATGAATGTTTGTGGAACTGTCTACTCTGGGATAAAATTTCTGGGAAGTCTGACTTTTGGTGTTGTAAGTGAGGTAAGTGTTTAATTGCCTGAGTTGACCTAGTTTCTGCATATGTGTTGCTTTAGTTCTAAGTGCAAATTATATACTAACATATTAAAGTGGTTTTTCTTTTTGTACTGTTCTTTCACCTCAGTTTTCAAGCATGTTTTCTCACGTTTCTTTTGAGCCAATTTGGCAGAGAAAGATGTGATGTTTGTTTTTAGTTTTACATATTTCGGGGTCAAATCCTCATTCAAACAGACTTTATTGAGCTTTATGCTTAGGTTAGTTTTCAGTATTTTCATTTTAATATTTTTGTATGCCTGAAATACTCGAACAACTTAGATTGTTGGTGTAATAGATTTTGAAGCCATTTTGACTATTTTTCGACCGTGACTATCTAGATACATGTCACTAAATAAATAAGTAATACAATAGTTGACAAAGTTTGTGAGTGGTAGCGGTAATTTAAAGAAAATTTTACATATTTCTTGAGACAGCCACGATCGAAAAATAGTCAAAATGGCTTCAAAAACGTATTGTTCTCCTTTGATTGACAGGTACTTAACCTATTGGTCTTCTTTGATTGACAGCCGGCCGCGGTGGTCTAGCGGTTCTAGGCGCGCAGTCCGGAACCGCGCGACTGCTACGGTCGCAGGTTCGAATCCTGCCTCGGGAATGGATGTGTGTGATGTCCTTAGGTTAGTTAGGTTTCAGTAGTTCTAAGTTCTAGGGGACTGATGACCACAGCAGTTAAGTCTCATAGTGCTCAGAGCCATTTGAATTTGTCGTAGTTGCTGTTGTCACGAGAGATCTGCTACTTTCTCTCGTCATGTCTCTCATCTAACTGATCTAACATTTTATGGAGCACTGTTTTCAAGTTTTCAGGACGACAACAATAATAGCCCAGCGGTATGTGCAAGTTATAAGACTGCGCTTAATATAGCGAGAGCTGGAAAACCATTTGCTGAATTAATAAGTCTCGGTTAAGAGCAAACATCAGTGATGAAAATTTGCGTAACTGTTTGTGTTTGTCTGTATGTAGAAATTTTTTTCCAGATATTAAACGTATTGTAAACTCCACCTGTGATAATTAAATAAAACGTATTGTAGGTAATAGGTACTCTTTCAAACCATGATTTCTTTCAAGCACTCCTACTAACCTTATTGATTCACTCAATAAAGCAAGCTAGGAAACAAAACGCATTACAGAAGAAGGAGCGGACAGAAGGTATGGTGGGGATGGGAGATAAGCGGGTGGCCAGCTTGCCCCTGTGTGCACGCGGAACACCTGTTAACTGCACGCGTGCAAGTGCACTGCACATGTGCAGGATTCCTGCCCGCCCCTGGTTTAAGTAGTTCTAAGTTCTAGGGGACTGATGACCACAGATGTTAAGTCCCATAGTGCTCAGAACCATTTGAACCATTTTTTTTCCTTTGAATGACAGGTACTTAAGTATTGTTCTGCTAAATGCATACTTCCTTTTGATTGACAGGCACTTAACCTACAGTACCCCCACCCCCTCCCCCAACCCCCTTCCCCTCCCTCGCTGCTACAGGTACACTTTCAGGTCAGAGTTATTGGAATAGGCCCCTCTCACTGTTATCAATTTGATTGACTAATTAATTAAATTGATCAGTTAATTTACCTCTCATCCACTGTTGAACTCTCTCCCCTCCCCCCTCCCCTCTCCTCCCAAAAATGGCGGGAAGTTCAAATTCCATTAGGACTATGCAACAGCCCATGGCTGCCTTCACTAAGAAAATGGTGGGAAAAAGGACACGTTGGGTACCTTCACTAACCTAAGTCATCTGACTGCTACCTCTTCCTAGGGATAGGTGGTAAAAGAACTCTGGCTGTGCTGGACATAAGTCTTCATTTTTAGTCGTTATTTAAACAATTAGATACAATATGCCATTAAGTGTGTTCATCCCAAGGTCCAGAGTACAACTGACCTAGTACACAGTTCTGCTACCAGTGGGCACTGTCATCCCTTCCATGATGTAATCCAAGATGGCGGTCTGATGTGGTGGAGAGGAAGCATCTCATAACAGAAAATTCAAGGTATATTGTTTACTTACAAAAAAATCAGTTTGTGGGGGTCGGGTTTTTCCTGCTCATATTTTTCTATTGTTTGGAAACATGTAGGTCTTGTAAGAAGTAATTACAAGGCGCAAACATGTTGTATAACCTAATGTAGAGCACAGTACTCTATGAGTCTTAACCTACTGTTTGACCCTTTGTCAGCACTTACCCTATTGTTAAGTGGTTTTCCATGTCACCCCCATTTCCTTAAACTATTGTATCGCCTTTAATACCAAATTAAGTAATTAGTTACATCCTCCCACCACATTCTAGTACACTTTGCGAATTTCACATGCTTTTGAACGCCATTTATGGCACATTCTTCTTTGTCATCCACCCTCTTAAACTACTGTACTGCGTTTTACATAAAAATTATGCATATTTACCTAGTGTTCTGCACATAACCTATTCTGCTCCATGTCACCGACTCACCCTCCCCTTAACTATTGTACCGCTAACACCAAGATGATATAAAAAATTTATACAAATTGATTAAATCGATATTCTTCACATGTATGGGGTAGCTTTTTATAATTCGCAGCGTCCTACTCGTCAGTGAAATGGATGGAATGTAGTTTAAACAAAAGATCACTCATAAAAAAACACATCCCGCCACTTGATGTCTGACGCTGCCAACACTGCACATGTACCCAGGAGTCGGGATGCACCGGCACTACCCGTGAAGTGATGACACGGCTGTCAGCTGCCGTACTACGCATACGAGTCAGTTCAGATACCGCCAGGACGAAGCGGCGGCATCTCTTTCATACAAGACACCCGAGAAATACCTATCCAAACACGAGTTCACCTAGGCACCATTGCTGACATGATGACACATAGCTGCGTTGCGTGTCCAGCACTGAGAGAGATGTTGCAGTGCTTCCCAGAACAGCACAGGGTGCATTCTTCCTAGCAATCCTAACAGGACAGCCTGTACGTCACTAAATTTACCCATCAAAGTGCTGCTGCTGCTGGTGTGGGAGCATTGTCTGTAGACGACACATTGAGTGGCAAAACTATTTTGTACACATCGTTATATTGCACCGGCAGTCAAACCCCACAAAACGTGTCTACAGATCGTCAAATTCATACAAGACTCACAAGAATATTTTGAACGAGGAACATACACTCCTGGAAATGGAAAAAAGAACACACTGACACCGGTGTGTCAGACCCACCATACTTGCTCCGGACACTGCGAGAGGGCTGTACAAGCAATGATCACACGCACGGCACAGCGGACACACCAGGAACCGCGGTGTTGGCCGTCGAATGGCGCTAGCTGCGCAGCATTTGTGCACCGCCGCCGTCAGTGTCAGCCAGTTTGCCGTGGCATACGGAGCTCCATCGCAGTCTTTAACACTGGTAGCATGCCGCGACAGCGTGGACGTGAACCGTATGTGCAGTTGACGGACTTTGAGCGAGGGCGTATAGTGGGCATGCGGGAGGCCGGGTGGACGTACCGCCGAATTGCTCAACACGTGGGGCGTGAGGTCTCCACAGTACATCGATGTTGTCGCCAGTGGTCGGCGGAAGGTGCACGTGCCCGTCGACCTGGGACCGGACCGCAGCGACGCACGGATGCACGCCAAGACCGTAGGATCCTACGCAGTGCCGTAGGGGACCGCACCGCCACTTCCCAGCAAATTAGGGACACTGTTGCTCCTGGGGTATCGGCGAGGACCATTCGCAACCGTCTCCATGAAGCTGGGCTACGGTCCCGCACACCGTTAGGCCGTCTTCCGCTCACGCCCCAACATCGTGCAGCCCGCCTCCAGTGGTGTCGCGACAGGCGTGAATGGAGGGACGAATGGAGACGTGTCGTCTTCAGCGATGAGAGTCGCTTCTGCCTTGGTGCCAATGATGGTCGTATGCGTGTTTGGCGCCGTGCAGGTGAGCGCCACAATCAGGACTGCATACGACCGAGGCACACAGGGCCAACACCCGGCATCATGGTGTGGGGAGCGATCTCCTACACTGGCCGTACACCACTGGTGATCGTCGAGGGGACACTGAATAGTGCACGGTACATCCAAACCGTCATCGAACCCATCGTTCTACCATTCCTAGACCGGCAAGGGAACTTGCTGTTCCAACAGGACAATGCACGTCCGCATGTATCCCGTGCCACCCAACGTGCTCTAGAAGGTGTAAGTCAACTACCCTGGCCAGCAAGATCTCCGGATCTGTCCCCCATTGAGCATGTTTGGGACTGGATGAAGCGTCGTCTCACGCGGTCTGCACGTCCAGCACGAACGCTGGTCCAACTGAGGCGCCAGGTGGAAATGGCATGGCAAGCCGTTCCACAGGACTACATCCAGCATCTCTACGACAGTCTCCATGGGAGAATAGCAGCCTGCATTGCTGCGAAAGGTGGATACACACTGTACTAGTGCCGACATTGTGCATGCTCTGTTGCCTGTGTCTATGTGCCTGTGGTTCTGTCAGTGTGATCATGTGATGTATCTGACCCCAGGAATGTGTCAATAAAGTTTCCCCTTCCTGGGACAATGAATTCACGGTGTTCTTATTTCAATTTCCAGGAGTGTATTTACGAATGTAACTACCATTATATATTACGACTGCTTGTACAGTAGGACATCAATCGACTTACAGGCAATGTCTCCTCTTGACTGCTGTGGTTCTAGAATGAATATCAGTACCTATAGTGCGCATAATTTTCCACGAAAACTGTCTCTCATCCCCTGATGGCTATCACTGCGCTGAATCTATATACCCCTCATAATAGGATACGCACACTCATTTTATCTGGTCATGCCACGACTTAAGCCACAGTAACATTACACTGCATTACATACACATTTTACACAAACAGTGCAGTTTTCTTTTATATGTGTACAGCCCCCGAAAAATTTATGGTATACCTACACTCACACTCGCTATATGTCTCTATACTCCCAGGAAATTACCTGACAGAGTCTTCGAATCAGCGCCTCTGCACGGTGCTGAGGCCTGCTGAGATTCTCTCAAACAAGTGTTATGAAGGACAGGCGCCTGGAATAGTGTGTGATAATGAATATCGCACCTGCGGACGTAATGCTTGGAAAGACATCACCAATATGGGTTGGTGTAATGCAATTGACATCTCTATCTATAGAACAACAAGGAATATTCGAGGGTACGCTTAGGGGTGCCGATGAAGGGGCGTATTGTTACAGTTGTATTGCCTGTCCTGTTTGTACACTATAAGAGGTCCAGTTGAACACTTGCATTGCTATATTGTGCAGCTGTTCTTACATCATTCATATAGCTGTCGGCCGCCAGACACTCGTACATATACCACGACGACAGACAGCATAAGCATATACATTGTAGGTAAACTCACGACACTAGATATTTCCCGCGAGGTAGGGCGGTCATCCACTCCGAACCCATGACCAGAGCGCCCTGAGTGGATCGTGGTCACTCTCAGAACTACTGTGCAAAGATTGACTCGATTCCCTATCGATACAAATGCGTTACTGTTTCTGGTACGCCCATGCTTGCTTGCTCGCTTTTCTACACACACCTCCAGATTCTGGGATTACAAGAATATATCTAATTTGGCATGGTTTGTCAGAATATCATATTACTTTCGCAGTACTTCTCGATGTCAAGCACAAAGCAGTACCCTACCGACCACTCGCGCAACATAATTCCTATTATATAGACTGAAAATTATTTCTGTACAAACCCGAAACTTTAGCCAGGCGGATCGCACTGTAAACCATTGATAACTAGAAAAATATCCTGTCTGCGAAGACCTTTACTATAAAAATCGAAAAAAAGAGCTAACTGATATTTCCACTCAAGGATCCCAATGTCGGTGATGTAACAGATTCCAAATCGACCCTGTAACTTACAAAGTCAACTAAGGTGTTTCTCGTGTCTAGAGAACCAGGAAACCTGTCTTCCACCAGTCTTTCACCTACTAGCTGCACACACCACAATCGACGTTTCCTCAAGTAAATAAATGCGCGAAATTTGCAGAAGCAGTTAACCGAACAATCTACCTGGGACGGAATAACGGTCCAGAGCAAACACACATCCATATTTAATCTTCTCCAAGTTCCACGTGATCATTCCTCCATTCCAACAGGCCTTTGCATTCGGACGGCTCCTGCCGTTAACAGGAAACGTGAATCACGCCCACCACAGACCACGAATAGGCAGAATCATCCTACGAAAGCGGTCAAATATATATTTGATCGCTGTACTTATAATTAAATGTTAGGATTCCATTTTTAGTTGAGTGTCATTCGTCAATGAGCGAAGTATCAAAAATGGTTCAAATGGCTCTGAGCACTATGGGACTTAACATCTATGGTCATCAGTCCCCTAGAACTTAGAACTACTTAAACCTAACTAACCTAAGGACATCACACAACACCCAGCCATCACGAGGCAGAGAGCGAAGTATCAGAAATACACCCTATTGAGTGCTGTGGCTGTGGAAATAGAAATATCTCTACCATTCTTATGACTTGACACACGCCTCCCTTGAACATCACAGTATTCCATGTCGACACCTTATCCTCCTTTGCACATGTCAGAACACAAACACACACTTTATAAGCCTGATGCTCAAGGCGAACCTATCATACATCCCATACCATTAAGAATAATACTTCGTCAATAACTAAAGTGCGCGTCATTTATGTTGGCGGCCGAGTTTATGTTCGTTCTGCGCATCTGACGTCAAAAAATACAGTCAGCCAATGAACAGAGAACGACGTTGCCAGATCTCGACTGCAGAGCAGAGCACAGACGAGAGTCTTCAGTTTTAGAAGCGTTCAGTCATAAATAAAGTAATAGAACAAAAGCAATGTCTTGATAGCAGACTTAGTTTTTTGAAAGTTTGGAAAAACCATTCTTCATACCAATTGCTTCATTTTCTATTAATTAATTAAACCAAACAAGCAATAATACTCTTAATTCAGGCGATAGCAAGGAAAGGTGTTTGTATCAATTTCACGAACCGCTTTTTCGCAGTAAAGAACAGCGGTAATTGTTTATTTCCTATTGTACTTCGACGAAGTGCGAGTAATTCATAGGCATACCAACAGTGTTTGTCAGAATTTTGCGTGACCTGTTAGAGTCCTTATGGAGTATCATTTCATGACGAGCTGCGATACTAAATATTTTTTTATTTTAAAACAGTATCGAAGTGTCTTACTTCACGAATTTTATTCGTTTGAATGCAATTTTTTGAAATTTCTAGTGCTTTGTCTCTTCATTAACCCTTTCGCTGCTGCAGTCACGTGCTCCCCGCATTGCGCGCTGTGCGCGATTTTGTCATCACTGCACTGCTCGCCTGTGCAGACACATGGTGTTCCCACTGCTTCGACACACTTATCATTCGATTTCACAAACACTATTTGGCCCAAAAATTAGATTTTTAGACATCTTCATGACTGATACCTTCCCCCCATAAATGACTTAATTTTGTTTCGATGTTCAACCCAGTTATTGTGCAGCATTAACTGTAGTAAACCATTGCACGAAATTTTGAAGAGTTTGCAGAGGTAAAAGTCCATAGCGTATACTTTCCGTATGGTCGATTTTAGTTGCCACAATGTTGAGAATGAAATGTAGACAAGGTACCTAAATTTCATATAAAATTTACTGTATAACAATATCTCATTTAATTTAAGTATCACATAGGTGTCGTATGTAATATTGAGAAATATTCCGTCTTTTGCGACTGTAATAAAAATTTTATTTACACCGGGCGCGTTTGGCATTATTTTAAAGCACTTCAGTCAGTCAAAGGAAGTGGGGGGAAGGTATCAGTCAAGAAGATGTGTAAAAATCTAATTTTTGGGCCAAATAGTTTTTGTGGAATCGAATGATAAGTGTGTCAAAGCAGTCGGAAACACCATGCGTCAGCACAGGCGAGCAGTGCAGTGATGACAAAATCGCGCACAGCGCGGAATGCGGGGAGCACGTCTCTATAGCAGCGAAAGGGTTAATGCGGCCGTGGTGGCTTAACTTCATAAACTGCGCGCTCCCCCCTAAACGTAAGTTTGCGAACTATACTATACTATGGCGCTGTTTCTCTTGGCGCGTGCGTCGTGTGCAACTGGCAACGCAGCAATCTCCCGCGTCTGGGCGGGCATGCGCGAGCCGCCAAGATAAAAGAATTCATCTATAATTGCTGACGATGCGAACTAATACTGACCGACAATCAACCATGGGTGGACACTCTAATGAGTTTTCTTGTGAGTTTTACCACTGTGTCCTAGAAAGAGGTGCGTAATCGTCTTACAAACAGCGAGCTGTTGAAAACACACAACCATATTACTATCACAAGCGGTCTTTGATCTACAGGTGTATACAAGTATCGATATTAAAAGCTATACCCGCTTTACGAATCGAGGTAAGACATTACCTCTGAATGAGATGGTTTTTTGTCCAGACAAATACCGTGACAGTGGTCACTGGAGTATATAGTACCAGACCAACAGTGCGCTTACCGGTGCCGACAGTGAGACCTCGTAATAAAATTACCCAATTTAGAAAGTGATTCGGCTATGGTACGAGGTATGAATCCGGTATTTGCAACTCCGTCACGCCACCGCCGCTAGATATTTCTCCAGTCTTTGTAACGCATTCTGTCTCGATGCCATGTCAGAGGTTAGGTGATATATCGACTGGGCTGTAGACGATGCTTGATTGAGAATGACCACAAACAGTAGTAGATGGTGTGATGATTGTGCTCGTATGAAATGTACACTAGTTTTTCAGATCTCTAGTGCTACGCTAGCTGCTACAAATGCTATCTGCTATTTGGAATCAAGTTCCTCTATTCGAACACATAACTGTTTTGGATGTACTCCATTCCCTTGTCGCATCTTGGGTGTAAAATCGAGACGTCATCTTCATAAGTAAGCTAGCGATAGGTGCTTGTGAGACACTGCAATCACCGTGCATACATTTGCCTGACAGATGTGCTGCTTACAGAGTCAATGGCGGAATGACTTGTGATTTTCACATGTCGAACGCTGCTTTTATGTCTTTATCTGTTTCCTTGTAAGAGGTATTCCCCGTTACTAACAATCATTTTATATACGGCTGATGCAGGCATAGTATAATTTCTGAAGCGTGATCGGATGTGAACAATGGAGGCTAAACATCTCTGGAAAGCTCTGTTGTGCTCGTACCACACAGAGCCAATGTTTTAAGGAAGTAGTTTTCTCGTTTCACTGTTCGATAACATAGTTTATCGTAGAGAAACAGGAAAGTAGGATGTATGTCATGCACTTGAAATATATTTCTTACATTGGAATAATACGAGTGATAGGTCGGAAACGCAAGCGATATAACATTATAGCCCATTTTAAGTGTGGAACGTTGTAGCCTTAGGAGAGTATGTGTTTATGTTCTCTCTTACCAATACCTTCCAGGTACTGATCCTAGACTCTGGAATAATACTTTAAAATTAACGGCTTGCTCGATTTAGGTAAAAATGCTTCGAACTCCATCCGTCTGGACCTCCATCGCACATAACAATCACCCATTCCTTGTTCTTCTTAATCGACTGCTATTACATCACAACACTTTCAGATCTGTTACTATACATCGATAAGCAGTGCTAACCTCCTCGACGTGGCACTTGGATGGGCAAGGACTCAGCAAGCTCTATTCATTCACGAGATGTAGAATGTAGAGGTCTACTTCTGGTCAATTGCAGATTAATTCGGTAACGGCGCTGCAGGGTGGGTTGGCTAATGACAGTGTGGGAGGATTCTTTCAGTCTCTAATTTTACCCTGAGACTGCGTGAATGCTCTGTGACTCCCATCAGCATAGAGATAGATCATAAATTAAGCACTATGCTCGAGGTGTTAGAAATTTGTAGATATACTTTGATGATAGATGTGTTCGAGAATTAACAATGCATGGACGTACTCCACATTCATCTATCCACATTTGCAGTGATACTCGCAAAGTGGGGAGGGGATGGTTTAGCTATGATACTGAAATTAGGAAACATGTTGTCAAATTATTGGTCGGTGTTGAAATTACTGTAAAATTGGTATAATTGTTCACACACTCAACTGTAATGCTTATTATTTCAGTACATCGGGGGTATCTTTTCCATCCCATCTGTTGACTGGCATGCTGTTGGTAACAACATAATGATTGACTGGCAACACTTGTTTGAGGTGGAGAAAGAATTTTGTGGAGGGGTGACACCTTCTGGGGATGGCTAGCACCAAAACAGTGATCACTTACAAGACTGCAATGTGACTGCAGTCAAAACGGAATGCAGAGAAATCAGCTATTCCGTGTATGTGAGAGGTGAGTTTAAATATAGTTTGGAAACCCACGCCAACGTCGCAAAAGTCTTCCAATTTCCTTATGTTGTAAAATCATCCGCTGTGTGCAGTGTGTTATGGTAACATCAGTAACAATATGATTTAAAACATGTGACTAGAGGTGGCCCAATTGATCATCTACCCTCCAAAATTCAAACTTCCCAACAGGGCGGCTTGGCAGGGGTGTGTGGCACTTTCCAGCCATCTTGGGTAACGATACTCGCGTCATCAGCTGACGTCACGGCAGCCATCTTCAATGACGTCAATTGCATCACAGCGTGACATCTTGGATAACGGTAGTTCGGGGTGATGTCTTTGTTGTCTGCAAGAGGCTGTGGATCAGAAAGTCTTAATGTCAGTTTAGAGCGTGACACAGACCTGAAAGTTGCGGCAGAAAAACAAAATGTTTGGCAGTGTACAAAGTGTGTTAGAGCAGGAAAAAAAAAAAAAACAATGTTTCAAACAATGGGGCAGGGCCACAGGGGGCGTCTCTTGCTACTTACAGTATAGTCCGCGGTCTACGATCATCCCCCTAGAGTACAGGTGATGAAACTTAACACTCGTCTGTGCTATTGATCAATACCTATATATTTAATAGGATTGTTACATGTGCTCGATACCTACACACATGCAGTATTTGTTTTCGATGTATGGGAGAAGAGAGATGCGGTAAAAATCTTATCTAATTCTCTATCGGATGAAGATGGTTGAGCTGTTATAGTTTGTAATTTTTCTCTTCTGGATGGAACAGAATAACGAAGATAGCTTGTTTGAGAGATAGATGTAAATGGACGTGGATCCGTAGTACTTGTATGTAGTTTGGGGGTGCACCACCGTGCAGTAGCAAAAATCCTCGTCCTTCTCTCATTTCCACTGAATGGTCAAAACACAGTCCTGTCGCAGTAACGCAGCTCATCCTGTTTCTACACAGTATGCAGAAGGTGGTAGATATAGTTTCCTCCGACTTCTACTCAGTTTCAACTTACATTGGAACGATCACATGCACAAAACAGCAGGGATGGTAGTGCAGAGGCTAAGAGGGCTGTTGTAGGATGCATAGGGAGTACTAAAACGAGGCTGGTACTGTAGCACATACATTCGAGAGAGGTGCCTCGTTTCGAGATATGAGAGTGCCAGAAATACAATTCACTAGTGGCTGTAATCATTGAAGGACTTCTTCATAGGATCCAATGCAGGTATGTGCTTGAATGGAGGGACTTGATTCCCAATCACAGATAGCATTTCTAGCGGATAGCGTGACACTAGAGATCTGAAAAGCTAGAGTACATTTCTTACAAGATCAGTCAGCATACCATCTACTACTGTTTGAGATCCTTCTGAATCAAGCATCACGTATAGCCCAGTCGATGTATCACTGAACCTCTGACATGGCATCGAGACAGAATACGTTACAAAGACTGGAGAAATATCAAGCGGCGGTGGCGTGACGGAGTTGCAAATACCGGATTCATACCTCGTTCCTTAGCCGAATCACTTTCTAAATTGAGTAATTTTAATATGAAGTTGCACTGTTAGCGACGTGTAAGCGCACTGTTGGTCTTATACTATATACTCCAGTGACCACTGTCACGGTATTTGTCTGGACAGAAAACCACCTCATTCAGAGCTAATGTCGTACCTCGATTTGTAAAGCGAGTATAGCTTTTAACGTGTTATATGTAATAATTTTGGTTTTCGGTGGAATAATTTTGAGTAGAGATAGTTACTGTATGGTGAAAATCGGAACTGCTAACGGCTCGATCCTTACATTTCTCCTGTACATATGTTGGTGCAGTAATTGTGTGTGCATGTTGATTAATGGATACAGTTGTGGTATATCCTTTACTTTCGATCCAAAAGTGGGCTCTTGTGGTAATAAGAGATACCATCCTGTAGGAGACCATAGTTTTAGTGAGAAATACAGATGCGTTAACGATAAATAAAGTTACAAAGTCAGATGCGTTAAATTTTACATTGTTAATAAGAGAGTCAGATGCTTTTAAATTACATTGTGGATTCTGATGCAAATTTCATGCTATGTAAAGATCAGCCGCGTTAATATTTGTTTAAAGAAATGATTTTTTTGTTCTTATAATAATCTGAAATGCTTAATGAATAAACCAATTTGTTCTATAAAAATTCATATTTGAGTTGGGACATTCTTTGTATAAGAATAGGCAAACCTTTCATTATTTTGTTTTATTATCAGTTGAAAAATAAATTTTATTCAATAATTTTACTAAATGTTTGAATGTCAATCATTGGGCCAAGGAGAATTGACACAGCTTTCAATTTAGGGCATTTGTGCAAAGGTCCCGTAAATAAATCCGTTGCGCATAGCGTAAAACTGAAGCAGTAGTGGGTACCTTACAATGCCTTCTGCCTTTTGGTTGAAACTCCTCTTATTGCTTAATATGCGACCTCAAGCCTAGCTGCCTAAATTGCTAAGGTCTTCATCCGATTAGATTGAAGATTTAGAAAATATTCTTGGGTGAAACCTCCAGAAGAACCTTGTATTTCAATTTTGCTTAAGCCTTGTGTGGCCTTCAGCCGATCTAAAGTAAATCAAAGGAGGTCGTTTAAACTTTTGAGTGTTTTGCATCCTTGTTTGAATACTATGTCTTGATAAATAAAGTTTGTATGTTGAGTGCAGCTGACAGCAACTCATTTTGGCCCCTTTCCACAACCTAATCTGCTGTGTCCTGCTAGCTCAGGCATTTCAAGTGCATTTCCGATACTTCGCTCATTGTCGGATGTCATTCAAATGAAACGGGAATCCTAAAATTTAACTGTAAGTTTAGCGATCAAATATATATTTGATCGATTTCGTAGGATAATTCTGTCTATGCGTGGTCTGTGGTGGGCATGATTCACGTTCCCTGTTAACAGCAGGATGCATCCGAATGGAAAGGCCTGTTGGAATGGAGGAATGTAGCTGAGTTAACTGTGTCGTCCTCTAATGGCCGAATAGCGAACTAATACTTAGTATGTGTTGGGCAGCTGTTGTGGTCACCTGGAAATTTGAGAAGATTCAATATGGACGTGTGTTTGCACTGGACCGTTATTCCGTCCCATGTAGAATGTTCGGTTGACTGCTTCTGCACATTTCGCGCATTTATTTACTTGAGGGAACATCGATAGTGGTGCGTGCATCTAGCAAGTGAAAGACTGGTGGAAGACAGATTTTCTGGTTCTATAGACATGAGAAACACCTTAGTTGATTTTGTAAGTTATAGGGTCGATTTGGAATATGTTACATCACCGACATCGGGATTCTTGAGTGGAAAAATCAGTTAGCTTTTTTTCGATTTTTATAGTAAAGGTCGTCGCAGACAGGATTTTTTTCTAGTTACTCATTCGTTTACAGTGCGATCCGCTTGGCTAAAGTTTCGGGTTGGTACAGAAATAATTTCGTCTATATCATAGGAATTATGCTGCACAAGTGGTCGGTAGGATATTGCTATGTGCTTGATGTCGCTAAAATTGGTATGATATTCTGGCAAACCATGCGAAATTACATATATTCTCGTAATCCCAGAGTCTGGAGATGTGAGTAGAAAAGCGAGCAAGCAAGCAGGTAAAAAAGAGGCAGGATGTATAAACAGCTGCACAATATAGCAATGCAGGTGTTCAACTGGACCTGCTATAATGTACAAACTTGACGGGCAATACGGCTGTAATAATATGTCCCCTCACTGGCATTTTCCCTGTTGTTTTATAGATAGTGATGTCGATTACAGTACACCAACCCGCATTGCTGATGTCTTTCCAAGCACTACGTCCGCAGGTGCGGTATTTATTATCACACACAGTTGCAGACGCCTGTCCTTCATAACACTTGTTTGAGAGAAACTCGGCAGGCTGCAGCACCTTGCAGGAGCACTGATTCGAAGACTTTGTCAGGTAATTTACTAGGGCTGAGGAGAATAGGGACATATAGCCAGTGTGAGTGTAGGTATACCATAAATTTTTCGGTGGCTGTACACATATAAAAGATAACTGCACTGTTTGTGTAAAATGTGTATATATTGCAGTGTAATGTTACTGTGGCTTATGTCGTGGCATGACCAGAGAAAGTGAGTGTGTTCTATCGTGTCGTTTGGAATCAGCACAACGATAGCCACGAGGGGATGAGAGACAGTTTTACATGGAAAATTATGTGCGCTATAGATACTGAGATTCGTTCCAGAACCACACCTTGCCTGTAAGTCGATTGGTGTCAGACTGCAGCAGCAATCGTGATATTTAATTGTAGTTACACTGGTAAATATGTTCATGGTTCACAATATTCTTGTGAGTCTTGTATGTGTTTGATGATCTGTAGACATGTTTTGTGGGGTTTGACTGCCGGTGCAATATAGCGATGTGTAGAAAATAGTTTTTGCCGCTGCAAGTGTCGTCTACAGAAGAAAAAGGACGGACAGTGCTCCCACAATGACATTAGCAGCCGTTTGATGGGTCAATTCAGTGATGAATGGGCTGTACCCTTAGGATTGCTTGGAAGAATGCACCCTGTTCTATTCTGAGAAGCATTGTAACATCTCTCTCGGTACTGGACGCGCACCGCAGCTATGCATCATTGCACCAGCAGTGGTGCCTTGGTGAATAGGTGTTTCGATAGGTATTTCTCGGGTGTCATATAGGAAAATGATGCTGCTGCCTTATCCTGGGCCGCACTTGTGGCCGAGCGGTTCTAGGCGCTTCATTCTGGAACCACGTTGCTGCTACTGTCACATGTTCGAAAGCTGCTCGGGCATGGATGTATGTGATGTACTTAGGTTAGCTCGGTTTGAGTAGTTCTCAGTCTAGAGGACTAATGACCTGAGATGTTAAGTCCCATAGTACAGAAAGCCTTATTCTGGCAGGATCCGAACTGACACCTCTGCATAGTTTGGCAGTTGACCTCGGCATCATCAGTTTGCGGGAACCACCGGTGCATTCCAACTCCTGGGTACGTCTGTGGAGTCCGCGGCATTGGGCGCTGAGTGGCGGGATGTATTTTTGATTAGTGATCTTGTTTAAACTATAAACTATATTCCATGGATTTCACCGACCAATAGGTTGCTGCGAATTATAAAAAGCTATCCCATATGTGTGAAGAATATCGATTTAATCAATTTGTGTAAATTTTTTATATCAGTGTGGTGCTGGCAGTAGAATAGTTAAGGGAAGAGAGAGGGGGTGTCATGGAGCAGAACAGCAGGTTAAGTGAAGAACACTAGATAAATTTGCATAGTTTTATGTAAAATGCAGTGCAATAGTTTAATGGGTTGGGTGACAAAGAAAAATGCGCCAGCCGGCCGCGGTGGTCTCGCGGTTCTAGGCGCGCAGTCCGGAACCGTGGGACTGCTACGGTCGCAGGTTCGAATCCTGCCTCGGGCATGGATGTGTGTGATGTCCTTAGGTTAGTTAGGTTTAAGTAGTTCTACGTTCTAGGGGACTGATGACCACAGCAGTTGAGTCCCATAGTGCTCAGAGCCATTTGAACCATTTGAAAAATGCGCCAGAAATGGCGTTCAAAAGCATGTGAAATTCGCGAAGTGTACCAGAAAATGGTGGGAGGTCGTAACTAATTACTTAATTTGGTATCAAAGGCGGTACAATAGTTTAAGGAAATGGGGGAGCCATGGAAAACCACTTAACAGAACAATAGGTTAAGTGCCAACAAAGGGTCAGACATTAGGCTAAGACTACTAGAGTACCATGCCATACGTTAGGTTATGCAACATGTTTGCACCATGTAATTGCAAATTACAAAACCTACATGTTTCCAAACAGCAGAGAATTATGAGCAAGGGAAATCCAACCCCCACAAACTGATTTTTTTTATAAATAAACAATATATCCTTGAATTTCCTGTTATGAGATCCTTCCTCTTCACCACCACCAGACCGCCATCTTGGATTATATCACGGAAGGGACACCAGTGCCCTTTGGTGGCAGTACTGTGTACTAGGTCAGTTGGACTCTGGACCTTGAGGTGAACACACTTAATGGCGTACTGCCTCTAATTTTCAAATAAAGACTTATGTCCAGCACAGGCAGTGTCATTTTCCCACCAATCCCTAGGAAGAGGTGGCTATCAGATGACTTAGATCATTGGAGGAAGCGTGTCGTTCTTAGGTTAGTGGAGGTAGCTGTGATGTGTTGCATTGTCCTGATGGAATTTGAACTTCCCGCCATTTTATGGGGACAGGGGAGGGGTGGGTGTCTACCAGTGGATATGAGGATAATTAACTGATCAATTTAATTATGTACTCAATCAAATTGATAAGAGTGAGAAGGGCCTATTCCAATAACTCAGACCTGAAAGTGTACCTGTAGCAGCGAGGGGATGGAGGGGATTTGATGGAGGGGGAGGGGTGAGGGAACAATAGGTTAAGTGCCTGTCAATCAAGAGGAAGGACGATTTTAGCAGAACAATATGTTAAGTACCTGTCAATCAAAGAAGAACAATAGGTTAAGTACGTGTCAATCAAACGAGTTCAATAGGTTTGCCCCTGAGTGCATAGCTGGCCATGATGTAGGCAACCCACACTAACAAAATGAGCTGATACCTGCCTGGTCCCTCTACATTTGACTGTATCCTTGACTTTCTGACCTAATTACATGTCTCAATGTGTTACCAGCTGTCAGTGTTGGCTTGCTTCTTGACGAAAACTATTGTACACACTTATTACTGTGAAAAATGTTTATGTACTATGGTGGGCTCAAAAGAGCAAATTACTTTTGTTGAAATTATGGTTCCTGCCGTTTATGTCAGTAAATGATATATTATCTGACCTTATATTTCCGTGTAAACTGCGTAATTTCTAATGATTTGATTTATTCGTTTTAGGCTAAGCTTGATAATGGTCACTAGCCGTAACTGGTAGCAAATTGTGCAATGTAAAGGACAGCTGAATGTTTCACCATGACTTTTTTCTATCACCACACTGACAGAGTTGAAAGGAATGAACTATTGGAATAAGGCAATTAATTATCATTTAAGTCCCTGTTTCCTAATTCAACTGAACGCCATAAGTGCGGGTTGTGACAGTTTGCAGTTGTTGCTTTCAAAGAAAAGAACTGACTGGTGAAAAAGTAATGCCATGTTCACAATAATAATAAATCTTTGGTAGGATGTTGTAATCGTGAAAGGATTATATAGAACAAAGATTAAGAAATATTTTCCATGAACTTGTAATTGCTAATTCTCATCACGTGACGATTTTTATTGTGCTTTATAACTCAGCTATAATCGTTGACTGATTTGAATGATGTGAAAACTTGCTAGAGAAACATGTCTCGCTGTGAAAGACACGACTGCTACTTTGATTCACTTCAGTGGTTACTGGATCTCTGAGAAAAAGGATAATTTTGCTGTTCGTAAAAATACATACATACAGTTTGGAATGTAGGTGTGGCAAATAATGCCAGATAAGGAGGGTGGGAGAGAATCATAACATCTTTCTAAAACTACTTTTTAAAGCGTAAGAAAAAGTATGAGCACAGAGTATGTTTTCGCTTGTACCGCAGTCAAAAATAGTTGGTGATGTTATTAAGACCACTGATATTTTTGATACTCTTTTTCAAATTCTGGAGCTGAAAGATACACCGTTGCCAGAATTCTAACATACAGCAGTAAATGAATATGATCTTGATGGAATACATGAGAATATCTGAGCATTTTTGTATAATATAGCGGGCTATTGCTCGTACAACGCTAGTAGAAAGCTCATTGCGAAAATTATAGGTATTTCCCACTACAAACGAAACCAAGCGGTATGATGATTTGGTAACGATAAAGCTTCGAGGAGGGTTGACATGCCCTGCAGATGATGTAGTAGCATGTGTACCATATATCTATTTAACACTGGAGAAAATACTGAAGGAACAGAAATTATATTTTTACAACAGGAAAATCGAAGAAGTGTTCTTGTGAAGGAAGCATCTCACAACATTCAAAGAATTCTTTTTTCTGGGAATCACAGTAAAAACAGGTATTCCTTCGAGTCACTTAGGAATTGCAAATATTTTGCTACGGAATTTTATCAGCAGAAGTAATGACCAAACTACCATAAAAATAACTGTATAAAAAGATTGAAAAACGTTAAATTATACTGCAGGTTGTAAAGTTCCTCTGTTTGAGGCATAATATCATGATGTGAACTAAATATTTTCATGTTCAGTATCACATTCCTCTCTTACGCTCACGCGATTGCACGTGTGTGTGTGTGTGTGTGTGTGTGTGTGTGTGTGTGTGAAGATATACAGATTTTGTTATAAACTCTGTGGAACTGTATTTAACTGCGGCTCTGGAGTTAGGAATGTTAGATTGTGGATTTTGCTCACGGAGTGTGGAAGATTGAGTAACATTTGCACTAATTTATGTACTGTTATCTTAAGTATGAAACTGCATATAAATGGTTAGTGAGGTATTGGACACATAAAAATCTGGGGTACTTATATATTTCAGAGATCATTTATTCATTGTTGCTCTTTTCAACTTCAATTGAACCTACGCAAGGGCACTTGCACAGTCAAGATGTTGTGAGGGAAGAACTACTGAATTTTAAAATTTGTATGAATGAAGAAACCTGCAAAAATGTCTTTTTGCCTTTGGAGCTGTAATTTATGAAATTTGAACATTTTAAGTTTTCAAGGAGGTTTAATGTTTACAGGTTTACGTAAAAAACGCACAATGCGTAGTTTGCCGTGAATTGTGACTGTGACTCCACTGAAGAATACGTGATGCAGAATCTACCAGCTGCCTGGCACTGCAGATGCCTAGCTATGATACAAGCATGAGCCCCTGACCCTAGGTGGCTTTTGCTGTATGAATTAGAATGTTCATGAGAGCATCTCTGTCTTCAGTAAGGACATGTCGCAGGCTCAACAGTTACCACTGGCTAGTGCTTCATTTCATTTGTTGCTGTCTGTTGGCTATCCACGATACAGCTGTTAAATCCAATTGTCTATTACAGTAGGTTGCCTCGGAGGTCAAGGTATACTGAACTGAAGTGGACAATATGAATGGAGAGGACCTGTGCTGTAGAGTTTGAGTGGGACGTAGCAGCGCTTCTGCATGGCGGTACCACTCAGCGTGGGCCACATCGTTGCTGTCGCTGCTGCAGTACTGGTTATTCTTCGTGTTTTACCGTTCCTGTTAATACGTACCTGTAACAGGAATACCGCACTAGACTAATTTGGGACCGCTCTGTCCAATGCGCCGGAAAAATGTCACTTTAAAAATCATTTCCTTTGTAACAAGAAACAAACTGATGCTTTCCGTCGGCGCTGGGCGTCGCATGAAAGACGAAATGTGCAGGGCTTGTTTGGGCTGACTCCAGCTACACGTCGCAAAAGCGAAATTGCAAATATCTGCCGAAACACTAAGCTGAATTCAAATTTACAATATCGCAACAATTTTCACACTGAAGACTAGAAAACCCCACTGAAGATAGCACAAAAAGTGGTGAAACATGATTAGGTAAAGAAAAGCCAAACGAACGGTGTCCGCATAAGGATTAATATCTATGCAATAAAGGATGTGTAAATAAAGTATCAAGGCTCGTCTCAGAACACAAAATTTATTGAATACTTCCATACATCGGACTAAAATTCTTCAAAATAGGTGCCTTGAGAATCCATACACCGCTGCCAACGAGATTTCCATTGTTGGTAAGCTCCTTGGAACTCCTTAACTGGAATGCTGTTCAAAACCCTCGTAGAAGCGTTTTGGACCGCTGCGAGGTTTTTAAACCACTTCGCTTTCAGATATTTCTTCATCGCGGGGAACCAAGAACTCACTGGGGCCGAGGTCGGGGCTATAGCGTGCCACGCTGAACCGGGTCAAAACTTCAGTGACGGCGAAGCAGGTGTGAACGGTCGCATTGTCACGGTGGCGCGTGCACTCGTATTTCTTCTCTGGGCGGACTCAGCTGACTCGATCCCTAAGCCCGCTTCATCTGCAATTATTCTGATGCTCAAACGTCGGTAACTGTTTAAAACTTTACGTATTTTGGCCAGATTTTCGTCAGTTCTGGTCGATGAAGATCTTCCAGAGCGTTCATCGTCCACCAAGTCTTCGTGGGAATCTTTGAACCTCTTGTGCCACGTGAAAACAACGGTACGCCCGCAGCTCGTGGTCGTGCGGTAGCGTTCTCGCTTCTCGCTTCCCACGCCAGGGTTCCCGGGTTCGATTCCCGGCGGGGTCAGGGATTTTCTCTGCCTCGTGACGGCTGGGTGTTGTGTGATGTCCTTAGGTTAGTTAGGTTTAAGTAGTTCTAAGTTCTAGGGGACTGATGACCATAGATGTTAAGTCCCATACTGCTCAGAGCCATTTGAACCATTTGAACCAACGGCACGTGATATGGCGTCTTCTTTATAGGCCGCTTGAATCATTTAGAACGTTTCCGTACTAGTCTTGTTCAGTTTTATACAAAATGTGATCGAACACCGCTGCTCCAAGAGGCGCTGCATTTAAGACACCGATTTCTAGACGACGTTTCGAAACAACCACTCCCTGCACTCGCGAACGGCGGTGCTTGGCTCGCATAGCCTACACCCTCCCCCCATCAGGCGCAGGTGGGGAGACGGTCTGCGCGCGCACTGCTACTCAGGAGAAAATCAGTCTTTACACGCCCTATATTTCCACTACTATAGATCAGAGCATAAAAGAAGAAGAGAAGAAAGAGGTTCTTTTGACTTAACTTAGCTAATTATGGGAGTTGCTGTTAGTGTCGCAATTTTTGTCACTGCTTCGGAGAGAACTGCGTTTCTCATAATGAGAACCTGTATCTCTACTCTCTGCGCTACTGCCAATGATCGTGGGCACTCTGGGCATATTCATTGTTAACCTTGTTCATCTGTGCGTGGACTCGGAAAAGAGAGTTTGGCCTTCCGAGCGCCACGGCCCTGGCTTCGCCCCGCACGGTGGCTAAAGTGACGCAGAGCAGGGCAGAGGGGGAGGGGGGCGGCAAACCGGTTTTTCCGCGCCGGCGCGCTTTTCCTCCACTTTCTTTTTCGCCTCTCCGCGACGAAATTTCGGCCCGTCGAGCAGCCGCGACTCGCCTCGACAGCGAGCGGGCCCTCCGGAGTCTAATGACTGAGCCGTCAGGGCCGCGGAATTAATCGCGGCGGAATTTTAAGTAATTACCGCCTGTTTGGCATCGCGCGCGCGTCGGCTTCAAGGCGAAGGGGCGGGAGACGGCCGCAAGACGCATGGCGGCTCGTTTTAAGGCTAACGATGAAATATGCGGCGGGCGCTAATCGCGCCGCGCTCGCCAGCCAGCCGGCCGTGGTTAAACACTTGTCGCCACTCGGCGCGCCCGCGTCGCCGGCCGGGCGGATGTCGCGAGTTGCGCGCCCGAGCGTCGCAGCGACTCGGGCTCAAAGAAACACTGTGTGTAGGCACCGAGCGTGGCGCGGGGGTGCGCGAACGTTCACGGTGCAGCCTGGTGTTCGCTGTCAGGGCGGTTCGTAGCACCCTTTCACTCTGTATCGGAGTAGGCGATACACTGTTTTTTTAATGAAATACATCACAGTTCTCTCTTTTATTATCTTACATTCACATCTGTGTTTATCTCTTTTACAGTTATTATTCAGTATCGAATACCATTTGAAATAACTGAATATCTTATAAATAATATGAAAAACATGTAAAAATCAACCAACCGGTTGCATAGGTTTTCTATATGCCTTGACCAGGTTTCGTCACCTCTAAGGGTGACTTCATCATAAGGGAAGGTAATTACATGAAGAACATATCGTCAAAGATGTACAGTGATTCTTCATGTAATTACCTTACCTTATGATGAAGTCACCCTTAGAGGTGACGAAACCTGGTCAAGGTATATATAAAACCTATGCAACCGGGTGGCTGATTTTTACATATTTTTCAAATTTGTGAATACGGTTGCTGCAAACATCAGCCATGTTCAAAGTTGTACTATAAATAATAAATTATTTATATTATTTCATTTGCAAAAGTTACAGAAGCATTTTGTTGTCTACTTATTTCGTTCAATTATGTTTTATATTTTGTAATGATTCGGACCAAAGTCTTGCTTGAATGATTAAGCGAAATAATTGCACCTGGTGAAATGGACTGTGCCTGAAAGCAAACGAAATGAAAAAAAAAAAAGTTGTAGAAAAGCTTTGCAGGAAGTTCTGATCAATTTTGGACACTGTAAATAGTTCAGAAGACAGTTATTAACACGGTTCATAAGATAATTAGCTCCACCAAATAATGCTACTTGAGCTCTGAGGCTGCTGTAAATGCCAGTAATTAAAATAATGAAGCACTTTAGCAGCAGTTTGCACATTTCAAAAGTAAGTGTTCAAATTCAGTCTCTTACGAAATTTTGCATTAAAAATACTGTATAAGAAAACTTCCCCCAAACATTTTCCTCGTTATTGTGAAACGCACTGTTACAATTTAGTTTTGGTAAATTTGTAATTTTTCGTTGAAACTTTACAAATATGTGATTACTAATAACGAGTTTCTCCGCTTCGATTGTTACGTTTTTATGTAAGGTCCGGTGCAAGGCAATAAAGACTGTCGGAAGAGTTGCCGAAAAGGTTGTTAAGATATCGTTGCTGAAAATCTTTGAAGTGAAATTGTACAAATTATCACTGTTCGACATGGGTTCTACACTCCTGGAAATGGAAAAAAGAACACATTGACACCGGTGTGTCAGACCCACCATACTTGCTCCGGACACTGCTAGAGGGCTGTACAAGCAATGATCACACGCACGGCACAGCGGACACACCAGGAACCGCGGTGTTGGCCGTCGAATGGCGCTAGCTGCGCAGCATTTGTGCACCGCCGCCGTCAGTGTCAGCCAGCTTGCCGTGGCATACGGAGCTCCATCGCAGTCTTTAACAGTGGTAGCATGCCGCGACAGCGTGGACGTGAACCGTATGTGCAGTTGACGGACTTTGAGCGAGGGCGTATAGTGGGCATGCGGAGGCCGGGTGGACGTACCGCCGAATTGCTCAACACGTGGGGCGTGAGGTCTCCACAGTACATCGATGTTGTCGCCAGTGGTCGGCGGAAGGTGCACGTGCCCGTCGACCTGGGACCGGACCGCAGCGACGCACGGATGCACGCCAAGACCGTAGGATCCTACGCAGTGCCGTAGGGGACCGCACCGCCACTTCCCAGCAAATTAGGGACACTGTTGCTCCTGGGGTATCGGCGAGGACCATTCGCAACCGTCTCCATGAAGCTGGGCTACGGTCCCGCACACCGTTAGGCCGTCTCCCGCTCACGCCCCAACATCGTGCAGCCCGCCTCCAGTGGTGTCGCGACAGGCGTGAATGGAGGGACGAATGGAGACGTGTCGTCTTCAGCGATGAGAGTCGCTTCTGCCTTGGTGCCAATGATGGTCGTATGCGTGTTTGGCGCCGTGCAGGTGAGCGCCACAATCAGGACTGCATACGACCGAGGCACACAGGGCCAACACCCGGCATCATTGTGTGGGGAGCGATCTCCTACACTGGCCGTACACCACTGGTGATCGTCGAGGGGACACTGAATAATGCACGGTACATCCAAACCGTCATCGAACCCATCGTTCTACCATTCCTAGACCGGCAAGGGAACTTGCTGTTCCAACAGGACAATGCACGTCCGCATGTATCCCGTGCCACCCAACGTGCTCTAGAAGGTGTAAGTCAACTACCCTGGCCAGCAAGATCTCCGGATCCGTCCCCCATTGAGCATGTTTGGGACTGGATGAAGCGTCGTCTCACGCGGTCTGCACGTCCAGCACGAACGCTGGTCCAACTGAGGCGCCAGGTGGAAATGGCATGGCAAGCCGTTCCACAGGACTACATCCAGCATCTCTACGATCGTCTCCATGGGAGAATAGCAGCCTGCATTGCTGCGAAAGGTGGATATACACTGTACTAGTGCCGACATTGTGCATGCTCTGTTGCCTGTGTCTATGTGCCTGTGGTTCTGTCAGTGTGATCATGTGATGTATCTGACCCCAGGAATGTGTCAATAAAGTTTCCCCTTCCTGGGAGAATGAATTCACGGTGTTCTTATTTCAATTTCCAGGAGTGTATTTCTGATATTAAAGTATGTGCTTCTAGACCATTTTACCGTGGGAAATTCAAATGTGTAAACAAAATATCGTTGTCAGGGATACTTTTTATGTAATATGTATATATATGTATATTCACAATTCATGGCAAACACAGAGACGTTATAGAGAAATACGGGTATGTTGCCGCATCCAGTAGTGATAGAACGTGATAATTTCTTCTGCAACAGCAGGTGGGAAGAATCAGACATCATTAGGTTATCCCCCGCCACACCTATTTCATTAAGACCACCTGAAACATCTCATCAACTCGAACGGCGACAGCCGGTCGCTGCCTCGGCAGTAAAGCTTCACGCCTCCTAGGGGCAGGTGCATCGAGTTTACAACAGTGATGCCAGCCTCAATTTGTGTCAGTCTTAACGAAGGGGTGTTTTGGCTGACAAGTAACTGTCTGTCATATTTCCGAGCACGGTTGAATTTTTTAGTTCTTGTGTGTAAACTGATTGAGCCTGGTGCTGAAGGTAAAACGACTGCTTGTTTTTACACATCAGCGTTCCCCTAGTTCCCCACTATTAATTTAATACAGGTGTATTACCAAAGTAGTATTTTTAAATTTGCAGAAATGCCACGTCGTCGTGGATGTCGATATAAGCCGGACAACTTCTGCTACATCTGTGGGAAGTTCACTTTTGCCAGAAATAGGAAGAAAATTTCTTCAGTCATAAGGAAAGCAAACAAACATTACTTTGAAGTAGAGGTAGGAGACCAAGATAAAGAATGGGCACCACATTTCTGTTGTGCTACACGTTACTGCAAACTAATTCAGTGGTGGAAAGGTAAAGAGAATGCGGCGTTGTTTGCTGTTCCCATGGTGTGGAGGGAGCCTAAGGACCACGTTACTGATTGTTATTTCTGTCTAACAAAAATTCAGGGTTTTACAAACAAAAAGTCGAAGAGGCACATTGTTTACCCAGATCTGCCTTCAGCGAGAATGCCACAGCAGCATTCCGACAACCTTCCAGTACCTTCAAGAGCTCGAGGTCAAATTCCGAGTGACAGTGAAATAAGTAGTACTGAATAAATCACAGATGATTATTCATTATATCACTGCACAAGAGAGTCATCGCCACATTTGTTAACACAGGCAGAATTAATGATTTAGTACGTGATCTAGGACTAAGTAAACAAAAGGCGCAGCTGCTTGGTTCAAGATTACAAGATTACAATCTACTGTACCAAAGCACTAAAATCAGTTTGTTCAGGCACAGAGAACATGCCTTTATTTATTATTTTTCAACTGACGAAGCACTGTTATTTTGCAATGACGTTGCTGGCCTGATGAAAGTGCTGAACTTCACTTATATTTCACAGGAGTGGAGACTTTTCATAGATACATCGAAAACAAGTCTGAAGGGTGTTTTGCTCCATAACGGAAATGAAATACCCTCTGTTCCAGTAGCTTACGCTAGTTTGACAAAAGAGAATTACGAATTCGTACAAAGGATGCTAAATTCATTAAAATACAATGAACACAAATGGAAAATATGTGCAGATTTCAAGGTAATTGCTATGGTACTGGGAATGCAACAAGGCTACACAAAGTATGCCTGTTTTCTTTGCGAGTGGGATAGTCGAGACCGAAATTCTCACTACGTGAAAAAGAAATGGCCTAGGCGAAGATGGAAAGTTGGCGAAAAGAATGTACAACGTGAAAGTCTGGTAGCTCCTGAATATATACTACTTCCACCGCTTCACATCAAACTTGGCCTGATGAAACAATTCGTGAAGGCCATGGATCCAACAGGCTGTGGGTTTGCATATCTAGCTACCAAATTCCCCCGTCTTTCAGCTGCAAAAATAAAGGAAGGTGTATTTGTGGGCCCACAAATCAGGGAGCTGCAGAAGATGCAAATTTTGAAGCATGTTTAACTGATAAAGAAAAAACCGCATGGGACTGTTTCAAGATGGTGTCGGAAAACTTCCTCGAAAGAAGAAGAGCTACTAACTACAAAGCAATGGTGTAGGATATGATCAAAGCATATCAGGATTTGGGGTGCAATATGTCTTTGAAGGTACATATGACGGACTCTCATCTGGACTACTTCACAGAGAGTTGTAGTGACGTATCGGATGAACATGGGGAAAGATTCCATAAAGACATTTCTACCATAGAAAGGCGCTATGAAGGGAAGTGGGTACCTTCTATGTTAGCAGATTATTGCTGGAATATCATTCCGGAGAAGAAAGATTCGCAATACAAGGGAAAAACGTGATGTGCATTACAAGGCAGTGGCTCATTGATTGTCAATTTTCTGTAATTTCTCATGTCAAATAAATGCTTCAAAGTGTATACACAAAGGTTACTGTGTTATATGTTAGATCCCACCCTCCATTAATGTGATGAACTTATAACATCATAAAGACGTGCATTTGTTTGTCGAATTTCACCTCACGTTTGCTGCACTATATCAGTAATTGAAAAGAGAAATAAAATTGCGATTACTCATAAACTATCCCTGACAGAAAAAAACCAAAAACAGTTTTCAATTCAGCTCTCAAAATACAAATAGAATCACAATATTTTTTATCAGAAATAGAAAAAAAGGTTTTTTTGTAGAACAGTGTTATTTATTCAGACTGAAACATTTGTATGAATATTTCTTAGAAGTTGTGGCAATGGAAGATTACGTGGTGTGAAAGCCAGTATCTCACTTTGAAAATCTGCGCTTCTCACTAAAAAACAGATTTTGCGCCAGCATCGACAGGTAAGTACAATTTCAAATTTCAGTATGTTCCTCTTGCCGTAACAAAATTTGCGTAATATGATTGCTTTAGTTAATTTGCAGCCAGGTTGCAGGTACGTACGTCACTGTGGACAGGGAAATAAGTCTGTACTGCAAGCCGGGCCTGACTGCAACCTTCCTATTCGGCGCAGCGCTAGGAGGCGGGGGTGGAGGCGGATGTAGGGGAGGCGAGTTCCTTGCCCCAGCCGACTTTTACCCCCGGGAGAGATCCCCGGTCCTCATATTGCCAAAGGCCTCAATGGACCTGGGAACTTCCTGGAGGGGCTGGACTGAGGGAAAATCGCCGCCCCCTATCGGGGACTGAACCCGTGCCTTCTGCAGCTATACCCGCCTTTTTTGTTCAAATAAAGGTAACATTAACAGAAAGAAATAAACAAGGTACCACATGTTGGAGCTGTAAATTGGATTCAATTTGAAGCTTTAAATGAAGAAAAAGGAAAAAAAAAAATTTGGCGCTAACGCCACACTGAATATCCAGTCACCACGCCACTGACTCCTCTTACTTTTTGTTGATCAAAAAAGAGAGAAAAAATTGGAGATAATAGTACGTTGCTTCCGCCACTTAAGAAAGAAAAAACTAATTCATTTCCACTCGTTTCCTGCAAAAATCTTTTGTTCATTTGTTTACTAACAAAAGAAACAAGGCTAATAGGGCTACAGATATGAAATATACTGTATAACAATATAACTGAAAAGAGACTATGGCGAATAAAGTACAAGGATCGGTTAATTCAGGACTTCTTTTGTCCATTTTATCAAAAGCAAGGTAGTAGGAATGAAACATTTGAACAGTATAGGGATTCTACACATCATCCAGCTCCTTATACGACATACAGTATATTCGCAAAAAGCGAAGATAGCTTTGTCATGTACAATGGGCTATAACCATACACTGGTAAAAGGAACAAAGGTCTGAGTCATATCCACTCCCCACGTAATGAACATGATGCCCGACAAGCAACATAACTGTATTGTTCTTCGTTCTGGGAAAGAGACCTGAATCGGGAGGCAGGAGAATCTAGCTGGAGTCTGCTGCCGCTTCCGTCGCCCTGGCAAGAAAGGCCAATATGTCGGTGGAACAAACTCCAGTGCCTGTGTCCGCAGGCGACCAACCGATGATGTAATGGCAACAACTGTCTGTCTCACCAAGGCCAATGCGAAAAAGTCGGACGTTGGTGGGTACAAGGTTACGGACGGCTTGGTATCTTGAGGACGCCACTTCCATCGGGAAAATAGGTACGTTGACACAGGACCAAAGAACCTTCCAATCTGTCTCTGGTGACAAGGACTCCACAGAGGAAACGCGATTTGGAAACGTCTAACGACATAAAAACATTTTTACAGGAAGATGCAACTGGGAAAGAATAATAACGTCTAAGTAACTGACATCAATAAAAAATCTCCGAAAATGCCTTAATTCATCATTTTTCCTACCAGCGTCAACTGGAGGGGTTAAGCTCATATGCTGGAGACAGGCAAAAAGACGAGTTGAATGTGACTGGGAGACGATAAGACACAATAAAGTAACGCGTCCAAGTAATAAAGCAGAAGCCTTGGCTCGAAAATCTGGGAAGCCCAAACCTCGCATTAGTTGGAGTGTCGCGATAATGTCATGTCGCACCCGAAAAATAGAGTTTCATCAGGTAAACTTGCCCGATATTCCCTCTAACTTTCGGGACATCGCCTCAGGAAGCGGAACAATTTCTGTAACAAAACAGGCTTTACTCAACATGCAAGTTTCTGAAGACCGAACATTATGAAACCATGAGAGGCAGCGACACTCATGTTCAAGGTTCACTGCTTGAATCCTACCTCTGACGGATTTTCAGTTTTACGCACCCATCTTCATAGGACACGGTGAATGACAACACCCAACAATCGGTAGTGGGCGACCCCAAAGCTCATGGAATCTCAATCGCCTCAAATCTCTGCGGATTGATGCTCCCGTAAGACGACAAAATGCATCCCAAACGTCCTTGAGAATCGGTATGTCGCCACCAATACCAAGAAGTACAATAATGTCATCTGAATACGCGCGGACGATAAACCTGTCTCCCATTAATTACAAGCTACGCAGTCGAGCGACTATGGCCCGCAATAAAGGTTGCAGAAATAACACGAATAACGACATGGACAGGAGACCTCAACCCACTTCCATGGGGAGAGTGAGACGACCATTCACGACAATAGACGCTTGAATGCCTGTAATCAGAGAGGTGCCTATCTTCGTGCATCATCATTAAAACCAACAACCGTCAACACTCACAACAGAACACCATAACATACTCGGTCAAACGCATAATTAAAATTAACAAAAAGTAAAGACCCCGACAGAGGAACAGTGGAAGAATCGAGATGAGATCACGACATTCAGCAACGGGAGTCAGAGGAGTACCACCCGGGATATAACTTCGAACGGGCGCGACAATGTCAACAAGTAAAACAAACAGCTGTTGATCACCCGCGTTACGATTTTATAATCAGAACTGAGTAGCGTTATCGGGCGGACCTGATCCATGGATAGACGTCTCATCTTTTTGGAAATTGAAACACCTTTCCCTACCATAAATGAGGACGTGATGTGTACCCCTTGCACCACTTCATTCACCGAAGATGTTATATTTACTATCAGAGGCCAAAACCGAACACGAAATTCTTTGGGAAGACTGTCGAACCTGGCGATTTTCTAAGGAAGGAGAGCGAACTACAATGTCACGTACCTCATCATAGAGAGAAGCTACCACAAGTCCTCATTGAAACCTCGCGTAACAACACTATCGAGGAGGGAACTACATACATCAAAAACGTTTTGCATCACCTCGGCTCCGAGATTCCGAAACTGTATATAAAATTGGAATAGAGATCATCATAAACGTCATTTCCTCCCATATTATTGCTCATGAAAACCACACATTGCATGTTGTACCACCATACAGCGAGACCTTCAGAGGTGGTCGTCCAGATTGCTGTACACACAGGTACCTCTAACACCCAGTAGCACGTCCCCTTGCATTGATGCATACCTGTATTCGTCGTGGCATACTATCGACAAATTCACCAAGACACTGTTGGTCCAGATTGTCCCACTCCTCAATGGCGATTCATCGTGGTTCCCTCGGAGTGGTTGGTGCGTCACGTCGTCCATACACAGCCATTTTAAATCTATCCCAGGCATGTTCGATAGGGTTCATGTCTGGAGAACATGCTGGCCACTCTAGTCGAGCGATGTCGTTATCCTCAAAAGGTCATTCACAAAATGTACGCAAAGGTGGCGCGAATTGTCGGCCATGAAAGCGAATGCTTCGCCAATATGCTGCCGATATGGTTGCACTATCGGTCGGAGGATGGCATTCACGTATCGTACAGCCGTTACGGCGCCTTCCATGACCACCAGCGGCGTACGTCGGCCCCACATAATGCGACCCCAAAACAGCAGGGAACCTCCACCTTGCTACACATGTTGGATAGTGTGTTAAAGCGTTCAGTTGCCTCCAAACACATCTCCGACGATTGTCTGGTTGGAGGCATATGCGACACTCATCGGTGAAGAGAACGTGATGCCAGTCTTGAGCGGTCCAGTCGGCATGTTGTTGCGCCCATATACGAGGTGCGGCTAGAAAAAAACCGGACTGATGCTGGAAAAAACATTTATTTACAATTATTTACAATTTCATGTTATCTCCTTCAATGTACTCTCCTCCTCGGTCTCTACACCGCTCCATACGAATTTTCCACTGTTCATGGCAATGCTGCAGATCATTTTCGGTAAGTCCATACATTACTTCCGTCGCTTTTTCTTTTACTGCTTCAACAGTCTCAAATCTAGTTCCTTTCAAAGCTGACTTGACTTTAGGGAAAAGAAAAAAGTCACAGGGGGCCAAATCAGGTGATCTAAGATGGGAATGTTGTGTTTTGCCAAAAACGTCTTCACTGACAACGCACTGTGAGCTGGGGCATTGGCTTGGTGAAGGATCCATGACTTTTTTCTCCACAAATCGTTCCGTTTTCTCCGTACTCGCTCACGTAGGGTAGCCAGGACGCTAATGTAGTAATGCTGATTCACTGTTTGTCCCTCTGGTACCCAATCAATGTGCACAATCCCTTTGATGTCAAATAAAAAATCATCATTGCCTTGAATTTCGATTTTGACATTCGTGCTTTTTTTTGTCGTGGAGAACCAGGAGTTTTCCAATGCATCGATTGGCGTTTAGTTTCGGGATCGTAAGTAAAAAACCACGATTCATCGCAAGTAATAACATTTTGTAAGAAGGTGGGATCACTTTCAATGTTTTCCAGGATGTCAGAACAAATCATTCTTCGGCGTTCCTTCTATTCAACTGTGAGACACTTTGGAACCATTTTTGAACACACTTTATTCATGTTGAAACTTTGATGAAGAATCTGCCTAACACTTTCCTTGTCAACTCCTGTTAACTCAGACACTGCTCTGATTGTTAAACGGCGATCTTGTCGAACAAGTTTACCGATTTTTTCAATGTTTGCATCAGTTTTTGCTGACAATGGTCTGCCAGTGCGAGTGTCATCACTGGTGTCTTCGCGGCCATCTTTAAATCGTTTAAACCACTCAAACACTTGTGTTCGCGATAAACAATCATCGCCGTACACTTGTTGTAACATTACAAACGTTTCACTTGCAGATTTTCCTAGTTTGAAACAAAATTTGATGTTAACACGCTGTTCTTTCTGTACACTCAACATTTTCCGACGCACAGACAAAACGTCAAATACTTAAAACAGACGCCACGGGCAGACTGAGTGCAGGAGGCAGATGAAACTCGAGCAGTAGGCGGAGCGAGAGTCACGTGACAGGCCACGCGACTTTCAGCCTTATTGCATTCGTTTTATTGTTTTACCAGTACTAGTCCGGTTTTTTTCTAGCCACACCTCGTATACCGCGGTGCATGGTGTCGTGGTTGCAAAGATGGACCTCGCCATGGACATCGGGAGTTAAGATGCGCTCTTGTAGCCTATTGCGCACAGTTTGAGTCGTAACACGACGTAATGTGGCTGCACGAAAAGTGTTATTCAACCAGGTGGCGTTGCTGTCAGGGTTTCTCCGAGCCATAATCCGTAGTAGCGGCCATCCACTGCAGTAGTAGCCCTTGGGCGGCCTGAGCGAGGCATGTCATTGACAGTTCCTATCTCTCTGTATCTCCTCCATGTCCGAACAACATCACTTTCTTTCACTCCGAGACGCCTGGACACTTCACTTGTTGAGAGCCCTCCCTGGCACAAAGTAACAATGTGGACGCCATCGAACAGTGGTATTGACCGTCTAGGCATGGTTGAACTACAGACAACACGAGCCGTGTACCTCCTTCCTGGTGGAATAACTGGAACTGATCGTCTGTCGGACTCCCTCAGTATAATAGGCTCTGCTCGTGCATGGTTGTTTACCATCTTTGGGCGGGTTTAGTGATATCTCTGAACACTCAAATGGACTGTGTCTGTGATACAATATCCACAGTCAACATCTGTCTTCAGGAGTTCTGGGAACTGGGGTGATGCAAAACTGTTTTTGATGTGTGTAAAATCAGCAGACGGTATACCGTCTGATTTCCACTCCAGTGTTAAGATCGGAAAAATATCGGGAAAGTTTAAGCGTTGTATCTCGTTGGGGTGACCACTCGCGTTCATCTATAGAACGAATGATTGTGAGACACGTGATTTGAGATCGCATTAGGAGCTGAATTAGATGACACAGAGAGACCAATCCATCCTGGTGAATCGAACGTGGCTGTGAACACAGACGAAGACCATCTAATTGCGGTCTTTTGAGTTGCAGATATTTTACCTTCACGCAATTAACATCCATAACTCTCAAACGGACGTCTCGACCACTATCATAAAGACATTGTTGTGCGCTCAGGTTGAAAACGTTGTTTCACGCCACTCCGTGATAATGTAACTTCTTGACGCAGAAAGGTAGGTGGTTCATCAAGGTCCACTGGGGGGAGGAAGGCGCCTCCACTCCACTCAGCGAAATGCCAGAAACACAAGCGGGAGCGGTGAACATCATCAGATAAAGAAGAGGCAGGCTGCGCTGCGCCTGAAGCTGTCTGAATCATCCGACTATCCGGAACAGAAGCCGTAGTAACCTGTTGTTCCACCGTATGTGTGGAATGGATGATATTGCACTAGAACACTGTAAAGCCAGAACAGCGGCCGATGTCTCCGTTAAACCATGGGAACCCACCGGATCAGATGTTGCTACTGGTGGAGGAGAGGACGCAGAGGCAATATTCATTTCAACATCAAGAGAACCAGCCTCGTCGTTCCTGGCGAAACAAGAGCAGTAATTGACGCCAGTACTTAAAGCACCACCACTGGCATATTCTCGGAGAGCGAGATGGAGGAAGAGTGACTGCAAAATCTTCACCAACCTGAGTCGACCGGCGTTTAAATTGTATGTGGGGGAGGGGGTAACGTCTCTCCAACGTCCTCTAAAGCTGGAGAAGTACTGACAGTAGATTGTGAAGACGCGACGGTTTTCATAGGGCGACTAAAACCGTAACACGGCGTGGACAACTGGATCTGAGATGGCCACTTTCATTCCAAAGGAAGCAGGCACCTTCTTACTCTGCATACGTTGCTGATCCGGTAACCACAGACATTCAGTGTGGGGGAATGTTTTTTCGAACACACATTTCTACTTATCGGATACCATAGTTAACTTGAGAGTAGTTTGGGACAAAAACAGGGTTCATTTTATTAAAACAGAATCACAGGAAGAAAATATATGTCAGTTAAAAGTTTGAGGAATTTGCTCAGCTTAGTAGTTCGGATCCTTACCTCGGTGACACGATCATCATGGTGTAGTACATCAAGATCCAATAGATGGAGCTGTTAGTGGTTTTACCTCAGTGACAGAAGTATATTCGGAAGTTACGGCAGTGAGAGATGTAAGCACCACCTCGTTGTTCTTATAAATACAAACTAACATTGAATTTACTCAGTTAGATGTATAAATTTCGATTTGGTATTAAAAACTTAACAACATTGCTTTGGCTCTTCCGATGAGTTTTATTTATATTTGGCTCCTAACCTAGAGAAAATTTATTGAGTCTACTTTGCTATTTGTGTGCCTAATTATTATATTTTTATTTCATTTTGTTTAAGAGTAAAAATGCCTAGAAAACACTCAAATCTTCTCAGTGCACTAGAACGGCTTAAAGAGCTGTCTCCACTGATACGGTCTACAAGGACAAATACGTAGGTAAAGAACACCAAAAGCCATGTCCTAACGGAAGGACTGGGAAACTTTTTGCACATAACAGCAGCTACTAACATGGTCTGTTGTTTTAAGTTATTGTTTTTACTGATGTGACAGGCCCTTGGTTATAGGGGGCGGAATTTTTACATGTGGACGTACAGACCGTTGTATAGACAACTTTAATGATTGAACTGCGAATGTGAAGTCCGTTCGTCCTTCTGAAGAACACAGGTTTAAATCCGTCGGAAACATGGTAAAGATTATTTGAAAACCACAATTTATTTCAACTGGTCGGCTGCCTTTTATACCTTCTGTTCTGTAATTGTTATTGCAGTGCAGTCATTTTAAATGTTATTGAACATAAATCGTTACTTAGCAATCTTTATAATCAATTTATTGACACCAACACCCTTTACTAACATTGTACAAGGTCTATATATTAATCTGTATTTTATTTAGAACAATACAAGCTTTTAAAGAATCCAAAACATAACCGTTTCTTTTCTTTAGAACCAACAGACATTGAGGAATACAATTTGACTCGAACCTCGCTTTAATTTTTAACCAAGTTTCAAGATTTTCGTGTCATAAGTTGGTTCAAATGGCTCTGAGCACTATGGGACTCAACATCTTAGGTCATCAGTCCCCTAGAACTTAGAACTATTGAAACCTAACTAACCTAAGGACATCACACACATCCATGCCCGAGGCAGGATTCGAACTTGCGACCGTAGCAGTCCCGCGGTTCCGGACTGCAGCGCCTAGAACCGCACGGCCACCGCGGCCGGCGTGTCATAAGAAGGAAGTATGTCAAACATGAATAAATTACAAATGATGAGGACGCCATGGGATTGTACCACAAGTCCAAAAGTAGCATAATGACACAAGCAAAGTAATGACGTAACTACAACACACACAGCGAAGCTCTCATAGACCATGCAAGGACAAAACAATAAACGTTTTACCCACCTCATGGATACCACACCAAGGCAAATACAAATGCGAGCGTGGCAAAATTCAAAAATTACTAAAGCATTAAACATGGAAAGTATTAAAACCCTCATTAAAAAAATGTAAAAGGAGGATTCAGAAAATAACTCCCGGGAGCTCCAAGGACACAACCATAAGGCTTTGGACCGCCCCCACGATACCACACTTAAGGCGAATACAAACGCGGGCGCAGCAGAATTAAAAATTTATTAAAGCACAAACACAAAAATTGTT
This sequence comes from Schistocerca nitens, assembly GCF_023898315.1. Taxonomy (NCBI): domain Eukaryota; kingdom Metazoa; phylum Arthropoda; class Insecta; order Orthoptera; family Acrididae; genus Schistocerca; species Schistocerca nitens. The sequence goes on along the minus strand of NC_064615.1, from coordinate 1,108,934,102 downwards.
GAAACCACCTTACCAACTGTAAAAGTGGCCATCAGAAAATAACCTCCACACGTCACCAAGTACTTTAAACATCTCTGTATGAACCGTTCTAGGCTAACCGGATGGTCTCAACGTAGTTTGGGCACTTCAGTTATCTTCAGAAAACAGTTGCTGGAACAGTTCAACCAGAAACGTAGCAGATACTAAAACCTTCGGAGCGTAAAACAGAATCTACTACTGGCCGTTCTGCAAGATGGCTGTGACACTTGAAAACTCATGTTATGCTACTAAGTATAAATAGGGTGGCTGCCACAAGGCAGAGTAGACCTCTCCTCTTAATACAACGCCATCGTGAAATAAGATCCTGCTTACAGCAAAGCTCAGCCTGCTAGGCCTTAAAATCAAAACACAAGTCACAGTCATTGAATCTTAAGTTAAAACAGCCTGCCCACAGTTTTCTTAAGAGGAGCAAACTCTAATAGGTAAACCAATTGGTCTACAGGAGAGGGGTAAGCTTGTGTTTGCGGTTCATTTAGCAAAGAACCAATCCATCACTGTGTGGCCATATGACTGTTGTTGTATAGGCTAGTATGGTAGTTAGCACTGACACAAACAAAGAAGGACAGAAGTTACGATGGCCGGTGGCAGGAATCCAAAATCATCTGTACAAAAACCTTTCAGATTAACAGAAAGTTTTATTCTTAAAAAGGAAAGAAATTTAACTTTTCCGTATGAGGCGGCTCGATGTTCTTCGGTGCTTCCTGTGCCTCCTACAAGCAATTACTTTTCTCTACTAGTACTCACAGAACGCCGGCTAAGTAAGTTCTTCCTATTAGTACTAATGCTCTCGAAGTCTGCGACTGAACTAGGGCTACCCAACGATGGGAGACTGTTTAAGTCAGTGTTGACAGGGGGTGCTAAACTCTGTCTTCCTGGAGGTGTGGGGATGCCCGCTCTTTCCGTTACGACGGACTTAGAGTATTCAGCTCTGCCTGAGCGCCTCCGGCACCGCTATATATTATTACTTAGCTCGTGTTTCCCAAAAATCAAAGATAAGATAAGGATTGCGCAACTTCCGGTTGTGGTTGCGCAGTACTTCCGTGTTAAGAGTCAGTTCTTAAGAGAGACTGCGCGTTGTGCAGTGGTTGCGCAGTATTCAGCTGCCTGAGCGCCTCCGGCACCGCTATATATTATTACTTAGCTCGTGTTTCCCAAAAAGAGCTGATCAGCGCCTTCTTGATTTTGTTTTGCGGCGCTGCGCTGTTCAGCGTGCAGCCGATGCTTTAGTATTGCACAGCTACTCACTTCATACCATGCGGGAAGGCAGGCACCAAGCTATTACAACACAACAAGCTGCCGAGAACGAATACGGATTTTTGGAGAATTGTCGCAAACGATGCTCATTGTGGAGTAAGCGGCATCAATCTCAAGGGTCTTTTCCTGATCAGGGAACCCAAGGAAGACGCAGGTCTGATCCAAGCCGGAACAGCACCGGCACCAGAAACCTCAACCACACTGTTCTGTCCTGCAAGGCTGACTCTCAGCACTCCATACCTGCACCGTAAATACTGGCCACACCTCCCAAAGGAACAGGCACACCGACCCTCGCACGTCTGCTCGTACCGACCGCTCGCCTTCGAATTCCGTCCCGCCACTGGAAACTGTTTCTTCTGCCCAGATTCAGCCAATCAACGATCCTCGCTTACGCCAAGACAGTGTACACCGCACTGGGCGTGAGGTGTCGACCACGCCACACGGCACATCAAGAATCCAATGAAGGTCGTGGGTCTAGACATGTTGTAGCTCGATAACAACAGGCTTTAACTTGCTCTTTGGAAACTCCTTCCAAAAGCGAAGTGAGACATAGCTCTGGTCGAGAGTGTAACACATTATCTCGCTGATCCCTACATAATTATTATAAAGTAGGCGTCTAGCCACACATACGTAGTGCTACCTGCAGGAAACGAGGGTGGGTCGTTACTTCGTATATTAATGTATCAGTTATGCTACAGAGGGGCCGAATGGAGAAATCTCTGCACGGATAGCGGTTAAGCATCTCTGAATCGTCTCTGACCCTTGTGAAACATTGTAAAAGTTCAGTTATTCATTAACGATGTTTAAGGTCGTCTTGTTCCACACCGGCCTTGTAGTCGATGTCTCATTCATCTGTGTGTTTGATCGCCGTTGACGGCTGCCGAGTCAGCTCCTCGTCTACGAAAGGTGAGTAATTTCGCACCATGGCACGTTCCCGCCATGGCTATGGTCCTGCATGAATGGTCTCTTACTAGCTGCTGGAGTGTGCTCCATCCCACTCCGAATTTACGTTGACCCTTGCTGACCCATCCGCTTTGTTGTGTTGTCAGAAGTTCTGTGGTCGGTCTCTTTACTGGCCAGGTAGGTTTCAGCATCTTCAGGCGCTTAAGTGTTGAACAGGAGCGTGGACCCCACGAGGCCTTGCTGCCAGTTTCTGCGCTGAAGTTCAGTGCTGCCAGCATTCCGCAGTGTGGTGTTCTCGGAGGCGGCGAGCAGTATGAAGTTCATCAGGTGAAGACCGTCTTCTCAGGCACACCTTTGGCTGGTTCATAGACAGTTCTGGGCTATCTAAGACATAGATTCCCTACAATATCGTAATCGTGGAGTCCAGTGCTATTACTGTGAACGCCATCGATCCCTTTGATCAACACTTTCAGAGCTGGAGAGCTCGAGTATTTAAAGGGAGCTAACGTGGGGTTGTGACTCGATGCTCGGTTCGTAATGACCGCATGTGTCCTTCTTCTGCAATATTCGCTGTGATAAGGATTCTTATGAAAAATGTACAGTTCCTTTCGACATCTTTTACGAGCTAACAAATACGCGTGTCACCTTTCCGTTGGTTGTCTGCCCCGTGCTATTTTCTGCTGTGCTCGTCTTCTGTCTCTCTCAGCACGGTGTTGTAACGTGCCGCGGCCTGAACCACTTGCTACATACCTCTTATTTCTTGGTTCTAATAAAAATGGCTCTAAGCAGTATGGGACTTAACATCTGAGGTTCAAAAAATGGCTCTGAGCACTATGGGACTTAACTGCTGTGGTAATCAGTCCCCTAGAACTTAGAACTAACTACTTAAACCTAACTAACCTAAGGACATCACACACATCCATGCCCGAGGCAGGATTCGAACCTGCGACCTTAGCGGTGGCACGCCTCCAGACTGAAGGACCTATAACCGCTCGGCCACACCGGCCGGCAGTTTTCTTTTCCATCAACATTCTGAGTTGATACAAAGTTAAGGCACTGTTGGATGCATTACCTGCCAGAATGAACTCCTGTTCAAAATCCCTTCAAGAACTTGTGATAATAATCGCATAATCCAATGAATGAGTGTAATTGTTCAGTAGTTGTGGTGTCGGAAAATAATGTATGGCGGAAGCAAGTCGAGGATCCACCCCCTCTCCGTCTTGACTGTTAATACGCCCAAGATAACAATATTAAGAAAAGGATTAGTTGCTTACGCACCATATAGTGGAGATGCTGAGTTGCAGATACGAAGGTACATCAGAAAGACTGTCACAAAATAAGCTTTTGGCCAACAAGGCCTTTATCAAAAATAGATGACACACACACACACACACACACACACACACACACACACACACACAAACGCAACTCACACACACACACAAATGACCACAGTCTCTGGTAGCTGTAGCCACACTACGCTAGGCCGAAAGCTTATTTTGTGACAGTCTTTTTGTTGCGGCTATCTGCGACTCAGAATCTCCGGTATATGGTGCGTAACAACTGCCCTTTCCATAATATTGTTACATTCTATCCTGGATTTTCCATATGCTCAAGATAAGTTACTTGTTACTGAGCAAAATGGAACTTCACCACACTTAGAGTAAGGTGTGTGCTGTCCTCAATCTACTAAACACTTCATCCAGACGTTTAACGTGATCTTCTATAGTTTTTGAATAGACGACTGTATCATCAAGATATACGATATAGATTTTCGGTTTTAATCCTCGATGTACTCCATCTAATAGTACTTAGAAGGTAGTTGGAGTATTCTTCAATCCAAACGGCACATTCAGTATTGGTCATGAGCTGAATTTGCTGCGAAAGCAGTTTTGGGTCTGTCTTCAGGAATCACTACTGAGAGCAATTCGTTCAGGAGCATTTACATTTTCCTGGTTGTCTAACGTATCCGTTATGTTCGGTATTCTATCGGCGTTCGTTATGATTCGTTCATTCAAGTAACGATAATCACAGTAAGATTTCTTTGATACTGTGATCACAGCTTGAACCTTCGATATCCTCATTTTTTAATATCTCTAAACTCGCTTTAAGTAATCCTTTCGGTAAATTTACTTCATCTGTACCGAAGTTATCCAATCTTACCGGAATGATCAGTTCCCCACTAACGTTGGTTGCACGCGCAACACTTATTCGTACAAAACAATGCATTTCATCTAATGCTTCATTGTCCTGCAGTGGGTCAACCACACATAATATCTGCCGTGGCACATTGGCATCTACAAATATGCAAACCATCTTCACTGTACCAGCAGGTACTTTGTCATGCATAACCATCTTTAAGGTACGTATACGCAGTTCAGTTGGTGACACCTTAGAAATCGGTGTACCTTGCAACACTGAAACATTTACAGCTGATGGAAACATTGCAAACAAGTAGCATTGTGGTTGATTGCACTGCGCCTGCAAATGGCCTTTCTTCCCACGACGCTAACAGTTCTTTTCAGCAGCAAAACGTCGCTTATCAGTGGGTACCGGTGTAGCAATATCTGTCTTCTGCACCTGCGTGGCAATTCGCTGTGCTGCAGCCAAATCCTCTGGATTTTCCATTCCGACTCTTCGTGAAAACTCCGCAGGAATTCCTTGCAAAAACACATCGAGTGATCTACTTTCTGACTTCCTGAGTATGACGCGATCCGCGTAGTGATTTCCCCTGAACTCGTGTGTTTACGCATTTGCTTTACGGATTCTGTCTGAAAAAGTGTCTAGAGACTCATTTGCCTCCTGTATCCACCCACACAACTTTTTCCTACAAAGATCGCAAACATTCCGTTAGCTGCCGAAATGTACTAGCCTCGCTCAGTGCCTTGTGACACATCACGTATATCTTGGCTTCACCCTTAAGGCGTAAACTGGCCTTCCGCAGAGTAATTACATCTGACGAATTATATGTTCTGGATGTAGCCAATACATCATTAAAGAATACCATGACGTCCTGTGTCGTTTTTCCGGAGAAGGGTGTGATGAGGTTAGCTACAGAAGAATCTATTGAAACGTGGAACATTGCTACTAATGACTTAAATTCACTCGAACTCGGCTTTGAATTTTGCACAGTCAGCAAAGATTTTAACTGAGACACCATTTAATTACTCATGGCATAACTTCTGTTGAGTACAACTGTGACAATCCGTTAACGCGGCTATACTATAACTAGTAGTAACTGACGTTGTTGTTGTTGTGGTCTTCAGTTCTGAGACTGGTTTGATGCAGCTCTCCATGCTACTCTATCCTGTGCAAGCTTCTTCATCTCCCAGTACCTACTACAGCCTACATCCTTCTGAATCTGCTTAGTGTACTCGTCTCTTGGCCTCCCTCTACGATTTTTACCATCCACGCTGCCCTCCAGTACGCAATTGGTGATCCCTTGATGCCTCAGAACATGTCCTACCAACCGATCCCTTCTTCTAGTCAAGTTGGCCGCAAACTCCTCTTCCCTCCAATTCTATTCAATATCTCCTCATTAGTTATGTGATCTACCCATCGAATCTTCTGACGTTGTGCCTAGCATATTTGTGCGAGTTACCACTATCTTACATGTATACCAAAAACACCTGCGCCAACGTAGACAGGACAGGAAAAATACGGCGTACACTAACAAAACGAGGCTCAGATACTTCTTTTGCCTTATCATCGCCCAGCTGCATTAACATAACATCTACAAGTAGAAAAATTTACCAGCACAAAATAAGTGCACGGTTCACTACGATTCATTGAGTTACAAATAGCACATCTCACTGGTAGCAAATACGTTTCTTTATTCTTACCTCTGAAGTTCTGATAAATCAACAGACTCGTTAGTTTTACCAAAGATACTTTTAACATAGCACGTCCAACAATACGCTTAGATTGTGCCATGTTACAAGGAAAGAAAAACGTTTTTTGTTCTCACCGTGTTGCGGCTGCTGCTGCGAAGTATGCACGCTGCAGAAGTAGGCCACTGTGTCCGAATTCCAGGCGCTGGAGTCGAACACCTCCGATGCCAAATCCTCTGGTGACGGCGTTGGAGTGCTCACTGCTGGCATTAGTTTACAAAGGGGCCGAGCAGAGCCACCGCTGCACGAACTCCGGATAGCAGTTGGGTGCCAGTGAAGCGTCTCTGCCTCGAGTAAATCGTTTCCAAACTTCCATTATTTATCAACCATTTTGGCGGCCATCGTCTTCCACACCGGCCTTGTGGTCGGTGCCTCATTCAGCTGTGTGTTGGATTCCCGCTGGCGGCTGCCCAGTCAGCTCCTCGTCTGCAGGCGCATGCGAAGAGTGAGCGAACTCCCGTTGCGGCTGGCGCAGCTATGGTCCAGCATGAATGGTCTCGTACCAGCTGCTGGAGTGTGTTCCATCCAACTCCGAATTCTGTGTTGTCCCTTGATGACCCATACGCGATGTGGTGTTGTCTGAAGTTGTGTGGTCGGTCGGTTTCCCTCCTACGGCCAGGTAGGTTTCCACACCCAAATGTTAAATAGGAAGGTGGACCCCTCCATGCCCTGCTACAATTTTCTGCGCTGAAGTTCGGTGCTGTCAGCACTCCGCGATGTGGTGTTATCGGAAGACAGTCAGTATCTCCAACAACGGTAGGCGGCGAACGGTATGAAGTTCATCAGGCAAAGACCGACATCTCAGATATATTTTTGGCTGGTTCGTAGACTGTTCTGGACACAGATTCGCTACTGTGTCATAATCATGGAATCTAGTGATATTACTGTGAACGCCGTCGATCCGTATGATCAACACTTCGAGAGCTGAGAGCTCGAGTATTTAAAGTGAGCTAATCAGAGACTATGACGTGGTGCTCGGTTCGTAATGACCGTATGTGTCCTTATTCTGCTATATTCTCTTAACAGACTCTTGACTGCTGTGTACGTTCCCTGATACTAGTTCTTATGTAACAGGTACAGTTTTTTTCGGTGTCCCTTGTGAGCTAACGAATATGTGTTGGTCTTCTGTCCCATGGTATTTTCTGCTGAGGTCTTTCTCTCTCTCTCAGCGTGGTGTTGTAACGTGCCGAGGTGTGACCCACATGCGACCTGCCACTTATTTACTGGTTCTGTCTCTGTCTCTGGCGTGACCGCACTTTTTTTGTAGCAAGGTGAATGAGTTTAAATAAAATTTTGAAATTTTCGACCCCTTGCTGTTGTGTGCCGTAACAGTGGAACACAGTACTGTGAGTATGCTGCTGTGATTGGTTTTGTGCTATGCTGAATGTTGTGGATTGGCAGGAGAGCCAACCCACGGAGTTTGGAGGAAGCCGAAAGGCACGCGTTTTAGCTCACGCAGGCTGGCGTGAGGTCTGGAACAGGACAAGGAAGTTAGACTAGAAAAAAAGGATGTAGCTGGTGGAATACTTAACTTTAATCCATTAATGTTGAACGTAGCTCTTGTCTGTGCATTCTTTACAATATCAATAGCAACTGATAATGGCGCCTTGCTAGGTCGTAGCAAATGACGTTGCTGAAGGCTATGCTCACTATCGTCTCGGCAAATGAGAGCGTATTTTGTCAGTGAACCATCGCTAGCAAAGTCGGTTGTACAACTGGGGCGAGTGCTGCGAAGTCTCTCTAGACCTGCCGTGTGGCGGCGCTCGGTCTGCAATCACTGATAGTGGCGACACGCGGGTCCGACATATACTAAAGGACCGCGGCCGATTTAAAGGCTAACACCTAGCAAGTGTGGTGTCTGGCGGTGACACCACACTGAAACCGTGAATTATTACTGAATTCCGAAATAGTTCAGAGCAGCCATATTGTCTCATAGGAACGCCGCCATCTATGGCGTTATCTACTGGGGGACGATGCTGTCCAGACGGTGAACCGTCGTCCCGCCCAGAACCCTGCAACGAGAGGAAAATCGACAATTAGCTTGCCGGGCACAGGGTGGCTTTCCGTCACACACCAGCCGCCTGGCCTCGCCTCATACTTACAGTCATCCTGTATGCGTCGGAGGTATGGTCCAGGGCATCAGACACTGCGCTATCCCGACTGCAACGTATCTAGAACAAAGTTTTCCGTGTCATTTCAGGCACTGGCAGATGCGTCCCCAACGCACACATAACGGACTTCCTAGTCCCACCAACCATTTACCCGCTTACTCTAGAAACATCAACAAAATTTTACGGATCAACACAGGCTTCGCCCCACTTTCTCATACAAAATTTAGGAAACCAAGCACCAGAAGCTTCTCGCAAACGCCCAAAATTAACACTTACACGCCTCTTAGGGACCAATAACACATACACAAAACACTAAACAGAATCTTACATACAGAAAACACGCACACAACCCAAATCCCTCAACCTCACGTAAACGCCTAGCACATTGTGAAGTCAGACGGGCACTGCCGAGTGTTACTTCATACACAACCAAAACAACCGTAGCGTCGTCGCCCTCGCCTTGACGTCACCAGCCAAACCAGCACTTACAGTTCCATGACTCAATAACTTTTTCTCGGCTGGTAACTCGCCAGTTCATGTTTCGCATTACAGCAGTTTGCAGTGTTATCACATCGAAGTGTGCGATGCGCACGACATCGATGTCGCTTATGGCACTCTCGGTGGTACTGGAATGTTGCACGTGTTTACTGAGTCTCTGGAACAAGCAGGTCAGTACTCAGCTGGCGTGTTCAGCTACCCTCGTGTGCTCTCTGCCTGATGGTGTTGGAATCTGGTCGCCCGGACACTGCAGCTCGACTAGATTTGCAGCGGTGCTCCGTTGTTTTCCGTTACCGCCGCGCCACTCATCCAGCCGAGGTGTCCGTGAGAGGCGCTCGTGATGTGGAGGGGCTCTATGAGTGAGTGTGTGTGTGTGTGTGTGTGTGTGTGTGTGTGTGTGTGGAGCACAGCGCCTGGAGTACCGCTGTCCCGCTGTGTTGCCCTTCAGCGCTGGAGGGCTAACGCGCAGGTCCGCACAACACGGCAGTCCGCCTGCGATCTGAACAGCACAGGCAGGGGAAGGGATTGTCTGCCTCCCTCCCTTACCTCTTGTCCCTTCCCCCCCCTCCTAATTACCATCTCATTCTCTCTCTCTCTCTCTCTCTCTCTCTCTATCACACACACACACACACACACACACACAGAGAGAGAGAGAGAGAGAGAGAGAGAGAGAGAGTTCACACGAACGTGATGACCGTCCGGCCCTTCAGCTACCGGCTGCGGGTGCGGCGTGAATTTTACACCGGCAGACAATGGGGGAACGGCGCCGACCCTGTCAGGTGCGCCGTACGGGCGCATGACTGAGTGGTTTTGTTCCGCTTTTGCAGCTCGCTGGCGTCTAGCAGTGCCGCCGCCAGCGTCACCTGTGGTCCCCTGCTGGCTTTCTAGCGGTGTTACTGAGGCCTAAACAATATGTGCACGACTCTCTCAGTTTCATTGCATCCTGGTCATGCAACTAACAAACACGAATGCATTTCGCTCACATTCTAGGGGTGCTCAAAAATAAGGATACGCCACAAACACGACACGTTTCCATGCCTAATACGATGTACAGAAACCGACGGCATTTAAAACAGCTTCAAGTCGTCTCGGAATGTCAAAATACAGTTTCTGCTTGGTTTTCAAGGGAACATTATACCATTCTTCGTGAAAAATAGTGGCAATATCAACAATCAGCCACCTTACTTTCGCAAAGTAGAACACCAGTGCTCAGTAACATTAAGGTCTGGCGACTTTCGTGGCCAGAGGAGATGCGATAACTCGTACCCGTCCACCCAGAACCAGTCGTGGACGATGTGAGGTGTGTGAACAGGTGCCCCGTCGCATTGGACCACGGCATCACCTATGACGGGTAAACATTGTACTATGGGATGGACCTGATGGGCCAAAATGTTCACATGACAGTAATGCAACTTTGCAGAGTTCCTATGGGGCGCTCGAAATAACACAGTAATGCTGTCCAATTCATCACCAAACCGCCGCCATGTTGCACTCATGTTAGGCCAAGCCCGGCCGTAAACTTGTCCAGAACTCGGAAACACTGTAAAGAAATACTCAACCGAACAAATGAATTCTTCTATTGCTCCGCAGTCGAGCTTTTGCCATGTGATTCATTTCTAGCATCCACACATTGATCAGTAGTTGCAAATGAAACTCAGTAAAACTACTCATCTTGGTCAAAGACGTCAACTGCTCTAGGCACTCAAGCAATCCATCTGCCAGAAGAGCTATCTGTTAATCCTTTTAGACCAAATTCCTGCACAATATGTATGTAGGACAGAAAACGCATATAACCAGATTTTATTCATCCAATATTTGAGAACTAATGAAAATAGGGACGTGCACAAATTTTACACATAATTTCAGACTTTTACTAAACGTTTTCTTGCCGACACTCACCACAAAATGATGAAAGGAAAAAGTTTTATCGCTTAGTATACGAGGTGTGGCTAGAAAAAAACCGGACTAGTACTGGTGAAACAATAAAATCGCGTGGCCTGTCACGTGACTCTCGCTCCGCCTACTGCTCGAGTTTCATCTGCCTCCTGCACTCAGTCTGCCCGTGGCGTCTGTTTTAAGTAGTTGACGTTTTGTCTGTGCGTCGGAAAATGTTGAGTGTACAGAAAGAACAGCGTGTTAACATCAAATTTTGTTTCAAACTAGGAAAATCTGCAAGTGAAACGTTTGTAATGTTACAACAAGTGTACGGCGGTGATTGTTTATCGCGAACACAAGTGTTTGAGTGGTTTAAACGATTTAAAGATGGCCGCAAAGACACCAGTGATAACACTCGCACTGGCAGACCATTGTCAGCAAAAACTGATGCAAACATTGAAAAAATCGGTAAACTTGTTCGACAAGATCGCCGTTTAACAATCAGAGCAGTGTCTGAGTTAACAGGAGTTGACAAGGAAAGTGTTAGGCAGATTCTTCATGAAAGTTTCAACATGAACAAAATGTGTTCAAAAATGGTTCCAAAGTGTCTCACAATTGAACAGAAGGAACGCCGAAGAATGATTTGTTCTGACATCCTGGAAAACATTGAAAGTGATCCCACCTTCTTACAAAATGTTATTACTTGCGATGAATCGTGGTTTTTTACTTACGATCCCGAAACTAAACGCCAATCGATGCATTGGAAAACTCCTGGTTCTCCACGACAAAAAAAAAAAAAAAAAGCACGAATGTCAAAATCGAAATTCAAGGCAATGATGATTGTTTTTTTTTGACATCAAAGGGATTGTGCACATTGATTGGGTACCAGAGGGACAAACAGTGAATCAGCATTACTACATTAGCGTCCTGGCTACCCTTCGTGAGCGAGTACGGAGAAAACGGAACGATTTGTGGAGAAAAACGTCATGGATCCTTCACCAAGACAATGCCCCAGCTCACAGTGCGTTGTCAGTGAAGACGTTTTTGGCAAAACACAACATTCCCATCTTAGATCATCCACCCTACTCACCTGATTTGGCCCCCTGTGACTTTTTTCTTTTCCCTAAAGTCAAGTCAGCTTTGAAAGGAACTAGATTTGAGACTGTTGAAGCAGTAAAATAAAAAGCGACGGAAGTAATGTATGGACTTACCGAAAATGATCTGCAGCATTGCTATGAACAGTGGAAAATTCGTATGGAGCGGTGTAGAGACTGAGGAGGAGAGTACATTGAAGGAGATAACATGAAATTGTAAATAATTGTAAATAAATGTTTTTTCCAGCATCAGTCCGGTTTTTTTCTAGCCGCACCTCGTATTTTCGCTGTTCATTTTCGCATTAGGAATGCCGTTTTAATTTATTCCTTCTCTACCAGTAATCGTATTAGGGACATCTTTTGCAGACAGTGTTCACATCAGTGGTGACTCCAGAGTAAACATTGTAGGGGGTTCGCAAATGTTTAAATTCAGATTAATCTGAGATTGTCAAATTAATAGCATCTACTGTACAAGAATTATCCTTATCAGCAAGTTTATACAAGAACAACCACTGTCAATAATAAATTACAGCCACTGGCAATAATAACAACAATCATAATAATAATAATTATAAAAATAATAAGATGCATAACTTATCTGACAAACGAAAGAATTGTTTTTGTGGAATTTTGTTGTTTTGTACATAATTAAGTACAGTTTAGGGTACTAACGAAAGAATGTCTAAGATAGCGCACCTCTCCGTTTCGCATTTTTGTGTAAATGGGAGTTTTCGTGCTTTTCCATTTTTCCAGACAAATGCACAAGATCCCTAACATATGTATTGTAAGTAGGCTGTTTAGGTTTTTTTATTGGTAACGCCACCTCTGTATGAAAATCACTGGCTGTGCTGTGTGCAGTCTGTGGGTGCTTTGCATTGTTGTAATACTCGCCATTGTAGTGTTAGGCAGCTGGCTGTGAACAGCGCGTAGCGTTGCGCAGTTGGAGGTGAGCCGCCAGCAGTGGTGGATGTGGGGAGAGAGATGGCGGAGTTTTGAAATTTGTCATGAACTGCTATATATATATATATATATATATATATATATATATATATATATATATATATATATATATATATATATGACTATTAAGGTAAATACAACGTTTGTTCTCTATTAATATCTTTCATTTGCTAACTATCCCTATCAGTAGTTAGTGCCTTCCATAGTTTGAATCTTTTATTTAGCTGGCAGTAGTGGCGCTTGCTTTATTGCAGTAGTGGGAGTAACCAAGATTTTTGTGAGGTAAGTGATTTGTGAAAAGTACAGGTTAATGTTAGTCAGGGCCATTCTCTTGTAGAGATTATTGAAAGTCAGATTGCGTTGCGCTAAAAACATTGTGTGTCAGTTTAAGCACAGTCGTGTACTATTTTTCAAAGGGGACGTTTCATATGTCGACCCTTAGCATAGGATACCTCACTGGAATCTTCTGATTTTTTTCTTGTAGTTTGTGTAATTAGTGTAGCTTTTGTTTATTGCTAGCGCGTAGAGAATCTCCTTTGTAGTTGCAGTCTTTCATTGTTGTACAGTAAAACAGGTGTGGCACGCATGTAGATTTGCACCAAGTATTTCGCAGCTGCAATTAACTAGATATTATTTTCAGTGTTATGTTAATGTGTTCTCTTATTTTTGCTCTTCAAATTGTGTTTTTCTGTGTTGTCGTGTGAAATACCGTGACAATAATGGCGTGTGAAAAACGTAACACTAGGCTCCAAAGCAAACTGAGAAATAATAGTGACGACGAGCGTAGCTTGCCAGAACCACTGTGTAATGAATTAACAGACGTTCAAAGTAGTAATTTGGTAACTGTGCATAGGGAAATGGAGCGGGTGGCAAACAATGGCGTGGACAGTGAAACAATTAGTGAAGAGGGAAGCATTATCGATCGATCGGTCGGCAACAGCTCGCCTCAGGAATCGGGAATGACAGGACACAATTTTGCAAATACTGTAGATTCAGGTTTTGGGTCCTCACCGTTTTCTCAAATAAGTCAAGACACAATTTCTGCTTGTCAAAATGTGAATGTTGCCGGTGCAAATGCACTGCCGAAAAGCATAGAGGAACAGATTCCAGACACTAATACATTATTATTGCAATTAATGCAACAAATGAAAGATATTAAATGAGAACAAACGTTGTATTTACCTTAATAGTCATCATATATATATATATATATATATATATATATATATATATATATATATATATATATATATATATAGCAGTTCATGACAAATTTCAAAACTCCGCCATCTCTCTCCCCACATCCACCACTGCTGGCGGCTCACCTCCAACTGCGCAACGCTATGCGCTGTTCACAGCCAGCTGCCTAACACTACAATGGCAAGTATTACAACAATGCAAAGCACTCACAGACTGCACACAGCACAGCCAGTGATTTTCATACAGAGGTGGCGTTACCAATAAAAAAACCTAAACAGCCTACTTACAGTATTATTAGTTCACGAATTTACTTCCGGGCTGAAAATCAGATATTCTTACGCTGCATCCACACAACAACTTCTGCTAACTGTACGCTTCCTAGTTAAATGTTCGCTTGTAGTCACGCTTATTTGATTGCATCCTCTCTCAATCAGAGGATCTGTTCTCGGAGGCCCTAGTTCCTTTGCAGCTAACTTTTCCTGGTAATTTACTTTTCAGTTCCCAGAATGAGATTTTCACTCTGCAGCGGAACGTGCGCTGATATGAAACTTCCTGGCAGATTAAACCTGCGAGACTCGAATTCGGGACCTTTGCTTTCGCGTGCAAGTGCTCTACCGACTGAGCTACCCAAGCACAACTCACGACATCTTCTCACAGCCTTACTTTTCTCTTAGCATTTAAAATAGATTCAATGTAGTTCATGCTTACACTGCACATGAAAGCCGATTCCTGCACAGTAAACTACCAACTCCAAACACAAACTGCCGTTTGTAGCAATGATTAAACTCAAGTAGTAATGTCTACTAACACGGTCACTTGATTTGAATACAAATGAGTCGCTGATATCCATAAGGTCCTAAACCACACTGCTGTCGGTCTCACATTTAAGTGAAAACCAGAGAAACCAATGATACAGCAATTCGTGAATTTTCAAATATGGAAAATGGGCCTAAAACCTGACTCATCATCAGATCAATAGATTTCAGAAGCATGATTAAATGCTCCAGTCTCACAATAGACAGTGATATGCTTGAGGCCCTTATGATTCTTTTTGCCTCAAATGCATTACTGTATGATAACATTCATAACTTAATATACTATAACTCATTTAGAAACCCACAAAATAGGTTTACTGTCAGTACAACTTTAACATATACTGACTTCCAGTCTAATTTTACTACAGTATAGTGAGTGAATTAGCATATCTGAAGAGTGTACTATCATCTAGCAGGATTTATGCCTAGCGAATGGGGGTAAAAGTCTGCTGAAGAGTGCTACCATCTGACATGGCACTGATGTAAACTTCTAGTTGAGTGGCAAGGGCTACTGTGCACATCGTGAAACATGCACGTTGTTTATCAAATTCGTATGTATTTGGACCATAACGCAATTACGTCACGCGAATTGCGAATGCGCAAAAGCTCCTTAAAACGTGCACAAGTGAAGGTGTGCTCACAGCCCTGTT
The DNA here is from genome assembly GCF_023898315.1 of Schistocerca nitens. Classification (NCBI taxonomy): domain Eukaryota; kingdom Metazoa; phylum Arthropoda; class Insecta; order Orthoptera; family Acrididae; genus Schistocerca; species Schistocerca nitens. The sequence continues at coordinate 1,108,918,813 of NC_064615.1, read as the reverse complement.
GTCAAGTTTCACAGAGTCTAGAGGAGCAGTAGCGCAGTTGATTACATGAAAAACTGCCGCATCATGCTAGGCGTTTAAAATTATTGTTACTAACCTGCCGAACCGAGTACGATGAAATTTGGCAAGGAGATAGCTTGAACGCTGAGGAAGAACATAGGCTACTAAGAAGTGTGTAGCACAAGATACCTATTGACTGGAGCAATATTACGCGAATTAGGGGAAAATGTTTACTCTTTGAAAAAGATTTTTACTCTTTGACTTCTGAGCTTTATCACATTTGTGAAAGTGCTTTCCTTGACTGACATGGGCTATCTGATAAGATTCAAAGTAAATATACAACCTTCAATGTGTTTATTCCATACTTCCACACTATTCCTTGCATAATGTAGACGTTGCACAATGTATAGCTAATATGCGCACTATCCAGTATTTGACAACGAGAGAACTTGTTGACTTGCAGCAAACTTTACGCATAATTTCAAACCTTTAAGAAACTAAGACAAGGAAAAAGCTTTATCGCTTACTACATTTTCACTGTTCGTGGAATAGAACTGTCAGATCAGGCCTGACTTTATGACGTTTACATTTATGGCTTCTTTGTTACTAACTCTATTCGCAACACTTCTAGCAGACAGTGTCCACACATGATGCTGAATGTGACACATCGTTAAGCACTTAAGAGTGAAGGAGGAGAGGGACAGAGAATGGGAGTGGAGGAAACTTACAGAGAAAGGGAAGACCAGGCGATGGTCAGGGAGAAGAAGTGATGGCCATAGAAAGGAAATAGGAGGAGATGGACACAGAGATGGTGTGGAGGAGGTGGGCAGATAGCGGTGGCAATAGCAGATGGAGGTAGAGGGGGCAGAGGAGATAGAGAGATGGTGAGGAGGGTCTGGGCAGAGGGGCAGGGAGGGAGAAGGAGGAGATGGACAAACAGAACTGAAACACATACTTACCAGGGTAACAATGGGTACTCAGGTAGTTCCTAACAAAACGATGCTAAATCTAAGGTATTTTTTTGACTAACACACTTGTAAACAATTTGTTTGTCCTTTATATGATATTATTCTGCTAATTTCATAGTTTTCAAGAGCATCATCTCGATCGCGTGCAGGTTTGGGATTATGTAATAATAACAAAAATAAAAAAGTGAATGAATTTTATCCATAGTGGATGCTATCGAACTCCGTGACTCTTCCTTTATGGGGTTGTAGAAAAATATCCGCTACCAGTCACAATAAAAAGTTGTTTATTCGTCTCAAGACCGGTTTCGGGCTTGCGCCCATCTTCAGGTGTTTATACATTCATGTACATGTTTGTACTCTTGGAGATCACTGTATAAATACAAAAAAATTATTAGCTGGTGACTGCACAGATAGAACTGGGACAATTGTAAGTGGTAAGGCAGCATTTGACGAAAATATATCTGTACTTACAAAAAGATGAAGCATCATTATTACAATTGTGCTGTGGTGATAGTTTTGCCGCTTAGTTACACACTTATGGTCATTTTCACATCCATACATCAGTTTTAGCAAGTGTAGCTCCATATTACACTATTATGATGTGCGCTCGTGAAATACACTATGTTTACATACAAACATGTGGACTGTGGTCAAAGGACTTAGATGTAGCGGATTTAAAGATGTTGCTCACACAGAAACTTGTAGGTTCTGGTCCTGTGGCTAAGTTCTTTGACCAGAACCTACAAGTTTCTGTGTGAGCAACATCTTTAAATCCGCTACATCTAAGTCCTTTGACCACAGTCCACATGTTTGTATGTAAACATAGTGTATTTCACGAGCGCACATCATAATAGTGTAATATGGAGCTACACTTGCTAAAACTGATGTATGGATGTGAAAATGACCATAAGTGTGTAACTAAGCGGCAAAACTATCACCACAGCACAATTGTAATAATGATGCTTCATCTTTTTGTAAGTACCGATATACACTCCTGGAAATGGAAAAAAGAACACATTGACACCGGTGTGTCAGACCCACCACACTTGCTCCGGACACTGCGAGAGGGCTGTACAAGCAATGATCACACGCACGGCACAGCGGACACACCAGGAACCGCGGTGTTGGCCGTCGAATGGCGCTAGCTGCGCAGCATTTGTGCACCGCCGCCGTCAGTGTCAGCCAGTTTGCCGTGGCATACGGAGCTCCATCGCAGTCTTTAATACTGGTAGCATGCCGCGACAGCGTGGACGTGAACCGTATGTGCAGTTGACGGACTTTGAGCGAGGGCGTATATTGGGCATGCGGGAGGCCGGGTGGACGTACCGCCGAATTGCTCAACACGTGGGGCGTGAGGTCTCCACAGTACATCGATGTTGTCGCCAGTGGTCGGCAGAATGTGCACGTGCCCGTCGACCTGGGACCGGACCGCAGCGACGCACGGATGCACGCCAAGACCGTAGGATCCTACGCAGTGCCGTAGGGGACCGCACCGCCACTTCCCAGCAAATTAGGGACACTGTTGCTCCTGGGGTATCGGCGAGGACCATTCGCAACCGTCTCCATGAAGCTGGGCTATGGTCCCGCACACCGTTAGGCCGTTTTCCGCTCACGCCCCAACATCGTGCAGCCCGCCTCCAGTGGTGTCGCGAGAGGCGTGAATGGAGGGACGAATGGAGACGTGTCGTCTTCAGCGATGAGAGTCGCTTCTGCCTTGGTGCCAATGATGGTCGTATGCGTGTTTGGCGCCGTGCAGGTGAGCGCCACAATCAGGACTGCATACGACCGAGGCACACAGGGCCAACACCCGGCATCATGGTGTGGGGAGCGATCTCCTACACTGGCCGTACACCACTGGTGATCGTCGAGGGGACACTGAATAGTGCACGGTACATCCAAACCGTCATCGAACCCATCGTTCTACTATTCGTAGACCGGCAAGGGAACTTGCTGTTCCAACAGGACAATGCACGTCCGCATGTATCCCGTGCCACCCAACGTGCTCTAGAAGGTGTAAGTCAACTACCCTGGCCAGCAAGATCTCCGGATCCGTCCCCCATTGAGCATGTTTGGGACTGGATGAAGCGTCGTCTCACGCGGTCTGCACGTCCAGCACGAACGCTGGTCCAACTGAGGCGCCAGGTGGAAATGGCATGGCAAGCCGTTCCACAGGACTACATCCAGCATCTCTACGATCGTCTCCATGGGAGAATAGCAGCCTGCATTGCTGCGAAAGGTGGATATACACTGTACTAGTGCCGACATTGTGCATGCTCTGTTGCCTGTGTCTATGTGCCTGTGGTTCTGTCAGTGTGATCATGTGATGTATCTGACCCCAAGAATGTGTCAATAAAGTTTCCCCTTCCTGGGACAATGAATTCACGGTGTTCTTATTTCAATTTCCAGGAGTGTATTTTCGTCAAATGCTGCCTTATCACTTACAATTGTCCCACTTGTATCTGTGTAGTCACCAGCAAATAATTTTTTTGTATTTATACAGTGAGTCCGCAGCTCGTGGTCGTGCGGTAGCGTTCTCGCTTCCCGCGCCCGGGTTCCCGGGTTCGATTCCCGGCGGGGTCAGGGATTTTCTCTGCCTCGTGATGACTGGGAGTTGTGTGATGTCCTTAGGTTACTTAGGTTTAAGTAGTTCTAAGTTCTAGGGGACTGATGACCATAGATGTTAAGTCCCATAGTACTCAGAGCCATTTGAACCAAGCCATTTATACAGTGATCTCCAACAGTACAAACATGTACATGAATGTATAAACACCTGGATATGGGCGCAAGCCCGAAACCGGTCGTGTGACGAATAAACTGTATTGTGACTGGTAGCGGATATTTTTCTACAACCCCAAAAAAGTGAATAATGGCAAAATTTACTGAATGGAAAGTAGAAAATTGCTATTGATCATTAACGATGTGATTTATATATAAGTGAATAATGGCGATATTTGCGTACCAGATAGATTTTTTTGGCACTTTCTTTGACTTTTTTAAAGCACAATTTGGTGCCCTACGACTTTTCTCGTATAAAATTTTATTTCGAAGTGGCCAGTTCTCAAATGCTGCAAGGTTTCTGCTGACTAAACAAGTGTTTTTCGAAAAGTGTGAAAAGTTTGTGATTCCTCAGGTAGCTTTTCTATAGGAAAATATAACAGGATAGTAGTTTCGCCATCAGTCGAAGCAGAATTTAATGCTGTCTATTCTGGTAACCTTCGCATTTTTCGATCAAACGCATACTTTCGGAGTAAGTTTATAAAAACTAGAAAAAGTACGAAATTTTGGCTGTTTTCTTTGATCACAGCTAATGCTCAAACTCAGAAAAGGGACAAATTCAGGTTACTCATATCAGAGGCCTACCCTGGTGATTAGACGAATGTCCAGAATTCTACTAATTTTTCGGAGGTAAACTCCTTTTTGGAGCTAATTTTACTGGGTTATTACAGGCCACTGACGATGCTGCACAAATAAAAAGAAGCGAAACGCGTATGGCATAATGTAAACAGCCGTTCATTTACTTGTGGTAGACGAGCCACATATTGGTGCTGCCTGAGTGTTTCTTCATATAGAGCTATCACTTTAACTGTACTTTTTCTAAAAGCTGTTTAATTCGAGCCAGTTCGTCGCCGAAGAGCGGCAATAGTCATTTTAGTGTATATGCACGAACGGTCAGGAAAGACACCGTGGCATCTTAGCAAATCAGCGAAGACAGAAATTGAAGCATCAGTCTCCGTCAGTTAGGAGACACTTCTTTGACGTCATAAGTGAACAAAACGAACAGATTCACGTGTACGTAACAACAACCAACCTGCAGTTTAAGGAATGCCTTCTTTTAGGTAGATAAAGGAAAAGGAAACATACTCGCAGATGAAATTAACTGTGCAGCTGATACATTTACTTAGTTTTCTAGGGCCCAGTGACGTCTGGAAAGTGATAGTTTAATTGAATAACTGTATGATAATTGCTAATTCTAGATAACGATACGTTAGAATACTTGCAACCAGTAACAAACTGGTTAGCAGCCAGTGTTTTCATTTTCGGTTTTCTTTTAAGGGTAAAACGTTTTAAATTATGTGTAATTTTGGGCTATTTTATTCTGTCTCGGATTTATGGAAATCTGAGATAAAATCCAATTTAAGGTGGTAACCCTATTTTTTTTTAAACTGGTTTGGCCTAGTATGGACTACATGAAATAACTTATGTAGTCTTTCTGTTCTGGTTTCTTTCTTTCCAGTAACTTTTCATTCTTTCCTTATGTTTTTCTGTTCTTTTTTCTGTCCAAATTGCACATATCTTTTCCTTTGTTTTCTCCCGAAACCCTTGAAAGCTTTTACTTTTGCTGTGAATCATTCTCTTTCTCCTATTTATTCCTCCATTATTTCCATTTCTCTCAGGTTTGCTTTAACTTCTTTTATCCACATCACTGATGTTTAGGGGTGTCTGTCAAAGAAAAAATTCAGATATCCTGTTGTCAACTAGCCTATTTAGGAGTCCACAGAATGCAAGTCTTCTCTTCCTCGTCGTGTCTGATATTTGCTCTATTTCTTCGAAAACTTCTTTATTGCTTTCTAGTTTCCATTTCCCATTCTCTTATTTTGGTCCCAAGATTTTCCTGATTATTTTCTTTCATCCTTTTCAGTTTCACCTAATTGTTTGGCTGTGTTTAACGATAGGCGTTCTGATGCGTAAAGACATTCTTGTTTAGTGACAGTATTGTAGAGCCGAAGTTTTGCATTTATGGACACACATTTCCTGTTATGTAGTTTTTTCGTTAGCTAAAAAGCCACCTCCATTTTTCTTACCCTTCTTTCATTCTTTATTGATCCACTGAATCATTCTGTATACAGAAAGTACTACATGATATGGGACAAGTCATTACAGTAAAACATTTAAAAATACGTAACACCAAATTAAATACACGCAGACTTACACAATTGTTAGGTTAACTTCTTTGTCGAAGGCATTTGGTTGTATTATTTTACATAGATATTTAAATTTCGCAGCCTTTCGTATCGTGCCATAATCAGTTTCCATAAATTTCGGTGCCTCCTTCACATCTGTCACGTACTCTGTTTTTTTTTTCAAAAGATATGTAGCCCCACTTTTGAAGCTGTCTCTTGTAGGAGATTTATCTGTATTGTTGCATCTACCATAGGTTCAGCGAAGAACGCAACATCATCTGCAAAAGCCAATCAAAGCCAGATTATCATTTTTTCTCCCAATTTTGATTGTTTATCTACATTCCCTGATTACCTTTTCTAGTACACAATTGAACAGCAGAGGAGACAAAATGGCTCTGAGCACTATGGTACTTAACTTCTGAGGTCATCAGTCCCCTAGAACGTAGAACTACTTAAACCTAACTAAGCTAAGGACATCACACAGATCCATGCCCGAGGCAGGATTTGAAGCTGCAACCGTAGCGGTCGCGCGGTTCCAGACTGTAGCAGAGAAGACAGTCCATCTCCCTGCCTTGCGTCAATTCTGATCTCAAAAGTATTATTTGTAGTAGGCACCAATTTATGGCCCCATCGATTGATTAAAAGGGGATTCCCTCGAACTCTTATCGAATGTAATTCGTCTAATTTTTACTCACTATGTCAACTGTGCTATTGCCAGGACGACGTTGGAACTTAGTCGTATTATACCTACAGTAAATCCGCGAAAACGTGACCAATTACAGCGAAGCGGGTACAGTACTGAGGAAAAGCAGACGTGCTGCTGTGTGGTGTTGGGCTCGGAATGCGAGAAGGAAAATGTTTTCAGCCTTCCAGGCCGATAACTTACAGCCGCGCGCGCTTCATGCCCATCAGCTGATACGGGAATAACACATGTGAGTAACGCGGATTCATGAATGCGGATTATACAGACTTTTATCTTCAAATATGGAACTTATTTGTAGGAAGGTCTACGAAATCAATATAAGGCTGTTGTAATACCGTGGAATTAGCAGTGCCACAGCTGTTTTCTCGCTGACGTTGGCGGCCATGGGACAAAAAAAGTGATCGAAATGTTCTGACTGACACCGACACGTAACAAATGGTTCAAATGGCTCTGAGCACAATGCGACTTAACTTCTGAGGTCATCAGTCGCCTAGAACTTAGAACTAATTAAACCTAACTAACCTAAGGACATCACACACTTCCATGCCAGAGGCAGGATTCGAACCTGCGACCGTGGCGGTCGCTCGGTTCCATACTGGAGCGCCCAGAACCGCACGGCCACTCCGGCCGGCGACACGTAACAACCAGTTTCTTGGCGCAGTCAGCCATCTTCCCATGCGGGTACTGTAAAATTATTAGAACAAGCGACAAGATATATCAGTTATTTGTTTCAGTATTATTATAACTGAAAATGGAAGAAAATGACGACCAAGTACCTTCTACGTCTCAAAATTTACGATCATCAATATTATCATTAAGTAAAGCACAAAAAACTTGCAAAAATTAAAAACTTCTTCGTTGGAGCATCCTGATTTTAAGTCTTCCCTGAAGAGATCTGACAGAGGCGAGTGAAAAGCTTACAGTAAAATCTGTGCTTGTTACCCTGCGTGTGGAATGTCTGAATTATTGAGACACAAAGTGACACACAGTCTAAACAGATGGCTCTTATGTCGAAATCTGAAAAGTGTCAATATTAAAATGAAAAAAATCAGACTCATACAGCGAAGGTGTTAGATAGGGCATTAAAAATGTGCGCATCTCTAGCAAAACATAACTATTTCATTAGTCAATAGTTTTGCCGCACTAATGCGAAACTTGTTTCCAGAGTCGAAATGTTTCGTAGATGTGCATATGTTATGATTGTGATCTTTAGTCCGAAGGCTGGTTTGATGAGCTCTCCATGATACTCTGTCCTATGCAAGCCTCTTCATCTCCTAATAACTACGGCAATCTACATCTTGTTGAATCTGCTTACTGTATTCATCTCTTGGTCTCTCTGTACGGTTTCTACCCCCCCCCCCCTTCCCTGCCCCCCCCCCCCCCCCCCCGCCAAACACACTTTCCTCCAATACTAAATTGGTGATCCCTTGATGTCTCAGAATATGTTCTATCAACCGATACCTTCTTTTGCTCAAGTTTTACCACAAATTTATTGTCTCCCAAATTCTGTTCAGTACGTCCTCATTAGTTACGTTATCGAACCATCTAATCTTCAGCATTCTTCTGCAGCACCACATTTCGATTCTATTTTGATCCTAAGTGATTATCGTCCACATTTAACCACCATACATCGCTACACTCCAGACAAATATGAGTACCTTCAGAAACGATTTCCTAACGCATGAATCCATATTCGATGTTAACAAATTTCTCTTCTTTAGAAATGCTTTTCTTACCTTTGCCAGTCTTAATTTTATATCCTCTCTAATTCAGCCATCATCAGTTATTTTGCTGCCCAAATAGAAAAACTCATTACTACTTTAAGGGTCTCATTTCCTAATCTTATCCCGTTAGCAACAACTGATTTATTTCGACTACATTCCATCATGTTTGTTTTGATTTTGTTGACGTTCATCTTATATCCTCCTCTCATGAGGCTGTCCTTTCCATTCAACTGCTCTTCCAAGTTCTCAGAAAGGGAGTGAGACAGGGTTGTAGCCTGTCCCCGTTGTTATTCAATATGTAGATTCAACAAGCAGTAAAGGGAACTAAAGAACAATTTGGAGTAGCAATTAAAGTTCAGAGAGTGAAATAAAACTGATGTTCATCTAGGAAAGCAAAAAGCAACAAATGTTTTACTTCAACAAAGGATAGACCTACGAACAAGAAGTTATTGATATCACGAAGAACAACTATCTTAACATTATAATAGATGAAATGAAAAAAAAAAGGAAACGTTGGCTGTCATCTCAACATCAGAATGCAGATTTTTTGATAAGATCGATATAATTGACGGGTGCGAAACATGAAATACCACTTCTTCATGTCTTGGGTACCAATCGGATGCAACGAACGTTATGACGGGAAAACACAATTCGGTTCAAGCCTTACCACAAAAGAAAATTTCACACCTTGTTGTGATAGGGCGCTCCCTTATACCGTTTAATTCACCTTGCGACGTCACTTGCTTCTAGCAAGCTACATAAACATTTAGAAGATTTGTGAATCCTTAAACCAGTTTCAAGATTTTCTGAAGTCTGATCAACATTAATTACTTTCGGCAGCTAACAGAAGATGACTGTCACTTCGGGCTTATGTAGACAGGGTATTAGAGCAGTAAAATGCTCTGAAATTATTTTTCACGAAAGCAGTTTCTGAGGACCCTACTATCACTGATTACTCTACACAGATCAATTTTAAAACTTTCTTTAATAATGTATTGTTACACTTCATGAGTTACGTACTCTCTATAACTAATTATTTTAATACCTTCATTCAATCAAAATCACCAAAATTGTATAAAACGCGCAAATAAAGTTGACACTCGGCGCCCTGGCTGATGGGAACGGCTGTAAATGGAAAATGCCTTTGCAGTCGCTCCCATCAGCCATCGCGCCGGGTGTCAACTTTGTTTGGGGGTACAATACATATTGCCTGAATGGTTCGGAAGATGTTGCAAACGTTTCTGTGCAACTTCGTCAAAAATAAATACTTGAGCCCTAGATGTCATTTAAAAAGTCTCATGAAATATGTGTCACTAAACCAGAAATCCACCTCAATAAGAATCATACTTATGCTGAACTGGAAGCACATGTGATACTGGAAGATTTAAAGACAAGATCCCTGTAAGAAGAAATGAACAAATTTTATGCAAGTTGCGGAGATTTTTTGTGGATATAATGTTGCAGATACAGCATCTGTTCAACTTAGATGAGAAACTTCTCGGTTTATTGAAATATGTAGAAATAGCGCGAAATCAGGAGAAATAATCTGCGAACAATGTGTTTAGGCAATTAAAGTTTTTGGTCACAAAAAGCAACACACACAAGACAGATAGTGAATGGAGACATCACGCTCTCAGCGAGGCCAAGCATTTTGTTGTTGAAGGTGAGGGAGAAATAAAAGAACTGGCAGCTACAATTTATTGGAATAAGGTACTAAGCTTGATACATCATCGTGGCAATTTTATTTACGGAAACCTTGAAATGGCCATTTCACTTTTACTAGTAGTTGCATCTTTAAGTGGTGATGTAGAGAGATTATTCAGAGTTCTTGAAAGCATATAAACAGACAAAATAAATAGACTTAACAACGAAACACCCAACTGGTTGCTTAATACAAAACTGCGAATGCTAGAAAACAGTTGCTCAATTTTAGAACCCAACAGTACCATACTAAATGCAGCAAAAATCTGTGAAAGTAATTCTTGAGCTTTTGAGCCTGTACATCCATAAATGTTTTGTCTAGCGTATTCTGAATGTTATTGAATACTTGAATTAATATGTTTTTCTTTATTATAAGTACATACCCCAGGAATTTTTAGGATTTTTCGGGCGTTTTAAGGATAATATCGAAAGAAACTCGGGTGAAACCAAAATCGCATATAGAAACACAGTCTGCAACACGCAACATTACAATTTTAGTCAGCAGAAAGTCAAATTTTTTTAAATTTTGATGATGTCTCTGTTGTGTATTTGAATGTTTAGACATCTGTTATGAATGAAATTTTGCCACTAAAGATAAGAAAAAAAGGAACTACGTTCCTAACGAAACAAGAAAAGTAAAAACCCAATATAGTTACAAAACGATACGTCAATGGTGTGGGCGCCAGCAAAAAGTCTCCTAGAACCGTTGTAGGGGAGGGGGCGAGGGGGAGGTTGGAAGACTAAAATTGGGCCATTTTTGATATAAATGAATTGGTCAGTACCGTAGAGGCTCCTTATCAGCTAGAGGACCTGCGCAACAGACAAGCTAGGTGGGCTGGCGACCTCCCTTCAAGAGCTCAGGTCAAAACATCGCCATTGGTTGTAAGCATCAACAGACTTTCCGCATAAACACGGCACTACTTCGTGAAAAGCCATGTGACGGAGATCCACCAATTGGAACTAATGTGACTACGTGTAGCAGTCCACCGAATCGGTATTATAGGCATGTCAGCAGAGTCAACCGGCAGCGTATACCTGCAGCTAGGACAGCTCCGGCCAATGCCTATGCTGGCTCTAGCGCGGTAGCCATAGTCTTCTGTAGAAATTTCTATACTGTTGGGCGTAACGTCACTTTGTAATTGTATAAAGTAGTATTTTGGTTATTATTCAGTGTCTTGTACTCTTATCTGATCTTTGTAGCCTCAAGAATTGTTGTGCTTCTTGCTGTTCTTGCTTTTGGAAATTAGTGTACACCACGAAGGCGTTTGTTACATGAAGTGTGTTCAAACTTGATCGTTAGCTCTTTTCTGCCAACCGCAGGACACTACAGTTTGGAGGCATGTTACGCCACATGAACTAAATTTTATAGAAGACATGAGAAACTTACTATATTGCAGAGAATTGATGGTTATCCGTACAATACATGAATAACAACTCTGTTCTCAGGATTCTATGGAGGACAGTGGGGAGACGCTGCTCTCCCCACACGCCCTCCCCTCCGACCCCTTGCAGACGCCTGAAAGCGAATGATGAAAAAGGAACGCACAGACTGTCAGCCGGATGATGGAGCTCCGGGTCTGGCTTCAGCAGAAGCATAATGTGGGATGGCAGTGCCTGGTGTTTTCTGAGGCGCCGTGACCACCTGTAAGGAAGCCTGCGGGGGCGGTGGCGCGTCGCCCGGCTGGCGGCTGGCGTTCCCGCCCCCGGCACGGCTGCAGGCCGGAGGCAGCCACCTGAGAGTTAGTTAGTCGCGTAACTCGATGAGGGCGTTACCGGCGGCTAGGCCGCGGCCAAACAGCACGCCAGACTTGGCGTAACGCGGTTAGCCGCCCAGGGCCGCCAGGGCACTCACTCCGCCCGACTCTGCCCCCTTATTATAAGTGGCGGTGAGGGCCGGGAGGCCAAGGCGAGCCGCCCTCTTCCAGACCCCGTACGCTCCAGTTGGCGCTACAACTTTGGCTGTAGGGCCCTTCCCGGCGACGGGACGAACTGTTCTACCAGGGAACCCATCGACTCGCCGTACAGGGCTGCCGTCAGTCATCAGGGGGAGGTATTCGTGCGCCGGTCCCGACTGTCCGTCCACTTGTTCTCTACTTCACGCTCACAGAGCGTGAAGTCTTCCACTCGCTTGCTGCTAGCGTCACGCTATAGCAGTTTCCGAAGGTCGAGCGCAACAGGCAAAGGACGAAATATAGAGAGGAAGGTTTCGAAGTCAAGACTTGATAGTTAGTTAGTTACACACTGTGGTGACCAAAGTCATGGAATATCTTCTACTATCGTGTCGGACCTCGTTTTTCCCGGTATAGTGTGGCATCTGTGCGTGGTGTGGACTCAGTCAGTCATTGGATGTCTCCTGCAGAAATACAGAGACATGCCGCCTCTATAGCCGTCTATAAATGCCAAATCGCTTCTGGTGCAGGATTTTGTGACCTCTAGATTATGTCACATAAATGTTCGATGGGATTCATATTGGGAAACTTGGATGACCAAACCATTCGCTCGAACTGTGCACATTGTTCTTCTACCAGTCGTGAAAATTGGGGCCTGATGACATGACGCAATGTCATCCACAAAAATTCCATCGTCGTTTGGGAACATGAAATCCATGAATGGCTACAAATATTCTCGAAGTAACTCGTGGACCAGAGCACCCAGTCTACTCGATGTAAACGCAGCCCACACAATTATGGAGCCTACCACAAGCTTGCACAGTGGCTTCACGACAATTTGCGTCAATGGTTTCGTGGCTCTGCGCCACACTCGAGCCTTACCATCAGCTCATACCAACTGAAATCGGGACTCATCTGACGATCTCAGGGATTTCCAGGCTTCTAGGGGCCAACTGACATGGTCATCATCCCCGGAGAGGAGCAGCAGTGGATGTCATGCTGTAAGTAAAGGCATTCGCTTCGTTCGCCTGCTGTCATAGTCCATTAATGCAAAATTTCGCCTCACTGTCCGAACGGATACGTTCCACATTTATTTATGCGGTTATTTCACGCAGTGTTGTTTGCCTCTTAGCTCTGACAGCTCTACGCAAGCGATGCTGCTCTCGGTCGTTAAGTGAAGGCTTTCGGCCACTGCATTGTCCGTGGTGAGAAGTAATACCAGAATTTGCTGTTCTCGGCACACTCTTAACACTGTGAATCTCTAAATATTGAATTCCCAGCGATTTCCGAATTGGAGTGTCCCTTGCGTTTAGCTCCAACTATCATTCCGCTTCCAAAGTCTGTTAATTCTCGTCGTGAAGCCATAATCAAGTCCGAAATGTTTTCATATGAATCATACGAGTAAAAATCATAACTTCGCCAATGCACTACCCTTTTATATATTGTGTAAGCAATACATTTTTTTTTGGTCATCAGTCTACTGACTGGTTTGATGCGGCCCGCCACGAATTCCTTTCCTATGCCAACCTCTTCATCTCAGGGTAGCACTTGCAACCTACGTCCTCAATTATTTGCTTGACGTATTCCAATCTCTGTCTTCCTCTACAGTTTTTGCCCTTTACAGCTCCCTCTAGTACCAAGGAAGTCATTCCCTCATGTCTTAGCAGATGTCCTATCATCCTGTCCCTTCTCCTTATCAGTGTTTTCCACATATTCCTTTCCTCTCCGATTCTGCGTAGAACCTCCTCATTCCTTACCTTATCAGTCCACCTAATTTTCAACATTCGTCTATAGCACCACATCTCAAATGCTTCGATTCTCTTCTGTTCCGGTTTTCCCACAGTCCATGTTTCACTATCATACAATGCTGTACTCCAGACGTACATCCTCAGAAATTTCTTCCTCAAATTAAGGCCGGTATTGATATTAGTAGACTTCTCTTGGCCAGAAATGCCTTTTTTTGCCATAGCGAGTCTGCTTTTGATGTCCTCCTTGCTCCGTCCGTCATTGGTTATTTTACTGCCTAGGTAGCAGAATTCCTTAACTTCATTGACTTCGAGACCATCAATCCTGATGTTAAGTTTCTCGTTGTTCTCATTTCTACTACTTCTCATTACCTTCGTCTTTCTCCGATTTACTCTGAAACCATACTGTGTACTCATTACACTGTTCATTCCGTTCAGCAGATCATTTAATTCTTCTTCACTTTCACTCAGGATAGCAATGTCATCAGCGAATCGTGTCATTGATATCCTTTCACCTTGTATTTTAATTCCACTCCTGAACCTTTCTTTTATTTCCATCATTGCTTCCTCGATGTACAGATTGAAGAGTAGGGGCGAAAGGCTACAGCCTTGTCTTACACCCTTCTTAACACGAGCTCTTCGTTCTTGATCGTCAACTCTTATTATTCCCTCTTGGTTGTTGTACATATTGTATATGACCCGTCTCTCCCTATAGCTTACCCTACTTTTTTCAGAACCTCGAACAGCTTGCACCATTTTATGTTGTCGAACGCTATTTCCAGGTCGACAAATCCTATGAAAGTATCTTGATTTTTCTATAGCCTTGCTTCCATTATTAGCCTCTCTCGTCCCTTTACTTTTCCTAAAGCCAAACTGATCGTCACCTAGCGCATACTCAATTTTGTTTTCCATTCTTCTGTATATTATTCTTGTAATCAGCTTCGATGCATGAGCTGTTAAGCTGATTGTGCGATAATTCTCGCACTTGTCAGCTCTTGCCGTCTTCGGAATTGTGTGGATGATGCTTTTCCGAAAGTCAGATGGTATGTCGCCAGACTTATATATTCTACACACCAACGTGAATAGTCGTTTTGTTGCCACTTCCCCCAATGATTTTAGAAATTCTGATGGAATGTTATCTATCCCTTCTGCCTTATTTGACCGTAAGTCCTCCAAATCTCTTTTAAATTCCGATTCTAATACTGGATCCCCTATCTCTTCTAAATCGACTCCTGTTTCTTCTTCTACCACATCAGACAAATCTTCACCCTCATAGAGGCTTTCAATGTATTCTTTCCACCTATCTGCTCTCTCCTCTGCATTTAACAGTGGAATTCTCGTTGCACTCTTAATGTTACCACCGTTGCTTTTAATGTCACCAAAGGTTGTTTTGACTTTCCTGTATGCTGAGTCTGTCCTTCCGACAATCATATCTTTTTCGATGTCTTCACATTTTTCCCGCAGCCATTTCGTCTTAGCTTCCCTGCACTTCCTATTTATTTCATTCCTCAGCGACTTGTATTTCTGTATTCCTGATTTTCCCGGAACATGTTTGTACTTCCTCCTTTCATCAATCAACTGAAGTATTTCTTCTGTTACCCATGGTTTCTTCGCAGCTACATTCTTTGTACCTATGTTTTCCTTCCCAACTTCTGTGATGGCCCTTTTTAGAGACGTCCATTCCTCTTCAACTGTACTGGCTACTGCGCTATTCCTTATTGCTGTATCTATAGCGTAAGAGAACTTCAAACATATCTCGTCATTCCTTAGTACTTCCGTATTCCACTTCTTTGCGTATTGATTCTTCATGACTAATTTCTTGAACTTCAGCCTACTCTTCATCACTACTATATTGTGATCTGAGTCTATATCTGCTCCTGGGTACGCCTTACAATCCAGTATCTGATTTCGGAATCTCTGTCTGACCTTGATGTAATCTAATTGAAATCTTCCCGTATCTCCTGGCCTTTTCCAAGTATACCTCCTCCTCTTGTGATTCTTGAACAGGGTATTCGCTATTACTAGCTGAAACTTGTTACAGAACTCAATTAGTCTTTCTCCTCTTTCATTCCTTGTTCCAAGCCCATATTCTCCTGTAACCTTTTCTTCTACTCCTTCCCCTACAACTGCATTCCAGTCGCCCATGACTATTAGATTTTCGTCCCCCTTTACATACTGCATTACCCTTTCAATATTCTCATACACTTTCTCTATCTGTTCATCTTCAGCTTGCGACGTCGGCATGTATACCTAAACTATCGTTGTCGGTGTTGGTCTGCTGTCGATTCTGATTAGAACAACTCGGTCACTGAACTGTTCACAGTAACACACCTTCTGCCCTACCTTCCTATTCATAACGAATCCTACACCTTTTATACCATTTACTGCTGCTGTTGATATTACCCGATTCTCATCTGACCAGAAATCCTTGTCTTCCTTCCACTTCACTTCACTGACCCCTACTATATCTAGATTGAGCCTTTGCATTTACTTTTTCAGATTTTCCAGTTTCCCTACCACGTTCAAGCTTCTGACATTCCACGCCCTGACTCGTAGAACTTTATCCTTTCGTAGATTATTCAATCTTTTTCTCATGGTAACCTCCCCCTTTGCAGTCCCCTCCCGAAGATCCGAATGGGGGACTATTCCGGAATCTTTTGCCAATGGAGAGATCATCATGACATTTCTTCATTTACAGGCCACATGTCCTGTGGATACACGTAACGTGTCTTTAATGCAGTGGTTTCCATTGCCTTCTGCATCCTCATGTCGTTGATCATTGCTGATTCTTCCGCCTTTAGGGGCAATTTCCCATCCCTAGGACAAGAGAGTGCCCTGAACCTCTATCCGCTCCTCCGCCCTCTTTGACAAGGCCGTTGGCAGAATGAGGCTGACTTCTTATACCGGAAGTCTTCGGCCGCCAATGCTGATTATTTATCAAAATTTAGGCAGTGGCGGGGATCGAACCCGGGACCGAAGACGTTTTGATTATGAATCAAAGACGCTACCCCTTTTTTTATTTTTTTATTTTTATTTTTTTTTTAAATCTCATTTTGGTCTATATTGTTCGTTGTATATGTTCGAGGCGGACGTCGCATGACATCCGTCCAGGTTGTTCGTTGAGCCGTTCACTCAGTTTTTTTGTTACAGAGGGTAGCTAAACCCTCCGACCGAACACGCTGAGCTACCGTGCCGGCCAGCCCTAGACCACGGGTACTCGCTCGAGCGATACTACTGCCATCTATATATGTGCATATCAATATTCCATGGCCTTTATGACCTACTGCCATCTATATATGTGCATATCAGTATTCCATGTCCTTTATGACCTCAGTGGGTATTCCATAGATCATTCGAACTATTCTGTAATCAAAATGATGTGCAACGACTCAATTTTCGAGATATACAGAGCATTTACTTTAACTTCAGACAATTAAATATTTTGTAAGAAAAAAAATGCCCAAGGTGAAAAATTACCATTAATAAGGGAGACATCTGTTTGTGCTACTACTGGTCACCTCATAACCACATATCATGATTGGGCAGTGTCAACTTTGTATTTTCAAATGGCAGCCCGTCGTTCTTATTGTAGATCCGGATTCTACGCAAAAAAAAAAAAAAAAAAAATGCGTACGGTTTACTCAGACTATTGTTATCCATTCGTGGCAGATGTCGCTGTAATCGACAGAAATGAAGTTTCTCGCTATTAATAATCGACACATTTGATTCGACATTTCATTCTGATATAAATATAAATCTTCTAATCGTTGATGTTTATGCTGTAAATTCACCTTAGTGTTGCAAATTTGATTGTAGAGTACAACATGGTTAGCCATTACATTGTCTGGTTAGAAACTACCTCCATTGTGATCCACGAACAATGACGTGAATGCAGGAAGTTTCTATTTACATCTAGAACATTGATATTCGTAAATCCCCTTGTCTCTCACCAACAGGATGCTTGATATTGGTGAGACCCCTTCCCTCTCACCACTCGGATGTTCGATTTTGGCGAGTCCCTTTGCCTGTCACCATTGGCATGCGTGATTTTTTTGAGCCCCGTTGCGTCCCATCATTCGGGTACTGGATTTCGGTGAGGCCCCTGGCTTCTCACCACTGCAGTGCTTGATTTGGTGCATCCCCTTGCCTCTCACTATTGGGGTGCTAGATTTTGATGAGCCCCCTACCCTCTTGCATTAGGTGTTTGACTGTAGTGAGCCCCTAGCTACTCGCTGTGGACGTGCTTAATTTTGGTGACTCCCCCTGCCTCTCAGCATTGGAGCACTTGATTTCAGTGAGTCCCCTTGCTTCTCGCCGATGGGGTGCTTCATCTTGGCGAGTATATGTGGTTGGTGCGCCAGTCACTTTGTGGACATTTTATCTTATTACAATGCTTATGGTTTGTATTCCACTGGTAGTTGCGTAGGGACCAGCGTGAGAGTTACGCAGCTGGATGGAAACACATGCCTAAATCATTCACCCAGATGGCAGAGCTCGAGGACAGTCACTAAAACTCAAGAATTCCTTCGGTTTGATTACTGACAACAATAAAGAGAATACAAAAGTACGTTACCACACAAGTATGGCAGTATGACAGCTTATTTGTCAGAAATGTCAATGTCTAGGCATATTATTTGCAGTGTAAAATAAGTTTTACAACACTCAAGTAATGTTTGAACATCAATATCAACCATTAGAACACAAAGGTTTGCATTTACATTGTAAATGAAATGTAGAATGAATTGCGTGGTTTCTTCATTGCAAAAACTCTGTTGATATAAATTTGCCAATTACCGTGACATCTACCATGGTTACAGTAAACTGTACGTATTTTTTGGCCTAGACTCGAGTTATGCAATAGAAAAGGAGGGAGGGGGGGGGATTCCCATTTGAAAATAGAAGGTTGACTCAGCCAACAGATAAGGGGTGACTAGGAGGTGGCCAGTTGCAACACATTCAGATGTCCCATTTACTAACATTAATTTGTTAAAACAAACACCTTGTACATTCGTATATGTGATTAGTGTTAACATTAATGAACGCATATCTTTTTAATTCTACTCTTGTGTCGTGTCACACGATAGGTCTAATCTACCAATACAGAAATGGTGTGGTCTGCACGGCGCAGTCACGATGTCCATGACAATATTTTTGGTGGTCTTTCCCATTATTATCTCTTATAACGGAGTCCAGAGGGAGTAGAACCCCCCTGGTTGCTTATTGTAGGTATTGGGAATGGCGAAGGTGTTTGACAGGGATGGAGATCTTACAAAATAGCACCGAAGAGCCAAAGAAACTGGTACACCTGCCTAATATCGTGTAAGGCTCACGCGAACACGCAGAGTGCAGCAACACGAAGTGGCATGGACTCGACTAATGTCGGAAGTCGTGCTGGAGGGAACCGATACCACTAATCCTTCAAGACTGTTCATAAGTTCGTAAGAGTTCGAGGAGGTGGAGATCTCTTCTGAACAGCACGTTGCAAGGAATCCCAGATATGTTCAATAACGTTCATATCTGGGGAGTTTGGTAACCAGCTGAAGTGTTTAAACTCGGAAGAGTGTTCCTGGAGCCACTCTGTAACAGTTATGGACGTATGGGGTGTCACATTGTCCTGCTGGAATTACCCAAGTCCGTCGGAATGCTCAATGGACATGAATGGATGCAGGTGATCACGTATCTAGCTAGACGTAGCAGGGGTTCAACATCACTCCAACTGCACACACTCCACAACATTACAGAGCCTCCACCAGCTTGAAGTTCCCCTGCTGACATGCGGGGTCCATGGATTCATGAAGTTGTCTCCATACCTGTACACGTCCTCCCGCTCGATACAATTTGAAACGACACTCTTCCGACCAGGAAAAATATATCCAGTCATCAACAGTCCAATGTCTTCGTTGACGAGCCCAAGCGAGATTTAAAGCTTTGTGTCGTGCAGTCATCAAGGGCACGCAAATGGGCCTTTGGCTCCGAAAGCCCATATCGATGATGTTTCGTTGAATTGTTCGCACGTTGATACTTGTTGATAGCCTAGCACTGAAACTTGCAGCAATTTGCGGAAAGATTAACTTCTGTCACGTTGTACGATTCTCTTAAGTCGTCGTTGGTCTCGCTCTTGCAGGATATTTTTACAGCCGCAACAATGTCTGAGATTTGGTGTTTTACCGAGTTCCTGGTATTCACGGTACACTCTTGAAATGGTCGTACGGGAAAATCCCCACTTCATCGTTACCTCGTAGATGCTGTGTCCCATCGCTCGTGCGCCGACTATAACATCACGTTCAGACTCAGTTAAATCTTGATAACCTGCCATTGTAGCAGCAGTAACCGATGTAACAACTGCGCCAAACACTTGTTATCTTAACAGGGTATTACAAAAAGGTACGGCCAAACTTTCAGGAAACATTCCTCACACACAAAGAAAGAAAATATGTTATGTGGAAATGTGTCCGGAAACGCTTACTTACCATGTTAGAGCTCGTTTTATTACTTCTCTTCAAATCACATTAATCATGGACTGGAAACTCACAGCAACAGAACGTACCAGCGTGACTTCAAACACTTTGTTACAGGAAATGTTCAAAATATCCTCCGTTAGCGAGGATACATGCATCCACCCTCCGTCGCATGGAATCCCTGATGCGCTGATGTAGCCCTGGAAAATGGCGTATTGTATCACAGCCGTCCACAATACGAGCACGAAGAGTCTCTACATTTGGTACCGGGGTTGCGTAGACAAGATCTTTCAAATGCCCCCATAAATGAAATTCAGGAGGGTTGAGGTCAGGAGAGCGTGGAGGCCATGGAATTGGTCCGCCTCTACCAATCCATCGGTCACCCAATATGTTGTTGAGAAGCGTACGAACACGTCGACTGAAATGTGCAGGAGATCCATCGTGCATGAACCACATGTTGTGTCGTACTTGTAAAGGCACATGTTCTAGCAGCACAGGTAGAGTATCCCGTATGAAATCATGATAACGTGCTCCATTGAGCGTAGGTGGAAGAACATGGGGCCCAATCAAGACATCACCAACAATGCCTGCCCAAACATTCACAGAAACTCCGTGTTGATGACGTGATTGCACAATTGCGTGCGGATTCTCGTCAGCCCACACATGTTGATCGTGAAAATTTACAATTTGATCACGTTGGAATGAAGCCTTATCCGTAAAGAGAACATTTGCACTGAAATGAGGATTGACACTTCGTTGGATGAACCATTCGCAGAAGTGTGCCCGTGGAGGCCAATCAGCTGCTGACAGTGCCTGCACACGCTGTACATGGTACGGAAACAACTGGTTCGTAGCACTCTCCATACAGTGACGTGGTCAACGTTACCTGGTACAGCAGCAACTTCTCTGACGCTGACATTAGGGTTATCGTCAACTGCACGAAGAATTGCCTCGTCCATTGTAGGTGTCCTCGTCGTTCTAGGTCTTCCCCAGTCGCGAGTCATAGGCTGGAATGTTCCGTGCTCCCTAAGACGCCGATCAATTGCTTCGAACGTCTTCCTGTCGAACACCATCGTTCTGGAACTCTGTCTCGATACAAACGTACCGCTCCACGGCTATTGCCCCGTGCTAATCCATACATCAAATGGGCATCTGCCAACTCGGCATTTGTAAACATTGCACTGACTGCAAAACCACGTTCGTGATGAACACTAACCTGTTGATGCTACGTACTGATGTGCTTGTTGCTAGAACTGTAGAGCAATGAGTCGCATGTCAAGAGACCGAACGTGAGGAGAGGGGCTAGTGTAATTGTTTAATACAAACCATACGTTTTTTTAAAATGGAACCACGTTAGTTTTGTTAGCACATCTGAACATATAAACAAATACGTAATCAGTGCCGTTTGTTCCATTGCAAAATGTTAATTACATCCGGAGATATTGTAACCTAAAGTTGACGCTTGAAACCTCCGACGTTCAGTTGCGTGTTGTAACAAACACGGGGAACGGTCGGCGAGCAGCATCTGCAGGGACATGTTTACGATGACGACCGTGTTTACGAGTGTGGCTGTAGTGCACTGTTGTGGTTTGGTCTAGCTGTCACAGTGTCCGCATGTAGCGCTTGCTGCTATTGTTATTCTGCATTCGTCTCCGCACGCAGACCAACTGAAGTACACCGTGTTACCAGACGTCTGTGATAGTGTAGTGTTGCAGGAACTGTGACCATGGTGTATTCGAACTCTGAAAAGGCGGAGATGATACTCATCTATGGCGAGTGTCGACGAAATGCAGCTGAAGCCTGCAGGGTGTATGCAGAACGGTACCCGGACAGAGAGCATCCAACGTGCCGCACATTACAAAACATCTACCACCAACTGTATGCAACAGGTATGGTCGTAGCACGCAAACGGGTCCGCAACGGGCCCATCACAGGAGAAGCGGGTGCAGTTGGTGTGTTAGCTGCTGTTGCCATGAACCCACACATGAGTACACGGGACATTGCGAGAGCCGGTGGACTGAGTCAAAGTAGTGTCATGCGCATACTGCATCGTCACCGCTTTCACCCGTTTCATGTGTCGCTACATCAGCAATTACATGGTGATGACTTTAATCATCGTGTGCAATTCTGTCAATGGGCATTAACAGAGAATGCGTTGCAGTTCTACCTGTTTACCGATGAAGCGGGTTTCACAAACCACGGGGCAGTGAATCTACGGAACATGCATTACTGGTCCGTGGACAATCCTCGCTGGCTCAGACAGGTAGAGCGACAGCGACCGTGGACTGTAAATGTATGGTGCGGAATCATTGGCGACCACCTCATTGGTCCTCACTTCATTGCAGGGGCCCAAACAGCTGCAACATACATCGCGTTTCTACAGAATGATCTGCCAACGTTGCTCGAAAATGTCCCACTGGAAACGCGTCGACGTATGTGGTATCAGCATGATGGTGCACCTGCACATTCCGCAATTAACACTAGGCTGACCCTTGACAGGATGTTCGACGGGCGTTTCATAGGACGTGGAGGACGCATAAATTGGCCAGCCCGTTCTCCTGATCTTACACCTCTGGACTTCTTTCTGTGGGGTACGTTAAAGGAGAATGTGTACCGTGATGTGCCTACAACCCCAGAGGATATTAAACAACGTATTGTGGCAGCCTGCGGTGACATTACACCAGATGTACTGCGGCGTGTACGACATTCATTACGCCAGAGATTGCAATTGTGTTCAGCAAATGCTGGCCACCACATTGAACATCTATTGGCCTGACATGTCGGGACACACTCTATTCCACTCCGTAATTGAAAACGGAAACCACGTGTGTACGTGTGCCTCACCCCTCATGGTAATGTACATGTGCGTCAGTGAAAAAGACCAATAAAAAGGTGTTAGCATGTGGACGTAATGTGCTGATCCAGTCTCTTCTGTACCTAAGGCCCATCACCGTTCCATTTGGATCCCTACGTAATTCGGTGCTCTCCGATACACACGATCGAACAGCGGAGGAGTGGTACTCAAGCGTCAACTTTAGGTTACAATATCTCCGGATGTAATTATTTTAGAATGCAACAAACGGCACTGATTACGTATTTGTTTATATGTTCAGATGTGGTAACAAAACTAACGGGGTTCCATTTAAAAAAAACGTAGGTTTGTGTTAATAAACATACTTCCGTGCATTTTTTATGGTTTGTATTAACCAATTGCACTAGCCTCTCTCCTCACGTTCGTTCTGTGGAATCGATTCGTCAGTATTTGATGTGGTTTACGAAATATATCCAGCGGTAATGTTAGGTGACTCACCCTGTATACTCACCCTGTATACTAACATGGAAATCAAGCGTTTCTGGACACATGTCCACATCACATCTTTTCTTTATTTGTGTGTGAGGAATGTTTCCTGTAAGTTTGGCCGTACCTTTTTGTAACACCCTGTATAGGCGTTTCTGACCGCAGCGCCGTATTCTGCCTGTTTACATATTTCTGTATTTGAATACTCATGCCTATAGCAGTTTCTTTGGCGCTTGAGTCACCTGTTAACATGGGCTGCCCGCTATCAAGAGGCAAGTGCCACCTGGCTTCTGTTTCTAGTCAGTATCATATGCACTAGTTGGGTTGTCCAGCTCAGAGACAAGTGCAGACGTGAGCACTTGTTCTACTATGGCCTCACTACTAATCAATGGTAGTTACTTGTCCCTTAATAGAAAATGATCTCTGCAGCATGCTATTTGAGAACAGACAGGCTGCCTCTTTTCAGCACTATTCAATAAAACTTGCTCCGTCCGAGTTAATACTCTCTTCTCGTGGTTGCAGTCCTGCAGGGGAACAGTAGCGACTGCTTTCAACCAATTGCCCCGCATACTTCTTAGATACTACCCACTCCGCTGCTCGACTGCTCAATACTCTATTACTCTCTTACTCCATTACTGATTTGGTACTGCCTATAACTGTCCCTTTATAGTCCTATTAAGAGCATTTTTCCACTTGAATCTGGTTTCAAACGTCCTGCTTCATTATATTTCTGGAATATTCTGCTTAATTTCGATCTGATAACTAAGAACCGTAGTTGGCTGCTTCATGTCACGAGCGTAGCCTGGACTCAGGCCTTGCTTGGCGTTTTGACAAGAGGTAGCCACATGGTGGTGCCTGGCCCTACCTTCATGTGATATCTTGTTTCCAGCTGTGTAAAGAGCGTTATCTGTAGCAGACATCCTGTCCACCTGGATGGTTCTTCACATACACACGTACATACCTGCCAAGAAGTACCCAGGAAATTGTTCTACTTATACTCTACAATTAATTAAAATATTACCTGATCATAACACATGCAACTTTACTTAAAAACAAGATTTTTTCCCTTCCTGGCTACCATTTTTAAAGAGAAATTCGTCGATGGCATAGATGGAGTTCACCAGGATAACTGATTTTAGGTTAAATTTAAAACTTTCCTTGCTACCTGTCAGATATTTTATGTTTCTCGGAAAATAACCAAATATTTTTATTACTGTATATTAAACTCCTTTCTCATCCATCTCAGCCTGTTCGCAGCTGTTGAGAACGCTGGAGCAATGTGCGATCTTCAAGCAGTGCACGATCTGTGTCAAGACAGCTGAGATGTTTCAGGCAGCAGTAGAGTACACTCTAGTGTAGTTCCAGGCTGTCGTGGATACAGAAGACGGTCGCCACACTGAGCTGGGGGACCCCCACAAGTAGAAAAAATGGTTCACATGGCTCTGAGCACTATACGACTTAACTTCTGAGGTCATCAGTCGCCTAGAACTTAGAATTAATTAAACCTAACTAACCTAAGGACATCACACACATCCACGCCCGAGGCAGGATTCGAACCTGCGACCGTAGCGGTCACGCGGTTCCAGACCGAAGCGCCTAGAACCGCACGGCCACAACGGCCGGCCCACAAGTAGAAATTTTAATGACAGATAGATGACAAAAGTCATAGAATAGCGGTATGCATATATAAAGATAGCGCCAGTATTGGATACGCTACGTGTAAAAGGGCAGTGCATTGGCGGAATTATTATTTATACTCGGGTTATTCATGTCAAAAAGTTTTCGACGTGATTATGGCCCCCCGAAGGGAATTAACAGACTATTTACGCGGAATGGTAGTTGGAACTAACATGAGAGATTCCATTTAGTATTCTGAGATCCACAGTGTCAAGAGCGTGCCTAGAATAGCACATTTCAGGCATTACCTCTCACCACGGGCAACGCAGTGGACGACAGCCGTCTCTCAACGACAGAGAGCAACGGCGTCTGTATAGAACTGTCAGTGCTAGCTGACCAAGAATGCTGAATGATATAACCGCAAGAATCAATGTGCGACGAACGGCGAACGTATCCGTCAGAAGAGTGCGGCGAAATTTAGAGTTAATAGGCTATGGCAGCAGACAGCAACGTGAGTGCCTTCTCTGACACCACGTCCCACGAGAGCTGTCAAACGCAAACGCGGCGCGCCTCCACGCCGCGTGAACAGAGTACGCGACGGAACTTGCCCCCTTCTTGCAGCGGTGTACCGTAGGTCTCTAGAAGAGCGTAGCGTTCCACAGGATTGGAAAAGGGCACAGGTCACCCCCCGTTTTCAAGAAGGGACGTCGAACAGATGTGCAGAACTATAGACTTATATCTCTAACGTGGATCAGTTGTAGAATTTTGGAACACTTATTATGTTCGAGTATAATGACTTTTCTGGAGACTAGAAATTCTAGCAATCAGCATGGGTTTCGAAAAAGACAATCTTACGAAACCTAGCTCGCGCTATTCCTCCACAAGGCTCAGAGGGCCATAGTTCCCAGGTAGATGCCGTGTTTCATTACTTCCGCAAGGCGTGTGATACAGCTCCCCACAGTCATTTAATGAACAAAGTAAGAGCATATGGACTATCAGACCAATTGTATGATTGGATTGAAGAGTACCTAGATAACAGAAAGCAGCATGACATTCTCAATGGAGAGAAGTCTTCGGAAGTAAGAGTGATTTCAGGTGTGCCGCAGGGGAGTGTCGTAGGACCGTTGCTGTTCACAGTATACATAAATGACCTTGTGGATAACATCGGAAGTTCACTGAGGCTTTTTGCGGATGGTGCTGTAGTACGTCGAGAGGTTGTAACAATGGAAAATTGTACTGAAATGCAGGAGAATCTGCAACGAATTGACGCATGGTGCAGGGAATGGCAATTGAATCTCAATGTAGACAAGTGTAATGTGCTGCGAATACATAGAAAGAAAGATCCTTTGTCATTTAGCTACAATATAGCAGGTCAGCAACTGGAAGCAGTTAATTCCATAAATTATCTGGGAGTAGGCATTAGGAGTGATTTAAAATGGAATGACCATATAATATTAATATTCGGTAAGGCACATGCCAGACTGAGATTCATTGGAAGAATCCTAAGGAAATGCAATCCGAAAAAAAAAGGAAGTAGGTTACAGTACAATTGTTCGCCCACTGCTTGAATACTGCTCACCGGTGTGGGATCCGTACCAGATAGGGCTGATAGAAGAGATAGAGAAGATCCAACGGAGAGCAGCGCGCTTCGTTACAGGATCATTTAGTAATCGCGAAAGCGTTACGGAGATGATAGATAAAGTCCAGGGGAAGACTCTGCAGGAGAGACGCTCAGTAGCTCGGTACGGGCTTTTGTTAAAGTTTCGAGAACATACATTCACCGAAGAGTCAAGCAGTATATTGCTCCCTCCTACGTATATCTCGCGAAGAGGCCATGAGGATAAAATCAGAGTGATTAGAGCCCGCACAGAGGCATATCGACAACCTTTCTTTCCACGAACAATACGAGACTGGATTAGAAGGAAAAACCGATAGAGGTATCAAAGTACCCTTCGCCACACACCGTCAGGTGGCTCGCGAAGTATGGATGTAGATGTAGATGTAGATGTAAAACAGGCGTGCGACACATTGTGAGGCGGTGCGTTTCGGTCGTTCTGCCCTAAGTGAGCTGTCAGCTGCGTGGCGGATGATAACAGTTCATGACAAATAAGTGTTTTCCGATTTCTTGCAGTAAAAAATACTGTATGTTAATGGAGCAAAGCTACATCAACTAATATGGTTATGTTTTTCGGTAGAGATTCTCCATTACCTTTAAAAAATTAAAAACCGCTTCTTTCGGTTTTGGAAGTTTTCTTCAGTATATAATACTTCTCATTCGATTATAAGAAAACTAATGGTTGCAAAGAACTGGTTTTTCCGTATCTTACAGTACCATGTCGCAGCTTGATGATGAAGTGTCAATTTTTTCGATATTTGGCAGTCATTGTGATAATCAATTTCTAAGTAAGCATCGCATCAAATTTAGTGTTTACAGTGAAAAATTGGACGCTGGCTACTTTATGTTTGGTGAAACTGTTTTTGTAGCTGAAACAAAAGACATATCTCACTACAGAATGGAGAAAGGTGCTGAAGTACTTTTATTGGAGGCGCAGGTGCCGAGCGCGCCACTTGCTAGTAGCCTGCAGCTCTGTCGTGAGTAGTTGTGGAAGCAGACACGTTATTTTGGTGTCAGCACACCCACCCTTTTAGTACACTGCATTCATTATGGACAGAAGGAAGAAATTTTTAATGGAAAACTTGTATCTCAAGTACCAAATAGTGAAGAAGTGTTGTTTACAACAAAGGAGTGAAACTTATATACACTCCTGGAAATTGAAATAAGAACACCATGAATTCATTGTCCCAGGAAGGGGAAACTTTATTGACACATTCCTGGGGTCAGATACATCACATGATGACACTGACAGAACCACAGGCACATAGACACAGGCAACAGAGCATGCACAATGTCGGCACTAGTACAGTGTATATCCACCTTTCGCAGCAATGCAGGCTGCTATTCTCCCATGGAGACGATCGTAGAGATGCTGGATGTAGTCCTGTGGAACGGCTTGCCACGCCATTTCCACCTGGCGCCTCAGTTGGACCAGCGTTCGTGCTGGACGTGCAGACCGCGTGAGACGGCGCTTCATCCAGTCCCAAAGATGCTCAATGGGGGACGGATCCGGAGATCTTGCTGGCCAGGGTAGTTGACTTACACCTTCTAGAGCACGTTGGGTGGCACGGGATACATGCGGACGTGCATTGTCCTGTTGGAACAGCAAGTTCCCTTGCCGGTCTAGGAATGGTAGAACGATGGGTTCGATGACGGTTTGGATGTACCGTGCACTATTCAGTGTCCCCTCGACGATCACCAGTGGTGTACGGCCAGTGTAGGAGATCGCTCCCCACACCATGATGCCGGGTGTTGGCCCTGTGTGCCTCGGTCGTATGCAGTCCTGATTGTGGCGCTCACCTGCACGGCGCCAAACACGCATACGACCATCATTGGCACCAAGGCAGAAGCGACTCTCATCGCTGAAGACGACACGTCTCCATTCGTCCCTCCATTCACGCCTGTCGCGACACCACTGGAGGCGGGCTGCACGATGTTGGTGCGTGAGCGGAAGACGGCCTAACGGTGTGCGGGACCGTAGCCCAGCTTCATGGAGACGGTTGCGAATGGTCCTCGCCGATACCCCAGGAGCAACAGTGTCCCTAATTTGCTGGGAAGTGGCGGTGCGGTCCCCTACGGCACTGCGTAGGATCCTACGGTCTTGGCGTGCATCCGTGCGTCGCTGCGGTCCGGTCCCAGGTCGACGGGCACGTGCACCTTCCGCCGACCACTGGCGACAACATCGATGTACTGTGGAGACCTCACGCCCCACGTGTTGAGCAATTCGGCGGTACGTCCACCCGGCCTCCCGCATGCCCACTATACGCCCTCGCTCAAAGTCCGTCAACTGCACATACGGTTCACGTCCACGCTGTCGCGGCATGCTACCAGTGTTAAAGACTGCGATGGAGCTCCGTATGCCTCGGCAAACTGGCTGACACTGACGGCGGCGGTGCACAAATGCTGCGCAGCTAGCGCCATTCGACGGCCAACACCGCGGTTCCTGGTGTGTCCGCTGTGCCGTGCGTGTGATCATTGCTTGTACAGCCCTCTCGCAGTGTCCGGAGCAAGTATGGTGGGTCTGACACACCGGTGTCAATGTGTTCTTTTTTCCATTTCCAGGAGTGTATTTGGAAAGGCATATTTGTGGAGAATTTCAACATCTGTATGAAGAATTGAAATGTTAACCCTTGCTGTTCAAGGAGTATGCTCGAATGTTACCAACAACGTTTGATTATATCGTGTACGCTATAAAATCTGTTCTGCCATTGAATTCAACTAATTTCCAACGATGTATTTCAGTTGAAGAACGGTTGGTGTTGACTTTAAGGTAAGAACACAAACAAATAATAAATCAGTCCTTTTACTTCTTTATTCACATAACTGTAAGTACTTAATGTTTTACATTTCTCAAACATTAGCAAAATCTGAATGATTAACTTGTGGCACCTGTGGCGTATTTAGCTTCGAGAACTCCTTTAATAACAACTGACGCTTTGTGTCCTAAAAGATGATTTATTTAATGATGGCCGGCCGTTGCGGCCGAGCAGTTCTAGGCGCTTCAGTCTGGAACCGCGCGAACGCTACGGTCGCAGGTTCGAATCCTGCCTCGGGCATGGATGTGTGTCATTTCCTTAGGTCAGTTAGGTTTAAGTAGTTCTAAGTTCTAGGGGACTGATGACCTCAGATGTTAAGTCCCATAGTACTCAGAGCCATTTGAACCATTTAATGATGGCAACAGTTTCATAAATGGCAATATTGTCTTGAACCACAGAAGGACTTCATCATTGTTATCTTCTTGGTCTTGACAAATTGTTTTCATTTTCTCTCTCTCTAATTGAAGAAATGCATATAGCCCATTTTCTTTTTGGTTACGTTTATTTCTCGTTGCAGTCGGTGGATTTATTGAGCCTGAAGGGCTGCTATCATTGCGTGTAGTTTCTGTTGTTTGGGAAATGAGCAGCATAGCCTGCTCTGGCTGTTAAACTACAGGAACCTGAAGTTCAGGCTCATCATTGTCGTCAACACTACGTCATTGGGAGTCTCATAACTGATACCGACAGTAGTACTTTCAAAGGCATTCTCTGTGCCCCTCACATCCATTTCGTCTTCCAGAGTAGCAGCACATGTAGAGTCCAAAAAATACGAAGACGTACTCGCTGCTGAGTATTCTGGCTGGAATGTTACTTCTGTTTTCCGTTGTGTCAAAATATCTTTTAAAAATCTCATGGACTCAAAATATGGCCAAGTGCCTCTATATACCGGTTCTCAGTCGGCGTCAGCTCCAGAACGATGCTTAGGTACTTTTTTCAATTCTTTTGCAAACGTGTCCTTATATTTTTCCATTTTTTCTTTGACGCATCACCTGAAGTAAAAATTTCAAAAGAAAAGGACTTCAAAGCATAACGGTACAAAAAGGTTGCTACCCTGTCTCTTAAACAATTGCCGTTTCAGTGGGGAACATTACGAATTGTTGAACTGATTGTTTATAATTAAAGGCTAGCTGTATATTCGCGCTCAGTGAAAATTAAACTTTCCGTACGCTATATGAGCTGAGCAAACATGAGACAAATTAACTATCAGACTCTCCATACTACTGATTTATCCTTGTACAGAGAAGCGTAGGAAATTAATGCTATTGTTTAACGACATAATAACTGATGAAATAGTGCAGACGTTTACTCCACGGTTAACCGTGTTCTTCTGGGAAATTTGACCTATGTGATTTATAATTGCTTTTCCACTGAATCGCTTTATATCATAACAACTGACTGCTTGTTGACGATCTATTTCAAAAGATGTTAAAGGCACATAATGGCAGCATATCACTCTGAATACTCGAGCTCGTCAGCGTGTAAACAAAGACTAGCTCACCATTCTGTTGTCAGCAATTGTGAAAGGAGCAGATTACACAACTAATTATGTCATTTGTCAAAGTTAGATGTATCGCATTACATACTTAAAAAGGAAAAAAAGTACTACTGTCCAATTTATAACCTACTCCATTTTTAAACAAATTATAAATAATAACAAATTAACACAGATTTTTCATTACTCAGATACTTAGGCACGGGCATACCATTCCGCCGACTCGCTTTTTCATTTAGAATTTCTAAAACGTCTATTTCCACAATCGTTGCGGAGGTTTGTAAATAAAGCTATATGGACAACACTATTAATGAAGCACATGCCTGAGCCAACAGAAGATGACTTAAAAAAAATAGTAGAATGTTTTTGGGACAGATGGTAATTACCTGTCTTGGTAGTAGGCCTATAGATTCGAAACATTAAAAAGCCCAATATATCTGGTTCCATGTATTACTGCTACAAATCTTTCTTTTCCATAGGATTAGTAGCCGTCAGCGACGCAAATTATAGGTCTGTCATGGTGAATGTAGGCTGCTGCGGCAAAGACAATGACACAGGTCTGTTTGATGAATGCCCCTTCTGACTTGCAATAGAAAAGGGAGGATTAAAAGTAACTGAAGAAGAATTTTTGCCAGGATCCAGTATCAAGTGTCTGTATGTTTCTCTAGGTGATGCAGTATTTCCACTAAAGGAATATTTAATGAGGCCTTTTCCAGAAAGAACGACGACTGCAGGTGACGGTAAAGAGATAGACAACTATTGCTTATCTCGGGCAAGAATGGTGGTAGAACGTTCATTTGGTTCTATAATATATAAATTTAGAATTTTGCATAAACCTATCGAAACTAGTGTGGAAAATGCAGTACATATTATTAAAGCTATAACTTTATTACACAGCATCATCCGTGATTTTGAATCAATGAATGAGCCAGAGGTGGCATTTTTCCAAGACGTATACCGAAATACACCACATATAGCACAAGACAATTTACAAAAGAGATACAATGCATCATCACGAGCGGCTGTGCAAGTAAGGTTTAATTTTAAATCGTATTTTGAACAAAATCCTGTACGAAGAATGTAGAGTAAACTGCTTAAAATGTGTTAAGTGCACTTACTTGTAGTATTATTTATATTGGCAATGAAGAAAAATTTTAAATTGT
Organism: Schistocerca nitens; assembly: GCF_023898315.1. Lineage (NCBI taxonomy): Eukaryota > Metazoa > Arthropoda > Insecta > Orthoptera > Acrididae > Schistocerca > Schistocerca nitens. Next base: position 1,108,886,726 of record NC_064615.1, on the reverse strand, counting down.
ATGTTGAACAAAATCCTGCGCACAGAAAGTAAACAACACTGCTTAATAAATGTATGTTACAAATGTACGTACTTATTTTCGCAACTTCTTCCCATTCACGGTATGATATTAAACGGTTATGATAATTTTTATTTGTCTTGTCCCACAATACACGCCGTTCTTGAACAGCACTGATCAAAATATCAGCCATTTTAAGATGAAAAACACACTGCAAACCGCGTCCACTTCGCGAGGAAATATCAAACAGTTTCATCGCGTCCGCTTCGCCAAAACTCGCGTCTCATACCGCCCTGCACATACGGGCTGACGTAGAACAATCTGACAGTTCGCCACTGACTGATATTTCCGCGCGGTCGCCGCACCGCAGAGCGTTCGCAACTGTTCGCCTAACAGCACGTCGTCGTCTGCAGCGGTTGGACGCTAGACCACTGGAAAACCGTGTCTGGTCAGATGAGTCGAGATTTTGGTTGGTAATACCTGAAGGTAGGGCTTGGGTCTGGCGCAGACAAAACAAAGCCAAGGACCTAACTTGTGCAAGCCAGTGATAGCTACATACTGGCGTAGGGTGTGTTTACGTGGACTGGGTCCTCTGGCCAATCTGAACGTCTTGGAGACCGTTTGCAGCCATTCGTGGACTTCATGTTCAGAAATGACAACGGAATTTTTATGGATGACAATGAGCCATGTCACCAGGCCACTGAAACCCAGGCAACAGGTTCAGGATAGGAAAGGCTCAAACATCAACACGTGGAAGGGAGACCCATCAAATAGCTCGTCGTTTTCACCAATTTAACATTTATTTAAGAAAAACACACTGATCAATTACATTCTACATTAATAACAATTATGAAAACAATCAGAATTATAGTGGCATATAAAGTGTCAAACTATTGAAATTTACCAATGTAAGCAAAAGGAAACAGTGTTCAGTAGACACAATGCATCTGACTTTATAACAGTAAGAATGAAATTTGAATAGTTGCTGTTGTTGTGGTCTTCAGTCCTGAGACTGGTTTGATGCAGCTCTCCATGCTACTCTATTCTGTGCAAGCTTCTTCATCTCCCAGTACCTACTGCAACCTACATCCTTCTGAATCTGCTTAGTGTATTCATCTCTTGGTGTCCCTCTACGATTTTTACCCTCCACGCTGCCCTCCAATGCTAAATCTGTGATCCCTTGATGCCTCAAAACATGTCCTACCAACCGATCCCTTCTTCTGGTCAAGTTGTGCCACAAACTTCTCTTCTCCCCAATCCTATTCAATACCTCCTCATTAGTTACGTGATCTACCCACCTTATCTTCAGCATTCTTCTGTAGCACCACATTTCGAAAGCTTCTATTCTCTTCTTGTCCAAACTGGTTATCGTCCATGTTTCACTTCCATACATGGCTACACTCCATACAAATACTTTCAGAAGCGACTTCCTGACACTTAAATCTATATTCGATGTTAACAAATTTCTCTTCTTCAGAAAAGATTTCCTTGCCATTGCCAGTCTACATTTTATATCCTCTCTACTTCGACCATCATCAGTTATTTTACTCCCTAAATAGCAAAACTCCTTTACTACTTCAAGTGTCTCATTTCCTAATCTAATCCCCTCAGCATCACCCGATTTAATTTGACTACATTCCATTATCCTCGTTTTGCTTTTGTTGATGTTCATATTATATCCTCCTTTCAAGACACTGTCCATTCCGTTCAACTGCTCTTCCAAGTCCTTTGCTGTCTCTGACAGAATTACAATGTCATCGGCGAACCTCAAAGTTTTTACTTCTTCTCCATGAATTTTAATACCTACTCCGAATTTTTCTTTTGTTTCCTTTACTGCTTGCTCAATATACAGATTGAATAACATCGGGGAGAGGCTACAACCCTGTCTCACTCCTTTCCCAACCACTGCTTCCCTTTCATGCCCCTCGACTCTTATAACTGCCATCTGGTTTCTGTACAAATTATATATAGCCTTTCGCTCCCTGTATTTTACCCCTGCCACCTTCAGAATTTGAAAGAGAGTATTCCAGTTAACGTTGTCAAAAGCTTTCTCTAAGTCTACAAATGCTAGAAACGTAGGTTTGCCTTTTCTTAATCTTTCTTCTAAGATAAGTCGTAAGGTTAGTATTGCCTCACGTGTTCCAGCATTTCTACGGAATCCAAACTGATCTTCCCCGAGGTCCGCTTCTACCAGTTTTTCCATTCGTCTGTAAAGAATTCGCGTTAGTATTTTGCAGCTGTGACTTATTAAACTGATAGTTCGGTAATTTTCACATCTGTCAACACCTGCTTTCTTTGGGATTGGAATTATTATATTCTTCTTGAAGTCTGTGGGTATTTCGCCTGTCTCATACATCTTGCACACCAGATGGTAGAGTTTTGTCATGACTGGCTCTCCCAAGGCCATCATTAGTTCTAATGGAATGTTGTCTACTCCCGGGGTCTTGTTTCGACTCAGGTCTTTCAGTGCTCTGTCAAACTCTTCACGCAGTATCTTATCTCCCATTTCATCTTCATCTACATCCTCTTCCATTTCCATAATACTGTCCTCAAGTACATCGCCCTTGTATAAACCCTCTATATACTCCTTCCACCTTTCTGCCTTCCCTTCTTTGCTTAGAACTGGGTTGCCATCTGAACTCTTGATATTCATACAAGTGGTTCTCTTCTCTCCAAAGGTCTCTTTAATTTTCCTGTAGGCAGTATCTATCTTACCCCTAGTGAGACAAGCCTCTACATCCTTACATTTGTCCTCTAGCCATCCCTGCTTAGCCATTTTGCACTTTCTGTCGATCTCATTTTTGAGACGTTTGTATTCCCTTTTGCCTGCTTCATTTACTGCATTTTTATATTTTCTCCTTTCATCAATTAAATTCAATATTTCTTCTGTTACCCAAGGATTTCTATTAGCCCTTGTCTTTTTACCTACTTGATCCTCTGCTGCCTTCACTACTTCTTCCCTCAGAGCTACCCATTCTTCTTCTACTGTATTTCTTTCCCCCATTCCTGTCAATTGTTCCCTTATGCTCTCCCTGAAACTCTCTACAACCTCTGGTTCTTTCAGTTTATCCAGGTCCCATCTCCTTAAATTCCCACCTTTTTGCAGTTTCTTCAGTTTCAATCTGCAGTTCATAACCAATATATTGTGGTCAGAATCCACATCTGCCCCTGGAAATGTCTTACAATTTAAAACCTGGTTCCTAAATCTCTGTCTTACCATTATATAATCTATCTGATACCTATTAGTATCTCCAGGATTCTTCCAGGTATACAACCAATTTACAAAATTCATGAGTCAATCCCGCCAAACTCCAGAGCCTACAACCATGGCAGCAGTTGCTCAATCCAGGTATAGCACCAAGGAACAAGGCAACTACTCAACTTTTGCTAGGTATGACAGGCGACGAGGCAAAGCGCTCCTGCGGCAACAACTTAGACCTCGGACGTAGGGCAGGGTGCCGGCGAGGTAGCGACCCGGAAGTCACAGTTGCAAACACCAAGGTAGACTCGCGTGCTTTGCAACCAACTGCGAACACGCAAGGCAACAGTCTCAAACAAGAGCAGAATATACACTCACAAATGATGAGACTCGCTTTAGGAAGGTAAATACAACTCCTAATCTTAGATAAAACAAATATTTAAAGTCAAAGTGAAACTTATATACAGGGTGTACATAAAGTCCGGGAACACTTTCAATTATTTATTGCACAAGAACGAAACATTGTACAGATGTCACACATATTGCTGTAAAAAACTTTCAGGGTTTCTCTTCAAACTGACATATGTATGATATCTGTACAAACAAGGCTTTTCATCAGATCAGGGAAAACTCGCTAAGATTGACGGAGGTAATTAGAAAGGCTATTGTCGTACACAAATACATACACCTCTGTCTAGGTAAGAGGATAAGCGAGTACATGTAACTGACAAAGTGCAGGTACAAACAGAGCAGTTGCAGTTAAGCCTTTAAGTAAGGCAGAAAATTTATCTCAGTAGTAGCCTTAAGTAGTTCAGTTATGACTAAAACTTATCAACTTAGGTTAGAATAAATACACGTTACTAAATCACAATTAGATTTCAAATTCATACCCAGTACCTGATGCAGTACCACGGCATGGCCACCGGGTACAGTGCCACTCACCGGTGTTACCGCTTCAGTTCATAACATCGCACCCCAAGCGGGTGCACACAGGCGGTTTACCAATTAACAGAATCACGTGGCTTCAAGGAACAAGAGCTGACAACCATTAGCCACTCTCAAGCCAAGGCACACTGCAGAGCAAACAAATACATACTATTCACTGAACAAGACACAATAATATTGCGGCAGTTTTCCTTTAAACAGAATGTCCATAGGCAGTATGTTACGGCGCAGTCTTCTCACTGTGAATTATCCTTTTAACTCCACTTCAATTAAGAGAAGGAGGCCCGCCGTCACCAGAGCTCTAGAGCGCGACCTTCGTCACCTTCTTCGGCGGCTGCACAACATTTGACAAGTCGCACGGAGATCCGGCTGGGTACATGCGCTGCATAAGCAAACCCCGCCGCCAGGCACTGCTGCTCCAGCCATCCACAACTCAATCTACCGCGTCGACCTCCACATCTCAACCAGAAAAACCAGAGATAAGTCACAAGGGAGGTGACTATTGATACTGGTGCCAGAGGTAGTTAGGCCAGCAAACTGGGACGCCACGGCTCGACTACAATTGTTCGCAAATGGTTTTGGGAGCTTTCCCGACAGTTCGAGTGAATGGTTTGGTCACCCAGACTGGCCGACATGAATACCATCGATCATTTGTGGGACATAATCAAGAGTGTAGTTCGTGCACAAAATCCTGCACCGGCAAGACTGGCAACTGTTGAAGGCTATAGATGCAGCATGGCTCAATGTTGCTACAGGGGACTTCCAAAGACTTGCTGAGTCCTTGCCACATTGAGTTGCTGCACTCTGCCGAATAGAAGGAAGTAGGGAGGTATCCCATGACATCTGTCACCTCAGTGTGTGATCACCCGGTGTATTCATCATTTGAGAATGACACCAATTAGCAACTTCCAGCAAGCTTTTACATAATTTCGAACCATTATTAGCTACGTATTTTGCATACAGTATCCATATACACTCCTGGAAATGGAAAAAAGAACACCTTGACACCGGTGTGTCAGACCCACCATACTTGCTCCGGACACTGCGAGAGGGCTGTACAAGCAATGATCACACGCACGGCACAGCGGACACACCAGGAACCGCGGTGTTGGCCGTCGAATGGCGCTAGCTGCGCAGCATTTGTGCACCGCCGCCGTCAGTGTCAGCCAGTTTGCCGTGGCATACGGAGCTCCATCGCAGTCTTTAACACTGGTAGCATGCCGCGACAGCGTGGACGTGAACGTATGTGCAGTTGACGGACTTTGAGCGAGGGCGTATATTGGGCATGCGGGAGGCCGGGTGGACGTACCGCCGAATTGCTCAACACGTGGGGCGTGAGGTCTCCACAGTACATCGATGTTGTCGCCAGTGGTCGGCGGAAGGTGCACGTGCCCGTCGACCTGGGACCGGACCGCAGCGACGCACGGATGCACGCCAAGACCGTAGGATCCTACGCAGTGCCGTAGGGGACCGCACCGCCACTTCCCAGCAAATTAGGGACACTGTTGCTCCTGGGGTATCGGCGAGGACCATTCGCAACCGTCTCCATGAAGCTGGGCTACGGTCCCGCACACCGTTAGGCCGTCTTCCGCTCACGCCCCAACATCGTGCAGCCCGCCTCCAGTGGTGTCGCGACAGGCGTGAATGGAGGGACGAATGGAGACGTGTCGTCTTCAGCGATGAGAGTCGCTTCTGCCTTGGTGCCAATGATGGTCGTATGCGTGTTTGGCGCCGTGCAGGTGAGCGCCACAATCAGGACTGCATACGACCGAGGCACACAGGGCCAACACCCGGCATCATGGTGTGGGGAGCGATCTCCTACACTGGCCGTACACCACTGGTGATCGTCGAGGGGACACTGAATAGTGCACGGTACATCCAAACCGTCATCGAACCCATCGTTCTACCATTCCTAGACCGGCAAGGGAACTTGCTGTTCCAACAGGACAATGCACGTCCGCATGTATCCCGTGCCACCCAACGTGCTCTGGAAGGTGTAAGTCAACTACCCTGGCCAGCAAGATCTCCGGATCCGTCCCCCATTGAGCATGTTTGGGACTGGATGAAGCGTCGTCTCACGCGGTCTGCACGTCCAGCACGAACGCTGGTCCAACTGAGGCGCCAGGTGGAAATGGCATGGCAAGCCGTTCCACAGGACTACATCCAGCATCTCTACGATCGTCTCCATGGGAGAATAGCAGCCTGCATTGCTGCGAAAGGTGGATATACACTGTACTAGTGCCGACATTGTGCATGCTCTGTTGCCTGTGTCTATGTGCCTGTGGTTCTGTCAGTGTGATCATGTGATGTATCTGACCCCAGGAATGTGTCAATAAAGTTTCCCCTTCCTGGGACAATGAATTCACGGTGTTCTTATTTCAATTTCCAGGAGTGTACATCACTGAAGATACGTTCAAAATTATAGCATTGTACGACAAATAATTTAAGATAAAAACTAGTTTTCAGGGAAAACATGAATAGTTCTCAGCATCGGTTGATTAAATTTTTATCTAATTTGTTGTGCCAGCTACTGTGGGAAACAGCACCAACACAAACAAGGAAGGAGAGAAGTGGCGATGGACTGTGGCACGAATCCCAAATAATTTGCACGAAACAATTGAAGAATAACTGAACACTTGAAACTTCCTGGCAGATTAAAACTGCGTGCCGGACCGAGACTCGAACTCGGGGACCCAAGCTCAGCTTGGGTAGCTCAGTTGGTAGAGCACTTGCCCGCGAAAGGCAAAGGTCCCGAGTTCGAGTCTCGGTCCGGCACGCAGTTTTAATCTGCCAGGAAGTTTCATATCAGCGCACACTCCGCTGCAGAGTAAAAATCTCAAACTGAACACTTAATTACTAAAACGAAAAGAAACTTATCTTCTTGTGCCTCCTACGTGTGATTACATTACTTACTGTTACTGCTCGCAGGATGTAGGATAAGTTTCGTCTTAGTATTAGCCAGCACTGGTGCTCTCGAAGTCTGCGACCTATCTGGGCCGACCGGTGATGGGCGGCTGGTTAAATCAGCGTTGCCAGGGGGCGCTGTCTTCCTGAGGGCGTGACGCTGCCGCAATTTCCATTGGCGCGCGAGTCAACGCTTTCTTGATGCCATTTGGAGGCGCTGCGCTGATCGGTGTGCAGCCGATACTTTAGGACTACACATTCCTCATCTCCCCCACACCCCCAAAATATCGTAACGTTGTCGTGTGGGGAGCCGTCTGACGACGACAACAAGGTGGCGAGGACGGAGAGGGGGGGGGGGGGGCAGCAAGGTGGGTCACGTGAGGAGCAGGCAGCCGCAACTGTGACCGACGCCGGCCCTCTCGCAGCGCTCCGAGGGGAACGTCGGTTGGAAAACCCTGAGCCGGTCCAGCGAAAAGCGGAGAGGGCGGCGTATACGACGGTGGCGGTGATGACCACGACGACGACGTCGGCACCGGGTCCACGACGGGAAGGAGCGCCGGGAAGCTGAGCTGTTGCTGCGGCCGAGGTGACGGGTCCAGGTGTTCCGTTCCGCAGGCGATGCCGAAGAGGATGCGTATCTGGGGACAGAAAAACTGAGGAAGAGTTTCGCAATTAACAAGCACAAATCTGATTCTGATGGCGGCGCAGGAACTCAGCAAAAAATAGTCCAAATGACTCTAAGCACTAAGGGACTTAACAACTGAGGCCATCAGTTCCCTAGATTTACAACTACTTCAACCTAACTAACCTAAGGACATCACACACACCCATGTCCGAGGCAGGATTCGAACCTGCGACCGCAGCAGCAGCGCGGTTCCGGTCTGAAGCGCCTAGAACCGCTCGGTGACAGCGTTCGGCTGCAGCCCAGGAGGACCTTGAAGTAAATACATCAGAAGGTGTAAATTTCGAGGAATCGTTCCTCTCTCCCAGCATCTGGTCCACCATAAACTCTGAGAAGAGTAGAATAATGTAGGTAAAAGCGATACTTGCGGAGCGTGTGAGGCGTCGTGCGCTGCGGTGGGTGCAGCAGCTGGAGCAGCGTGCGGTGGCGCCGGCCATGTAGCAGCTCCGCCGGCGACAGACCGTCGCGGGGCTGGGAGCGGTACGTTCGGAGGAAGAGCAGCAGCGCTTGCCCGTCTGTGAAGGCACGCAGTTTGTTCATCTGTTGCTTGAACGTACGCACAAATGGTTTAGCTTCTCCGTTCGACTGAGGATGAAACAGAGCACCGGTAAGGTGAGCGATACCCTTGACTGTATAGAACCATTCAAAGTCCTGAGCCGTGAACTATGGACCACCGCATGTAACCAACACTTCAGGAAAGCCTTCCAAGCAGAAAATAGAGGACCAAGCCTGAATGGTACTACGCGGCGTAGTCGAGTTCACGGGTGCTGCAAATGGCTATTCGCTAAACCGATAGATTCTCAGCACAAGCACGATTTTGTAACGACATATAAGCAATGTTGGCGTCCATGCCCGGCTAAGTTCAGTGCCGGCGCTCTAACTGCCTGGTGCGTACAATTCCCCAATGTCTTTGGAAGTGCGATACTTTAGGAATAAGCACACGCGACTCTCCAGAGTTGTTTTGCAATAAAATCACATCGTGCTGGACGGAGAGGCTACACAGACGAGCAAAATATCGGCGCACAGAAGAATTCTGAATGTCTGTCACTGAACGAGGCCAAGCGGTACGGATGTAGTGGAACAGACGGTTAGTGGCGGTTTGCCTCTGTGACCTGTGTAATTTTCCTATAGTTTAGTGAAAAGTCTGTAGAAGTGCGATGTCCTGCGCATCGATCTGACAACAAGATGCGGCAGTAGCATCGAATTCAGAATCAGGATAACAGGATGGTGAGGAAGGAGGTCAACATTTGCATGCATCGACGTGGTCCGGTACAATGTTTCATACTGACACTGTGACAACAACAAAGCCCAACGTAGCAGCTTCTGAGGCGTGCGCTGCGGAACAGGTTTGGACGAATGAAACAAAGACTGAAGTGGCTTATGGTCCGTCAGTAGGTAAAACTTCCGACCAAACAGATAATGGTGAAACTCTGTTACGCCACAGATAATGGCGAGCGCTTCCTTCTCGATTGGGGAATAGTTACATTGAATCTTGAACAGCACTGCTCCGATTCCGTACGAAGAAGTGTCCACTGCCAAAACCACAGGGTTAGCGGGATTGATATGAACAAGGCATCGGTCATTCAACAAGGAATTTTTTAGTTTATGGGATACATCCTGACACTCTATGGTCCAAACAAAAGGCACATTCTTCCGGCGCAAACGATGCAACGGAGCCACGATCTGGGCTGCGTTGGGTATAAAGCGGATGTAACATGTCAGCTTCCCGAGAACCGACTGCAACTCAGTCGCGTTTCGCGGTGCAGGCAGGTACCTGATGGCCAGCAAATGTGATTCAAGGGTGTGAACACTTTTGCTATTAAGAACATGGCCTAAGTACTGAATTTCAGTCTTAAAAAAAGGCACATTTGTCCAGATGACGTTTCAAACCTGTAGCTGAAAGCATTTGAGAAAGCTTAGTAAGGCTGCTGATATGTTCCTCAGCTGCATCTCCTGACATCACAATATCGTCCAAATAATTAGAACAGACTCGAACTTTTGCAGTAAACTGTTCTAAGTAGTTTTGCTATATGGCAGGCGCGGAAACGATCTCAAAAGGTAAACGCAAACATTTGAAGAACCCTAAATGTCTGTAGACTACAACATTTTCTGACGCTCCTCGTCTAGCAAACAGACATCCCGCGAGTCAATTTCTTAAAAACAGTGGCCTGCACCAGGTCTGTAAATCAATTCCTCAGGGCGAGGAAAAGGATACGTATCAATTATTGTTTGTGGATTGAAAGTGGAGACGAAGTTTTCTAGAAGGCTTTGATAAGATGACACCGCCCATTCACTAGCCTGGATAGCAGCAGTAACAGCATTGTCTTGCCAATCTTTAAGTTCACTTGCAACTTTGTTTCTAAGTGCACGAGGGACGAGACGCGCCCGAAAAAACTTGGGTTGCGCTTTGTCCTTCATTGTTACGTGTACCACACAATTATTTTCTCTGCCAAGTGCACCAGAAAATAAAGCACGAAACTCCGCAATCCACTGAGGAACACTGTCTTTTTCGTTGAAAGCAGAAAAAGATAGTGCACTTTCCTCAATATGAAGACCAAAGAAATCAAATTAATCTAACCCAAATATATTTTCACAGTCGTGCGAACGCAAAATTGTAGATGTCATCGATCTGGTGTGAAATTGGAATGTGGTCGACAAACTACATGTGGCAAACACTGGAATGTCCTGACCGTTGTACGCAGTCAGTTGCGTGCAAGGTTTTGTCAGCGGTGGCGAGCCCAACTATTCATAAGTGGCACGACCAAGAAATGTAATGGAAGTGCCAATGTCTAATTGAAGTCGCACTCAGTATCTGGCAATGCCAAAGTTCACAAACAGTTTGACTGTCATCGCTCAGCACTTGCTCGGGGTGAAGGCACTTCCTGAAGGCAGTCATTACTAGGCCCTGTCGGCAGCTTGGAGAAAGCTACGTACACTGACAGAGATGGTACTCAGCTCTTACGAGAGTGAATGTGGGTAGAGTTCTCTTTCTGTTACAAACACACAGATTGTACATGAACTGGCTTTCCACGAGCAAAGCAAGTCGCGTTGCACGAAGAGCAATTTTGCATTTTACGCGTGGTAAAGTAACGGATAGACTACACGATTTCACAGTAGACACATGCACCGTTTACTCTGGCTGCAGCCCGGTGGCCTGTTAATGCGCCGTGGCTGGTCGCGAGGCCGTACCTGTTTGTCACTTCGCATTACACTGTCGACAGGAGCTATCTCGAAGTTTCGCATGGCGCTGTCAACGAGTCGTGATGTTCAATAATTTGTAATACTTGTTTCAGAGTAGAATCAGAATGTTTGAGAATTTATTCACGAATCCTACTGTCTGCCACATTGTACGTAATGACATCACGAATCATTGCTTCACTATAATACTATCCACAGTGACACTGACAAGGGAACCTCCCTATCGCACCCCCCTCAGATTTAGTTATAAGTTGTCACAGTGGATAGGCCTTGAAAAACTAAGCACAGATCAATCGAGAAAACAGGAAGAAGCTGTGTGGAACTATGAAAAAATAAGCAAAATATACGAACTGAGTAGTCCATGTGCAAGGTAGGCAACATCAAGGAGAATGTGAGGTTAGGAGTACCGTGGTCCCGTGGTTAGCGTAAGCAGCTGTGAAATAAGAGGTCCTTGGTTCAAGTCTTCCCTTGGGTGAAAAGTTTACTTTCTTTATTTTCGCAAAGTTATGATCTGTCCGTCCGATCATTGATGTCTCTGTTCACTGTAATAAGTTCAGTGTCTGTGTTTTGCGATCGCACAGCAAAACCGTGCGATTAGTCGACGAAAGGACGTGCCTCTCCAATGGGAACCGAAAACATTTGATCGCAAGGTCATAGGTCAACCGATTCCTCCACAGGAAAACACGTCTGATATATTCTATACGACACTGGTGACGGCATGTGCATCACATGACAAGAATATGTTGTCGACCCACCTAACTTGGCGAATGGGTAAAAAGATTCTTCTACCTTGCCCGATTTAGGTTTTCTTGTGGGTGTGATAATCACTCCCAAAAAAGTGATGAAAACATAAGTGTTTGTCACATAAACTAAAAATAAAAAGTTAAAATTTTCTTGCGCGGGAAGGCTTGAACCAAGGACCTCTCAGTCCCCAGCTGCTACCGCTAACCACGGGACCACGGTGCTCCGCAGCTGGACGTGTCCTTGATGTTGCATATCTTGCACATGGACTACTGAGTTCGTATATTTTGCTTATTTTTTCATAGTTCCACACAGCTTCTTCCTGTTTTCCCGATTGATCTGTGTTCAGTTTTTCAAGGCCTATGCACTGTGCCAACTTATAACTAAATCTGAGGGGGGTGCGATGGGGAGGTTCCCTTGTGAGAATGACACTGTCGTGTTAAACCCTGCAGTTCAGTGACAGACTGATGGCATGTCTGTTCTGGTTTTTTCCGCAATCATAAGAACTCGTAACAAGTTGCAGCAGCCTGTACCTGATCCCCATAATACTTAGTCAGGGCGGAAATTAACTCTTCAGAAACTAGCAACTCCAGCCTACAGTCGGGAATAACTTCTGAGCTAGCCAGTAATCTCCTGTGTCGTCCATTGACAGGAAATAAGAAAGTTTGAAAGTAGTCTGCACTTGATGAGTAGCACAGTGAACGTCGAACTGAGCGTAGTACACGTTCCACTCTTCTTGTTCACTGAAAGCTCGGAACGGCGGAATGTACGGAGGTGGTGCCGTGGCGGACGGATGCAGCAGTGGCTTCTGCAGCAATGAGCCACTGCACTGCCGTCGTCTACTGCCACATTTCGTTGGTCTGAAAATGAATAAACTGCACTAGATCAAAGCGGTGGTGTAGGAGGCGGGTTGGACGCCATTTTAATGAGAGGAGCGCCGCAACAATTTGTAAAAAAATGGTTCAAATGGCTCTGAGCACTATGGGACTTATCATCTATGGTCATCAGTCCCTTAGAACTACTTAAACCTAACTAACCTAAGGACAGCACACAACACCCAGCCATCACGAGGCAGAGAAAATCCCTGACCCCGCCGGGAATCGAACCCGGGAACCCGGGCGTGGGAAGCGAGAACGCTACCGCACGACCACGAGATGCGGGCCAACAACTTGTAAGTAGAAGCATGGAATAAGGAAGAACACAATCAGTAGCAATGCGCCTCTGAAAGAAAAGACGCGCTGTGACGGATCGGTGTACAGGGAAGGCAGTATTGGTTCTTGAACCCTTGTCACCAGAAGGAGAGAAATTACGATGGCCGGTGCCAGGAATCGTAAATCATCTGTACGAAACTCTTGAAATTTAATTAAAACTTTATTTCTAAAAAGAAAACGTTCTTAAAGGTTGTTATGTTCTTGTGTATCCTACGTGCGATTACATTAGCCGATATTACTACTCGCAGAACCCCCTTTTACTAAGTACTGGTGCTCTAGAAGTCTGCGACCGAACTGGGCCGACCGGCGATGGTTAAAATTGTGTTGAAAGGTAGATTTCGTGTGACTATTATAGTGACCTACGATCACCGATGAAAAAGAATGAGTGTCATTATAATTGGCATTGTTCATCCGCCAGGGTGGCAGAGGCCGCTAACGGACGCTTGTGCGCTTGTGCTCGACCTCGGGGTAAGTAGGTTCGAAAGATGGCGGTGAAAAAATAGTTTCACTGCCAGTATTTGGCCGGCAAGGGGAGGACAGGTAGTGGTGTAAAGTTCCTCATCACCAGACTTTGCACCAGTGTCGACCCCCTTGGCGCTATTCGCGAGAAGTAGGCTATGTGCCGGCACTGGGTTTCAACCTCTCCCTTCTATCATCATCATCATCCTCGTCTTTATACAACACAAACTGTCAGACTAAAACTACACACACGTACGCAATACATACATGTAGTATTACAGGAAGTCGTAATGGAGCATGTTGTAAATGAACAAAAAAGAGTGACATTGATCTTCGTACATAAAAATAGTCCTCATGCCTTTAGTAATTAGGCAATTCAACCTGTTTTATACATGGGAGAGTGGTTAATTCAACGTCAGAAAACGAGTTCAGCAGGTGAGGTGATTCCACCAGGGTGTCCGTATCGTAAGTGTGAAATCCCTGTACGTTTGCGCGCTGGCTCGTTTTGAGGGACCCCAGCATACAACGTTTCCAGCAAACTTCGTCGAAAATTTTCAGTGTTGTTCGTTTCCACCATGTTTCTTTCTGCGTCAATTATTCCGAAGTTTCTAAACGTAATTAGGTACGCTTTTATCCGATGAAGTGAATTCTTTTGGAGAAAAGTACAGGAAGAAATGTTTTGCAAGAGACGGTGGCAAGGGGTGGAGGACGAAAAGTTTTTTTTGCAGAGTTATTACGAAATTGTTATGGATTCATGACAGCGGAGCGGAAGTGGTCCAGAGACCTCCGTACTCGGTCCAGAGCCGCTAATTGGCGGGCACGTCTCTGCAGCGCCAGCAACACGCCTTAGGGCAAAGTACTTTCAGAATTATCGCAAAAGAGCTCTCTTATAGAAGTGGTAACACTTCACGAATAAATAACAGTAAGAGCTTATTGATCTTTTCAAGCTTGAGGCGCTGTAAAAACTGAGCTCTGTAGTTAAAAATTTACTAATGCAGTCGTCATAAACATTTGAGGAACACCAGTGTTAAGCGTCTTGTCGAAGAGAAGATCATTAGGGTTGCTGAAGAACGCCACCGGCTCGATCAACAGACTGTTTAATTTTGACTTTGAGCTGCATTGTCAAATTTTCGCGTGTGGTGGCCTTTGTTAGGTGCACTCGTCGCAAACAATTCACGTGGGTAATGGATTGATTTCCTTTCCAGTTTGCAGTTACGTTAATATTACATTTTTTAACTTCAAATAATGCTTTGAACTGGAGCAAGTTGTAATTAGACATACAGTGACGAAAAAAATCGCAACACCAAGAAGGAGTTGTGCGACACAAACGAAGGTTGGTAGGTGTGTTTCTGCATTTCAAAGATGATGACTATTCATATTTCGCGCCAGTCGCATAAGAGTGGGGGTAGTAGCGGCACTATGAGGATGCAGATCAGGCTTGCTTTAAACACACTCTGAAACGGGCAAGAGCGTTGGTTACCTTTGAGATTGGACGTGGCTTTGGCTCATTGTACTGCATCTGCAGCAGCATCAGAGCCGCTGTCGGCATCACAGTGACACAACGAAACGTTACCCATCGGCTACTTCAAGGACAGCTCCGAGCCAGACGCCCTATAGCGTGAGTTCCACGGACCAGAAACCACCGTCGTTTGCGTCTTCAGTGGTATCAAGGGAGAGCTCATTGGAGGGCAGGATGGAAGTCTGTTGCGTTTTCTGGTGAAACTGGTTCTGCCTCGGTGCCAGTGTTGGCCGTGTGTTGGTTAGAAGGTGACCAGTTGAGAGTCTACAACCAACCTACTACATGCACTAGACCTATACTTGGGATTACGGCCTGACTGCGATTTTGTTTGACAGCAGGAGCACTCTTGTGGTTATCCCACGCATCCAGACTCCAAAACTGTACGTCAGTCTGGTGATTCTTCCTGTTGTGCTGCCATTCGTGAAGAGAACTTCAGGTGGTGATTTACAACAGGATAACGCTCGACTACTTACCACCGTTGTCACCCAACATAGTGTACAGAGAGTCTACATATTGCCTTGGACTGCTCGATCACCCGCTTTGTGTCCAGTCGAGCACATATAGAACATCATCAGACAACAATTCCAGTGTCATCCACAAACAGCATTAACTGTCCCTGTATTGCCCGACCAAATGTAACAGACATGGGACTCCATTTTGAAATGTAATTAGAGTACATAATAATAAGTTGTACTTCCACAAGATTAATCCATTTTGGATCATGCCTAAACTGTTGAAGCGAACGGTTTTGCCGCACTGGCAACACCAGTTCCCGTCAGATCACTGAAGTTCAGCGCTGTCGGGCCTGGCTAGCACTTATGTTGGTGACTGTCCGTGTTTGGTTCAAATGGTTCAAATGGCTCTGAGCACTATGGGACTCAACTGCTGAGGTCATTAGTCCCCTAGAACTTAGAACTACACTCCTGGAAATTGAAATAAGAACACCGTGAATTCATTGTCCCAGGAAGGGGAAATTTTATTGACACATTCCTGGGGTCAGATACATCACATGATCACACTGACAGAACCACAGGCACATAGACACAGGCAACAGAGCATGCACAATGTCGGCGCTAGTACAGTGTATATCCACCTTTCGCAGCAATGCAGGCTGCTATTCTCCCATGGAGACGATCGTAGAGATGCTGGATGTAGTCCAGTGGAACGGCTTGCCATGCCATTTCCACCTGGCGCCTCAGTTGGACCAGCGTTCGTGCTGGACGTGCAGACCGCGTGAGACGACGCTTCATCCAGTCCCAAACATGCTCAATGGGGGACAGATCCGGAGATCTTGCTGGCCAGGGTAGTTGACTTACACCTTCTAGAGCACGTTGGGTGGCACGGGATACATGCGGACGTGCATTGTCCTGTTGGAACAGCAAGTTCCCTTGCCGGTCTAGAAATGGTAGAACGATGGGTTCGATGACGGTTTGGATGTACCGTGCACTATTCAGTGTCCCCTCGACGATCACCAGTGGTGTACGGCCAGTGTAGGAGAGCGCTCCCCACACCATGATGCCGGGTGTTGGCCCTGTGTGCCTCGGTCGTATGCAGTCCTGATTGTGGCGCTCACCTGCACGGCGCCAAACACGCATACGACCATCATTGGCACCAAGGCAGAAGCGACTCTCATCGCTGAAGACGACACGTCTCCATTCGTCCCTCCATTCACGCCTGTCGCGACACCACTGGGGGCGGGCTGCACGATGTTGGGGCGTGAGCGGAAGACGGCGTAACGGTGTGCGGGACCGTAGCCCAGCTTCATGGAGACGGTTGCGAATGGTCGTCGCCGATACCCCAGGGGCAACAGTGTCCCTAATTTGCTGGGAAGTGGCGGTGCGGTCCCCTACGGCACTGCGTAGGATCTTACGGTCTTGGCGTGCATCCGTGCGTCGCTGCGGTCCGGTCCCAGGTCGACGGGCACGTGCACCTTCCGCCGACCACTGGCGACAACATCGATGTACTGTGGAGACCTGACGCCCCACGTGTTGAGAAATTCGGCGGTACGTCCACCCGGCCTCCCGCATGCCCACTATACGCCCTCGCTCAAAGTCCGTCAACTGCACATACGGTTCACGTCCACGCTGTCGCGGCATGCTACCAGTGTTAAAGACTGCGATGGAGCTCCGTATGCCACGGCAAACTGGCTGACACTGACGGCGGCGGTGCACAAATGCTGCGCAGCTAGCGCCATTCGACGGCCAACACCGCGGTTCCTGGTGTGTCCGCTGTGCCGTGCGTGTGATCATTGCTTGTACAGCCCTCTCGCAGTGTCCGGAGCAAGTATGGTGGGTCTGACACACCGGTGTCAATGTGTTCTTTTTTCCATTTCCAGGAGTGTAGTTAAACCTAACTAACCTAAGGACATCACAAACATCCATGCCCGAGGCAGGATTCGAACCTGCGACCGTGTGGCCGGCTGTCCGTGTCTGCCGAGAGCTGTTGGCAAGTGCGGTGTACACAGGTCAGCTGAGGGGTTACTTGACTGAGAAGTAGCGGCTCCAGTCACGGAAACTGACAACGACTGGGGGAGCGGTGTTCTAACCACATGTCCATCCGTATCCGCATCCAGAGACGCCCGTCGGCTGACGATAACATGGCGGTCAGTCGGTACCGTTGGTATTTGCGAAGTCTGTTCGGCCGGAGAGAGTTTAAACTGATGGCTGTTTAATACCTTACTGTTAGGTACTCCACCTTAACCAAGCAGTATTTTTCCACGACGTGCTAAAATTTATAATAATATACCCATTTTATCGGTGAAATTTTTTGTGGTGAGTTCCTACGGTACCAAACAGCTGAGATCATCGGTCCCTAGACTTACACACTACTTAATCTACCTTAAACCAACCTACGCTAAGGACAATACACACACCCATGCCCGAGGGAGGACCCGAACCTCCGACGGGGGCAGCCGCGCGAACCGTGGCAAAGCGCCTGAGACCTCGCCGCTACCTCGCGCTGCTTCTATCGCTGATAATAAAAGGATTACTTTTTTAAGTCTACAGAACCCAGGCAGGCGGACTTTTGCTCAGCTAACGCGCTGAATTTCTTTAGTAGGTGGCGTGTGGTCAGCGTGTTAGTGTCAACCGTCTCACAGCTGACACAGTGTGTACATGAGTTGTGCGCCACTGCGACCACGCAACGCTGAACAAGAGTTCCGCCGTCAATGAGTCTGATTGCGATCAGTTACTTCTGCGACCAACGTCTTGAGCGATATTCCAGCAGATGTTAAAGTGCCTCACTTCAGCCTTGATAGCAAACTTTATGTCAATATCTCTGTTAAAACTGGACACGCTTTTCAGTAGGGTTTTTTCCACGGTTCTTATCTAAAATACACGCTTATTTTTCGTCTGTCGATTCCATTTTTATTTTCGTAAACTGTCGGGTTTCGGGCAGTGCTGCTCATCTTCCCGACAACTGCCCTGGTTTGCGAGCTTGCCGGCCGGCTTATCGATTTCGCGATCTCCAAACAACTACACGAACTTTTTTCGGGTGTATTCCTTTCAACTAGTCACCCTCAGTAATGGAATTTAGGAATTTCCGTTGGCCATTTCGTGCTAACGCTAATTACTCTCACTTAAGGTGCTGTTTGTCGCTAGCGCTCTCATAAGTTCATCCCGTAACAGTTGCTCAATAGCAGTCGACACCCTGTGGAAACAGGGCATTTCGGTGTAGTAGAGGAAGACCGATCATGTACATGCAGGCTGGAGGAACACTGCGTCCTAGAAACACCAGTACTCCGTATCCTCAGTAGCCAGTTAGTGCTACGTTACAACTATCCCTCAGTCGAGAAAATGTTCGACACTGAACGAATGATAAATAGCGAAAAAGTTAAGACCATGATTTTACTGCTGTAAATGTTTTACATAATGATAGCACAACGCGGACAACGTTTATTCAACCATGTGAAACTATCACATTAGGGATGTTCTTACTGACGCCATCTTCAGTCCAAAGACTGATTTGATGCAGCTCTCCACGGTACAGTATCCTGTTCAAAAATGGCTCTGAGCACTATGGGACTTAACATCTATGGTCATCACTCCCCTAGAACTTAGAACTACTTAAACCTAACTAACCTAAGGACATCACACAACACCCAGCCATCACGAGGCAGAGAAAATCCCTGACCCCGCCGGGAATCGAACCCGGGAACCCGGGCGTGGGAAGCGAGAACGCTACCGCACGACCACGAGATGCGGGCACATAGTATCCTGTGCAAGCCTCTTCATCTCCAAGTAAATACTGAAACTTACATTCTTCTGGATCAGCTTACTCTGTTCATCTCTTGGTGTCCTCCTGCGAGTTTTGTCCCCCACGCTTCCCTTCCAGTACTACATTGGTAATACCTTGATGCTTCAGAATGTGTCCTACCAATCGAACCCTTCTTCTAGTTAGGTTGTACCACAAATTTCTCTTCTCCCCAATTCTATTCAGTACCTCTTCACTAATTACGAGAACTACCCATCTAATCTTCAGCATTCTTCTGTAGCACCACATTTCAAAAGCTTCTATTCTCCTCTTTAAAATCATCCATGTTTCACTTCCATACATGGTTACACTCCGTGCAAATACTTTCAGAAAGGACTTCCCGCCACTTAAATCTATATTCGATGTTAACAAACTTCTCTTCTTTAGAAACGTTTTTCTTGCCATCGCCAGTCTATATTTTATATCCTCTCTACTTCGACCACAATCAGTTATTTTGCTTCCCAGATAGCAAAAGTCATCTACTGCTTTAAGTGTTTGATTTCCTAATCTAATTCCCTAAACGTCACCTGACTTAATTCGACTACATACCATTATCCTCGTTTTGCTTTTGTTGATGTTCATCTTATATCCTCTTTTCAAGACATTGTCCATTCTAATCAACTGCTCCTCCAAGTCCTTTGTCGTCTGTGACAGAATTGCAACGTCATCGGTAAACCTGAGTTTTTATTTCTTCTCTCTGGAGTTTAATTCCAACTCCAAATTTTTTTGTTTACTTTACTGCCTGCTCAACATACAATTCGAATAACTCCTTCCACCTTTCAGCTTCCCCTTCCTTGTTTAGGACTGGTTTTCCATCTGAGCTCTTGGTATTGATACAGGTGATTCCCTTTTCTCCAAAGGTCTCTAATTTTCCTGTAGGCAGCATCTATCTTACCCCTAGTGATATGTGCTTCTGCATCCTTACATTTGTCCTCTAGCCATTCCTGCTTAGCTATTTTGCGCTTCCCGTTGATCTTACTTTTAGACGTTTGTATTCCCTTTCCCTTATTTCAGTTATTGCAATTACCCATTTTCTCTATTCATCGATTAAATTCAATATCTTTTGTGTTACCACGGATTTCCACTAGCCTTCGTCTTTTTACCAACTTGAGTCTCTGCTGCGCTCATTATTTCATCTCTCAATGCTCTCCATTCTTCTTCTACTGTATTCCTTTCCCCTGTTCTTGTCAATCGTTCCCTAATGCTCCCTCGGAAACACTGTACAACCTCTGTTTCTTTCAGTTTATACAGATCCCGTCTCCTTCAATTCTTGGCTTTTTATAGTTTTTTCAGTTTTAATCTGCAGTTAACATACAATAAACTGTGGTCAGAGTCCACATATGCCCCTGGAAAAATCTTATAATTTAAAATGTGGTTCCGAAATCTCTGTCTTACTATTACACAATAAATCTGAAACGTTCCGGTGTCTCCAGGTCTCCTCCAGGTATACAATCTTCTCTCGTGATTCTTAAACCAAGTTTAGCTATGATTAAATTATGCTGTGCAGAATTCTACCACGCGGATTCCTCCTTCATTCCTTCCCCCCAGGCTGTATTTACCTACTACTTTTCCCTTCTTTCTTTTCCTACTATGGAATTCGAGTCTCCCATGAATAATAAATTTTCGTCTCGCTTAACTACCTGGATATTTCTTTTATCTTATCATACATTTCCTCAATCTCCTCGTCATCTGTGGACCTAGTTGGCATATAAACTTGTACCACTGTGGTTGGTGTGGTCTTCGTGGCTGTCTTGGCTACAGTAAAACGTTCACAATGTTGCTGATTGTAGCTTATTCGCCTTCCTATTTTTTATTCGTTATTAAATCTACTCCTGCATTACCCTGTATTCACCTGGCCAGAAGTACTGATCATGCTGCCACCGATTTTCGCTAATTCCCACTATATCTATGCATTTCCCTTTTTAAAATTCCTAACCATCTGCCCGATTAAGGGATCTGACATTCCAGGCTCCGTACAAGGGCAGTTTTGTTTCTTCTGATAACGACGATCTCCTGAGAAGTCCCCGCCCGGAGATCCGAATGGGGGACTATTTTACCTCCGGAATATTTTACCCAAGAGGACGCCATCATCATTTAGCCACACAGTAGAGCTGCATGCCCTCGGGAAAAGTTACGACTGTAGTTCCCCCTTGTTTCAGCCGTTGGCAGTACCAGCACAGCAAGGCCGCCTTAGTTGATGTTACAAGGCCCGCTCAATCAATCTTCCAGGCTGTTGGCCCTGAAACCATTGAAAAGGCTGCCGCCCCTCTTCAGGTTCAGATGGTTCAAATGACTCTGAGCATTATGGGACTTAACTTCTGAGGTCATCAGTCCCCTAGAACTTAGAACTACGAGGGCTATCCACAGTACATTACATTTTGGAATTAAAAATAAATAAAGTATTGGAAATTTTTTTGTTATATACAGATGGAAGCCACACTTGAATACTACTATTCTACATAATTGCAATTTAAATTAAGGCACTTATCGTAGCGATGGACGAGCTTGGAAATTCCTTCGTCGTAAAATTCGGCCGCCTGCGCCTTCAACCACGTGATTACCTCTTCTTGAAGCTGTGTGTCGTCATCAAAACGCTGCATAGCCAACCACTTCTTCATTCCTGGGAATAAGTGGAAGTCGCTCGGTGCCAGGTCGGGACTGTACGGCGGATGAGGAAACAACTCCCACTCAAAAGATTCGAGAACTTCACGAGTGGCATTTGTCGTGTGAGCCCGGGCGTTGTCGTGGATCAGCAAGATCTTTGAGCCCAACTTTCCCCTGCGCATGTTTTGTATTGCTCTTCTGAGGTTGTGCAGAGTTTGGCAATACCTTTGTGAGTTTATTGTAGTGCCTCTTTCCAGGAAATCCACAAAAATCACACCTTTTCTGTCCCAAAAGACAGTCGCCACGTGGTTGAAGGCTCGGGCGGCCGAATTTTACGACGAAGGAATTTCCAAGCTCGTCCATCGCTACGATGAGTGCCTTAATTTAAATGGCAACTATGTAGAAAAGTAGTATTTAAACGTGGCTTTCATCTGTATCTAATAAAAAAAAATTCCAATACTTTATTTATTTTTAATTCCAAAACGTAATGTACTTTGTGGATAGCCCTGGTACTTAAATTTAACTAACCTAAGGACATCACACACATCCATGCCCGAGGCAGGATTAGAGGCTGCGGCAGTAGCGCCCTCTTCAGGGACCATACGTTTCTCTAAGCCCCTCAGCAGATAACTCTCCGTTACGGTTGCACGTACGGTACGTCTGTCTGTATCGCTGAGGTACGCAAGCTTCCTCACCAACGGCAAGGTCCATGGTTCAGGGGGGAAGGCATGTAAGTAGGCTGTTTAGGTTTTCATATTGGTAACGCCACGTAGCGCTCTGTATGAAAATCACTGGCTGTGTTGTGTGCAGTCTGTGGCTAGTTTGCATTGTTGTCTGCCATTGTAGTGTTGGGCAGCTGGATGTTAACAGCGCGTAGCGTTGCGCAGTTGGAGGTGAGCCGCCAGCAGTGGTGGATGTGGGGAGAGAGATGGCGGAGTTTTGAAATTTGTAAGACTGGATGTCATGAACTGCTATGTATATTATGATTTTTCAACACTATTAAGGTAAATACATTGTTTGTTCTCTATTAAAATCTTTCATTTGCTAACTATGCCTATCAGTAGTTAGTGCCTTCAGTAGTTTGAATCTTTTATTTAGCTGGCAGTAGTGGCGCTCGCTGTATTGCAGTAGTTCGAGTAACGAAGATTTTTGTGAGGTAAGTGATTTGTGAAAGGTATATGTTAATGTCAGTCAGGGCCATTCTTTTGTAGGGATTTTTGAAAGTCAGATTCCGTTGCGCTAAAAATATTGTGTGTCAGTTTAAGCACAGTCTTGTATAAATGTTCTAAGGGGACGTTTCATATGTCGACCCTTAGCCGAGGATACCTCACTGGAATCTTCTGATTTTTTCTTGTAGTTTGTGTAATTAGTGTAGCTTTTCTTTATTGCTAGCGCGTAATTATAGAGAGAATTTCCTTTGTAGTTGTAGTTTTTCATTGTTGTACACAGTTGTGGCACTCATGTAGATTTGCACCAAGTATTTCGCAGCTGCGCTTGCAATTAACTAGATATTATTTTCAATGCTATGTTAATGTGTTATGTTATTTTGCTCTTCAAATTGTGCTTTTCTGTGTTGTCGTGTGAAATATTGTGACAATAATGGCGTGTGAAAAACGTAATACTAGGCTCCAAAGTAAACTGAGAAATGACAGTGAAGACGAAAGCAGTGTGTTAGCGCCGCAGAGTAATGAATTAACTAATGTTCAAAGTAGTAACTTGGTAATTGTGCATAGGGAAATGGAGCGGGCTGTAAATAATGGTGTAGGCAGTGAAACAATTAGTGAACAGGGAAGCATTATCGATCGATCGGTCGGCAACAGCTCACCTCAGGAATCCGAAATGACAGAACACAATATTGCAAATACTGTAGACTCGGGTTTTGGGTCCTCACCGTTTTCTCAAATGAGTCAAGACACATTTTCTGCCTGTCAAAAGGTGAATGTTGCCGGTGAAAATGCACTGCCAAAAAGCATAGAGAAACATATTCCAGACACTAATACATTATTATTGCAATTAATGCAACAAATGGAACAAAATCAGAGACAAACACAGCAAAAGCTTCAAAAGTTAGACACAATGGAACAACACCAGAGACAAACACAGCAACAGTTAGACACAATGGAACAAAATATTCGGAAGTTAGACACCATACTTGAACAAACACGTGAAGATTTAACTACTGAGTGACATAACATTGAATCGAAATGTCAAAAAGTCTGTAATAACGTAAAAACACAAATTTGTGAGCATTTCCAACCTATTTTTTTGCGTCATGAAAATGCATTACAGAATCACGAAGCAGACATAAAAGAACTGCAAACTATTGTTCATGAAAATCACGACACCTTGCAAGCTAAAATTGACTCAGTTGCATCTACCGATTCAGTTACGCAACTTGCAAAAACTCAGGAAAACTTAAAGGACACAGTAGATACGATTTCAACACAAATGGACACTCTGAAACTTGGTTCAGAAAAACACACAGAGGAAATAATTTCACTAACGGATAAAGTAGCCGAACTTTCAGATCAGTTCACTAACTTATCTACAAAGGTAGATGATGATCTGAATGACACAAGACCTGTAGCCTTCACGGACACTGAAGAGTATGAACAAATTAGAAAATTCAAACAAAATCAAAATCAAATGAATACACAGTACAAAAGAGAAATCCAGGAAGTACAAGATCAGTTGGCACAAGTAATACAAGAATTACATATTTCAGAGGACACTCGCGCTCCAGTACGGGAAGAGGGACATAAAAATACGGAGCAACCACAAAATAATAACACAGGACACTTCGGAAATTATGAAAGAAATTGGCAAGGCGCATTGAATTTTGAGATGGAACTGCCGAAACGAAGTAACAATGAGCGCTATGCGACTCGCCGACATGATGATTTTGACTATAAGCTGTTCATTACTACACGTAAATTAAAAACATTTAAGAATTCTGGCAACGACATTCATCCACAAGCGTGGCTCCATCAATTCTCTCATTGTTTTCCTCCCAACTGGTCATTAGAGCACAGATTAGAATTTATGTGTGGCTACTTAGCTGTAAGAATGCGATTGGTCATTCACAATTGCCACAGTGAAGAAGAATTTTATCATGCCTTCCTCTCAGCATATTGGTCTCAAGCTACAAAAGACCGAGTAAAACATAGAATCATAATGATGAAACATTTCGAACAATCTGAATTTTCCAGTCTTGTGAAATATTTTGAAGACATGTTGCACAAGAATCAGTACCTGTCAAACCCATACAGCCCCTCAGAACTCATCCGAATTTCCTTAATCAAATTACATGAACATTTGCGCCATACTATTTTGGCAGGACGTTGCAAAGACGACATTGAAGCTTTTCAGGGACTCTTACAAGAATTAAAAATTGACACTGATAATCGCGGAACGTGAAAACAGGAACACAACAATTACAGGTCATATCCGTCGGAATTCCGCGATGACAGAAATAATACACTACAAGGCTATTCTTACAACATAAATCGTGACCAAAACAGACACCTCCCGTATGACAACCGTTGGCAGAGTAGTAATAATTACAGAGAAAGATCGCTTTTCCATAGTAATGAATGTGACAGAGACAACCATAGAATCAGGCAATATGGGAACCAAAATAATTATTATCAAGGGAGACAGAATAACTTCAGACGCAACGGTCCACCACGCAGTTACGATTCCGGGAGAAATTCTCCACCACATGACCAACAAGCAAGAAACTATGTAAACTACCGACAAAACGACAGACCTGAATTCCATCAGAACTGGCGAGCTTCAAACAGGGCAGGGCCTTCTCGTCAAGGTGAATTTGTAGAAGTTAGGTCTCCTAAACCCAATAACGACGCGCGCCAACAAAGAAACAGACAATGACCCGCACCGCAGGTAGCCACGTGCGCCGGCTGGCTCAGAGAAAAATAACATAGACGCTAACCTTGAGAAAAATTCCAGTATTCTTTACCGACGTATACCGCATGACAATTGCATTCAAGTTCAAACTCTGAGTACTATGAAGAGTAAAGGATTTCACCAAACTTCACATATAAAACCGTTTATTGAGAGATAATCTGCTTTTTAACTTAGTCTTTGCCATAAAATTTTTCACTTCACATTTCTAGTATGCATTGTCAGACTTAGAAACTGTTACCATGCAACAATGTTTGAAGTTAAATATCCAATCAAGAACCAAGAGAACTTATTTAAACAGAAATTACGAATGCATTGTTATAGTGAACAGACGTCACAGTGTTATTGTGTGTGTACATTCTTGCTTGTTAGTTGCACGATTACGTAACGACTAAAAGGCTTACATACTTAGAACATATACTGGTACTGCTAATGACATTTTAATGCAACATTTTGATTTACTTGAAAATACATTCTGGATTTAAAGTACTTTCTGTGAGATACCAGATGAGACAGTGGTTAGTTTATGTGACAGCTACACGATTTTATCACGACGCTACTAATGAGTGACAATTTACAATGTTGCTTTTGCAGTGTTTCTGTTTTATATCTGCACAGTTTTTCTGTATTATTCTGGAAAGTAAAATATGTTTTAGTAGTAACTTTTGTGGTATAGATACAATGAGACATCCTTTTCCGTAGCACAACAATACGTTACACCTAAGTACTTTCTTCATCATGGCAATAAGAGTAATAACTAAGATATCTATACGCAAAGCATTTCACTTTTGTTTATCATGAGGTAAGTACATTGACTTCTGCAGAACTTAGCTTTCGGAGGACGATAACTGCGACACTTCCACAGAATTATCTTATAGCAAGACGCACATTTAGCGCTAAAGGACACATATTTGAGTGATTAATTTTGTACTTAAAACATTTATTTTTAAAGATTTTTGAAATACAATGATACAAAGGTTTTCCGTGAAACATTTCATTCCATTGCTGTAATCTGTAACACCTGAGGGTATAATTACATTTATCCTCAGGGGGGTACACGCTTACTGTGTGTATCATATGTTTGGCAAGCACAAGGAGCCCTAGCTAATATGGTATTTGCTTATACAACTTTACACATCGGTACCATATTTCTCCAACACAGAATTACACAGCTATCTGATTATTTAACAGAGAAACAAAAATTTTTTTTATGTCAGTGACACATGTCTACGCAATTACACTGTTGGATAATTTCACACTTATGAAATTGTATTTTGTCTGTACTTTGTGAACTCTTCATATTTTTTCAGAACCATTGTGATACTATGAGAGCTTTGAATGATGTGTTTGGTATGGGATTATGATTTTTAAAGTACGTTTGAGGTAGATAACACTTTTGAAATGAGCAGAGAATTTTTTTTAGGTTTTAAAATATTCAGAAAGCTACGACGATTTTGAGATGTGATTGATCTGTTATGATATTATTACGACGACGATGTGTATTATGCTGTTCAGGTATGTTTATGATCAATGAGATGATGCTATATGAGGAATCTGATTACGCTATGTATTTATTATGATGAAATACTGAGGACGTGTTGATGAATATGTATATGTGTAATAAGGTAAGGAGTAAGGAGTAGTGGTTAGGGACTCTGACTCGTGAAAAAGGATGTTGGAAACCAAGAATCGTACTTTAAGAGTTATGAAATGTGTGTAAATGCGTGAATGTATCACAATGCCGGCGAAAATTTTTTGGACACTGTTATATTTACAGGATTTTGTTTCTACACATTTGTAACGCAAATTCTCGACCTGTGAAATTTCTATATGAGACTGTCACTGCTGTCGAAAATATTTTGGTAAGAAAGTTAAGTGACCTTCACGTAATGCGTTGCGGATGCCCAGCTGTACCACCTGCCTGGAAAAAAGCCATTAGTGTGTGCCTTTCAGAGGCACAGGTGGAGAAAAAAAGAGGCCATTATCCTCGCCATTGACATTTCTTTGTAGAAAGCATCGCAAATACGACATGCTCATTACTTGCAAATATGATTACTCGTACTTTGTGATACTTACTGAAATGCTTATGAATAGATGGGAAATATTCATACATCTGCACACCTGATTATGACAAGTGTCATTCTACGAGAATTGAGAGAATTTTTACTGACTTATGAAATGCCACATGGCTGTTGAATGATGTTTTTATGCTTTGGTTTGCGTAATTGCTTATTTCATTTGATATCTGTTTTCCAGCTGTGTTGCAGCATTGGTTTTATAAAATGAACTTAAATGCATTTGCTAGTGTGAACACTTTCTGCCAACAGATCTATTAAACAATTATTTTATGATCCACATTCTTCGAAAAAGGAGCTCTTGGAATGGAAAGAACAATAAGGGACTAATAACAGTTAACTGCATATATAATTTTCTTTTCAAGTACTTGGTAATTTTTTGTAGAATTAGTTTTTGTGGTGCACCACTTTAATTACATAGACAGAAAGATGTGAATATACATTTCCCTTATCTGCATTGTTGTCTTTAGTGTAATATTTTTTCTGCTTGAGCTTTGTCATGTTTAGATATAAGTTATTGCGTTTGCTGCTGCTGTTTGCCAGGCATAGTGCTACTAAATTTCACTTTGTATTACTCTGTTAAGCTAGTTTTACTACTGATTTATTTTTCTTGTTGCTGCACATTGGCTCATATTAGTTGTAATGTTGCATTTGCTTGGTAATTTAGATTTACTGTAGCTTGCTTTGCCAATTTCCATTTTTTTTGTCATTGCTGTTTGTGTTAATTGTTTTGTGTTGCTGCATTGCCTCGTCCCTTAGTTTAACATCTGAGTTCAGTAGATTTAAGTTAGCTTAAGATGGGGTAGGCCATATAAGAGAACAAGTTGTGATGAATTGGAAGAAATGCACTGAGAAGCTATAAGAAAATGGTTTGGCCAAAAAAGTAGTGTACAGTGGAGAAAAACTATTTTTGAAAGCAGATGTGAACAGAATACAGAAAGCATGCTTAGATAGGATTTTTTTTGGTGGAAACTAATGTTGAAATAAAAGGAAAGATATATGGAATGAAGATTTGGGGTGGACTGCAGTACCAAATGTCACACTGAAAACAAACCCTGTCCTGTATTTTTGTGTTATTACACTATGTGAATTTGTGTTTTTCCTATCTTAATGTGTTTAGCTAATAAGAGTTATGTTGTAGAATTTTTCTGATTATATGTTATTTTCTTTGTAAAGATGTTTAGACATTATTTATTCTGTTCTGTTTTAATGCTCATGTGTGAAGTTGATGTTTCGAAAGTATTTCTGATTTTTTATGTATGTACTCATGTCATAACTCCTGTAACACTGATGTATATGTTATTTCGATTCTTTTGTAATGGCTGTACTAGAAATGTTATCTGTATTGTTATGTTCTTTAATGATGTATTTTGTAACTTTGTAATTGTACTGTTATGTTATAAAATTGTAATTGACACCACTTCATCAAATTAAGTAACTTGTAAGTTCCATTTCACTGCACACGTTTCTGTTGGTCATAGTATATGGACAATATGTGAGAAGTTGGGACTGTTAGTGTTTGGACGTGTGTTAATAATTCAGCAAGGGACTGATTAACAGCATTGCTGATTCTAAGGACAATTCCAGAAACTTTGTGAGTGCACAATTGGTGGTTTATGGACTTGCTATATTGTCCGCAAGACTCTTCGATGGTGATTGTGCACCTGCACAGTCGCCGCAGATGGCTGCTGGCCATCTCTACAAGGACTACAGTGGGTCTGCATCTTTGATGACCCACCAATACCATTATTTCTACAAGGACTACAGTGGGTCTACACCTTTGATGACTCACCAGTACCATTATTTCTACAAGGACTGCAGTGGGTCTGCACCTCTGGTGGCCCACCAATACCGTAATTTCTACCAGGACTACAGTGGGTCTACTCTGTGATGACCTACCTACCAATATTCTTCAAAACGTCGAATGACTCTGCTGTGGGTTTCCTCTGTTGTGGCCCATTACCTGTCTGCATGTCGAGAGTCAGCACTGTCTTTCCGTTGGAAGGACAACACTACTTCTTCAAGACTGCATGGAAATCCACTACTTCCGTGTGCATTTTCTTTTACTGTTCAGACTTTGAGAAAAACACTGCAATTTTACTGTGATGAATGATCAGGACTGTCTTTATGGACTGTGACAAAATTTTAGCTTTTGACCAGCATTGTATCAATAAGTGTGTTCATTTGATTTCTTTGTTATTGTAATTATGAATTTTTTTTTTCAAATCTGTATTGGCTACTGCCCAAAACAATTTGTAAAATTGGGGCATGGGGGCTATGTAAGTAGGCTGTTCAGGTTTTCTTATTGGTAACGCCACGTAGCGCTCTGTATGAAAATCACTGGCTGTGCTGTGTGCAGTCTGTGGCTAGTTTGCATTGTTGTCTGCCATTGTAGTGTTGGGCAGCTGGATGTTAACAGCGCGTAGCGTTGCGCAGTTGGAGGTGAGCCGCCAGCAGTGGTGGCAGTGGTGGATGTGTGGAGAGAGATGGCGGAGTTTTGAAATTTGTAAGACTGGATGTCATGAACTGCTATGTATATTATGATTTTTCAACACTATCAAGGTAAATACATTGTTTGTTCTCTATTAAAATCTTTCATTTGCTAACTATGCCTATCAGTAGTTAGTGCCTTCAGTAGTTTGAATCTTTTAGTTAGCTGGCAGTAGTGGCGCTCGCTGTATTGCAGTAGTTCGAGTAACGAAGATTTTTGTGAGGTAAGTGATTTGTGAAAAGTATATGTTAATGTTAGTCAGGGCCATTCTTTTGTAGGGATTTTTGAAAGTCAGATTGCGTTGCGCTAAAAATATTGTGTGTCAGTTTAAGCACAGTCATGTATAATTGTTCAAAGGGGACGTTTCAGGCAGAGTAGGGATATTGTTCAAATTGTGCATCACATTGGCTTGAATGTCAATTATGTCGTCAGTGCTCTGACTCTTCATGTGAGTTTCTGCTCCCTGTAGTTTCCTGATAGGTTCGTACTGGTATCACCAAATCTCAACTGCCGTGATTTTGCAGAACTGAAATCCGCGTTTTGCATTTCAACCAAGTTGCGGCAGGTGTCCACACGTTATTGTTTTTGTTCGGGAGACGTGGTGTGCCAGACAAACCTTGTACACAATTTTCTCTTCTTCAAAAGAATATAGACGGTGTCTTGATCACTTAATTTACAGAGGTTGATCAATTGATATTTGTGGCACAACAACTTTGTCACACTATGGTCGCACGTCCACCACTTAATAGCGCCTGATCACAATTAAGTGGGCGAATACACACTAAGCCGATTTGCAGTCGATCCGAAAGATTTGCTTCCACCTCGTGGATGCACGGCGGTGCTGCCCGCTAGGTGGCTGGCCAGTCGAGCCATCGATAGATATAATTGGCTTGCGGGACGGACCGGATATGGTCTGTCGGCGAGCTCTGCGCTCCGCCTCGGCTGAAGTGTTAGCCAGATGAGGCCGTACCTGGCCCATTGTGGTGTGGGTGCTGTACTGCGGCACGGTCTGCTGTGTACGCACTGCCAAGCTGCACTTCAGATAGGGCCAGCAGGTGTAGCCGGGCAGCATGGTGGCGTTCACGGTGGGATGTAAAGGGAGTTTTGTGGATTGAATTTGTATAAAAGGAAGCGTCTGCTAAAATCTGTCTTCACGGTTGTCGAGCACTCACAGTGGACGGATAACTGGCTCATAGAAACTGTTTGTGGAGGCTACAGTTCTGCATTTTGAAAAACGTGATCGTTGTCCAGTTTACGTGTCAATGATTTCTTGCTTTCGCTATGAGATAACTGTTTAAAAACATGTTCAAATGTTTGTGAAATCTTATGGGACTTAACTGCTAAGGTCATCAGTCCCTAAGCTTACACACTACTTAACGTAAATCATCCTAAGGACAAACACACACACCCATGCCCGAGGGAGGACTCGAACCTCCGCCGGGACCAGCCGTAACTGTTTAAGAGTGGTGCTATCCCTTAACGTCGTCAGTGCTACGTTTCAGTTATAATGAGCTGTCAGGAACTTGATTTCTGCAATGAAAATTGTTCTGCATCTTCGGCGTTACTGTTCTTTTTTTTTTTTTTTTTTTTTAAAAAAAAGTACTGTTTCTTTTGAAATCATAAACTAGTAGTGCCACGCTGCTTGCAGTTTTATTTGTCTGTTGTGAATTTAAAGCACATTTTGGCTCATTTCATTCACAACTGTCCATACCTGTAATTTGTTTGAGAACAGAGCAGCTAACAGTTTCTGTAACTACTTAAAATTTTCGACCTCAGCTGTTAATTTTAGTTGCTGTACTCGCCAACTTTGTTTAAGGATTCCATTATTTTATAGATTATTTTTTTAAGTTCGTGCTAATGTCTGCATGTCTGGGCAATCTGCATGTTTTTATCATTTTAAATAATGTTAATTATTTATACTTTTGCTGGTTAAAAGTCACGCATAGTCCCGAGCTCAGATGCAATTTCTCTTAAGGGGCGTTTTGTATTAACTCTGTAGTTTACTAAAATATTTCACGTGAGTTCATTATTTTATTTTATGTGTGTTTTAGTAATTCCTGTCCATAGTATTGCGTAAATCTGATATCAGGCGGCTGGTGTTGGCCTGTAGCTGGTTCCTGTCATAACTAGAATAATTTGTTTAACGCAGTGCTATGATGATTGAATTTGATTGGTTTCCAATTTTTTACTATTAATTTTGTAAATGCTTTATGTATGTTAGAATTTCGCTTCAGCCTCGGTGGGCTGTTCAAGCACTTTACACTACCGAGCCTGAAAATTTATTTCTCTGGTCCTTTTCTGAATAATTCTGTGTTCCTGTTTCTGTGTTTGCTCGTTGCATTAAGTGAACTTGTTGTGTTGCATTAAGTGAACTTCTTGTGGTTCAAATGGTTCAAATGGCTCTGAGCACTATGGGACTCAACATCTGTGGTCATAAGTCCCCTAGAACTTAGAACTACTTAAACCTAACTAACCTAAGGACATCACACACATCCATGCCCGAGGCAGGATTCGAACCTGAGCGCCTAGAACCGCTAGACCACCGCGGCCGGCCTGAACTTCTTGTGTTTGTCATTAATTGAAACTAGTAAACAATCTGAGTAGGTAAGGTAATTAAAGTAGGTAAGGTAATTAAAGAACAACGTAAAGTGAGTCTAAGGGTTACAGTAAATCGATCTCAGCTCACACATTTGTTGCTTACAGTTCTTAGTTCAAGCTGCTACACTAGTTAATCCGTTGACTTTGGTTGTACGCTAGGAACAAAATCAGACTCGGAAGTTTTTGGACGAATAGTGTATTCTGAGATGTAAAAATAGCAGTGTGAACAAAAGCAATCTTTCAATCTGCCACGGAGTGGGCGCTGATTTGAAACTTCGTGGCGGATTATAGTTATGTGCTCGACATGAGTTAAGATCTGAGATCTTGCCTTTCGCTGTCAACGCTCTTACCGACTGAGCTATCCAGCAATACTCAGGCCATCCATCATCTCAGAGCTTTATCTTTTGCACAACGTATCTTTTGTCTTATACCAGAGCAAATTCCGCAACAGTGGGCTTTCAATTCCCTAGGCAGTGGCTAATCCTTTTCTCCGCAATACTCTTTCTTCCTGGAGTGCTTGTCCTGCAAGGCAAGTAGGAGAGCATCTGTTAAGAGTGTAAGGCAAGAGGGAGGTATTTTACGAAGTAGAGCTATCAGGGCAAGAGAGAATATCTGGATAGCTCAACTGATAAGGCCATTGCTCGCGAAAGGTGAGGTTCCACTTGCAATTCGTGCTGTGGCACACAGTTACAATAGTCCAGGAGGCTTCAGTAGTGCGAAGAATTCGGTAATAAGACAGTTAGCAAAAAAAGGCATTTATTGCAATGACAGATCTAAGAAAATTTGGAAAAATAGAAATAGAAATGCAGCTAGTGAGAAAGTCGAGATCTGAGGTGAAAAATTTAGGTTAACACATGAAAGACCAATTATTCTGAGCAACAAGTGACTGAAACGAAAGAGGAATCATGTCAGAAGACTTCAAACAATACAAAACCATTACCACACACAGTATAGGACAGGCAGTTGACTGCCACAGTTACAGAACACTATTTTAGCACATACCTCCAAACTACTAATTAATATAATTAAGAGCAGAATAAAAGGAAAGGTAGATAAGTAAATTGGAGAAAAATGCCGCTCTGGATTTAGAGAAGGCAAAGGGAAAACGTGGCCCTATATCTCTGTAGCTATCTTGAGATGGCTGTGCCAAAAATTTGTTAGAAAAAAATGAGGATTATATAAATGGGAAGACACTCACTGCCTTGAAATCTGGAATAGTAGATCTCGCCAAAAATTGGATAGAACAGCAATCTTCTATAAGGAATTTGACAGATAGTAGCGGTAAAGTTAAGATATTTCTTTCAAAAACAAATACTGTGCGCAACTATGGGCAACTGCAAGAATTAATGCTGAACAAAAACTGTCGAAAAACGTTAACGAGTATATGGACTTGCGACAGTGACATCCAAGGAGGTATAAAACCTGAAATTTTCCGTCGAATCAATGTAGTCTGGAAGGCTTATGGAAGGAACGCAACTGTTTTCAAATATAAAATGCCAAGAAACTAAAACAAAAACATGTTTTTGAATAGTGTATTCTTCCCATACTAATACAGAGCTGTGAAACTTGGATTTTAAACGGATTTCAGAGAATAAAACTTCGAACAGCTTAGAGTGCTGTAGAAAGGTCGCTCCTGCGTCTCACTAAGAGAGATCGAAAAAAAAAAGTGACGACATGAGAGCAATGACAGTTCAGGATGTTCTGAAGGATGAACGGTCTAAAATGGAAGTGGTCTGAAGGTATCGGACGAAGAAGTCGCGGAAGAAGGAGAATGGCAGCAACAGAGTCGAGTCCCATAGAAAGACGAATTTCGAGTATCAGATCAACCGACCGCTGGCATAAAGAACTGAAAGAAGTCGAGGGCTTCTACTGATAGACAGCAGTAGACGAGAGGCGTATAAACAGTAAAAGAAATTGTATTTGTTAGTTTAAGATTAAAGAGGGTAAATCTTGAACAGATTGGAACTGCGTGCTGGACCGATAGCTGAACTCGAAACTTTTGTGTTTGAGGACAAGTGCTCCACCGACTCACTACCCCTCATCACAGCTTTACTTTCGCTAGTACCTCACCTCCTCAGTGCACACCCCACAACAGATGGACAAAAATTCATTCTGGAATAAATTGTGGTGTCACCGCCAGACACCACACTTGCTAGGTGGTAGCCTTTAAATCGGCCGCGGTCCATTAGTATACGTCGGACCCGCGTGTCGCCACTGGCAGTGATTGCAGACCGAGCGCCACCACACGGCAGGTCTAGTGAGACGTCCTAGCACTCGCCCCAGCTGTACAGCAGACTTTGCTAGCGATGATATACTGACAAACTACGCTCTCATTTGCCGAGACGATAGTTAGCATAGCCTTCATCTACGTCATTTGCTACGACCTAGCAAGGCGCCATTACCAGTTTATATTGAGATTATAATTAATGTATCATCAAGAGCGATGTTCTCCAATTATGGATTAAAGTTAAGTATTCAAGCAACTCCGTACATTATTTAGTAGACTCAACTCCTTTAACTGTTCCAGACCTCACGCCAGCCTGCGTGAGCTTAAACGCGTGCATTTCGGCCTCCTCTAGCAACACGGTGTTGGCTCTTCTGCCAACACATCATAAATAACTAAATAAAGGAACAAAAACAAGCAATTTTCGCCTTGCCATTGCTATTGGAGAGAAGAATGGACGTGAAAAGGTGGACTTCTTTTCGTGTCCTAACGCTGCATAGAGAGAAAAAGGGGGTTTGAGTATAGTCTGCAATTTGCAAGCGGAGGGAAGCAAACGCAGGAAGACAAATTCCCAGTGAAGGCAGGTTGACTCTTGGATCAGCGCCAAACGCTGTCGCAGGACGCCTACGAGAGGCGGGGATTTTGGGACTCGACGGGATACTTGCAGCAGGAGTCTCTTGGAATTCAAGTGTCTTAGTAACATTGCCTATTTGCTATCAGGCTAAGTACTGCACTGAAGGCTAATTCTAATCGTTAGAAAAGCAACACAACAGAAGTCACTGGCTGAAGCTACGGGGGCAGGTGCTAACAGAAGTAGCGAACACTAGCAGCACTTTAAGTACGAACTTGAGAGCAACACTCGACCCACCGGCACTTAACAAGCTTCCACAAATCTGGCAAATCACTCTGCGCCTTCTGAGCGCCTCTGACCAACCACACTTAGATTCCTCCCCTTCTACTACTCGGTAGGCAGGGATGCTTCCATACTTTACATTAGCGAACTGCAGGTTTGGTAGCAATACCATTCAGCTGAAACCTAAGCGTCACTGCCACTCCTATTACCGCCAGCAGCAACAGTATTTTAGGCCGCTTGGCCCCACCATCGGTCCTTTTGTAAGTGGGGACTGCTGTAGTAGCACTCTGAGCCGTGTAAAACCTCTGACGTCACAGTTCTCAGGAGCAGGTGTCAAGCTTGCTGCCTCTGCCGAGACATGCGTTTGCATAGCTGTTTCTATTGTGCCGTCCTACAACAGCGTCTAGACGATTGTAGGTGTTACCAGTTAATTCTCCGAAGTAAAACTTCTCCCCTGGGAAAGGTGCCTAGAGCGTCTTCAATTTGCAGGGTTCTACTGTTACTATTTAGCTCCGCTAACCTAAACTCTACCACTTATGCTGCTCTCTGCATTATGTCTCTGATTTCCTATCATGCAGTGCCCTTGACGGCTCCCATCAGCCTTAAGCGTGACAACGTACAAGTCATTACGTCGTCAGTGTATGGCATTAGCTTACCTTCACTAACTCAGAAGAAGCTTTTGACAATGTCAACTGGGAAGGAAATAGACTGGACTGGAAGGATAGAGGAATGATTCATCAACTGTATCAGTACCGAAGCACAAAAATGTACATCAATGAGACTGAGAAAGAGGCCAGGATTAGAAAGAGAATTAGAAAAGAATGTCCCTATCCCTGTATTTATTAAATGTGTTCTTTGAGGAACCTATTCATATCATAAAGAAGACAGAAGAAATAGAAGCCAGTGGTGGAAAGGAACATTGCACCAGATTTGCTTACGACATCGTAATACTCGTAGTTTCAGACTACGGAAAAGTATAGAATGCCGAAAGTCCTATAAGACACTGTTAAGCTATGTAAATTGAAAGTGAACAAACGGAAAAAGAAAGAGATGAAACTACGAAAAATATGGAAGAAATTAAAACCTCTATAAAACTGATGACGTCAGAATTGATCAGGTGGAACAAATTTGTTGTGTTGGTAGTATAAGCACAGAGGGTAGTAGATGCTTAATGGTAGTGAACAGGACAACACTATCAAAACAGGCATTTACGACTAAGAAAAACATTTTGACTGGCAAACATTCAACACTGAAGTCATAAAATCTTTTGCAACGTCATTCGTATGCTTTATTGAAGTGAAAGGTGGACTCTCGGTAAACTGAAAGGAATCGATCTGAAGTTGCTGGAATATGGATATGCCGGAAAACGCCAAGAACGAGAAGTAAGGAAAGAAAAGCCAACTTGGAAATGTTAAGGAAAGTCAAGGAGATTATTAAAGGAAATGGAAAAGAGAAAAATAAAATTTATTGGACATGTAATCAGACACAATATTTTCATCATTAACATTCTTATCGGAAAGTGTTCGGAAAGAAAGGAAGGGAATGGCCACGTATGAAGTATTTGGATGAGAAGAAGGTAGGATATGACATTTACGTGAAACTGAAAATGACAGCCAGTGGCAGAAGAGAGAGGGTTCATCGGTAAGGCATTAACCGTTTACTGTATTTATGTACATGATAATTGTACTTATGTAAATAATTGTATTTATGTAAATAATATGTGAATGTTATAGGTGTTTAACAGTTCATGAGATCTGCTGAAGATGCTTTTCAAGTTAGTTGTGAAATGCGTCAGGGTTATATATCGGGTGGTTATAATGAAAGTGCAGCTACCGACAGAGATAAAGTGTGGACTGTGACTGTCGTACGGCAGCGAAATTAATAGATATTTTAATGCA
This sequence comes from Schistocerca nitens, assembly GCF_023898315.1. Lineage (NCBI taxonomy): Eukaryota > Metazoa > Arthropoda > Insecta > Orthoptera > Acrididae > Schistocerca > Schistocerca nitens. The sequence goes on along the minus strand of NC_064615.1, from coordinate 1,108,848,953 downwards.
TTGAACCTATTTATGAGGGAAAAAATTAGTTCCAATTTTGGCCACTAGGTGCAAATCTCGCTCTGTGAATGCTATAAAAACATATACAAATGTTTCCAAGTGTTATGGATTAGGGATGCATGTGGGCAGAAAGGATCAAACAAGTGGAAAAGGCATAATGTTGATTTTATTATTGAGTGCCGCTTACACAGTTTGTTCAGTATGAGCATTAGAGCTGTCGACTAGACGGTGCATCCGTAAAATGACGTGATCAGCATCTGCTCACAGCAGTTTCGGTGCAAGGTGTTCCTATGTACTGCTCTTCAGATCAGGTAGAAACTGAACGTGTCCCAGGTAAACGCGTTCGTTTAGGTATGCCTAGAGCCAAAAATCTAGCAGGTTCAGATCAGGTGATGTTGCACGCCTTGCATCTGGGAAACCTCTGCAGATAACCCATTCGTGAAAGGTTGCATTAAGCAGTTCTTTGCCTGGGCGAACGACATGAGATTTTTCCCCATCTTGAGCGAAAACAATGGTTGCTATACAGTTGCGCTATTCCGAAGCAGGAATCACACGCTGTACAATGAGGTCTCGATAACGTGAAGACATCACGGTACACTTGGCAGGCCCTCTGGATGTATTTTCTTCAAAGAAGAACGCACCGAGATTAAAGATGCTTGTGGATTCCCACCACAAAATCACATACTTCGAGAACAGCACGCAGTTCAACAGCATTCCAAATTCGGTAGTTCTGTGTATTCACTGTAACCCATAGAGAGAAACGTGCCTCGTCACTCCATAGAATATTGCCCGGCCACATGTCATGAATTTCGATCCTTACCAAAAACCGAAGGGCAAATTCAGAACGTTGCTGCGGATCGTGAGGTTTCATTTGCTGCAACGTCTGGGCCTGTTGCTGGAACCAGTGTAAAAAGGACCTCAAAACTTTCCATACTGTTGATAAAATCTTGTCGGGTTGACAGCCGAGTTAATGTGTTGTTCTTTAGCAACGTTTCAGCACGTTTCTTACTTGCGATCTTCAGGCGAAGTGTCGGGTTCACGTCTCGATCGGATCTTTTAGCCGCTGGACCACGGGCTTCTTATATGCTCGGTGCCGATCGGGCCAATCAGGCGCGAGCAGAATTGGCGCGGCGGCGCGTGGTGGGGGGGAGCCGAGGGCGCGGGTCCTGGCGTGGGTCGTGAGCGCATGGCGGAATTTCCAGTGTGGGGGCAAGTTTTACCGACAGGTGGATGGAGTCGCCATGGGATCCCCACTGGCACCATGTATCACTACTTTGTACATGGAATACTTCGAGGATATCGCCTTGGAAACGGCACGCCTTAAACTCAACGTCTTTCATCGGTACGTGGACGATACTTTCGCGGTCTGGCCGCACGGCGAGGACACTCTCATGGAATTTCTCAACCATCTGAACAGCATACACGAGAACATCAAGTTCACAATGGAATTAGAAGAGAATGGGTGCCTACCATTCCTCGATATCCTAATCAAGTAGAAAACGGACGGCACATTGGGACACTCGGTCTACCGAAACACACACACACACACACACACACACACACACACACACACACACACAGAGACCTGTACCTAAACACCAACAGCTGCCATCACCCAGCACAATGGAAATCCGTGCTCACTACTCGTGTCCGCAGAGCTCATCATATATGCGACAAGGACAGTTTATCTACTGAGGTTCAGCACCTGAAGGAAACCTTCCAGAAGAATGTATACACCGAAACGCAGTTTAGACGCTCTCTCAAGATGAGCAAGAAGAAGAAGGAGAAGGACCTTCAGGAAGAAGAGAACAACAAAGGTCTGGCGTTCCTCCCGTACGCAGGGCCGTTCACGCGCAAGATTGCCAGGATACTGGGAAGAACAAGATAAAAACCATCTTCCATCCTCCAGCTAAATTTCGAAATATACTGGGCTCAATGAAGGACGACAGTGTCTTGAAAGGAGGATATAAGATGAACATCAACAAAAGCAAAACGAGGATACTGGAATGTAGTCAAATTAAATCGGGTGATGCTAAGGGGATTAGATTAGGAAATGAGACACTTAAAGTAGTAAAGGAGTTTTGCTATTTAGGGAGTAAAATAACTGATGATGGTCGAAGTAGAGAGGATATAAAATGTAGACTGGCAATGGCAAGGAAATCGTTTCTGAAGAAGAGAAATTTGTTAACATCGAGTATAGATTTAAGTGTCAGGAAGTCGTTTCTGAAAGTTGGTTGGTTGGTTGGTTTGGGGAAGGAGACCAGACAGCGTGGTCATCGGTCTCATGGGATTAGAGAAGGATGGGGAAGGAAGTCGGCCGTGCCCTTTCAGAGGAACCATCCTGGCATTTACCTGGAGTGATTTAGGGGAATCACGGAAAACCTAAATCTGGATGGCCGGACGCGGGATTGAACCGTCGTCCTCCCGAATGCGAGTCTGAAAGTATTTGTATGGAGTGTAGCCATGTATGGAAGTGAAACATGGACGACAACCAGTTTGGACAAGAAGAGAATAGAAGCTTTCGAAATGTGGTGCTACAGAAGAATGCTGAAGATAAGGTGGGTAGATCACGTAACTAATGAGGAGGTATTGAATAGGATTGGGGAGAAGAGAAGTTTGTGGCACAACTTGACTAGAAGAAGGGATCGGTTGGTAGGACATGTTTTGAGGCATCAAGGGATCACAAATTTAGCATTGGAGGGCAGCGTGGAGGGTAAAAATCGTAGAGGGAAACCAAGAGATCAATACACTAAGCAGATTCAGAAGGATGTAGGTTGCAGTAGGTACTGGGAGATGAAGAAGCTTGCACAGGATAGAGTAGCATGGAGAGCTGCATCAAACCAGTCTCAGGACTGAAGACCACAACAACAACAACAATGAAGGACAACTTGGGTTTACGAACACCAGGTGTCTACAGTACTCCCTGTGAATGTGGGAAACAATATATTGGACTGACGCAGCGTTGCATAGCACAACGCATCTCTGAACATGTGAGAAGCGTCCGCCTCGGACAAAAAGAAAAATCCGCGGTAGAAGATCACAGCCTCAGTGAAGAACACACATTCCAATTTGAAGAAACCAAGAGATTGTGTAGAGCGAAAGGTTTCTGGGACTCTATTATTAAAGAGACAGTGGAGTTACGGGTCAGTGATAACCTGGTCAATGGGGATAGTGGCTTCCAATTCAGCAGCGCGTGGAACACAACACTATCAATGTGACGAGAGCGCACCGATGGAGGCAGGTCGGTGGCGGCGGATGGAATAAACAGGTCAGACCGAAACGAGACGCCAGGACCCTTCAGGATAACGACATCGCTCGACTAGAGTGGCCAGCATGTTGTCCAGACATGAACCCTATTGAACATGCCTGGGATGGATTGAAAAGGGTTGTTTATGGGCAACGTGACTGACCAACCACACTGAGGGGTGTACGCCGAATCGCCGTTGGGGAGTGGGACAGTCAAAAGAGGAAAGGCCGCTGGACCTGATGGGATACTAGTTCGATTTTACACAGAGTACGCGAAGGAACTTGCCCCCCTTCTTGCATCGGTGTACCGTAGGTCTTTAGAAGAGCGTAGCGTTCCAAAGGATTGGAAAAGGGCACATGTCATCACCGTTTTCAAGAAGGGACGTCGAACAGATGTCCAGAACTATAGACCTATATCTCTAACGTCGATCAGTTGTAGAATTTTGGAACACGTATTATGTTCGAGTATAATGACTTTTCTGGAGACTAGAAATCTACTCCGTAGGAATCAGCATGGGTTTCGAAAAAGACGGTCGTGTGAAACCCAGCTCGCGCTATTCGTCCACGAGACTCAGAGGGCCATAGACACGGGTTCACAGGTAGATGCCGTGTTTCTTGACGTCCGCAAGGCGTTCGATACAGTTCCCCACAATCGTTTAACGAACAAAGTAAGAGCATATGGACTATCAGACCAATTGTGTGATTGGATTGAAGAGTTCCTAGATAGCAAAACGCAGCACGTTATTCTCAATGGAGAGAAGTCTTCCGAAGTAAGAGTGATTTCAGGTGTGCCGCAGGGGAGTGTCATAGGAGCGTTGCTATTCACAATATACATAAATGACCTTGTGGATGACATCGGAAGTTCACTGAGGCTTTTTGCAGATGATGCTGTGGTGTATCGATAGGTTGTAACAATGGAAAATTGTACTGAAATGCAGGAGCATCTGCAGCGAATTGACGCATGGTGCAGGGAATAGAAATTGAATCCCAATGTAGACAAGTGTAATGTGCTGCGAATACATAGAAAGATAGATCCCTTATAATTTAGCTACAAAATAGCAGGTCAGCAACTGGAAGCAGTTAATTCCATAAATTATCTGGGAGTAGGCATTAGGATTGATTTAAAATGGAATGATCATATAAAGTTGATCGTCGGTAAAGCAGATACCAGACTGAGATTCATTGGAAGAATCCTAAGGAAATGCAATCCGAAAACAAAGGAAGTAGGTTACAGTACGCTTGTTCGCCCACAGCTTGAATACTGCTCAGCAGTGTGGGATCCGTACCAGATAGGGTTGATAGAAGGGATGGAGAATATCCAACGGAGAGCAGCGCGCTTTGTTACAGGATCATTTAGTAATCGCGAAAGCGTTACGGAGATGATAGATAAACTCCAGTGGAAGACTCTGCAGGAGAGACGCTCAGTAGCTCGGTATGGGCTTTTGTTAAAGTTTCGAGAACATACCTTCACCGAAGAGTCAAGCAGTATATTGCTCCCTCCTACGTATATCTCGCGAAGAGACCATGAGGATAAAATCAGAGAGATTAGAGCCCACACAGAAGCATACCGACAATCCTTCTTTCCACGAACAATACGAGACTGGAATAGAAGGGAGAACCGATAGAGGTTCTCAGGGTACTCTCCGCCACACACCGTCAGGTGGCTTGCGGAGTATGGATGTAGATGTAGATGTAGATGTAGAACTTGATGAACTTGTGAATAGTATTCCATAACGAATACAGACATGCATCAATGCAAGAGGACGTGCTACTGGGTAGAGAGGTACCGGTGTGTACAGCAATCTGGACCACCACCTCTGTAGGTCTCGCTGTGTGGTGGTACAACACGCAATGTGTGGTTTTCAAAGCAATAAAAAGGGCGGAAATGATGTTTATTTTGATCTCTATTCCTTCTTTATAGGTTCCGGAACTCTCGGAACCGAGGTGATGCAAAACCTTTTTTGATGTGTCTACATTTACAAAAATGGTTATAATGGTTCTAAGCACTATGGGACTTAACATGTGACTTCAGTTCCCTAGGCTTAGAACTAGTTAAACCTAAGGACATCACACACATCCATGCCCAAGGCAGGATTCGAACCTGCCACCGTAGCAGCAGCGCAGTTACGGACTGAAGCGCCTAGAACCGCTCGGCCACAGCGGCCGGCTGTACATTTACAGCCCACAAGAATCAGAACCATTTTAGCACAGATGAAAGTGGAATAGGAATCATAGCTTATTTTGTTGTAGTACGTTATGGTGAACAGGTGGGAGTGGTGTCTTTTCGTAGAAAAACAAATAGGCCTAGTTAAAGAGTTGTTCAGTGTTCTCAACACTTCAACGAGAGTGGTACTGAATACTAGAGAATGAAGGAATAACATCAAAAAAGAAAAATAGAAAGAAAGAGAATTAATAACATTTGTGTACCTATTAATTGCATTATCTGAAGTAGTAAGACTAGTTGGCTTGACTCGACAGGAACGTGAGGAAGGAAGTTTCTGTGGACGTGCTCTAGAGGACTCTGGCGCTCAGCCTGCGAGTGCTGACGAGCACCAGCCCGCTGGCGGCGGAGGATGCAGATGTAGTGGCGGCGGCGGCGGCAGTAATTGGGAGAGAGATGAGGAACCCGGCTGCTGGGCGGGGGGCGGCGCTGGTTTATTACTTCTGTGTGGGAGCGGGGGGCGGGAGGCGGCGGAGGACCTGCCACTGTCTGGCGCGGCGCCTTTATTAATCGCGACAGCCCGTTACGTCGCTACTCCCTAATATTACAAAAAAGTACAGGAGTGCGGGACGCTGGGTCGAGGAATTCCAGCTGCCCCGCCCGACGGGCGAACTCTCTCAGTCTCTGAAATCTGCTAGCACCCCGGCGGATCTTGTCAGCAGGCCTCCGAAATAATACTGCACTATCTCGTGTCGCCAGCCGACACTGTGGCGTACGACCGACTCGGTGCAGTTCGGTCCTTCTGTAAAGAGCCGTTTTTCCTGTAGGAGAGCGAGGGATTAGCGACAAGAAGCCAGCAGCTTCTGTGCGGTCCCTCATAAGTGTTAAGCCGTTATCACTTACGGTTTTACTATATGAACTTAGGCCGCTGACGGAACAGTAGTCGTAGAAATGTTCTTATTTGTTGACAAGCTATATTCAGAAAATCAATGAGTCTTCAAAATCGAAAAGCTGCAAGCTGACGGCATAAGACTTGGGACAGCAGTTGAACGGAATGGATAGACTGATGGAAAAATTTGTGGTAAGTTCCTTTGGGACCAAACTGCTGGGGTCATAGGTCCCTAGGCCTACACGCTCCTTAATCTAACTTAAACGCACTTACGCTAAAGACAACACACACACCCATGCCCGAGGGAGGACTCTAGCCTAGGACGGGGGCAGAGGCGCGGTGATAAAGTGATGAAAAGAGGTTATAAGACGAACAACAATGAAAGTAAAAAAAATGGTTCAAATGGCTACGAGAACTATGGAACTTCTGAGGTCATCAGTCCCCTAGAACTTAGAACTACTTAAACCTAACTAACCTAAGGACATGACACACATCCATGCCCGAGGCAGGATTCGAACCTACGACCGTAGTGGTCGCCTAGAACCGCTCGGCCACTCCGGCCGGCAATGGAAGTAACACAGGGTTAATGAAAGTAGTCGAATTAAATGACACCGAGGAAATTATATTAGGAAATGAGACACTAAATGTAGTTGATAAACTTTGGTATTAGGTCACCAAAAGAACTCATGATGGCCAAAGCGAGGGAAACACAAAATACAGACTAGAAACAACAAGAAAAATGTTACTGAAAAAGAGATATTTGACAACATAGAATGCAAGTTTAAATGTTAGAAAGTTTTTTCTGATGGTACATGTCTGGAATGCAGCCTTGCGTAGAAGTTGAACGTGGTCGATAAACAGTTCAGGAATTGGCAGTTTCGTAATGTAAGGAAGTGTGAGGGATAAAAATTGCAGTGTGAGACCAAGGCTTCACTGCAGCACGCAGGTTCAAATGTATGTAGGTTGCAACTGATATACAGAGATGAAAACGCTTGCACAGGTTACAGCAGTGAAGATAGATTGCATCAAACCACTCGGGCTTAAAACCACAAGAACAATAACGTGTAAACAAATAGCAGAAATGTTCTAAGAAAATGGCAAGGGCCTGCTAACACTATATTGATGGGACACCGGAATACCATTGCAGAGTAAGATAAACGTAAGAATGTAGTTCGATAATACTGACCTTGGGAAAGAAACTGGAGGTACAGAAACTAATAGCCTTGTATCATTGCTCTGCTATCTTTACCACATATACTTTATTAACAGGCAACATTGAAGACGATACACATGATAAACGAGAGCTGATAATGCAGTGTCCCAAAAAGATTTCATGATTTCCAACTAGAGTCTCAACTCTAGTACCAAAATATCGAAAACCTTCGTTGAAGTAGATATTGATACAGATCAGAGCGTGATGGTGGCAGACATACGAAAAAAGTTCAAGCATATTAAAGAAGAAAGCTGGTAAGAAAATGGGATATGGGGTGACTGAATCCAGAATGATCTATGGCCTACTCTCAAAACATTGAAGTAAAAATGGAAAATTCAGCAGCAAATACCAGTTTACCAGAAGAACGGAACACGGTGGAAGACACTATTATGAATGCCTTAAAGAAGAGTTTGGAGAAGTAGAAGAGAAGGGATCAGGATGGCTGGATTCTGTGATGCAGGCTTGAAGAAAAACATTATGAAGCTGAATAATGAACTTAGAAGATTAGTAATCGGGTAAGAGAGAAATACATGAAAAGTCATTGCGGGAGGTAGAAGATCTGTATAAGCAAGGTAGATCAGAAGCGAAGCACAGAAAACTTGTACCAAGCTAATAAAGAATCCATGAAAGTCCCCATACAGGGTATAGTAAATAAAAATGGAAAGATGACTGTATGCGTAGAAAAGAACAAACAGGTATGTAAGAAGTATGTTAAGGGATTACACACTGAAGCGCCAAAGAAACTGGTATTGGCATGCATATTCAAATCCAGAGATATGTAAACAGGCAGAATGCGGCACTGCGGTGGGCAACGCCTATATGAGACAAGTGTCTGGCTCAGTTGTTGGATCGGTTACCGCAGCTACAACGGCAGGTTATCAAGATTTAAGTGAGTTTGGACGTGTTGTTATAGCAGGCGCACGAGCGACGGGACACAGAATCTCCGAGGTAACGATGAATTGGGGATTTTTCCCTACGACCATTTCATGAGTGCACCGTGCATATCAGGAATCGGGTTAAACATTAAACCTCCGACATCACTGCTGCCGGAAAAAGATGCTGCAATAACGCGACCAACGTCGTACTTAAGAGAATCGTTCAACGTGACGGAAGTGCAACCTTTCCGCAAATTGATGCAGGTTTCAGTCCTGGTCCATCAACAAATGTCAGCGTGCGAACCATTCAACGAAACATCATCGACATGGGATTTCGGAGCCGAAGGCCCACTCGTGTATCCTTGATGTCTGCACGACACAAAGCTTCAGCAATCGGCTGGGCCCGTCAACACCGACAGTGGACTGTTGATGACTATAAACATGATGCCTGGTCGGAGAGTCTCGTTTCAAATTGTATCGAGCGGATGGACCTGTACGGGTATGGAGACAACTTCATGAATCCACGGACTCTGCAAGTCAGCAGGGGACTGTTCAAGCTTGTGGAGGCTCTGTAATGGTGTGGGGCGTGTGAAGTTGGAGTGGTATGGGATCCCTGATGCGTCGACTCCGACAGGTGACACCACGTTCGTAAGCACCCTTTCTGATCACCTGCATCCATTTATGTCAATTGTGCATTCAGACGGACTTGGGTAATTCCAGCAGGACAATGCGACACACCACACGTTCAGAATTGCTACAGAGAAGCCCCAGGAACACTCTTCTGATTTTAAACTCTTCCTCTGGCCACCAAACACCCCGGACATGAACATTATTGAGCATATACGGGATGCATTGCAGCGTGCTGTTCAGAAGAGATCTCCACCCCCTCTAACGGATTTATGGACAGCCCTGTAGCCCTCCAGCACTACTTCAGACATCTGTCGAGTCCATGACACATCTTGTTGCGGTACTTCTGTCTGCTCACGGGGCCCCTAAACGGTATTAGGCAACTGTACCAGTTTCTTTGGCTCTTCAGTGTATGACACATAAGATCAAAGACGACTTATACGAATACACGAGCATGACTTAGAATGGAAATATAAACTGAGGAAGATCACTGTAGATCTTAGAAAGTGGAAAGCATTGGGATGTGGTAAAATACCAGCGGAAGCTCTGTAGACCTCGGGAAATGGAACAATATACAAACTGATCAACCTTATGAATTGTAAATACGACGAGAGCATTTGATCTGAGGATATACTTAGAACTATTCCAGTCCCTTTACCAAAACATACAACGTCAAAAATTAAAAGCTTAGTGAACATTTATTTCAAAGGGTGTGTGTAGCCTTTTACTTAGAAGATTAGGAAGAAAAACAGAGGAAAACACGCGGAAGATCAGTTTCGATTCACGAAAAGAAAACGGACAAGATATAATACACTATGTTTGAGGGTACTTGGACAAACAATGCCAGAAGTCAACAGATATATGGAATGACGCTGACACTTACAGATGACTAATGGATACAGGCGTAGAAGAAACAGATGGAAGGGAGGGAAGATTCGAACGAAGCAAATTAACGGAGAATTAGAAAAGATACCTACATCCATTCGGACCTTCAGTTCTCCATTGATACTGAGAATCCTAAGGCTGGATTCGTTCACCTGAAAGTGAGACCACAAGTCCCCAAACTGAAGCACTGTTTCAAGTGTCAGCACAACGGACGCTTCACATCAGCGTCCAACGGGTCGGCAGTTAGTGAAAAAATGCGGCTAAACTGCAGCTGAAGATGGGAAGCGGTTTAAAGTTGCTGCATTCTCTGTGAACTGCAAAGGTGATCATGCTTTCTGGAGCTGTTTCTGACACGTTTTTAAGAATGAGAACAAAATCCAGAACATCAAAGTAACGAAGAGGACTCCGTATTTGAAAGCCAAAAGAACCTATGTTTACTCAGAAACTACCAAGCTTTGTAAACTAATTTGCTTCAATAACCAAAACTATGGTCCAGAAAAGAAAAAGAAAAAGGATGCCACAAAGGAGACTTTATCAACTGAAGCTCCCATAAGGAGCTGTAAATTGCATTCTTGAAAGCGGTGGCCTTGCAGTGGGGAAAATGCCTTCAAACAGTTATTTCTTACAAATTTACCCCAGATGCCGCAAATACCCCGTCTGTCCGAAAATGGAGAAAAGTGAAAATGATGGTTTTAGTGCTTTAGGTGTTCTACAGTCCCCCTTGCTTGAGTAAAACGCAGAGACCGTTCACACAACCACGTCAAACTGTCCTACTTTGGGATGTTGTTCAACTCGCGCCTGACAGTCACATTCTCTTCGGTGATGGCGAACTATCTGAGGCCCATTATGCAGTTTGTCATTTTGTAGTTGATAACGCCAAGTCTCATCACCCGTCATAATTTATCCTCAGAAAAAAACTCTTCGTGTTTTTAATTTGTCAAGTCACAGCAGACACGTACATGTCTTCGTTGTTTATTTCGAGAGTCAAGGTATAGGGGCAAAACAGTCTGGGAAATGACTTGACCAATTAATTTGGAGATGTTTTTTTGGTTGCCGTATTGTGTTTTGTGACTCATCACCACTGACGAGCTACCGTCGCACGTCCTCGTGGCTGCTTGCAACAGGTTGAAATCACACCTGTTGTTTACAACTGTTATCTCAAGCTGCCAGCGTAGTTACTGTCCTGACGTCGCCTATACTGCACGCCAGGAATAAAATCAGTCTCAAAACTTTTTGCATGTACGGTTTACATCGTTACCGACAGGTAGACCAGAGGTCAGTGCTGTGTCACCAATGAGTACGTCACCACCGTCCTCAATGTACGGGAAACACGTAGTGAAGAGGTCGAGAATAGAACTAAACAGCACACAGTCATCAGCCCACGCTACACTACACGTGTGCGCTGGATTTGATGGATGCACATGCGGTACGTACCTAGGAATCTATCTGAGAGAACCAAAAAGTCCCTCTAACAATCTCCCATCTGTCCTGTTGTCCACTCCCCGACGGATAGAGAGGGGTAGAGAAAAGAGAAAACCTTGCCGATAAAGTAGCCCGCGTCTTGGAAACAGACGTGCTGGAAGTCACACTTGTTGGACAGAGTAGACGATTGTGCTTGTTTTTACGGACGACACTTTTTAAACTATCTGGTGCCCCCAGTCTCCATAGAAAGGACGATCTAAGAGCGGAGACGGCTAAAGGAGGAGACTTCGTGGATGATGCTTACCACTACTCGCCTCTACCCTTAGATACCAGCTTGCAAAGGTGCCCGTACCACGCAGGATGACCACATACTGTCTTTACTTTGCAACTCACGAATGTCGAGAGAACGAGCCTCTGAGGAATATCATGACACACACTACATGATCAAAAGTATCCGGACGCCCCCAAAAACCTACGTTTTTCATATCAGATAAATTGTGCTGCCACCTACTGCCAGATACTCCATATCAGCGTCCTCAGTAGTCATTAGACACCGTGAGAGAGCAATGGGGCCCTCCGCGGAACTTACGGAATCGGACGTGGTCAGGTGATTGGGTGTCACTTGTGTCATACATCTGTACGCCATATTTCCACAGTCCTAAACGTCCGTAGGCCCACTGTTTCCGATGTGATGGTGAAGTGGAAACGTGTAGGGACACGTACAGTACAAAAGCATTTAGGACGACCTCGTCTGCTGACTGAGACCGCCGACAGTTGAAGAGGGTCGTAATGTGTAATAGTCAGACATCTCTCCAGACCATTACACAGGAATTCCAAATTGCATCAGGATCCACTGCAGGTACTATGACAGTTAGGCGGGTGGTGAGAAAACTTGAATTTCATGGTCGAGCGGTTGCTCATAAGCTATACATCACGCTGGTAAATGCCAAACGACGCCTGGCTTGGTGTAAGGAGCGTAAACATTGGACGATTGAACAGTGGAGAAACGTTGTGTGGAGAGACGAATCACGGAACACAATGTAGCGGTCCGATGGCAAGGTGTGGGTATGGCGAATGGCCGGTGAACGTCATCTGTCAGCGTGTGTAGTGCCAACGGTAAAATTCGGAGGCGGTGGTGTTGTGGTGTTGTCGTGTTTTTCATGGAGGGCCTTGCACCCGTTGTTATTTTGCTTGGCACTACTACAGCAAAGGCCTGCATTGATGTTTTAAGCACTTTCTTGCTTCCCACTGTTGAGGAGCAATTCGCGGATGGCGATTGGATCTTTCAACACGATCGAGCACCTGTTCATAATGCACGGCCTGTGGCGGAGTGGTTGCGTGACAGTAACATCCCTGTAATGGACTGGCCTGCACAGAGTCATGACCTGAATTCTATAGAACACCGTTGGGATGTTTTGGAAGGCTGACTTCGTGCCAGGCTTCACCGACCGTCATCGATACGTCTCCTCAGTGCAGCACTCCGTGAAGGATGGGCTTCCTGTCCTCAAAAACCTTCCAGCACCTGACTGAACGTATACCTGGGAGAGTGGAGGCTGTCATCATGGGTAAGGGGGAGCCAACACCATACTGAATTCCAGCATTACCGGTGGAGGGCACCACTAACTTGTCAGTCATTTTCAGCCTGGTGTCCCGATACTTTTGACCACATATTGTACGTCCCTCATAGCGCGTCAAACTTTAAATTCCCTTACGGCCTACAAGTAGAGTGTTCGAGAGTTGCACTGCACTGAATCAGTTTCTTCTTTGTGCTTTGTAAAGTTTCTATACAACTTTCAAGAAAGTTTTCCCGATGAACAAAATTGTACATACATGTCACTTTAAAAGATATTGTACCATCATGAAAAACCTTTGTATCTGGTGCGCGGAGAAATGCCGTCAAAGTTTCTTATTTGAAACAAATAAAATCTTAATAGTTACAAAGAATTGTACTGAATTTCAGAAATGGTTACGGGAGTTTGAATGCTCCTAGAAAACAAATTATTTAGTGAGCTCAAATAACTTCAAAGCATACGTTGATACGTATACAGAATGCCACCTGTAAGCATTTCCGAAAGTTCTTCATCAATTAGTTAAGTGTTTACTTATATATTGAACAAGTGTTTACCTGCGGCTTCGCTCGTGTATCAGCAGTAATGTTATGACGAGTAGACACTGGAGAAGCACTGTTCGCGAGGTGCGCCGACCCCATCGCTGGCCCACAGCACGAAGTCAGGTGTTCTAAGTTTATCATCTCTCTGTGTCAATGGCATTACAGTCCGGACACTAATTCATCGATTTAAATGCAGTTTTTTTTATTATCTTAGTTTTGGTGTTAGTTTAATCAGAATAGTCACGACTTACGTTTGATGAAAGTTTGTTCAGTAGTTTAAAGGCAGACCTAATCTGCTACATAAAGTAAACACTTTGTCGCGCAGCAACACACTGGCTAATCAATATGTGGTACGTAACTAAAATACAGAGCTTAGCAATATCTACGAAAAAGTTCAAAAGAATCTTTATGGTTCGCCCACAATCACGATTTTTGACTTTCGGATTCACTGCGGCAGGCGCAGTCAGAAGACAAAAATGGTGATTGTGGATGAACCGTGAGAGGTAAGCCTATGCTCTGATTGAAGTAGTTTCCAGTTGTACGGTACTCTTATCGCCTGTGCACCGTACTGCTAAGGAGTGCATTGCCACCAAACCTGTTGCTGCCTTGATTCACTGTTGTCACCTCTGCGTACTGATATAAAGTTCTACCTCGGGATTCAAGTTAACTCCACACCAAACGTCATCAAACTCGATTCAGTGTTTCAGCCGTGGAAAGGTCGCAGACCGGCAAAGAACTTTCACATTTATAATTTTGATACCCTATGAATTATATACTTTGCCTCTCAACAAGAAGTAAAGTGATGTATCAAGACTGAAGTAAAGTGGTTCCTGATAAAAACGTCAAACAGGATACAACGTACTACTTGCCAATAGAGTACTTCCGCCTAATGTCAAGGCGCATGGAACAGCAAATGAACTGACTGCGAGAAGCCTGACGATGATACAAAATCGAAACGTGTAGCTTCAAATAAAGCTGTTTATAGTAAATTGTGGCAATACTTTTTTTTCCTTCTAGAGAAGAATCCAGCGAGATTAAATATTTATCGAAAATATCTGATTGCGTGAACCTGAAAGCAGCTGCAATATTGCAAAAATTTTTCACACAGTAAAAGATTTATCTTTACTTGCGTAGCGAGTAAAATCTAAATAATAGCTCGTTTATCTGCTACAAAACCACGAAACGATAAACAGTGTCATGTTTTATTGTACTTTTATCATAAACTCTGACAAAAAAAGAAACAAGAAACTAATTCCAGGCTTTTCGCATTTTTTTAACCTCACAATTACATGTTGCTCGTAAGTAAAAATGATGGTTAAACCGAAATTCTCTCTCTGTCTCTTTCGTCCTTTCTTTCTCGTTTATCTCTTCTTTTTCTCCCCTCTCGGACTGTCTGGGGCGGCCCATCCCCTCGTGCCACCCCCCCCCCCCCGTCCTCCTTGAATCCGCCCGTGAATGTAATGAAGATTCAAATATGTACTACGCTAAATGAAGATGGGTAAAAGCCTGGAATGTGTATTAGCTTAAAAAAATACATATAAAAGTGGCTGGTTGCTGAATTACTGAACAAAATATAAACCACAGACACGGAGCTCAGCAACCGGTAAAAAGGATAAATTATTGCTACTTTTTGCATGCTGTTTTTGTTATTAATTTTTCTGTCGACTTTTAATATGATCTCCCAACGCTACTACGAGCGTATAGCCATGTCAGTTAGTGGTATTCATTAGTAGTTAGCTTTTGTAACGCCATTTCGCGATCAGTTGAGCACCGCTGTCAAGAATGCAATTAACGTGACCCACGAAGGCCTTTTATATTAGATGTAAACCTAATCGTGAATGTGTTTTACTCTTGACGTCATATAATCGTTGTGCTTGTATGATGATGGACTACGTCCATAAAGCGTCAGCAAATTTAGTTTCTAACAGCAAGTGAATCGTTGACTTCAGAGTACCAACAATGCAGTGATGTGGAACTTGCTCGGAGCTGACAGGTTGGTGTAGGGTCGCCACCCACGCACCTCGCCTGCCTTTCGCTCCTTCACGATGTGAATCCTCGTCTATCCGAAAAATGTACAAGACGAAAATGAATAGTAGTTAACAACTGTAGGGAGTGACTGACGAGTGAACGTCGAGGAGATAACTTGTTTTGAAATTTTGATTAAGTGTGAAATTAATAAATCATAGCCTATTTCACAGTAACTGAAATGGTTTAAATTGGATTACCCGTATCAGTAGCGTCTTGAGGTACGAGAGAAGTATCCGTACACTTATCACGGAGAGGGGTGGCGCAGTGGTAAGTGCCCTGGACTCGTATCCGTGGGGGACGAAGATCCAAATCCGCGTTCAGCAGTTCTGATTTAGGTTTTCTGTGACCTCCCTAAATCGCTCCTGGCCAATTTTTGGATGCCTCCTTCGATAGGTCACGGCCGCTTTCGTTCCCTATCCTTAATAAAACAGTCCGAGTTTGTGATTATTCACTAATGACCTCGTTGTCGAAGGTACTTTAAACCCTAATCCTTTAATCTTCCCTCTATTTCCTTCTTTTTTTTTGTACAGTTACCTTTTCACTTCAAAGCATTTAAAATTATAGGAGCAAATGCCTCTAAGGAAATGAAAAACAAAAAAAGCACATCAATAGATAACCAGTTTAAATTTGAGGGATGATGGGAAGAGGAGCCGGCCGGGGTGGCCGAGCGGTTGTAGCCGCTACAGTCTGGAACCGCGTATCCGCTACGGTCGCAGGTTCGAATCCTGCCTCGGGCATGGATGTGTGTGATGTCCTTAGGTTAGTTAGGTTTAAGTTGTGCTAAATTCTAGGGGACTGATCACCTCAGAAGTTAAGTCCCATAGGGCTCAGAGCCATTTGAACCATTTTTGGGAAGAGGATGAAAGTAGGACGAGGTGGGAGGATGTTGGGACAGTCTCTAACCGCTCGTAACTCGTGCACATGAGACCCAACACAATACACCATTGGATAATCTTGCATTACACAAGAAATAACCACCTGCAGCATTCTGGCAAGTGCACACCCACGAGAACAGGGAGAGGGAGAAGCAGAGGCGTCAGGACGGAGACAAATTTATTGACTAATTATGGCGCTGCTGCACTAAAAAAGAATTATAGAACAATGAAATACCTTAAAAAACCGCTGGAAGGTACATGGATTTACAAATGTCATTAAAAGAATATTGACAACTTAAATCTATAAGTAATGCACAGAGGGGACAGTCACTGTGGACTTGAGAGGTAGTGCACACACACACACACACACACACACACACACACACACACACACACACACACACACACACACAGAGATGAGCCGCTAGAGGAAACTTGTAATAAAATCCTTGCATATTCTAATAAATATTTTATTTTCAATGTAACTTGGACGTTACCTTTTGCTTTCCACTGTGTTAGGCACAAAAGTCATAAATATTCACTGTCAATGAAATATTTGAAAAGCAGAGACATCGATCCAGTCAATACGACTGGTTTCCTTAATGCTATAGCATAATAACTGTGAAATACTACCCACATGTAGAAGAGTGTCAATATATTTCACGAAACTTCCTGGCAGATTAAAACTGTGTGCTGGACCGAGACTCGAACTCGGGACCTTCGCCTTTGCCAGTACCTCGTCTCCTACCTTCCAAACTTAACAGAAACTCTCCTGCGAACCTTGCAGAACTAGCACTGCAGAACTAGCACTCCCCTAGGCAGTGGCTAAGCCATGTCTCCGCAATATCCTTTCTTTCAGGAGTGCTAGTTCTGCAAGGTTCGCAGGAGAGCTTCTGTAAAGTTTGGAAGGTAGGAGACGAGGTACTGCCAGAAGTAAAGCTGTGAGGAGGTGCTGTCGGTCGTGCTTGGGTAGCTCTGTTGGTAGAGCTCTTGCCCGCGAAAGACGAAGGTCCCGAGTTCGAGTCTCGGTCCGGCACACAGTTTTAATCTGCCAGGAAGTTTCATATCATCGCACACTCCGCAGCAGAGTGAAAATACCATCTGGAAATATATTTTACATTTTTTATTTTTAGGAGCTTTTCGTTCGCGTCTGAAACCAAAAAACATATATTCGAAGCCAAGGACGATAGAGGCAGAAATGTCTCCTTCGAACGTAAAACACACACATCTGACAAGTTATCGAAACACTCATAAAATACTAGAAAACATATACTGAAAAAGATAGCTTAAATTTTGTCCATATTGACCTATTTAGGTGTAAAATTAGACGAAATTCGAGGTGGGAGGTTCAAGGCAACTCGTACTGTATTTCTTAATAGCACTTACAAGGGAGGCCGCCAATTGTGAAATTCAGATTCGATTCATACTGCGCATAATAAAAGATCATGGCCAGAGGTGTAATGTGGCAAAGCACCAAGATGCACTTCTCAGCCGTTGTCGAGAAAATCGACAGTTACAAGAAACCGTTGCGGCGAAATACTCTCTACGATTAATAATTTTGTACAGCGTCGTGGCGCAGCGGTAAGCGCACGGGTTCGTAATCCGAAGGTCGCCGGATCGAATCTCGCGCCGTGCAATTTTTTTTATTATTAGTTTTTTGTAATTTAAACATTAATGAATTGTTTATGCACGTTGGTGAAGGCGGATCGCTCTCCAATTGTACCGCCTCCATTTTTCCGTTTGTTTAACAGGGTGTACAAAAGCTCTCACGTCCGCACTGATTTTCTACGATGTTATAAGTTGCGCTAGGGACCGCATCTACCTTCTTTCGAAGTTAGCAGGCAACTACGCTGTTATGCGGCGGCTCGTTTCGGCCCATTCAACATCTGTCCTTCAAGTGTAACGAGCGAGTAACGGAGTTTATATTTCATACCTGCCACAGCAAATTTGTGTTCGTGGGGTCTGTATTCTAATTCGAACGTTTGACTTACGCTACACGTATTCGTTTCGGAATATCGTTTCTACGTCTTCCGTTAACTATACGTGGTTAAGGGGCTCCAGAAAGGCTCAAAATCATGAAAAGTTCAATTTTTACTTTTTTGCGTTTTCTGAATCTGCAGACTATTACCTTTTAATAGATATATAATTTATTCAATTCCGAAGACTACAACTATTTTTAAAATTTTTTTGAAATGTGTTCTACATGGGCGTGACCCACTGTGGCGCTGTTAAACTGCTGTCAAATGGTGTTATTATTAACGTCCGTGTTCATCAGGTACATTTTAGTGATGTGAGATAAAGTATGTGTTGTGGCTAACCTTGTTTTCAGAGACTTAGCAGCACCTGAACTGTTGAAAAAGTGTATTCACGGAAAAACTCAAAACCCCAATGAAAGTGTAAATAGTGTTATATGGTCGAGAATCCCCAAGACTGTATTTGTTGGAATAGAAACACTTCACTTTGGTGTGTATGATGCTGTTGCGACTTTCAATGATGGCAACATTGTAAGGTGCAAGGTATTTAGAAATATGGGAATGAAGATAGGTTCTAACATGGTACGAGCGATGCTTGCTTTAGACAAGGAACGCCTTCGGGCTGCAGACAGGGCTGTAAAGAGTCTAGAAATACAAGCAAGAGTAAACAGGAGGAGGAACAAGAGGAAGCTGGAGGAGGAGTTTGCAGAGGATGAAGATAATCCATCCTATGGACCTGGAATGCACTAAAAAGTTAATCCAATCTTTGTCGCTCGATTCCCAAAACTTTTATTTTCTCATACTAATTACATGTTTTCTAAGGATCTTCCAAACATATTTGTTTCAAACTTTCAGTAAATGTTACACAGTACCTTCTGCATAATTTAACACAGCCTTTTTCCAAAAAACTGTATATTTTTGAATATATAAATAAAAAATTGCAAAAAAATGTTGTGAATTTTCATTACAATTGAAAAAAAATCATCGTTAATAACTGAACTAAAATTTTGTAAAATTCCTGTGTCAAGTTGTAGCCCATATTCCAATAAATAATCTGTAAAAAGTTCAACTTCCTACCTCAAATACTTTGTGAGGAAAGATGTAATTTATAAGCGTTATTTTAACATTGCAAGTATAGGGCGTTCCGGAGCCCCTTAACATTATGAAGACAATTAATAACATTTGTGAAATACAACTTTGTTTGCGGAAAACATAATGATGTTTGAAGTCGCCAGTTTTTCCACGACAAACGACTTTCAACAACTTATTATATGGATAATTGTTGCAACTGATTACCGGGAATTATATATATATGTAATCAGTGCGGACGTGAGAGCTTTGGTACACCCTGTTAAACAAACGGAAAAATGGAAGCGGTACAATTGGAGAGCGATCCGCCTTCACCAAGATGCGTAAGCAATTCATTAATAGTAAAAAACTAATGATAAAAAAGTTGCATGGCGCGAGATTCGATCCGGCGACCTTCGGATTACGAACCCGAGCGCTTACCGCTGCGCCACGACGCTGTAGAAAATTATTATTAATCGTAGAGATTATTTCACCGCAACGGTTTCTTGTAACTGTCGATTTTCTCGACAACGGCTGAGAAGTGCATCTTGGTGCTTTGCCACATTACACCTCTGGCCATGAGCTCTTATTATGCGCAGTATGAATAGAATCTGAATTTCACAATTGGCGGCCTCCCCTTGTTAGTCTCCGCCCTCATCATGTAATTTTATATTGTGAATATCACGAAAATGGTATAAACTGTTTGTGCTTTATAATGAGGGCTGAAGAAATTTAATCACTATTGCCATAGGTTTCGACGTTTCAAACATGAATAATAATCAACTACAATGACCTGGGGTCTTCGTGGAACAACTCACCATTAAGATGGCGACTCCTTGGCGCTAACATGCTCGTATTTTCAACATTATCCGAATGGGACGGAAATCAGTAGATGTGATGTACATGCACAGACAAATTACTACAATTTAAAAAAAAAAAAGATTTATTCAAGAGTTAGAGCTTCATCAGTCGAGAAAGCCAATAACGCGTAGGTCCATCTCTGGCCCTTAGGGAAACAGTTATTCGGCTTGGCAGTGGTTGATAAAATTGTTCGATGTTCTCCTAGGGATGTCGTGCCAAATTCTGTCCGATTGGCGGGGTAGGTCGTCAAAATCCCAGTAGGGTTGGAGGATCCCACCCACACTGCACCCAGCATTCTCATCTGGGGAGGGATCTGGTGGCCTTTATAGCCAAGATATGGTTTGGCAAGAAAGAAGACAAGCAGTAGAAACTCTCGCCGTATATATGCAGGAATCATGTTGCTGAAATGTAAGTCTGGGACGGCTTGCCATGAAGGGCAGGAAAACGGGGCGTAGAATGTAGCCGATGTACCGTTGTGTCGCTAATGTGCCGCAGATGACAACAAAAGGGGTCTTGCTATGAAAAAAATGGAACCACACACCATAACTCCTGGCTGTCGGACCGTAGAGCGGGCTACAGTGAGAACGGTATCCCACAGCTGCCCGGGGCGTCTCCATACACGTCTTACCTGGAGCCTCACTGAGAGAAGTAGAACTGTCTTCAGTGACGAGTGCTGCTTCCAACTCAGCCCTGATGGGCAGCGACCTGACTGACGCCCGCCATTCAGCCCGACAACCAGGAGTGATGGCCTGGGGATCCACTTTTTTTTCCCTTCATTGCAGGACTCCCTTGGTTGTCAGCTGCGGCACCCTTACAGCACAGCGGTACGTCGACGATATTTATTCTGTGCCTCGTTTCCTTGCCTTTCATGGCAAACCATCCTGGGCTTACATTTCAGTAACATGATGCCCGCCCGCCCACGCTGAGAGTTTTCTACTGCTCCTCTTCGTGTTTGCCAAACGTTACCACACCCAGCAACTTCACCGGATCTCTTCCCAAATGAGAACGTTTGGAGCATTATGGGTAGGGCCCTGCAACTATCTCGAGATTTTGACAATGTAACGCGCCAGTTGGACAGAATTTGGCACGACATCCCTCACGAGAACATCCAGTAACTCAGTCAATCAGTGCCAAGCCAAATAACTGCTTGCACAGGGGCCAGAGGTGGACCAACGCGTTATTGACTTGTTCGATTCGTGAAGCCCTTACTCTTGAATAAATCATCCAGTTTTTCTGGAATTGTAACAATTAGTTTTTCTCTGCATGTACACTACATCTACCGATTTCCGTCCTGGTGAGTCTTATTTATTCTATTAGAGTGTATATATAGAGTGGAGCAGGGGAAACGCTTGTTTTTAACTATTGATTAACTGCCACACAGTTTGATAAAAACAATAAAAACAAGCATTAAGTGATAGATTTTAATGCAGTTTTCAAATATACATACTTTAATTAGGTTCGAAAAATAATGTCTTGGAGATGACGTCCTTCTTGCTGGATACAAATTTGGATCCTCTCCGTACAAAAAGAAGTCGCATGTCGACAAATCGCGTGAGCCAGGGGACCACTAAACATCACCGTATCTCGAAATAACATGTCCTGGGAACATTTGTCGAACCACTTCCATGGATGCTATCGCCGTGTGAGCTGTAGCACCATCCTGCTGAAACCATATTTCTGTCACGTTCACTTGACGCCTTTCAAGTTCTGGACGAACAACGTTGTTTAACATTTCAAGGCAGCGCACTGATGTCCTCTTCAAAAGATCAATCCCCATCTTTGAAAGGCAGCACCACACTGCTACTTTTAAACTGTGAAGAGGTCTTTGGGTCTTTGGTGTAATTCATATGGGTTCTCCGGCGCCCAATACCGACAATTTTGAACATTTGACGTAACGGTCTACATGAAAATGTGCTTCATCACTCATGAAGACTGTAGCATCTGCACATTCCGTGAAAATTTCGTCCATCACGTGACAAAACTCTCAGCGCTACACAAAATCCCTTTCACTAAGCTACTGGACGATCATTATCTTGTACGGGTGAAACTGAAGATCATCATGTAAGATGCGGTGAAGCGAGCGACGTGACATACACAGCGCTACAGCCTGTCGGCTAGCCGATAGTTTCGGACAAACAAGAACTGCCGTTCTCAGTCGGTCTACATTTTACGGAGTACGAAGTGAAGAAGAGGTGCTTTCTTTTTCATCAAAGATCCAGTACTTCTAAACCCTGCAACCAATCGGAGTACAGTATTTTGATCAGGCACTGCACCTAGACGTCCAACTCTAAAATTTTGACGGAAGGGACGTTGCACTGTGACAACGAACACACGATGCTCTATGCTCCAACACTCCATAACGACTAAAATTGCGTTGTATAGGCAGTCTGCCAACATTCATTCAAGGTCAATACCACCTCTCGTCGCCTCGTACTAGCGGTTCAAAAAAACATACGTTTCCTCTGCTCCACCCTGTATTTGAAAATTACCGTAGTGTATCGATAGGAAGGGACGTAGGCATTTTATGTGATCTATACTTAGTAGTGAATGTTTACTCTCAGTGTCAATGCTGAGCTGAGCCCGAAACCCATCGACAAGTAAAATTTTTTACAAGTGAGTTGAGAGACCTGATAGAGCAGTGATATATGACGTGCTCAGAGTTTACGTAATAGCAGGATGTCTCCCGCTCGACTTTACTAAACTGACTTGTCAGCTTGACAAGTGCCGGTGTGACGTCAGCAGGCGTGGACCGACCAGCCCATGCTGGTACTGGCAGCGGGCTCGGCCAACACCGACTCAGATGATGGCTTCGGCGCTTGTTGGTGACGTCACGTCAGCTAGGCACGGCGAACGCCAGGTCTGTTGCAGGCATATTAATAATGGTGGTGTCTCCCTCTCTGACACAGGAACATGTGAAACTATTGGCGGTAGTTGACCAACACACATTATTCTTAGAGATTTCTGCAATCAATTAATTGTGCAATTCATTACACTTCTTAACAAACAGTGTACACCTGACCTTAAATTTCCACATGTTTTAAGGACTGACATACAAAAACAGCTTCATGGTCCAGCAGCAACAGAATTCGAATTTCTTTACCTTATTTGTAAATCTGAGGAAGTTACGTTTAGACTGGGTTGCTTTTACAAGAAACTGTGAACTCTTCTTTAGGTACCTTGGTTGACTATGGGGTGAGGAGCACTGAATGTTAATGAAATATCTTGCGATTGTACATGTTGGGGGAGGGGATGGGGGTCAGAAGAAGAGGCAAATGAGAGATACTTGTTCTATCAAATAAAATTTTTTCATCTTATAAAATTTCTCCTTCAGTTGCAAGAAGGGAATATTTATCTTTTCTAATGTGCATGTTTAAAAAAGTTTAAGCTCAGCAGTATTTTCGATGTATGAAGCTATTTTGTTTCCTGTTTAGAATTCATTTCGTTGAAAACGACTGTAATCTAATGACTGGCAACAGTTGGACATTTACACATGTAAATTAGTTCACATTTCCAGTGACGATGTCAAATATAAATAAATAAAAGAAACGAGTTAATTGTAAGGGGGTTGGAGTAAGTTTCGATAGCAAAATGGATCAAGTAAATATAGTTACTTGAATGTAAAATTTCCGAAACTTGCAATGGGGCAAAGCATCTTCTCATATTGATCTACGTTTGTTTCTACAGGATTCAGTAATAAAGAACTATGATCTTCATTTGTAGCTTTATGATAGTAAGAAAAACTTTCATCTAAATAAAACTGCAGAATCTAAAACAATGCCAAACATTTTGTCCAAAAATAAGAGATTTATAGTGATAAGCACGCCCAGGCGTTTCTGCCTGCAACAGACCTGGCGTTCTCCGTGCCTAGTTGACGTGTCGTCACCAACAAGCGCCGAGGCCTTCCTTTGAGTCGGTCTTGGCTGGGCACAGCCCACCTCGAGTGGTGACTTTGTGCTACAGCGTGCAAGTGTGCTGGTCTCCACGGCACCAGTAGCTGAGGCTGTGCAGAACAGAAGAGCCGCCCCTGCAAGGTGGCAGCCAGGAAGCTATGAGCAACGCCTTCCGACTCATGACAGTATCTTGCCGCGTGCACCCATTGTACGGTTCAATTTTCTTAAAGCATGGATCAATGATTGGTTTTACAATTTTAATTTGTTGCAGGTAGCCATTAAAAAGGGGGGGGGGCGGTACAAGCGGCTCGATTGATTGTCACTTGACGTTTCAGTATTGTGATGGATGTAGTCTTTCACTAAAACATCTAATAAAATCATTTGATTGTTATCAGGTGGTAGAGACACTGTTTCCGAAATGTATCCGGTCTAGACTGTGAACGTGTCTCAGACGCTTTTTTTATTCTGTGTCTCTGGATTTTCTGCCATATGTCCATGAACAGAGCGTCACTTTCCATTGTCTTTATCCCAGAGGAGCAGGCAAAGTTAGTACGTGCCGTAGGTAAGCTTGCCTGTCTACTTGTGATCATTATTTCGCTGTAGTTTTTCTTGCCCAAATTGTACCAATGATGGTAACACTTGATTAAAAACTTCGTAATCAAATAAGAAAACTGTTCGACAAACGCTTTGCTCGAATTATTTAATTATTGTTTTTCACGTGAGCGATTGCTCATTACATTCCAAACAGTAAAAAAAAAAAAAAAACAGAATTCCGCCGAGAGATTAGGTTCCAACGTGAGGCCAAAGCCCGCAGATTATTCACCACAACAGGCATTGAAAACTAGGAGTCAAAATTGAATTGCTTTTAATTAGGTGCGATCTTTCCACGCAATGCGGCGCTTGCACATGATAAAAATATTTGAACTGCCAGTTATATGACGATATTAAATCTCGCCCGTGGCAAGTGTAAGCGAAACAATTAAAGTACGTTAATTTAACGACGGGCGTGTTTGATATTGCTCATTTGTTCCGTCGCTTAATTAGTCCGGGCGGCACACGGACTAACTATATCACTGTCCTGCAATTAGCTTTGAGCGCAGCTGGAGGCAAAATGGGCAATTTGTATGCAGCTGGTTGGCACCGGCGTTTTTCTTTGATCTTGACGTTTCGTGCGTAGCTGGAACGATCCCACGTGCACACGTCTAGCGGCGGCGCCGGTGGGACCGGCTTACCTGCTTCGTAATTAAGCAGCGAAAGTGGTTCAGCCGGCTACGACTTTTGAATTCGTTGATTTCTGCCTAAATATTTCTTATCTTAACGGATAAAGTTACAATTACTAACGGTACTACACCTCCCCTGCTTTAGTGTGTGACCCTTCTTCCTTTATAACAGTTTATACAAAACCTGAAAGGTACGATATAATGGTACTGTAATAATAATAATGATAATAATCCAAACAAATTATAAATATCTGTGTGTGTGTGTGTGTGTTCCACATTTCCTCCTAAAACACTGGACCGATTTCAGTCGGATTTGCTACACATATACCTTACTCTCAGGGACCTGTCGTTATGGGGGTAAGAACAACCATCTATCGCAGGGGTGGAGATGGGCGTGAAAAAGGAGCACAGTTCGACTTGCGTGAATTTCCAGACTTTATTCATCCAGTGTGTGAAAATGAGAGCACTTAGCGACTTGCAACAAACTTTAATCATAAATCAAAAATTTAACAAATTCTTTCTTGCTGACACCTCCTGGAAAATGGTGAAAAGAAAAATGTTTACCGTTTAGTATTTTTCATCTGTTCATGCAGTAAAACCACCACTTACGACATGATGTTATAATTTATTACTTCCGTAATACTAACAAGGGGAGGCCACGACGTTTGGAACGCGGATTTACTGTAAACTTCGTACACACGTAGTACTCCATGAGGACAACAAAATGTGTAAGCAGTAGCGCGTACTTCTCAAGCGTTACTGAGAAAATCGCAAGATAATTTCGGTCGTCGAATATATATTTGTGCGTGGCCATTTTAACCATGAAGCGGGCTTTAGCTTCTCTCTAATAAAAAAAACTGAGCGAACGGATGAACGAACAGACTGAACGGGTGTCGTCTGACGTCCGCCCTGAACAAATTCAACGAACAACATAGAACAAAATGTATTTTTTTTTAAAAAAAGAAGTGGTTGGCGTTCAAGCCGCTGGATCGCTGGATCGAGTTCCGTTCGTCAGTTTTTTTTTTTTTATTTTCAACACAGTCATTTTCTTTATTATTTATATTACAATTAATATAATGGGGAAAATACGTGTAATCGGATGAACGTTTATTAAATCTGCAATGTTATTTGGCAGTCTGCTAAATTTTTACTATCACAAATAATATAATATTCATAACTATCGACTAGTAAACGACCAAACGCTTAAAGTGATACTGAAAATGTATGCTTGTCCGTGTATTCAAAACTGTTCATATTTAATCGAAAGAGAACGAGAAATTGCTTCTCGGAAGACGCTATTAAAATACACTCGATACTGCACAACCAATTATCAGCGCCGATTTTTAAGGAAATACTGCGTTATGCATGGTTTGCTTTCAAACTATGATCTGAAAGAGAGGTTTCTGAAAGTGTTAGCAAGGTTTGTTTCTCCACAGAAAACGTCAAAAGACCTTGCGTATGCGGAAACATAGCATTTATTCAATGCAGCTTGTGCCGTTTAACTTTATGTTTTCCATGTTTTTACGAAAAATACCATCCTGCAACTTGTACTCGTAATGTCTAAAGCGACGATTAATTGTACATCTTTCGAAAGCCGTCTGTGCCGGTAAAAACTTGGAGGTAACAAGTGGTTTCGGGCTCCTTCCAGGTATAAGGGATTTCTCAAATCACGGACAAGCATACATGTTCAGTATGACTTTATGCATTTGGTCGTACACTAGTCGATAGTTATGAATATTACATTATCTCTGATAATAAAACTTAGTAGATTGCCAAATAACATTGTAAATTTAATAAAATATCATCCGGTTACACGTATTTTCCACATATATCAATTGTAATATAAATAATAAAGAAAATGACTGTGTTGAAAAAAAAAAAAACTGACGAACGGAACTCGATCCAGCGATCCAACGATCCAGCGGCTTGAACGCCAAACACTAAAAAAAAAATTGTTGTATATTGTTCGTTGAATTTGTTCAGGGCGGACGTCCGATGACACCCGTTCAGTTTGTTCGTTCATCCGTTCGTTCACCACTCGGCTTCAGCCGCTTCATGGTTAAAATGGCCACGCACAGATATACACTCCTGGAAATGGAAAAAAGAACACATTGACACCGGTGTGTCAGACCCACCATACTTGCTCCGGACACTGCGAGAGGGCTGTACAAGCAATGATCACACGCACGGCACAGCGGACACACCAGGAACCGCGGTGTTGGCCGTCGAATGGCGCTAGCTGCGCAGCATTTGTGCACCGCCGCCGTCAGTGTCAGCCAGTTTGCCGTGGCATACGGAGCTCCATCGCAGTCTTTAACACTGGTAGCATGCCGCGACAGCGTGGACGTGAACCGTATGTGCAGTTGACGGACTTTGAGCGAGGGCGTATAGTGGGCATGCGGGAGGCCGGGTGGACGTACCGCCGAATTGCTCAACACGTGGGGCGTGAGGTCTCCACAGTACATCGATGTTGTCGCCAGTGGTCGGCGGAAGGTGCACGTGCCCGTCGACCTGGGACCGGACCGCAGCGACGCACGGATGCACACCAAGACCGTAGGATCCTACGCAGTGCCGTAGGGGATCGCACCGCCACTTCCCAGCAAATTAGGGACACTGTTGCTCCTGGGGTATCGGCGAGGACCATTCGCAACCGTCTCCATGAAGCTGGGCTACGGTCCCGCACACCGTTAGGCCGTCTTCCGCTCACGCCCCAACACCGTGCAGCCCGCCTCCAGTGGTGTCGCGACAGGCGTGAATGGAGGGACGAATGGAGACGTGTCGTCTTCAGCGATGAGAGTCGCTTCTGCCTTGGTGCCAATGATGGTCGTATGCGTGTTTGGCGCCGTGCAGGTGAGCGCCACAATCAGGACTGCATACGACCGAGGCACATAGGGCCAACACCCGGCATCATGGTGTGGGGAGCGATCTCCTACACTGGCCGTACACCACTGGTGATCGTCGAGGGGACACTGAATAGTGCACGGTACATCCAAACCGTCATCGAACCCATCGTTCTACCATTCCTAGACCGGCAAGGGAACTTGCTGTTCCAACAGGACAATGCACGTCCGCATGTATCCCGTGCCACCCAACGTGCTCTAGAAGGTGTAAGTCAACTACCCTGGCCAGCAAGATCTCCGGATCTGTCCCCCATTGAGCATGTTTGGGACTGGATGAAGCGTCGTCTCACGCGGTCTGCACGTCCAGCACGAACGCTGGTCCAACTGAGGCGCCAGGTGGAAATGGCATGGCAAGCCGTTCCACAGGACTACATCCAGCATCTCTACGATCGTCTCCATGGGAGAATAGCAGCCTGCATTGCTGCGAAAGGTGGATATACACTGTACTAGTGCCGACATTGTGCATGCTCTGTTGCCTGTGTCTACGTGCCTGTGGTTCTGTCAGTGTGATCATGTGATGTATCTGACCCCAGGAATGTGTCAATAAAGTTTCCCCTTCCTGGGACAATGAATTCACGGTGTTCTTATTTCAATTTCCAGGAGTGTATATTCGACGACCCAAATTATCTTGCGATTTTCTCAATAACGCCTGAGAAGTACGCGCTACTGCTTACACATTTTGTTGTCCTCATGGAGTACTACGACTGTACGATGTTTGAAGTAAATCCGCGTTCCAAACTCGTGGCCTCCCCTTGTAAATGGATTCGCAACACAATCTACAGCCAGTATGCACATATTACGCTGAATGTAAGTGAAGAATTATATCACTAAACGACTCATAGTTCAGCAGATACGACGTCATAAACATTAAACACAAGGCGAGACGCTGCGGGGCACGGGCGTGGACCGTCAGCTGTGAACAGATACCCGGCCAACACCGGGTTCCTCCGCCGCTGGCAATAGTAGCAGTAACTCCAAGCGACCGCTGAAAATAAAATTTACAAGCCGTTACGGTTACATGATCTAACGAGGAAGGATTTGTACTGGAAAAAGAGAAACCAGGTATTCCGCATATTTCGCATTACATTCGTTATTACACGGACGTTAAACCTAATATAGAATCCTAATTTTAGGAACTACTATGATATCAATAATGTGGAAAACTACCATCGAGAACATAAGAGTCACGTTTTCACCGAATTCAAAATTAATTAATCAATATTTCATTTCAAAAGAATGACCAATTCGACGGAGAACTTGAAGTATAGCTCGCACAGAATACCGGAAACCCTTGTGTAAATGACTGAATATTGGACGACTCGAAGAGCAGGAAAGATTTTCAGAAAGCATCAACAAAAATCGTAATCCTTAAATGCGGAATTGTAGTGTTGGGAGTCGGTAGTTGTTTCTAGGAGTTTCGAATACCGCAAGAGATTTTATCTACAAATAGAAACGTACGGGAACGTTTTCGTTGTACGGAATTCCCACCTCCATCGACGAGCTATGATGCACAAGGAACCATCAGAGAAGCGGGACAAGTGAAGATTTCATTTCGTATTGTGACGTTATCCAAAACAATGTTGGTGGGAATGCTAAACACTAAACAAACTGCCTGATGCTGGGTAGGTGCTTGAGTTAGCAGCGTTTTTCCATAAATTTAATAAGCGCGACAGACACACAAAGCAGAGACTTCAGTTATGAGTAATATATTCTCCTCCACTATTTACAAGAATCTTCAGTAACCAATAATATATTCTCCTTCCCCATTTACAATAATCTGCGAACGGTGGGGTAGCTTTTCGATTCCGTGACTGCAGATATCTTGCGGGTTTGACCCAAAGAACTTATCGAGCTGAGTTCGGGGGGCATTTTCATCCGGAAAGGTAGTTCCTTGAAGGTTGTTCGACAGAAAGCGAAGAGTGTAAGTAAGATGAGGTGAGTAAGGCGAGTGCGGACTGGCCTCCCAACCTTACTCTTCTATGGTGGTTTTTGCCAATCTAGCAGAATGCAAACGGGCGTTATCGTGGAGTAGCATCACTTCACGCAGTCTTCCTGGTCGTTGTTCTTGGACTGCGTCTCCAAGACGTCTCAGTTGCTGACAATAAATTTCAGCAGTCACAGGGGAAGGGAAGCAATTCGTAGTACACCACTCTGTCAGTCTGGCATCACATGCAATCGTTATCTTTTGTGTGTGCGCGCAGGTCTTTGTACGGGAAGTTCCTGCTTTGTTTGGGCTCAACCATTCCTTGCTTTTCCTTAGCTTAGCACGAAGACGCCATTTTCTCTCACCAGTAACAATAAAGGACAGGAATCGTCCGAGTTGTTCACGAGCCAATGGGTGGCGAGCACGCAGCGGTGCACACCTGACCACCCGCTGATTTTGGATTAGAACGTGACGTACCCAGCACCACAGTTTTGAACCTCCCCCATCGTATGCATATGTCGCACGATGGTGGAATGATCACTCATCACATTTTCCACTTCTAGAATACACTGACGTGGATCATTGTGGATTAACGCGTTTAAACGATCTTCCTGAAACCCTGAAGGTCTTCCTGAGCGTGGAGAGTCACTAATGTCAAAACCATTAAACCTCAAAATGAGAAAAATCATTTCCTGCAGTGCTCTGTCCAGTGGCATCGTCCTCATACACGGCGCAAATGTTTCTGGCTGTCTCCTCCGCTGTCACTCCTCTATTAAACTCAGACAGAAGAATATGTCGTAAATGTTCCAATTCCTCCACTTGGCACTCCCTTTTCTAGCGTCCACAGCTCCATACATTATCTCAGAATGACAGTATGTAAACACAGATAGCAACCGTGAACTACAAATAAAAAATTACAATCGATAAATAAACCCAAAGCAGCCGCAATAACAACATGCAGAACAGAAACGCTACGAACGTATGCGCCATTCTCACACAATGAAGCTGACTGATGCCAGCGGTGTGTAATTCGGACTACTCCAAGTACGGTTTCCAAACAGTTTGTGAAATAAATACCTAGGTAACGGCGAAAATTAGAGTTGTTTTGTGGTTTACAGCCCGAAGACTGGTGTGTTGAAGCTCTGTGCATCAGCGTATCGTGCGCCAGCCTCTTGATCTCTGTACACTTACAGCGACCTACATCTATGTGAACTCCTCTCACTTCCTTTTACTGCCAAACTGACGACAACTTCACACCTCAGGACACGCCGTATCAGCCGATCACTTCCTTTAGTCATGTTGTACCATAAATTTCTAGCCATTTAATTTTCAATTTTCCTTTGCAGTATCACATTACGAAAGCTTCTATTCTCTTTTGTCTGAACTTTTTATCGTCCACTTTTCACATCCGTACAAGTATACACTCCCTACAAATACTTTTAGAAAAGATTTCCTACTCTTAAAATTATATTCGATGAAAAATAGCTTCTCTGTTTGAGACGCATTTTTCTTGCTGAACTTTATACCTCTCTATTTCGGCCATCGTCAGTAATTTTGGTTCCGAAATAATGAAACTTAACTACTACTTTTAATGCCTCGTTTCGTAGATTAGTTACCCGAGCGTCACCTGAGTTAATTCGACCACATCCCATTACCATTGTTCTATTTTAATTAATGTCCACTTTGTAGCCCATTTTCAAGATGCTGCACATTCCATTCAACTGATTCTTTCTCGTCTCAGACAGTCTTGCAATGTCATCATGCGACCGCCATGTTTTTACATCTTCTCCCGGAACTTTCAATATTATCCCTTGAATTCCTTTGCTGCTTGATCCACGTAGAGACTGAATAACATCGGGTATAAGCTACAAACGTGTCTGACTCCTTTCTCGACTACCACTTCCTTTTCATGTCTTTCTGCTCTTGAAAACGCAGTCTGCTGCGGTATAAGTTGTCGATAACTTATCGCTCCCTGTATTTTATTCCTGATACACTCAGAATTTCAAAGAACGGGAACATTGCCAAAAGCTTCCTCTAAATCTACAAATGCTGTATGTATATTTACTTTTCTTCAGTCTATCTTCTAAGAGAAAGCAGAGGGTCAAATGGCTCCGAGCACTATGGGACTTAACATCTGAGGTCATCAGACGCCTAGAAGCACTTAAACCTAACTAACCTAAGGACATCACACACGTCGATGCCCGAGGCAGGATTCGAACCTGCGACCGTAGCGGTTGCGCTGTTCCAGACTGAAGCGCCTGGAACCACTCGGCCACACCGGCCGGCAGCAGAGGGTCAGTGAGGCCTCGCGTGTTCCTATATTTTTCCGGAATCCATACTGACCTTGCCCGAGGCCGGCGTCTACCATTCAAGCTCTCCATCCGGACAGGCGTCGGAGCACGCACGACTGCCGTGCCACCTCCAGCCAACAAGTGCCACTGGATGCGGACATGAAGGGTCACGTAGTTACTACACCGCTCTTCCGGCTGCTGTCGAAGTCGTCACCGGAGCCGCCACCTTCCAACCAAATATTTCCTCAGCTGGCCTCACAAGAGCTGAGTGCAGCCCATATGCCGACAGCGCTCGGAAGAACCACCCAAGTGCCAGCCAAGCCCGACGGCGTTTAACTTCGTTGATCACACAGGAACCGTGTTAGCACTGCGACAAGGCCGTAGGCTTCTAACAGTTTATAAAGCACAAATCAACTGACAAACCGTAAACGAAACGTAAAGTTACGTCGCAAATCATATCAAAAATGATTTTCGAATTAATTTCTGTTCTCGTATAGCGTTCATTTGTTGCCCTGTGCCAACGATCTGTTTATTTACCATCCATGTTGTGCCCACCCTTCGTGTTTTTCTAAAAAATTTCTTACCCATTCCTCGTCTCTCCTTTTTTTCTCCCCTCTACCTCCCTTTTTATACTTACTCGTTTTTTTAGATACATAGCATTCATAAATTATGTATACAGCCAATATAGATCTAGTCTGGACTATATTCTATTATCATTCTGGCAATGTACATGCATTTTACAGTGGTATATTTCAACCAGAACTTTAACACCATTTTGCCTTCGTTATGATGTAAGCGATTTTCCTTTTTCTGTTCTGCACAGAAGTTGCATACCTAGTTCTTTGTGTTTCTTATTCATGCTATTTTTATTATAGTTGTATTTATTTTAGTTAAGAACAGTATTTTGTTTGTCACTATTTGTGAATATACGTATTCAATAAATATTGTCAATGGGCATCTTTCTTCTCCTCCCCTTCCCATTCTTATTTTCAGCCATACACATCCTATTTATAGCAAATCAGCTTAACAAGTTCCCGAATTTGTAAAATGTAAAGTATCTGTAATTCCTTTTTTATGTAATACTTCACATGATTCTGTACAACCTAGATTTTATCTGCTTTCTCCGCAACCGCTGTCTTACCCCAGATTTCGTTCTTTTATTTATTGTAAATCTCTCCTCTTGTTTTTGCGACGAGCGCTACTTTGTGCTACTACTCACGACCCTGCCGGCGGTATTCGTTACCTTGCATGTAACGTCGTATTTTATTACTCAGTTGTACTTTGATATTCGTTACAGTATATGACGCCATACAATGTGTCTGAATGTGCATGTCTGTTTTGGTTTGTTTATTTTAATTTTATTTCTAAAAACTTTTATCGGCTTTATTATCATTGAAAGTGAAGACAATAGTAATGTTCTAATGATAGTGATGTGTATTCGTTTTGTTTCCTGACTTCTGGAACACCTCTACAAAATTAATTAGCGCCATGTACAGTACATAAAGGCTCTTTTATTGCAACTTACACATTACCATAAGATTTATTTTGAGTTAAACACTAAGATAGATCTCCCCAGGGTGAGACTAAGTACTATACACAATATAGTCACTTCCCAGAAGTAAACACCACCCAGAGATAAGAACCATTGTAGCTGTTGCCGTTTGGAGATAGTGGTTGCAGCAGATACTATCGTTGAGGACTGTTTAATGTAGACTGCCGATTCCAGACTGGTGGCTGCTCTCTCCAGGCTGCTGCTAGTGCTCGCAAACCACACAGTACACTTACAGACTGAATAGAAACTGGCGCTAACTCTCTGGGTCTTGAGTTAAATAGCTTCACGGATTGATACTCGGAATGCATTGATGGAAAATCGAAACTGGACACATCAGCAAGGCTAATAACACAAACAAAATTCCAAACATACGAAATATTAATAACTTATAAAGGTGAAGAAAAGTATTTGAATTTACTTTGAAAATTGGGAACCTGTTTGGGTAATTTCTTTTCGTTTTATTTCACGACAAATAATTCAACTGGAGAAGAGTTGAGAGGCAGGCTCCGACAATATAAAAGTTTTGAAGGATTAATGAGATCACAGTGATTGTATATGCTGACTTCATATTTTTCTTTCAACATACTCTAATTTAACCTGGTGCTGGCTGTATTCACTGCTTTGCTAGATGAACTTTCGAATCGTTAAGCGCTGAGGATATGGGACAGAATTCAGGCACACACATAAAAAATACCTTTTAATGAGAGCCGAGGCGATACGACCTTCTGCACAAACACAGAGAGAGAAAGCTTCAGGTATAACAGGTCTTCTGTTGTCAGAGTGAAGTCACCTCAGCGAGCGACATGCTGGCGCCGCACCTACCGTTTTGTTTATCGCACTTTTCCACCCTGGGTGGCCGAGCTGAAAGCATTCGTTCCGATAATGGACCTCTGCCAGCAGGAGGTTGGCATACGGACCATGTTAACAAAAGTAGCCGGCCGGAGTGGCCGAGGGGTTCTAGGCGCTTCAGTCTGGAACCGAGAGACCGCTACGGTCGCAGGTTCGAATCCTGCCTCGAGCATTGATGTGTGTGGTGTCCTTAGGTTAGTTAGGTTTAAGTAGTTCTAAGTTCTAGGGGACTGATGACCTCAGAAGTTGAGTCCCATAGTGCTCAGAGCCATCTGAACCATTTTCTTTTAAGAAAAGTACATTTAGCAGATAAACATCTCTCCCAGACAACTCTGAGGTACTACACGTTCAGAAGGTTCCACTGAATTGGTGGCTATCTAGCCTCCAGCACAGTTTTTAAGCTTTCCTCAAGATTTGTGAACCGAGGCTAACAGCTGATTGACAGGACACAGATAGGTGAAATTTTTGTAGCGCCATGAGAGAATTACACATAGAGGTAAGTTTTTCAGAGAAGAGGGGAGGAATTTGAGTTCCTTGGTTTTTTTTTAACATTTCACCTCATTTTAGTGGGTTATTTTGTTAAAGGAACAACTGTTCTCTTGACGGACGGATGTAACCTTTAAGAGGAATGGTGGCCAAGTTTTCCTTGGTGGGAAGAAAGGAACAGTCAGTTCCTTACTGAGTTAGAGGGGACAACGTCACGGTCTTGGCACTGAACTTATCGGCCCTCCACAGGCTGCACTTTCAAACTGGGGTCCAACGTTCCAATCCTTGTAAGAACCATTCTAGTGTCGTACTTCATTGCACGCAGATATGGTGACAACTCTCTGTTCGTTTTGCACCAAAGATTATGGTGGGAATAGCTAGCAGCTACTATCCCGCTTTCATGAGTGCGTCGTCAGATGTATGGGTTCTTCAGTTCTCTGTCCAGTCAAACAGTCACTGTAATCAATGTGTACGGAGGTCGAGATAAGTTTCATAAAGTCAGGGGCTTGATTGTTACCAAAACAGAAACCTTTTGAGTAACTTTATCAACCAGTAGTTCCATTTCTCTAAATTCGCAGGGTTAGTTCTATGTTTGTAGCTTTGACGATTTCAAGATTGATTAAGATTAGTTTATATTTTCCTCGTTTTGTAATAACGACGAGTTTATTCAAATCGTGTTTTTCACTATCACAACTATTTTTCTAATAATATACGAATTCCCGACCTTAGGATTCATTGCTAGAGCAACAGTATTTCATAGCAATAATTAGTCCATCTGCGTAGATTAATTCTGAACTGGGTCTCAAGGGTATGTTGGTACCCTGATTAAATCTGATTCAGTTAAATTCACTTACACGCACGTAGGTTTTACACCTTTAATTGGCAGTAGTGTTATTAATTAAACTAAAATTATTGTTTGTTGCTTTAAAATCAGGTCAAGATCTACTTTTCTGTCGGTCACTATCAGACTTGTTTTGAAAAAAATAAAATTCATAAACTATGCTTGTATTCCAACAGAGAAATAACTTACCGCCCCTTGCGTAACAGTCACAAAACTCAATGATCATATCATTATTAATACAGAATGTAGCATTGGAACACTAACTATGTCTCTTTCATTCGAGACTCTGACCGCATTTAGTCTTGGGAGTCGGCAACTGAGCCTATGCACAGTCACAATGAACAAAGTCGCCTGACTAGCGGTTGTACCATAAGAAACGGTTTGGAGGTCGTGGGCGTAGTAGGTGATTGGAAAACAATGAGGATGAATCACGACAGTCTTGGGGCTCACTGAGCTCGAAAAAGATGTGGACTCAGCTTTAACAAAACCCGTGCTAAAAGGCCTTCAGAGAAAAGCATTCATTCGACCTCTGTTCGGAGACTGCAGGGTATAACCGTCACTCCTACTAGAATTCGTCAGGATAGACGGGGCCACAGGGCTAAAAGGGGAGTCACGTGAGGAGATCGCCAGTCGCGTTTTCCACGGAGATAGAGGAAGATTTCAGATTCTTAAATCGAGAAAACTAAAATGATTACTAGTTACTAGTACGAGGGGCACCCAAAATAAAAAAAGAACTGGAATAACATTGCCGTGTGCGGAGCCTGTGTAGTGCGCATTTCTACCGCTAGGCGTGCATAGGGCAGGTCGTTGCCAGTTCAGTGGTGGTGGTGGTTAGTGTTTAACGTCCCGTCGACAACGAGGTCATTAGAGACGGAGCGCAAGCTCGGGTTAGGGAAGGAGTTGGAAGGAAATCGGCCGTGCCCTTTCAAAGGAACCATCCCGGCATTTGCCTGAAACGATTTAGGGAAATCACGGAAAACCTAAATCAGGATGGCTGGAGACGGGATTGAACCGTCGTCCTCCCGAGTGCCAGTTCAGTGCCTCGTCTGTTGTCGACCTGACTTGTTCTGTTCATCTCCGGTGATTGTCTTTGGCAGTGCTGTTTTATTCTTGTTTATGATGGCAAGTTTAAATGAACAACGTGGATCTGTGAAATTTTGTGCGGCTGAAGCTGTTTTAATGTTGAAAACAGCTTGCCAATCTGACGCTGTGGGAAAAACCCAAGTGCACGAGTGGTTTACTCGGTTTAAAATGGCGACGTGTCGATTGATTACAATCCTAGTTCTGGACGTCCATCAACTGCCCGAATCGACGAAAATAGTGACAAAATTGCAGTGCTTGTGACAGTTGATAAACTGTCAGAGATTCGCTCGATGCAGCGAATTTTAACGGAATATTTGGGAATGGAAAAGGTTGCTGGCAAGTTTGTCCCTCAGATTCTGACTGACAGTCGAAAGGAACATCGAGTTGAAACATGTCGTGTTTTGAAACAACAGCTTGAAACTGATCCAGATTTTCTGTCAATAGTTACTGCAGGTGATGAGTCATGCTGCTGTGGTTACGACCCAGAAACAAAGCGACAGTCAACGCAGTAGGAGACGTCATCGTCATTAATAAAAAAAATGTCAAGTCAAATTAAACATAAAAACAATGCTGATTTGCTTTTTTAATGCCAAGAGCATAGTTCACTCAGTGTTTGTTCCCCCAGGTCAGACTGTCAATCAAACCTTTTATTTGGAAGTTTTAAGAAGTTTGCGCAACAGTCTTAGTCAAAAGAGTTGGCAGACAGGAGACTAGTTCTTCCATCATGACAACGCAC
The DNA here is from genome assembly GCF_023898315.1 of Schistocerca nitens. Lineage (NCBI taxonomy): Eukaryota > Metazoa > Arthropoda > Insecta > Orthoptera > Acrididae > Schistocerca > Schistocerca nitens. Next base: position 1,108,810,948 of record NC_064615.1, on the reverse strand, counting down.
ATGCACACACAGCCATCTTTGTTAGTTTTCGGCTGAAAATTGTATGGTTACGTTGCCCCATGTACCTTATTCGCCTGACCTGGCTCTGTGCTTCTTTTTCTTATTTCCACACATAAAAAGAGGCGTGAAAGGACGCCGAGTTGACAATACTGAAGTAGTCAAAGAAAAAAAAAAGAAATAAAAGGGAGCAGCTGTCAGCTATTTCTAAAAAAACGTTTCGAACAGTGAAAGCACCAGTGGAACAAATGTATTAATTGTAATGGAGAGTATTTTGGAGGGGATAAGGTTGTTTTGAAAACAATTTGGAAATATGCAGCTTTTAAAAAATAATTCAGTTTTCTTTTGGGTAGTCCCTGGTATACAAACAAATTGAGCAAAGAATTACTGATCTCCAGGAAACGTCACGGTAATAGTGTCTCCTCTAGCCTAGATAACGGCCTAAATTGGGCGAGTTTCAGAGTCCACAAGCTTCTTAAAAAAAAAAAAAATGGTTCAAATGGTTCTGAGCACTATGGGACTTAACATCTGTGGTCATCAGTCCCCTAGAACTTAGAACTACTTAAACCTAACTAACCTAAGGACATCACACATTTTTTTTTTTCCCCTGTCTCCATTTTGTTCGTTGTTGAGCGTTGTGTTTCTTCGTTGCGGACGTCACATGACATCCGGTTAAGTTCGTTTGTTGATCGTTTCACTCAGTTTTTTTATTACAGAGGCCACATCCATGCCCGAGGCAGGATTCGAACCTGCGACCGTAGCAGTCGCGCGGTTACGGACTGCGCGCCTAGAACCGCTAGACCACCGCGGCCGGCCAAGCTTCTTCGTATATGACTTACACAACTGAACATAGTCATTGATGAATACATCCCACAGTGCTGCCACAACGCAGGAATGCTGAATGCTACACTGCATCTGCTGTTCCAAATGTTTGCATACATTTTCTCGGAGGTTAAGAATCGGGCCAGTCAGACAGTGAAACAGTGCCTGAATATTCGTCAAACCACAAATGTGTGTTTGCAGCCCCGTCGACATAGCTGCTACCTGCAGTACCGGCCGCTATCCGGTCGGCCACACTTCGAAACACGACCGCCGCCAGTTACGCCGCCGCGTTTCCTACAGCCGCCACCGCGGCACGAGGGCGCTGCCAATGAGATGCAAGCAACCATTCCCCGGCGCTCCAGCGGTGGGTGTACTTACGTTGGAAAATTCACGCCCTGACCCCATTTTGTGTTTTTGCCAGCTAAGTAATATTTACAGACTTTCATAGTGGCCAGGCCTCGACATCTTCTGAAGAGACATTGAATTGAAGAGTGATAGATTTACAAATCTTTTGTACCTGTACATATTTCTACATTCAGATCTACCGTTAGCAACTGACTCTGCAAACCAGCAACAGTTATGTATTTTTTAGGTTTCACTATTAGATTTAGAATGAATTAATATCTGAATTGTTTTCATGAATGGTATCGGTTCCTCGGTCCTGTATCCACTAATGAACCACACAGCGCGCAGAAGGAGTCACAGAGATTGGGGACGAGGAAGAGGAAGTGGAACACAGAACTTTGTACACCAGAAGAGCACAATTTTTTTTCTTTGTATTGAATTCTTTCTTGTGTATGTGCGAATACTAAGTCGAAATACATAAGTTGAAAGATCTAAGTAGAGACATTTAAGGACTCGTGGCAAATCAGGGAGAGCAACATCTAAGTGCTGAGCAGCGTCTAATATCTAGTGTTCAGTGTCAACAAATAATAGAGCTACTGTCAGCAGTTTCTTGTCTTGTACAAGTGCTAAAAGCTCAGCAATAAAAGGCGCCAGAAGTTAAGAAGGAATTCAACTGCCGCCTCCGCCCCTCCGACAGTCCAACGAAACGAAGGAAACATGGAAAGAATACGTAACACAGCTGCATCAGCATTTCGACGCCTACAAGAACACAGGTGAGTCAATCGTGCATTTTTCTTTTCATGTGTAGGAGTGTACACCTGCTGCCTCCTAATGAAATTGTTTCCCCTCAGTGAGCCACATACCTAGCCCTCTGAGGTTGCAATTGCAAGAAAGACGAATGTTTTGAGAGTCAAATGCACGTCGCTGGGGCACGGTGCAAATTTTTCCCCACGCAAGTAGTAGTGGATTGCGGAACAACAGGGCATGACAATACAAGGTGGTCCATTGATAGTGACCGGGCCAAATATGTCGCGAAATAAGCATAAAACGAAAATACTACAAAGAACGAAACTTGTCTAGTTTGGAGGGGGAACTAGATGGTTGGCCCGCTAGATGGCGCTGCGTTTTTTTAAATAGGAACCCACATTTTTTATTGCACATTCGTGTAGTACGTAAAGAAATATAAATGTTTTAGTTGGACCACATTTTTCACTTTGTGATAGATGGCGCTGGAATAGTCACAAACGTGTAAGTACGTGGCATCACGTAACATTCCGCCAATGCGGACGGTATTTGCTTCGTGATACATTACCCGTGTTAAAATAGACCGCTTACCACTTGCGGGAAAGGCCGATATCGTGTTGATGTATGGCTATTGTGATCAAAATGCCCAACGGGCGTGTACTATGTTTGCTGCTCGGTATGCTGGACGACATCATCCAAGTGTCCGGACCGTTCGCCGGATAATTACGTTATTTAAGGAATCAGGAAGTGTTCATCCACATGTGAAACATCAACCACGACCTGCAACAAATGATGATGCCCAGGTATGTGTTTTAGCTGCTGTCGCGGCTAATCCGCACATCAGTAGCAGACAAATTACGTGAGAATAGGGAATCTCGAAAACGTCGGTGTTGAGAATGCTACATCAACATCGACTGCATCCGCACCATATATCTATATACCAGGAATTGCATGGCGACGACTTTGAACGTCGTATACAGTTCTGCCACTGGGCACAAAAGAAATTACGGGACGATGACAGATTTTTTGCACGCGTTCTATTTAGCGACGAAGCGTCATTCACCAACAGCGGTAACGTAAACCGGCAAAATATGCACTATTGGGCAACGGAAAATCCATGATATCTGCGACAACTGGAACATCAGCGACTTTGGCTGGTTAATGTACGGTACGGCATTATGGGAGGAAGGATAATTTGCCCCCATTTTATCGATGGCTAAATGGTGCAATGTATGCTGATTTCCTACGTAATGTTCTACCGATGTTACTACAAGATGTTTCACTGCATGACAGAATTGCGATATACTTCCAACATGATGGATGTCCGGCACATAGCTCGCATGCGGTTGAAGCGGTATTGAATAGCATATTTCATGACAGGTGGATTGGTCGTGGAAGCACCATATCATGGCCTGCACGTTCACCGTATCTGAGATCCCCGGGCCGGCCGCGGTGGTCTAGTGGTTCTAGGCGCGCAGTCCGGAACCGCGGGACTGCTACGGTCGCAGGTTCGAATCCTGCCTCGGGCATGGATGTGTGTGATGTCCTTAGGTTAGTTAAGTTTAAGTAGTTCTAAGTTCTAGGGGACTGATGACCACAGAAGTTAAGTCCCATAGTGCTCAGAGCCATTTTGAGATCCCCGGATTCCTTTCTGTGGGTAAAGTTGAAGGATATTTGCTATCGTGGTCCACCGACAACGCCTGACAACATGCGCCAGCGCATTGTCAATGTATGTGCGACCATTATGGAAGGCGAACTACTCGCTGTTGAGAGAAATGTCGTTACACGTATTGCCAAATGCATTGAGGTTGACGGACATCACTTTGAGCATTAATGTGGTATTTACAGGTAATCACGCTGTAACAGCATGCGTTCCCAGAAATGACGAGTTCACAAAGGTACATGTATCACATTGGAACAACCGAAATGATTCAAATGATTCGAATGGCTCGGAGCACTATGGGACTCAACTTCTAAGGTCATTAGTCCCCTAGAACTTAGAACTAGTTAAACCTAACTAACCTAAGGACATCACACACATCCATGCCCGAGGCAGGATTCGAACCTGCGACCGTAGCGGTCTCGCGGTTTCAGACTGCAGCGCCTAGAACCGCACGGCCACTTCGGCCGGCAACAACCGAAATAAAATGTTCAAATGTATCTACGTTCTGTATTTTAATTTAAGAAACCTACCTGTTACCAACTGTTCGTCTAAAATTGTGAGCCATATGTTTGTGACTATTACAGCGCCATGCATCACAAAGCGAAGAAAGTGGTCCAAATAAAACATTCATATTTCTTTAGTTACTACACGAATATGTAATAAAAATTGGGGGTTAATATTTGAAAAAAAGCAGTTGACATCCGTTTGACCTATGGCAGTGCCATCTAGCGAGCCAGCCATAGCGCCACCTGGTTTCCCCCTTCAAGCTACACAAGTTTCGTTCTTTGTAGCTTTTTTCGTTTGACACTTATTTCGTGAGATATTTGGCCCGGTCACGATCAATAGACCACCCTGTAGACTGTCTGTGGCACAATTTATCAGAATGAAATGCTTCGCGATGCTATTATTCAGAATCCATCAGATAAAAGATTGAGGGCCGAAAGTCTAAAGCCTCAGTGAAGTGCTTAAAGTTATCGATGCATACGAAGTTCAAGGTTTAGCTGAACAATATTTCTGTCTTTCGTTTATCGCTTCGCTTGTGACAAACAAGCCATGCACCAGCCGCAGTCCCCGACCCAGCACTTAGAAGTCAGTACCGCGTAAACAAGAACGGACAAACTACATACAGTTTTTGCCGCGCCGGCGCATTCGTATTCACACTGCCCCAGCTCCACGCAAAGCGAAGTCATGTGTGAAATGCTATGCCATCCGTGATCGGAAGAATCTCTTCTTCAGACAAGCTGAATGCAAATTTTGTCATCGCACAGGACCTGCAAAACTGGTCTGCCTGCAAAAGACTAGAATGCTCTCCTCTGTTTGACGCGGGTTAATGCAAAGCAGGACGGCTGGAACTCAATGTCATTTCATGTTCAGACGGTACGCCTCCTGCTGCTCAAGACAAGCTAAGACGCAGAAAACGCAGGCACACTCGTTTAATGTGAATATCTCGCATTTCAAAAAGGCTCTCACAGCCTCGATATTGACGACAGCGCTCTAGTGCACAGGTGAGAATAAAGGACCGTTTTCATAACAATGAATTCAGAGAATACCCCACAAGCTGTGGATTACAATGCAGATTTATAACCAGTTAGTGGCTCTTCTACTAGATACCGGAGCTTCTGTCACATTGCTTAATCTAGATCAGGGCCGGCCAGAAATTCTGCACGCGTGCGGTGCTCCTGCACGGGTGCAACTTCCGGGTCACAGCGTGCACGCGGCAGCCGTCAGCGTTCATGTAGTGCATCTTTCTACGCACAGATGTCGCCTTATCCACTTGCTGGGATACTCTGTACCGGCGCATTCTAGTGCTCTTTCCACAGCTTGCAAGCCAACCACGGGAAGGTATTTCGCGTATTAAACATTTAAAATACTGTCACAGTCTACTCACTGAGACGTCTACTTTTATGTTAACAGTTTAACCCAGTAAGACAAGTAACAGTTAACAACCGTGGGTTTTTATTAAGGCAGCTTGACTGACAGCACGTAAATACGCGTAACGTTTTTGATCTAGTATTGAAGAAAGAGAGCACTTAGCGACTTCCAACGAAACTTATTCATGATTTTAAATAACATTAAACTAATGCAAGGTTTCCTATAACTAATTCTCGGTGCCCTCAGCTACACCCACATAATTTCTGTCTCACTGACCTCTGAACAGAATGATAACCTCAGACCCCTCGATGATCACCTGTTATTTCAATACCATTATTGCTACATCCTTCATCAGTTCCGTCTGAAATCTGCATAATAACCGACAATTAGATGAATTTTATGTTTTAGCGACTTCACCTGAGCGTAGCCCTTCACACATTAAAAAAAAAAAAAACCTAAATGTAAGTATAGAGTGGAACAATCGGTTTAATGACCAATTTTCCTGATAATAATGTAACATGGAGCAGGATGAGGCAATAATGCACAGTTAGTAAACAATAATTTTTAATTATGAAAGGAATAAATCCAAACACATTTATCACTGGTCATGAGAAATGATATACTTAATATCGGGCACAAAAGCACGGATCATTGACAAACGCAAACAATTGCTAAGATTTTCATCACTTATTCTTGATCGAAACCTTGACTTATTTATTTTCATCACCGAGAAAAATCTATCAAAACATGTGTCGACCCGAACATGGACATAACTCTCGCGGCTTCTCGGTGCAGGCGTGGAAATTCTTGTTGTCAAAAATTTTCGTATAATTCTTTTGTACTTCGCACTGCAAACAACTTGTCCTTCAGTCTTGTATTGCTCTGCAGGTCGCTCAGTTCCTTCTGTAGATCATTCGGAGCATCTTCAACTGACGACGAGAACGGTCGAGCAAAGAGGCGAATGACAGCAGACAAACTCGTAACATCTGCAAATCGTGCTCGAAATGTTCCTTAATTTTTACAATTATTGACACGTATTCTTGAAATCTAGCACTTTCATGGACCAGTCCAAGAGTCGGGAAATGTGCATTGTTTTCTGTCAATAGCTGGCTCTCCCAAAGCTCAAGCTTCCTTTCAAAGGCATTTACTTTTTCCAACATGTCAGAAATTAAATTATTTTCACCTAGCAAACTGACCTTCAGGCTGTTCATGTGAGACGTAATGTCCACGAGAAATGCAGGGACTGATATCCAACAAGGGTCTTCCAACATAGGTTCACTTTTTCCCTTCTCATGTAAGAATGATACTATGACCAAACGACTGAGCCAGCGTACTTTGATAAGTAAGATACGTCGCCGTACTCCGCTCCTAACGCCCCCAAGAACCGCCGAAACTGGCGATGCGTAAGCCCGTGTGTCTTCAGATAGTTTACAGTACGCACAACAATTTGCGTGACGTTTGCTAACGTTACTGATTTTGCACAAAGCGCCTCTCGATGCAGAATGCAGTGCATTCCATACAACGTCTCGTCTGTGCGCCCTAGCTTTTTGCGCATCCGTGCTATGAGTCCTCTCTGATGACCTTGCATTGATGGTGCTCCATCTGTGGTCACTGAGACTAACCGATTCCAGTCCATACCGACACCATCAATCGCTTGCTCGACATCATTGAGTGGGTCCGCACCTGCAGTAGTCCCCTTCAAGGGTACTACTCCCAAAACGTTCTCTGTTACAAAAAGTGCTTTATCAACGCCTCGTATGTATATCACAACCTGGGCTGTACCTGTAAGATCTGTTGCTTCATCGAGCGCAACAGAGAAAGCAACAAAGTTTTTAGCCTTATTTATTAGCTGCCTGTGCACATCGCCGACCATAGCACTGATATGTCTTGTCACTGTTTGTTTGGATATACTCATTTCTTGAAACCTGCTAACTTTCGTGGACACACAAGTTCCGCAGCATCAGTCAGACACCCTTTCACAAACTCCCCTTCGGAAAAGGGTTTCCCAGATTGTGCAATTCTTAATGCGGTTTTAAAACTTGCTCGCAGTGAAGGTTTAGTGTAGTTGTCATTCTGGAAAATTGAAAACAGTACATTGTACAGCGTACAGTAAAAAAGACATAAATGTACCATAAGAAACTAAGAGTTCAGGAAGTATCAGTTACTTTGACGTACAGTAAAATCGAGTTGATGTGTCTCATCCATTCTCTTAAGGACATTTAATTTTGCTTGCCGTTCTTCACTGTTGAGTACACTACACTCGTCTTTGTGATATGTATTGTAGTGTCTTTCAGTTGAAAACTTACGCTGGCCGCCTATTATTCGGCGGCGCAGCAAGCACTGTGAGTTTTCGCCAATGGCTAAAAAAAAAAAAAAAGAATTGCAGTTCCCAATCATTTTTAAACTACTGAGAACATAGATCTCCCGTCCTTTGCTTTTTCACAGTACCTGCCATTTCTCAGTACTTCTCTGTTAAGGTTACGGCCACCAGGGGTAAACGAGACTGGGTATGTTGCGCTCTTGCTTGTACCACATAAACAGGGAAGTGGAGCCACCGCCGTTCATTTAGGACACATGTTTAATAACAGATGTCGCTGTCGCTCGCTGTCGCACACGTGCGCACATGTGCAGCACTTCTGCACGTCTGCACACTGTGCAGCGTTTGACCGGCCCTGATCTAGATACATATGAGAATCTTGGTCAAGCGCCATTGACAACATCAGCTCTGCATCTCACCGCCTGTAACTGGGACAGCATTTCAGTTCTTGCAACTTATCTTCCGCATACCTGCAAAATATAGAAACATGACTTAGAAAGTCCCTTTGACTATAATCCACTCATATACGATTGCAAATATTTTCGGCGTGGGTGCGTTTGATTCCTTCGGATTAGTCATACAGGACAATGAGCGTGCCTTTGACACAAAAGTTGGTTGGTTGGTTGGTGTGGGGTATAAAGGGACCATCTACTGGGTCATGAGTCCCTTCTGCAAACAAGTCGTAAGATAAAACAATTCCCAAAACCAGTTGGGGAAAGTAAAAGGGCGTAAAACCAACGGGGAACCACACCGAAAGAGAAAACGAAGGAAGCGAACCAAAAGGGGAAAACGTACAGTAAAAGCAAAAACAGAAAAAGTAGTAAAATTGTACAGCAGATGGCGTAGGCTGGCTGATCAAAAAAAATGTTCAAATGTGTGTGAAATCTTATGGGACTTAAGTGCTAAGGTCATCAGTCCCTAAGCTTACACACTACTTAACCTACATTATCCTAAGGACAAACACACAAACCCATGCCCGAGGGAGGACTCGAACCTCTGCCAGGACCAGCCGCACAGTCCATGACTGTAGCGCTGGCTGATCACAAGAATATAAACGGGTCAGCCACTCTGCACTCTTCAACACTGTAAAATCTACAGCGTAAAAGACAAGGTGAGATGAACACACATAGAGAAAAAATGAACACCAAAGGAAACAAAATGCAGAGTGACGAAGATGTAAAGTGGAGGGAGGGTGGAGGCCTGGGGGAGAAGGCCAGACACCCACCCTTAGAGTGTGTGATAAACGCCCCCTCACAATAAAACGTGAAACCAAATCAGCCAAGGAGGCATTGTCTCTCAACACCACAGGTTGTGTGCTGGGAAGGTTAAAAGTCCACAGCAGAGCGGCTAAAATTGGGCAGTTCAAGAAGACGTGGACGACTGTCATACGGGAGCCATAGCCACACCAAGGTGGGTGCTTGCGACGGAGAAGGTAACGGAGGTGTTAGCCAAGTATGGCCGATATGGAGCGGACAAAGGACAACAGATTCCCTGCGAGTGGCTCGCATGGATGACCACGACACATTCGTTGTGTCCTTGATAAAACAGTGTTTATTTGGTGTATCCTAGATCACGAAAATTTTACAGCGGAAGACTGATCGGAGATCGGTCTCTGGCAGGCAGATCTCCAGAGTTGGTTTACCGGTAGCCTGTTCTTCCAGGCTGTCAGCAAGTTAATTGTCCAGTACCCCGTCGTGTTCTGGATTCCAAATGAAGGTCAATGAACGTCCACTGTTGCCGAGGGCATAAACAGATGCCTGGATAGTCATTACCAAAGGATGTCGAGGGAAACACTGCTCGAGAGCTTGAAGGCTGCCTGAGGACTCAATACAGTTGATGAAGTACTCACCAGAGCTCCTACAAACTCTGCAGTGAAAACACTGCAGCCATCCAGCAAGAAGCGCTGGTCAGTATGCCAGTGTGAGTGTAAGTGATGAGCCCTCCAACTTACAGAGAAGAGAGAAAAATGGATGGGGTAGGGCCTCAGGTGGAGCTGAGCATTTTGGGCCATGCGTTTTGTCCAGCCAAAGACGTGGCCGAGGTATGGACCATGGAGGTGTGTGTAAGTGAACCTGTAGGAAAGATGGTAGAGGGGAAGCGTCGAGTTTAGTAAGAAGCGACCGGACAGGGACAGCGAGGGGATTCCCAGTTCTGGGACTCCATTGCAGGAGATGGATCGCCATGTTAGGGAAAAGGAGACGGTATCTTGAATGGCGAGGCGAATTATGAATGTCGGCAGTATAATTTGCAAGCAGTAGTTGCCGCCGGACCGCCAGGTTCCACAAGAAGGCTGTTCACTGGGTTCGTTCAGAAAGCTCCCATTGCGAGTGGACTCCACAGTGGTGGATAGGGTCCAGCAGTGTGTGGGGCTCAACCATACACCACGCTCTCATAGTCAATACGGGACTGTACAAGGGCTTTGTACAGCTGCAGCTGTGTTGGACGATAAGCACCCCAGTGAGCGTGGCTCAGGCATCAAATAATATTAAGATGCCATCAGCATTTGTCCCTATTCTGACGAAGATGGGGAAGCTGAGTTAAGCAGGCATGAAAGACTGGTCCCAAAAAGCAGTTAGTCTCCACTGCAGCAAGTAGTTGGTTATCGAAGTTCTGGATGTGGGTGGACAGTATGATGACAGAAGTGCATGGCGTAAGTCTTGGCAACCAAAACCTGGAAGCCATGGGTGAGGTTACTCGACTGCACTGGAATTCAGCCAGAACAGTAGACGAGGAGCAGAAGGAAATATAAAAATCGTCAGAGGAGATACGGAGAACCCTACTGCTAAAGTGAGACCATTGAAGGCAGTTAAAAAAAAAAACGGACACTGAGTACAGATGAACTGTGTGAAGCACTGACTCGAACTCAGCAAGTGCGGAGCAGCAAACAATTCTGTGGGAAAATCGAGAGTTGGTCTCAGATACGCTACTCACGCAGAATAGCGAGAATGTGGTGTTGCCAAGTGGTATCGTAGCCCATCGTCAGGTCGAAAAAGACGGCAATAAGGAGCTGTCGCCAGGAAAAGACCTATCGAATGGCGGAATCTAGGTGGACCAACTTGCCGATGGAACGCCCTTAGTGAAAACCGCCCTGGGATGGAGCCAAAAGGTCTTGAGACTCAAGGAGCCAACACAACTGCCGACTCACCATACATTTGAACAGGAACTTGGTAAGGCTGATAGGACGAAAGCTATCAACATTTCGTCGGTTCTCATCAGGGTTTAGCACTGCGACGATGATTCTTTCCCACCATTACGATGGGAATTTGCCATCGCTCCAGATGAGGTTGTAGACAGCACAAGGAGGTGGAGCTGGTAAGCCACTGACGGATGTTTAAGCATTTAAGCACGGATGCAGTCTGGATCAGGGGATGTGTCAGTATATTTGGCAAGGGGACTGTCAGATTCTCACTCAATGAAGGAAGAATTATATAGCTCAGGGTGGCATGCAGCAAAACATACGTGTTGTTGTTCCATCCGCTGTTTGAAGAGACAAAAGGCGAGGCGGTAATTCTCAGGTGCAGAGGTGCGAGCATAATGTTTGGCAATCTGCTCTGCAATTATGTCTGGATCAGCATATAAAGCTCCATGTGTATAAATTCCAGGTACACCTGCAGGTATCAGATAGCCGTAAAGTCGTCAGAGCTCGGTACAAACCTGGAAGGAGAGGTTTGTGTTCCAGTGGTGGAGACCACTCCCAACACTCCTGCTTCCATCGTCTGATGAGTAGCTGGAACTGGGCGTGGAGCCATTTGAAGGCAATGAGTTATCCAGGGATGGGTGGCGCTTATAACGTTCGAGGACCTGCCTACTGTCTCTAATGGCCACGGCTAATTTTGGCGACCACCAAAGCAGTGACTTCCATCAGGGACAACACGACAAACACGGGATTGCCGATTCAGCTGCAGCGATAATGGTAGTAGGGATGATGTGGATCACCTCACTCATGTTGCAATGCAATACAGATTCAACGGTGGTAGCAGAGGTGAAAGCGTCCCAGTCAGCTTTGGGAAGAGCCAACCTGGCAAGTGTCAAGATGACTACATCTACATCTATATCCATACTTCGCAAGCCACCTGACGGTGTGTGGCGGAGGGTACTTTGAGTACCTCTATCGGTTCTCCCTTCTATTCCAGTCTCGTATTGTTCGTGGAAAGAAAGATTGTCAGTATGCCTCTGTGTGGGCTCTAATTTCTCTGATTTTATCCTCATGGTTTGCCTCTCCCCGATGTTATTCAATATGTATATTGAGCAAGCAGTGCAGGAAACAAAAGAAAAATTTGGAGTAGGTATTAAAATCCATGGTGAAGAAATAAAAACTTTGAGGTTCGCCGATGACATTGTAATTCTGTCAGAGACAGCAAAGGACTTGGAAGAGCAGTTGAACGGAATGGATAGTGACTTGAAAGGAGGATATAAGATGAACACCAACAAAAGCAAAACGAGGATGATGGAATGTAGTCGAATTAAGTCGGGTGATGCTGAGGGAGTTAGATTAGGAAATGAGACACTTAAAGTAGTAAAGGAGTTTTGCTATTTGGGGAGCAAAATAACTGATGATGGTCGAAGGAGAGAGGATATAAAATGAAGACTGGCAATGGCAAGGAAAGCGTTTCTGAAGAAGAGAAATCTGTTAACATCGAGTATAGATTTAAGTGTCAGAAAGTCGTTTCTGAAAGTATTTGAATGGAGTGTAGCCGTGTATGGAAGTGAAACATGGACGATAAATAGTTTGGACAAGAAGAGAGTAGAAGCTTTCGAAATGTGGTGCTACAGAAGAATGCTGAAGATTAGATGGGTAGATCACATAACTAATGAGGAGGTATTGAACAGAATTGGGGAGAAGAGAAATTTGTAGCTCAACTTGACTAGAAGAAGGGATCGCTTGGTAGGACATATTCTGAGACATCAAGGGATCACCAATTTAGTATTGGAGGGCAGCGTGGAGGGTAAAAATCGTAGAGGGAGACCAACAGATGAATGCACTAAGCAGATTCAGAAGGATGTAGGCTGCAGTAGGTACTGGGAGATGAAGAAGCTTGCACAGGATAGAGTAACATGGAGAGCTGCATCAACCCAGTCTCAGGACTGAAGACCACAACAACAACAATCCTCATGGTTTCTTCGCGCGATATACGTAGGAGGGAGCAATATACTGCTTGACTCCTCGGTGAAGGTATGTTCTCGAAACTTCAACAAAAGCCTGTACCGAGCTACTGAGCTTCTCTCCTGCAGAGTCTTCCACTGGAGTTTATCCGTAACACTTTTGCGATAACTAAATGATTCTGTAACGAAGCGCGCTGCTCTTAGTTGGATCTTCTCTATCTCTTCTATCAACCCTATATGGTACGGATCCCACACTGGTGAGCAATATTGAAGCAATGGGAGAACAAATGTACTGTAACCTACTTCCTTGTTTTCGGATTGCATTTCCTTAGGATTCTTCCAATGAATCTCAGTCTGGAATCTGCTTTACTGACGATCAGCTTTATATGATCATTCCATTTTAAATCACTCCTAATGCCTACTCCCAGATAATTTATGGAATTAACTGCTTCCAGTTGCTGAACTGCTATATTGTAGCTAAATGATAAAGGCTCTTTCTTTGTATGTATTCGCAGCACATTACACTTGTCTACATTGAGATTCAATTGCCGTTCCCAGCACCATGCTTCAATTCGTTGCAGATCCTCCTGCTATGCTGGGGTAGGGGCAGGAAGAGTGGAAAGTGGTTACTACCACTCGTCATGAGATCTCCAGCGGATAGATGGGAGAAGGCCAGGGGTGCAAACCGAGATATCAATGGCCGAGTGTGTGCCATGTGCCACATTCAAATCTCTAGGGGTACCTGAACTGAGGAGGCAAAGGTCGAGTTGATTTATTAAGTCCTCGACACCTTTACAATGTCCAGTAACTTTGGTTCCACCTCAAAAAGGGCTATGGGTGTTAAAATCACCCAGAAGTATAAAATTTGGGGCGGGGGGAGTAGTGTATCTAATGCATGGGGCGATGCATCACCATCTGGAGGGATGTTACAGGTGGTAATTTCCTGTGTTGTCCTCACCCTAACAGCCATAGCTTCTAAAGGTGTTTGAAGTGGCATAAGATTGCTACAGACAGAGGTAAGGACAGATACAAACTCTGCCTGACAATCTGTCTTAGGCAGTACAGCTTTCGTACCTCTAATAGCCATGAAGGGCGTGAGTCCAGATAAGAGGAAACCAGGTTTCCTGAAGTGCAATGCAAAAGACAGAAGTAACACTTCAGAGTTGCCATAACTTAGCCAGGTGGGAGAGAAAACGCTATGTACACTACACAGACTGTGTCGCCTGGCCACAGCTGGCCACAGCTGTTGCATAACGATTTGATTCATGCATCCAGTTTTATGGCTCCTTCCATGTACAGCGATTTTACGACTATGACGTGTGGGGCCTGAAGATGGCATCAATGTAATGCCGAAACTGGTAGCAAATGAGAAGTTCATAAAATAAATGTCTACAATACATACAGCTGTTGTTAAATTATTGCAACAAGAAATACATGCCAGCCATTCTCCCACGGTCCATAATTGAGCAACGAAGATCTTATGACGATTGTTGTAGGGGATTTGTTTTCAGTCCTATGGAGCATAAACCGTGTTTCCTCTGTCGCCACGTAGCGTATGTCCTGTTACGATATTTGCGTGCATATTCCAGCCTTCGTCGGTGACAAACAGCAGTCAACGTGGATGCATAAACTGGGCGCCTGCTGTGGAGGCCAATACGCAGCAACGTTCGCTGAACGGTGGTTGAGGAGACAGTATTAGTAGCCCCTTGGTTCGTCTGGGCGTTAGTCAGATGTAGATGTGGATGTAGATGCAGAGCTGCTCAGCAATTGCACGTCTATTCGCCTTTGCGCGTTTGAGCAGAAGTCGTTCAACCCTGTCACCTATGGCCCACGATCCACCGTAGTTGCCTCGGCGCCGGTTTTGGATAGCGCCATTTTGCCATGCTTGTTATACACTAACCACAGCAGCAATTGAACGGTTCGCATAATTAGCTGTTACGGAAATGCTTCCATCCTGGCCCGAAAGATAATGATCATGCCCTTTTGGATGTCAAATTAATCGCTCAGTTTCCGCAATAGAAAAACGGCTGCACTACTTTCCGCGTCCCTCCGCCACGGTTTATACTCTGAAGAGCCAAAGAAACTGGTACACCTGCCAGATATCGTGTAGGAGTCCCGCGAGCACGCAGAAGTGCCGCAACATGACGTGGCATGGACTCCACTAATGACTGAAGTAGTGCTGGAGGGAACTGACACCATGAATCCTCCACGGCTGTCGATAAATCCGTACGAGTAAGAGGGGGCAGAATTCTCTTCTGAACAGCACGTTGCAAGGCATCCTAGATATGCCCAATAATGTTCATTTCTGGAGAGTTTGATGGCCAGTGGAAGTGTTTAAATTCAGAAGAGTGTTCCTGGAGCCACTCTGCAGCAATTCTGGAAATGTGGCGTGTCATTTGTCGTGCTGAAATTGCGTAAGTCCGTCGGAATGCACAATGGATGTGAATGGATGCAGGTGATTAGACCGGATGCTTACGTACGCCTTTGTATCCAGACGTATCAGGAGTCCCATATCACTCCAACTGCTAGCGCCCCACACCATTACAGAGCCGCCATCAGCTTCAACAGTCACCTGTTGACATGCAGTGTCTATGAATTCATGAGGTTGTCTCCATATAGGTAACGTCCATCCGGGCGATACAATTTGGAACGAGATTCGTCCGACCAGGGAGCATGTTTCCAGTCATCAGCAGTCCAATGTCGGTGTTGACGGGCCCAGCCCAGACGTAAAGCTTTGTGTTGACCAAACAAGGGTACACGAGTGGGCCTTAGGCTCCGAAAGCCCGTATAGTGATGTTTCGTTGAGTGTTTTGCACGCTTTGTTGTTGGACCAGCATTGAAATGTGCAGCAGTTTACGAAAAGGTTGCACTTCTGTCACGTTGAACGATTCTCTTCATTCGTTGTCGATCTCGTTCATGCAAGATCTTTATTCTGCCGCAGCGATGTCGGAGATTTGATGTTTTGCGGGATTCCTGATATTCACGGTCTATCTATATCCGAATCCTGCTCCAGCTACTGCCGAATCTGGGTGCTGACGAGTCCTCTCCATTTGGCTCGGTCCTCCCACCACTTTTCTTCCTCCACTTGCTGCCAGGTCACACCTCTCCTTTCTACAGATATTCTCACTCCCATTTTCCACCGTGTTCTTGGGCGCCCTCTAGGTCTTTTCCAATCCATCTTTAGTTCTTCCATAATTTTGGGAATATATTGATGTTCACGGTACACTCGTGAAATGATCGTATGGAAAAATCCCCACTTCATCGCTACCTCGGAGGTGCTGCGTTCCATCGCTCATGCGCCGACTATAACACTACGTTTAAACTCAAATCTTGATAACTACCATTGTAACAGTAGTAACCGACGGTCTAAGGCGCTGCAGTCATGGACTGTGCGGATGATCCCGGCGGAGGTCCGAGTCCTCCCTCGGGCATGGGTGTGTATGTTCGTCATTAGGATAATTTAGGTTAAGTAGTGTGTAAGCTTAGGGACTGACGACCTTAGCAGTTAAGTGCCATAAGATTTCACACACATTTGAACAAGTAGTAACCGATCTAATGGTTCAAATGGCTCTGAGGACTATGGGATTTAACATCTGTGGTCATCAGTCCCCTAGAACTTAGAACTACTTAAACCTAACTAACCTAAGGACAGCACACACATCCATGCCCGATGCAGGACTCGAACCTGCGACCGTAGCGGTCACGCGGTTCCAGACTGAAGCGCCTAGAACCGCACGGCCACACCGGCCGACCGATCTAACAACTGCACCAGACACTTGTTGTCGTATTGGGCGTTGCCGTCCGCAGAGCCGTATTCTGCCTGTTTAAACATCTGTGTATTTGAATACTCATGACTATACCAGTTTCTTGGGCGCTTCAGTGTATACGCTCCACTGCTAGTGTTGCCACTTGCAGTCTGTGAGTGGTTAGTGAACGTTGAAGTCGAACATTAACGTGAATGGAATGTATATGAACATAAATAAGTTATCAAATAAAATTAGATTTGCGCTCTTGACTATCAAGAGTTTTTCTGAATCCGCAGCTTCCTTCAAGAGGGTGACTATAGTAATGGGGACTCTCACGTTTGTTGTAGCAGGATTATGTTTCATTTTTTTGTGTTACACAGTGACGTGGCAAAAGTCAGCCCTCCTTTATCCAGGCGTAGTGCAGCATTTCTACTTGGACGGACTGAAGAAGTGGTTGTAAATCTCATGCACTCATAACTGCAAAAGTGTTGCCTGCTCATGATTTTGTGCGCGAACCGACGTCTAGATTAGGTCCTATAAATGTATGATGGGATTCATGTCCGGCTATCTGGGTAGCTTAATCATGCGGATGAAATGTCCAGAATTTCAAATCAATCTCGAGCAGATGTGCCGTGCTGACAATGCGCATTGTCATCCATGAAAATTCCATTGTTGTTTGGGAACATAATGTCCATGAGTGGCTGAAAATGATCTGCAAGTAGGCGAATCTAACAATTTCCAGTGATTGGTTCAGTGGGACAAGTCCATTCTACGTAAACATAGCCCACGCCGTTATGGAGCCACCACCAGCTTGCACAGTGCCTTGTTGACAACTTGGATCTATGGCTTCCTGAGATCTGCACCACACTCGAATCCTGCCATCAGCTCTTAACAACTGGAATCGAGACTCATCTGACCACGTCACGCTTTTCCCGTCGTCCAGCTGATAGAGTCACGAGCCCGGTTGTCTGTTGCCGTACCCCGTTAACGCCAAATTTCGCCGCACTGTTCTAAAGCATACGTTAGGCGTACGTCCCACATTGATTTTTGCCGTTATTTCGCACAGTGTTGCTTGTCTCTTAGTACTGACAACTCTACGCAAACACTACTGCACTTGGTCGTTAAGTGAAGTCTGTGGTAATAGGCAATGCTTGAAATTTGGTATTGCCGCTGAGCATTGAATTTCCTAACCATTTCCGAAGTGGACTACCCTGTGCGTCTAGGTCCAACTACTATTCGGCGTTCAAAGTCTGTTAATTTTCGTCAAATAGTCCTAATCACGTCGGACACCTTTTGACATCAATCACCTGAGTATAAATGGCAGCTCTGTCAATGCACTCACCTTTTATATCTTCTTTGCACGACACTACCGCCGTCTATGTATGTAAATATCGACATCCTATGACTTTTGTCTCCTCAATGTGCAAAGGCAAAACATATGGGATAAAATCACTCTCTCTCTCTTTCGACAAAATAGCATGTGTATATTTTCTGATTCATACGACTACTTAGAGGCTCCCGTACAAATATTCAGCTGCATTAATACATGCAGCTTATCTGTAAGCTTAAGTATTTATGAAATTGTAAAATTATCCACTCTTAACGCTGATTATATACAGGGTGAGTCACCTAACGTTACCGCTGGATATATTTCGTAAACCACATCAAATACTGACGAACCGATTACACAGACCGAACGTGAGGAGAGGGGCTAGTGTAATTGTTTAATACAAACCTTACAAAAATGCACGGAAGTATGTGTTTTAACACAAACCTATGTTTTTTTAAATGGAACCACGTTAGTTTTGTTAGCACATCTGAACATATAAACAAATACGTAATCAGTGCCGTTTGTTGCATTGTAAAATGTTAATTACATCCAGAGATATTGTAACCTAAAGTTGACGCTTGAGTACCACTCCTCCGCTGTTCGATCGTGTGCATCGGAGAGCACTGCAACATACATCGCGTTTCTACAGAATGATCTGCCAACGTTGCTCGAAAATGTCCCACTGGAAACGCGTCGACGTATGTGGTATCAGCATGATGGTGCACCTGCACATTCCGCAATTAACACTAGGCTGACCCTTGACAGGATGTTCGACGGGCGTTTCATAGGACGTGGAGGACGCATAAATTGGCCAGCCCGTTCTCCTGATCTTACACGTCTGGACTTCTTTCTGTGGGGTACGTTAAAGGAGAATGTCTACCGTGATGTGCCTACAACCCCAGAGGATATGAAACAACGTATTGTGGCAGCCTGCGGCGACATTACACCAGATGTACTGCGGCGTGTACGACATTCATTACGCCAGAGATTGCAATTGTGTGCAGCAAATGATGGCCACCACATTGAACATCTATTGGCGTGACATGTCGGGACACACTCTATTCCACTCCGTAATTGAAAACGGAAACCACGTGTGTACGTGTACCTCACCCCTCATGGTAATGTACATGTGCGTCAGTGAAAAAGACCAATAAAAAGGTGTTAGCATGTGGACGTAATGTGCTGTTCCAGTCTCTTCTGTACCTAAGGTCCATTACCGTTCCCGTTGGATCCCTACGTAATTCGGTGATCTCCGATACACGCGATCGAACAGCGGAGGAGTGGTACTCAAGCGTCAACTTTAGGTTACAATATCTCCTGATGTAATTAACATTTTACAATGCAACAAACGGCACTGATTACGTAGTTGTTTATATGTTCAGATGTGCTAACAAAACTAACGGGGTTCCATTTAAAAAAACGTAGGTTTGTGTTAAAAAACATACTTCTGTGCATTTTTGTATGATTTGTATTAAACAATTGCACTAGCCCCTCTTCTCACGTTCGGTCTGTGGAATCGGTTCGTCAGTATTTGATGTGGTTTACGAAATATATCCAGCGGTAACGTTCGGTGACTCACCCTGTATAATACCAAGGCAAGTTCTAAAATCTGTGATCATGCTAGACATGTCACCCAAGCAATCGGAAGCTGAGACCACAGCTTTGCCTTCCACGAGCAGGTAACCCTGCGCCATGTGTCTGCCGGTGGTGGTTCTGCAACTCTGGCGCACGGTCTGTGGCCGCTACGCCGTCTTCAGTGTATTTTGTAGTGTGGCGACCATGCGGAGTGGGACCGCGGGGTTCAGCGGAGTGGGGGAGTGGATGGAGGGCGCTGTGGAAGAGACACTAACAAGCATCTCACCTGTCACCTCCCGCCCAGCCTACGCCCAGTACTGAGAAACCATGTCGATAACTAAAGTGGGATCCAAACCCCCCCCCCCCCCTCCCCCAGAGTACAATTAACGGCTGGCGATTTAGATTTAGCTACAAATGGCTATAACTCAGCATTACGGCGAATCACGTACAGGATACCCCATGTACTGAGGATTTTGTAGGATAACATGCAAATGCGACCATTAAGACGAGAACTGTGTTCTCACACGACGGATGCAAGAAATTGTTGTTTATGTGCTTATTGCTATCCATATGAAAGAGTAAACATTGCGCTCCAACAAGTGGTTACGTATTCTACAAGGTGATCTATAACCGGTGCAACTAGATGAGTTGTTACAAGTTGACTCTTATAAAGAAGAAAACAATAATCAACCGCGGTCAATTCTACTATATATTTACGCAAATAGCGCCGTTACCGATTTCGAACCGACAGGTACACCTTCAGACGTCTGTTCACGTTTAAATTACTTTTGTGGTTGTCTACATTAGTTTACATTAGTATATTAGTTATCCCGCTTGTGGCGAAAGTTCGTTGGGGTGGTTGTGTCCCACAGGAAAAAACTACGTGAGAAATGGTCTGCTTAACCGTAACAATACATGATGACGAATGAGAATGTAAGCAAATCTGTTTTAGTTGTTCCTTACTTACGTGGAAATTCGGGAGCGTTCCCTCCTTCCGGTAACCTAGGTACTTGAATCTGACAGCCGGCAACTCACCGTGGTGGCCTCTGCTAGGGCAATTTGTAATAACGTACGCTTTATCGAACTTGTATTTCATCATCATGATGTACATTTTCATACTAGACATCTCTGATTTTCCGAAACCAAGCAATTTAAACCTTCATTGCTGTTATCGTCCTATTTTTCTAGTCACAGGTTTTCCTTGGTATCCAGCTTTGATCCAAACGAAGTAGATGCTCCTGCTATTTCAGTCTATACTCTTGGATCTTTTCTACTATTCCTAGAACTTGAAGCTCCTTCCTTATCTCAATGTTTCTCTTATTATATTATACACTCCTGGAAATGAAAAAAGAACACATTGACACCGGTGTGTCAGACCCACCATACTTGCTCCGGACACTGCGAGAGGGCTGTACAAGTAATGATCACACGCACGGCACAGCGGACACACCAGGAACCGCGGTGTTGGCCGTCGAATGGCGCTAGCTGCGCAGCATTTGTGCACCGCCGCCGTCAGTGTCAGCCAGTTTGCCGTGGCATACGGAGCTCCATCGCAGTCTTTAACACTGGTAGCATGCCGCGACAGCGTGGACGTGAACCGTATGTGCAGTTGACGGACTTTGAGCGAGGGCGTATGGTGGGTATGCGGGAGGCCGGGTGGACGTACCGCCGAATTGCTCAACACGTGGGGCGTGAGGTCTCCACAGTACATCGATGTTGTCGCCAGTGGTCGGCGGAAGGTGCACGTGCCCGTCGACCTGGGACCGGACCGCAGCGACGCACGGATGCACGCCAAGACCGTAGGATCCTACGCAGTGCCGTAGGGGACCGCACCGCCACTTCCCAGCAAATTAGAGACACTGTTGCTCCTGGGGTATCGGCGAGGACCATTCGCAACCGTCTCCATGAAGCTGGGCTAGGGTCCCGCACACCGTTAGGCCGTCTTCCGCTCACGCCCCAACATCGTGCAGCCCGCCTCCAGTGGTGTCGCGACAGGCGTGAATGGAGGGACGAATGGAGACGTGTCGTCTTCAGCGATGAGAGTCGCTTCTGCCTTGGTGCCAATGATGGTCGTATGCGTGTTTGGCGCCGTGCAGGTGAGCGCCACAATCAGGACTGCATACGACCGAGGCACACAGGGCCAACACCCGGCATCATGGTGTGGGGAGCGATCTCCTACACTGGCCGTACACCACTGGTGATCGTCGAGGGGACACTGAATAGTGCACGGTACATCCAAACCGTCATCGAACCCATCGTTCTACCATTCCTAGACCGGCAAGGGAACTTGCTGTTCCAACAGGACAATGCACGTCCGCATGTATCCCGTGCCACCCAACGTGCTCTAGAAGGTGTAAGTCAACTACCCTGGCCAGCAAGATCTCCGGATCTGTCCCCCATTGAGCATGTTTGGGACTGGATGAAGCGTCGTCTGACGCGGTCTGCACGTCCAGCACGAACGCTGGTCCAACTGAGGCGCCAGGTGGAAATGGCATGGCAAGCCGTTCCACAGGACTACATCCTGGATCTCTACGATCGTCTCCATGGGAGAATAGCAGCCTGCATTGCTGCGAAAGGTGGATATACACTGTACTAGTGCCGACATTGTGCATGCTCTGTTGCCTGTGTCTATGTGCCTGTGGTTCCGTCAGTGTGATCATGTGATGTATCTGACCCCAGGAATGTGTCAATAAAGTTTCCCCTTCCTGGGACAATGAATTCACGGTGTTCTTATTTCAATTTCCAAGAGTGTAGTTTTACCGTTTCAAAGATCTTAGAAGTGTCATTTCCGCCAGTCCAACGGCCAGTAATAGCTTGGCACTAAAAGTGCCTTATACACACAGTTCAGTGCGCTTATACTTCTATAGTTGTTGCACTCATTTCGGTCACCTCTTTTAAATGTAGGTATGTCTACTCAACTTTGCCAATCTTCCGGAACATGATCATTCTTCCAGCGCAGTTTTATAAAATTTAAAAGTCGGATTTTGAAATTTTCGTGGATATATTTAATAAACCCCGAATTTCCTTTGTCTTCTCCTACACACTTTCTATTTCTCATGGACACTACTGCATCCTTCAGCTCTTCCAATGCGACTGGATCTACGTTCACATCTGAGTCTGCTTTAACAACATTTTCTTCTTATCCTGTCCATAGCTTTTGGAAGTAATCTAGCCATGCCTCATTGGGTATATTATTCAAATTTAGCGTATCTTTCTGCACTTCACTGAGAGCTTTTATTATTCAATAAGTTCTTATTTGTTTTCATTGGATATCGTATTCTAAATTTACAAGGAATGTCTCCTGACTCAGTCTTTTTACTCTTAGCGTTTCTCTTTTAACTAATGCTATTTGTCTTTTACATTCAATTAGATCTAGCACCCTTCTTGTATTGAAACATTTTAAATAAGCATATTTCTCTCTCCTAATCATTTTTGCTAGGCCTTCATTCTAGACAGGAGCCTCCTATTGTTAATATATTTCTCCCTCTTTCCTACAGCCTCTTCAGGCGATTTCATTATTGTATCTCTAAATATTCTTCATTCTTAGTGTAAGTTTCGGTTTACTGTTGAATCTTTTAAAATAAAAATATTTTATGTTGGAGTCTTGAAGAAGATGTAGTTTGAAGGCTTTCTATGTTGGTATATAAGTTTTAAAGTCTACACTATACTCTGGCATTTTTATTTCAGATACCACCAGAAAGTGGTCCGAATGTGTAACATACCATCTTTGTGCGCTAGAATCTTTGGTAATCTGTGAGGATATAATCAATGACTGACCTGCTCCCTCTTGCAGACCAGGTAACTTACTGGTATTTTTATATCGATATAACTCATTTCTTATCCTCAGATTGTTACATATTGCTATGTCTCTCAGCTGTCCACGGTTCCAGCTCTAATGCTCTCTTCTATTAGTTGCAGCTATCCATTTTGAAGGCGTATTTCCTACACTCGAGTTAAAATCCTCAGCGATTATTGAAGCTGCCATTTACGCAACCTAATAAGAATAGAAAATGGAAATGAAAGACGCCCTCGGGCCTCGAAATCTAAAACGCTTGGGGTCGAAAAAACCAAGCGTCAGCCAAGGGAGGATGGTACGGAGGAATATAGGACAGGCCTGGCAGAAGTAAGTGGAAGTAATGTAGGACTCATTTAAGGGCCCATGTGACTGCCAGCCACATGCTCTCACGGCGTGAGCGCCTTGGGATATGTAATACACTTCGTCTGGAATCTCACCAGCTGATCAGCAAGGAATGGATGACGCTACCAGAAGCATATCTCCCGCCAGCGAAGCTCAGTGGATCATTGAACAGAGAAACATCTACATCACGTTAACGTGGTAGTCTATGGGTAGGGGAGTATATATCTGGTGGCACCAGTCATAAGACTGCTAGAAAAGTTCTATTCTCTTTGTACTATCTCCTTTGTCCAGTTTCAATTATTCGGACGTGAGAAGACTCTAAGGATTTCTGGTGGCACGTGGTAAGTGCTAAACAGTTAGCTGAGAGAAGAGAATGGAAATGAGCGTGCGGCATTGTGGGCCAGGAGTCCCCCATTCGGGGAATTTCGACCGCCGAGGGCAAGTATTTATTGCATTCGACGCCACATTGGGCGACTTGCGCGTCAGAGATGGGGATGAAATGGTGATGAGGACAACACCTAATCCCTCAGCGGAGAAACTCTACCGCCGCAGCCGGGAATCGAACCGGGCCCTTGGTGTGGCATTCCGCCGCGCTAACCACTCAGCTGACGGGTGCGGACTGAGAGAAGGGTCAATATGCAAAACATTAAGTAGTGCATTTCTGGCAGTAACTGACTGAGGCAGGAACAGTGATACCAGTAACCCAAGGCTTACCAGAGGTTGATAAGCGAAGCTCTGCGACACACATGTATGGGACTATATACAGAAAAATTTGTGATAATCGCCACAGTATGAAGAACACGTAGCTGAAGTAAACTTTATTTGGTAGATGACGAACTTGATTGGCCAGGATGAAACTGTACATCATCACTGGATTACGGAAATCAGTATGGTATACAGCTGTAACGAGGGTGGGGTAATCATGAATTCCCTGTAACGGTAAAACCAGGCAGTAGTTTTACTGGAGCGGGAGTGTTCCCGTTTAGGTAAGGGTGCGGTGGGGTCAGGAGGGAGAAGCTCCACCGTGCGCCGTGACCTGGGCAAACTGACAATTTTGACCTCAGTCTGGACCGTGTAAGACTGTTGAATTCGTCCCCGCTTGAGTTGATTCCAAACTGATTAAGAGGCTGAGGGGGTGGGTATATATTACAACACACAAAGAGTGCCACTTAAATGATCATACATTGAAAGTGAAAATCTTACACAATGTCAGGAACTACACAACATACTGATACTACGCAACATACTGATACAACTGCAGACAATGACGTGCAAGAAATTGACACACCCTTTACTGTAGATAGGCATTGATGATAAGCTAATGAAATTGTGGTAGCAACGAGAGGGTGGACAAGGTGCAGTTTAGAGCTAAATTCTATCGCTGCGCTGATGGTACTGCGGGAGAATGGTCTCGGGATAAACCACAGTGCTCAAACAGAAAAAGGAACACTTGCAAATGCAGTCGAGGCGACAAAGCGCAGTGGTTGCGATGTCTGCTTACCGCACAGCGGTGCCGATGGCAGTTGGCAGCATCCAGCAGGCTGTAACGACGCTCCGGTGCAAAGCAGTTGCTCTCGCCGCATTAAACCGGAGGCGCTTTATCGCGGGCCTCACTCCGGGCCTGTCTCCAAGGTACTAAACAGCAAAACAGTAACGAGAGTCTAGACGGCAAATGGCAGGAGAACGGAGGAAGGAAGGAAGTTATCTCCCGTCGACGGCGAGGTCGTTATACACGGAGCACAAGCGCGGATTACGAGGGTATAGGGAAAGAAACAGGCCTCGCTCTTTCCAAAGGAGCCAGCTAGGAATTTACGTGAAGCGATTTAGGGAAATAACGAAACACCTAAATCAGGATGGGCGAATGCGGATTTCAACTGTCGTCCTACCCAATGCGGCTCCAAATGAGCTGACAATTGCCCCACCTCCTCGGCGCAAATGCTAAGAACGGAAAACTGTATTCGTTTTCGTCTTTCGAGTGCGTCATTCTAAATGCGATCTCTAATATTGGAAAAGAACGTGGACTGAGGTGCCCATAATTTGGACTTTATGACCTCAAAAAATAGGTCTCCCGCCAACAGCTTTGGTGGGCAGTGGCCAAGTTCTAGCTGCTGGTATACAGAAATTAAGTAATGTCTTTGAGCCGTGCGTGGCTCGTGTTAGTGCCATCTCTTATATAACATCCTGTTTTTGCCGTACTGCCACCTCATTATGATAGTTTCAATTACTTGTCTCACTGAGTAGCTGCTTTACGTGCCCGTGAGTGGCAGCAGCAGCAGCGCTTATCGCCGTATTATCTTTGCTGGACTGCTATTACTTCCCAGTCGTTGTGTGTCGACCAGTGAGTTGGAAAGTGCCAGCAGTGCAGTTCGGACAAGGCAATGAAGGCAGTTGGAATGCGCCAGCAGTTAGTTCGGACCTGCCAGTGTTTTGAGTTGGGACGCGGCAGCAGTGAGGTCCGGACCGCCATGACTCGCCCGACGGTTGCCGACACACATGATTAGAGTGGCGACGACTTTGGTTGGTCGTCGGTCGGTCGTCTTGCCGGACGACGTGTATTTGGCAGGCGATCGCTTAGGGGTTGGCTGTGTGTGCCGACTCGTCATTCGTCCTGTTACTGTACAGTCACTGCCGCTAGCATTGTCTAGTTCTTCGTGCAAGTGTCTGTGAAACTGTGTGTAGTTGGTGTGATTTTGACTGACAAGTTATTTTAAATGTTGTCGGCGTACTGGCTCTGAGAACTCGGTCGGATGGCGTGGAGCAGTGAGGATTTCTCGGCGGGGCGTGGTTTGGCCGGGGCCCCGCTGGCGGTCTCCTGACGCGGTGTTGGAGAGTGTGGCGCTGTTCCCATTGCTACGAGGACTGCGGCTCACCGACCCTCGACACGAAAGTTGAGTTTGGATTTAACCCACCAGCAAGTCGAGACTGTTCATATTGTGTCGTTTGGACTTCGTTGTCGGCTGCTGGGGTATTACCGCGAGCAACAACGTGGTTTTCAAGTTGGAAAATTCTAGCCACCCTCCGGTGGAGTTTCACTGTATTTGGTTATTTGAATTGAAGTGCACCAGCGGAATCTTCTGCCTTGTGGCCGTTAACGTTCCGGTTACCTGCCGTGGGCGTTAACGTAAATTTCAGGCAGTGTAGTTTCCTCATCATGTTGTTGCTGTCCAGCACGGTGTGTAGTTTTTTACAGCTGCTGGGCGCCAATATCTTCTACGTTGTTCCGCTGAACTCCCTCTTGTGGCCTGTTCGGGTGAAATGGAAGTTATCTTGTCGGTG
The DNA here is from genome assembly GCF_023898315.1 of Schistocerca nitens. Classification (NCBI taxonomy): domain Eukaryota; kingdom Metazoa; phylum Arthropoda; class Insecta; order Orthoptera; family Acrididae; genus Schistocerca; species Schistocerca nitens. Next base: position 1,108,784,020 of record NC_064615.1, on the reverse strand, counting down.
GGCCCGCTGACTTTCGGTCGGTTGGGTTGTCGTCGGATCGTGAATGGTTGGTCCGACTGCCTGTCTCACCTAAGCGAGTGTTAGTGTTTGAATTCCAGGCCGACCCTCGAACATCTGGGCGCCCTTGTGTGGACTGCCTTATTTTTTTAATTTGTTCTCGTTGTTGGTGCTTGTATGGCTTCTAGCCGGTTTTGTGTTTTAAATTAGAGTTGTTTTATTTTTAAGGTCTTCATCCTAGTTTAAAGTACTGTTTCACGTAAGCCCTTTGACATTAAAAAAAATCAATTTTTGAGTCTTCGCCCTTCAGCCTATTTGAATTTAACTTGTTTACTTCAACCTGTTGAATTTTTAGGTTTTCGGCCTTCAGCCGGTTTGGCTTTCATTTGTTTGTTCTTGAGGCCTTCAGCCTAAATTAAAGAACTGTTTCACGTAAGGACTTACATATTAAAAAAAAATTAATGTTTGGGAGTTTTAAGTGTTCGGCCTTCAGCGGAGTTGAATTTAACTTGTTACTTCAGCCTGTGAGTTTAAAAATTGTTTTGGGCTCTTGTAATATTTGTTCAAGTAATAAAGTGGTATGTTCGAGTGTAACTGACAGCCCCTTATGTCGTGCGGTTTAGCAGGGCGTGTCAGTCATCGTGGCTCAGGGGTTTCCCTTCCGGCCATTACGCTGGACAACACCAGGGTGGGCGTCTATTGTATCAAGGCGATTCTATGAAGAACGAGCAAATTATCTGCTGATGTAACGATAGTGACTATTTTCATGAAAATGGTAACTTCTCTCGCAGTGATTGTATCATTAGATCAGATCCTGGGAGACTACTCTGCGGTAAGTAAGGGGATCCCTTCTCTGGGTTTCCTTTGTGAGTTTAACCCGGCTGTAGCATTATGAAGATATAGAGATGAAATTAATACTAAATTTATAAAACACCGACGTGTTAATTGCAAAGTAGGGGTCCATATCCCACTGTAAAATAATTATGACTTTAGTTAAAAGGGGTATCTGTGTTTATTAACTCGCCCCCATTTATTGGACACGTCTCTACACGTGGTGGGGCCGGCAAGATTTGCAGCTTCACAACGCCTGCCCTCATATTGCAATAGTAGCCTCTAAACGTATTTTCTGTGACGAGAGATGTTTAAACGGTATTCTTTCGTTAGTTAGCGTTTTAAAATTTTGTCGTCAAATGTTTGAAGGGAGCGAAAACAAGACTAGCCTAGAAAAAAATTACATAATGGATTTTTTTTACAATTTTGCTGGGCATCCTTCATTAGCAGTATCTCACAGATGGTCCTTCGTTTTTATCGTCTTAGGTAACCCAGCGGATTCTCACCTTTGAGTACCCCAAAGGGTGACGAGTGTGTCATCTGCGATGTCGTCAGTCATACGACCACACCGCCGCCTGAGAGATCGATCCACCGGATGCGATTCTCTCGATAAACGGAACAGAAGAACGGCTGTGCCAGCCAAAGACTACACAGCCAGTCGCAGTACTTATGCTCGCCGCGAGGTGCCTCTAGGCCACTTCGTGTGTAGCAGGAGAGTAGAGCAGTCGTGACAGTCTACAGTTCGTAGCCGCGATCAGTGGTCAGCCAGCGCCGATGTTATTCATCGTCTGCAGCTCAGTCGTTGCTGCCATCAAGTCTTTGTAGCTACGTTCCAAGTTAGTCTTCATATTCACCGGATTCGACATTCAAGATTACGAGAGATTAATTCGTCAATGCAAAATTTGTGACTTGTAAATTAGGTCATTCTACAGACGCTTAGCCTAGTCGCGTCTTCTATAATTGTCAACCAACTGATCATGGACTACAGCAAAGTTAAGTAATAATTACTTTCTTATTTTGTACTCCTGCTAATTAACTGTGTTTACCTGTTGTAGCTACCAAGCTGTCTTGGCATCGTAGAAACAAAGTTTCCACCTCCTTGGCTACCTCATATTTGCCACCTCATGTTGATGATTAAAGTGGAAGATCGAAAGTCATCATCAGCACTACCAACAGAGACGACCAGTTGAGCAGCGAGGTGTTTGAGTGTGACCACGAATGAAAGTCTCCACAAGTTCCAGCGTTCCAAGACTCACCGCTAAGTGCGGCCGGCCGACATGTGGGAGATCGGACATGTTTGTGCGACCTTGTTGCGATGATGACAGGCACCTCGCCCAACGACTCACCGTGCTTTTGTTCACTGTCAGGTCTCCGTAGACATTCTGCAAGCGACTATGAATATCTGCCATGTTCTCGTTCTTCGCCAGAAGAAACTCAATGACATCTCTCTACTTGGAAGACACCTTTCTAACAGACGCCATTTTGAAGGCTTCGTATAGCACCGCCACCTATCAGCACTTCATGAAACTATAGGGGCTGAAGCGCAAATACATCATGATGTCCCAAAACAAATTCCTCATTTCTTCAACCGAAACTGACCAAGGAGACAAATTGGTTACATTGCTTACTGAACGCCCCTCGTAATTCCTGAATGAACACATGTGCAGGTATGGAGCACGTGGAAAGGTTCGTTGAACAAAGACCAGGGAGGTGCTTAATAAATTCCTAAAATTCCAACTGTACTCAAATGCAATATAATAATCAAAGTTCATTGACAGTATAAACGGCCTTGACGCAATGTTAACACCAGTTCCCCTTATTTCACAGATGTTAAGCGCTGTTTGGCTTGCCTAAAAATTGGGTGAGTGACCATTCAGGTCTGCCGATCGCTTTTGCCAAGCGGGGTGCACTCAACCGTTGTGAAACCGATTGGTGAGCTACTTGACTGAGCTCCGGCCACGAAAACTGACAACTACTGGGAGAGCGGTGTGCTGACCACACGCCGCTCCTTTCCTCATACAGTGGCGCCTTCGACTGAAGAGGACACGACGGTCGGTCGGTACCGTTGTGCCTATTCGGCCAGAGTTTAGTTTAGTTTGATTGACAGAATAACTTACATCGTGAATAAACATACGAGACTGAGTCAAATGAAAACCTTAACTTTGTAATAACAAATCTAAATTTCGCGCCATTATCCTGTAAGTTGGTATGCGTGCTACAAACAGCATAGAGAATGATCTGTAGGTGGCAGCATAGTGTAGATGCACACATACCGCCACAGTATCAGTATGAAGATGGCCGCCCCACTTGCGACTTGCACCAGGGAAGAACTGCGTTCTGTTATTCGGTTTTTGCTTAGTGAAGGTGTGATCCTATTGAAATTCATCGATGAATGAAGGTTCAGTACGGTGATGCATGTTTGTCACAGCAGCAAGTCTACGAATGGAGTAGGATGTTCGAAAATGGTGTGACTACAGTGTAAGATGCTCCTCGTCCAGGTCAGGCACAACGAGTTGTGACACAATAGAACATTGCAGCAGTTGAATCCATAATGAAGGAAAACCGCCGAGTGACACTGAATGACATTGCAGAACGTTTACAGATTAGTCATGGGTCAGCACACCACATTGTGTATGATGTGCTCCAGTTTCACAGAGTGTCTGTAAGATGGGTGCCACGGCAGCTGACACCTGAACTGAAAGAACTACGTGTTGATGCTTGTGAAGAACTTGTTCGGCGCTTTCAACGAGAAGGTGACGGCTTCCTTGCAACAATCGTTACTGGGGACGAAAATTGGGTTCACTTCCACCAACCGGAAACGAAAAGAGCGAGCAAAGGAATGGCGCCATTCCTCATCACCAAAGCCAAAGAAGTTTCGAACAGAACCATCAGCTGGGAAGGTTATGCTGACTCTATTTTGGGACGAAAAAGGGGTCATTTTGGAGCATTACATGCCTAGAGGGACCACTGTCACCAGTGCATCATTCACAGATCTCCTACAAAATCATCTGCGGCCTGCAATCAAATCAAAGCGACGTGGATTCCTGTTAGCAGGTATCCTTTTGCAACATGACAATGCAAGGCCCCACACTGCCCGTACAACAGTTACGACAGTCACAGACCTGCATTTTGACTGTCTTCCTCATCCACCATACTCACCAGACCTTGCCCCCAGGTGATTTCCATATGTTTGGACCACTCAAAGACGCAATGGGAGGAAAGAAGTTCCGTTCTGATGAAGAGGTACGCCACGCGGTGCATGAGTGGTTGCGCCGACTGCAAAAAGAATTTTTTTGTAATGGAATTTAAGCACTTAGCGCTGGAGGACTTTCGTTGAGCGTGAGGGTGATTGTGTTGACAAGTAATACAGCTTTGTACCATTTCTGCACAATAAATAATATTTTAAAAAAATTAAGGTTTTCATTTGACTCACCCTCGTAATTTAACTGACCATATGCTTTACAGCACGCTGGGTGTGATACACAAAGGAAAATTACGATATACTATTATTGAAATCTGAAACATTGTATTATGAGTGGAAGACTATTTTCGACTGGTTAAATTAGAAGCTGATACTGATCCCAACGTGCTCCAAAAAGCTGATCACTTGATCGAAGATCTAATGCTCTCACGCCAGATACTACTGCAAAATCTGTGCAGCAAACATGAACCCAGTCCCCCATGATCTCGAAAATCACCTAATATACAATCACCTAAATGTAGCACGAATGTCTGAAGCAAGCAGTAGCGTCACCACAATGTGGCCTTCATCAGATCACAAGAAAAACCATGTACCACGAGGAACACGGGCAGCTGCCAGGGCGCCAGGATCTAAGGAGAAATCCCTGTGCTGTGGTCACGAGGCTATCCAAACATAAGTAGGTCACCAAGCTTTCTGATCGGTCAGAGCCTGTCAAGACATATCATGCAGTTTATTCCCATAGATGCAGCATGTTAGCAGAGATATAGAGTGACCGCAGATCTTTGAGCCTAAACTGTGACTGTCGTATCGTGCACCAATACGTTGTATGAATGGCGTTCCCTCCAAAGCAGACGCCTTTCAAACTTTCATAACTATTTCACACGGCCCTTAGTTCCAGCGGTAGAAAGACAACACACACGTATAGCCTGACAACGTTATCTGAGACCGTTCCGACACAGGCCTTTTGCAATCGCATTAAACTGTACAGGTGTTTGCCGGCCCCAGAGTCCGGCGGGTACTGTACCTGGGTGGCAGGTCCAGCGTCTCGAGAAACCGGTACACTGTAGTACTTAACAAAGAATTACACTGTAATATCACCTTAATGCAGAAATTGCACGTCGTTACTTCTGATTGTGACTGCCGTGCTGAAAGTCAAAAGATTCGCCACATCGTCGAGAAATGCCCTATTAGATAGTGCCACGCCCATACTCCTGATGCCCTAAATGCAACCGAGAGAGACATAAAATATATCAGTAATCATGACATACGCCTGTGATGTGTGTCTTATTTTGTTGTACACTAACTAAGACTTTTCACTCTTCATGTTGAAGTCTGGCAACTTATATAGCTCCCGTCTAGAGCCAGTGTATTGGGAGAAAGACTCATTGGACTTTCAAATTAACGACGAAAAACAGAAATTGCATCACGATTGAATACAAAAGGCACAATGCCGACTTCTGTCCAGGAGGAGTAACGATTCAAACAGCCTGTGCTATGAACCTTTCCTGGGAGTAAAGTAGTAGACTCCGATGCATCACTGTAGGATTACTGTAACCCTTGCACCTTCTCATTGACGATGAAACACAGAATTTCCATTGGGATTGAATACTAAAGGCACAATGCCGACTTCTGTCCAGGGGGAGTAAGGCTACAAACAGCCTGTGCTACGAACCTTTCCTGGGAGTAAAGTAGTATGCTCCGATGCGCCACTGCAGGTTTACTGTAACACTTGCACCTTCTGATTGACGATGAAACACAGAAATATCATTGGGATTGAATACTAAAGGCACAATGCCGACTTCTGTCCACGGGGAGTAACGCTTGAAACAATCTGTGTTGGAAACTTTCCTATTAGTTCAGTAGTAGATTCCGAAGAACCACTGCAGGTTTACTGTAATCCTTAGATCATCACATTGACGATGAAACACAGAATTTGCATCTGGATTGAATACAAAAGGCACAATGCTGACTTCAGTCCAGGGAGAGTAGCGCTTCGAACATTCTGTGCATTGAACTTTTCCTGGGAGTCCAGTAGTAGATTCCAATGCACCACGGACGGTTTACTGTCACTCTTGGTAGGATGGCATCTTCTGTACAGGGAGAGTAACGCCTCAAACTGTCTGGGAGACCAGTATTACATTCCGATAGACAACAGCAGGTTTACTGTAACCCTAGGACCTTCACATTGACGATAAAACACAGTAATTGCATTGGAATTGAATATAAAATTTACGATGATGACTTTTGTCTAGGGTGAGTAACGCCTCAAACAGTCTGTGATTTGAACCTTTCCTGGGAGACCAATATTAGATTTCGAAGCACCACTGCAGGTTTACTATAACCCTTGCACGTTCTATTAGATGATGAATCACAGAAATTGCATTGGGATTGAATACTAAAGACACAAACCGACTTCTTTCCAGGAGAGATCAGTATTAGATTCCGAAGCACCACTACAGGCTTACTGTAACCCTTGCATCTTCACATTGACGATTAAACACAGAAATTGCTTCGGGATTGAATGCAAAGCTACATTGCCGAGTTCTGTCCAGGGGGAGTAACGCATCAAACAGAAAACTTTCCTGTTTGTTCAGTAGTAGATTCCGAAGCACCAATGCAGGGTTACTGTAAACCTTCTACCTTCACATTGTCGATAAAACACAGAAATACCATCGGGATTGAATACAAAAGACACAATGCCGACTTGTGTCCTGGGCAGTAACGCTTCAAACATTTTTTTGATTTGATCTTTTCCTGGGAGTCCAGTAGTAGATTCCAATGCACCAGTGAAGGTTTACTGTAACCCTTGGCACAATGCCGTCTTCTGTTCAGAGGGAGTAACGCCTCAAACTGTCTGTGTTAGGTACCTTCTGGGAGACCAGTATTACATTCAGATGCACAGCGGCAGGTTTACTGTAACCCTAGGACCTTCACACAGACGATGAAAGAAATTGCATCGAGATTGAATAGAAAAGGCCCAATGCCGACTTCTGTCCACGGGAAGTAGCGCTTCAAACATTCTGTGCATTGAACATTTCCTGGGAGTCCAGTAGTAGATTACAATGCACCATTGAAGGTTTACTGTAACCCATTTACCTTCACATTGACGATGAAACACAGAAATTGTATCGGGATTGAATACAAAAGGCACAATGCCGACTTCTGTCCAGGGCGAGTAACGATTTAAACAGTCTTTGTTGGGAACCTACTGGGAGACCAGTATTAGATTCAGATGCACCACGGCAGGTTTACTGTAACACTTGGACCTTCACATTGACGATGAAACACAGAAATTTCACTGGGATTGAATGCAAAAGTCACAATGCCGACTTCTGTCCAGGGGGAGTAATGGTTCAAACTGAAGTGTAATAGACTCCGATGCACTACTGCCGGTTTACTATAACGCATGCACCTTCTCATTGACGATGAATCACAGAAATTTCATTGCGAATGAATACTAAAGGCACAAGTAGACTTCTGTCCAGGGGAGTAACGCCTCAAACATTCTGTGTTGGAACAGTTACTGGCAGATCAGTACTGGCTTGCGAAGCACCACTACAGGCTTACTGTAACGCTTGGACCTTCACATTGACGATGAACCACAGAAATTGCTTCGGGATTGAAAACAAAGATAAATTGCCGACTTCTGTCCAGGGGGAGTAACGCATCAAATAAACTGTGTTGGAAAGTTTCCTATTTGTTCAGTAGTAGATTCCGAAGCACAAATGCAGGATTACTGTAACCCTTGGACCTTCACATTGACGATGAAACACAAATATTGCATCGGGATTTAATACAAAAGGCACAATGCCGACTATTGTCTAGGGGGAGTAACGCCTCAAAAAGTTGTGTTCCAAACTTTCCAGAGAGACCAAAATTAGATTCCGATGCCCCACTGCAAGTTTACTATAACCTTTGGACCTTCACATTGTCGATGAAACACAGAAATTGCATCGGGATTAAATGCAAAAGTGACAATGCCGACTTATGTCCAGGGGGTGTAACGCTTCAAACATCCTGTGCTTTAAACCTTCTCTGGGAGTCCAGTATTGGGCTCCGATGCACAACTGCTCGTTTCCTGCAACACTTGCACCTTCTATTTGACGATGAAACACAGAAAATGCATTGGGATTGAATAATAAAGGCACAAGATGACTTCGGTCCAGGGGAGGACCGCCTCAAACAGTTTGTGTTGGAACCTTCCCCGGGAGATCGGTATGAGATTCCGAAACACCACTGCAGGCTTACAGTAACCGTTGGACCTTCACATTGACGATGAAACACAGAAATTTCATCGGGATTGAATACAAAAGGCACAATGTCGATTCTGTACAGGGGGAGTAACGCATCAAATAATTTGTGTTGGAAACTTTCCTATTATTTCAGTAGTAGATTCCGAAGCACTACCGCAGGTTTTCTGTATCCCTTGGACCTTCACATTGACGATGAACACAGAAATAGCATCAGGATAGAATACAAAACACACAATGTTCACTTCTTTCCAGGGGAGCAATACTTCAAACATTCTGTGCATTGAACTTTTCCTGGGAGTCCAGTAGTAGATTCCGATGTAGCACTGCAGGTTTACTGTAACCCTTGGACCTTCACATTAATGATGAAACACAGAAATTGCATAGGGATTGAATACAAAGGGCACAATACCGAATTCTGTACAGGGGGAGTAACGCCGCGAACAGTCTGTGTTGGAACTGCCCTGGAAGTCCAGTAGTAGATTCCGATGAATCCACTGCAGGTTTGCTGTAACCCTAGGACCATCATATTGACAATGAAACACAGATATTGAATCGGGATTGAGTACAAAACGCACAATGCCGACTTTTGTCTAGTGGGAGTATCGCTTGAAGCAGCCTGTGCTTTGAACCTTGCCTGGGAGTCGAGTAGTAGATAGCGATGCACCACTGCAGGTTGACTGCACCCCTTGGACCTTCATATTGTTAATGAAACACAAAAATTGTTTCAGGATTGAATAGAAAAGACACAATGCTGATTTCTGTCCAGGTGGAGTATCGCCGCAACAGTCTCTGATTTGAACCATTCCTTGGAGACCTGAATTAGAATTCGATGCACCACTGATGGTTTACTGTAATCCTTGCACATTCTCTATGACGATGAAACAAAGAAATTGCGTTGGGACTGAATACTAAAGGCACAAGACGACTTCGGTCCAGGGGAGTAACGCCTCAAACAATCTGTGTTGGAACCTTCCTTGCGAGTTCAGTATTTGATTCTGAAGCACCACTGCAGGCTTACCCTTGGACCTTCACATTCACGATGAAACACAGAAATTGCATCGGGATTGAATGCAAAAGGTACATTGCCGACTACTGTCCAGGGGGAGTAGCGTTTGAAACATTCTGTGTTTTGTACTTTTCCTTGGAGTCCAGTAGTAAATTACAATGCACCACTGCAGACTTACTGTAACCCTTGGGCTTTCACATTAACGATGAAACACAGAAGTTGCATCGGGATTGAATACAAAACATACAATGCCGACTTCTGCCCAGGGGAGTAACCCTTGAAACAGTTTTTGATTTGATCCTTTCATGGGAGATTCCAATGCACCACTGCAGGATTACTTCAACACTTGGACCTTCACATTGACGACGAAGCAAAGAATTTGTAACTGGATTTAATTCAAAAGGCACAATGCCGACTTCTGTCAGTGAAAGTAGCGCTTCAAACATTCCGTGCTTTGAAGTTTTCCTGGGAGACCAAAAGTAAATTCCGATGCACCTCTGGAGGCTTATTGTAACCGTTGAGCTTTCACATTGACGATGAAACACAGCAATTGCATCGGGATTGAATACAAAAAATACGATGCCGACTTCCGTCCAGGGGAGTAACTCTTGAAACAGTTTTTGACTTGAACCTTTCCTGGGAGTCCAGTAGTAGATTCCAATGCACCACTGCAGGATTACTGTAACCATTGGACCTTCAGATTGACGACTAAGCACAGAAGTTGCAACGGGATTTAATACAAAAGGCACAATGCCGAATTCTGTAAAGGGCGTGTAACTGTTCAAACATTCTGTGTTTTAAACTTTCTTGGGAGACCAGTAGGTGATTCAGATGCACCACTGCAGGTTTTCTGTATGTCTTGGACCTTCACATTGAAGATGAAACACAGAAATTGCATCGGGATTGAACAGAAAAAGCACAATGCCAACTTCTGTCCAGGGGCAGTAGCTCTTCAAACAGCCTGTGCTTTGAACCTTTCCTGCGAGTCCAGTAGTAGATTCCGATGCACCACTGCAGGTTTACTGTAACCCTTGGACCTTCACACTGACGACGAAGCACATAATTTAACGGCATTAAATACAAAAGGCAAAATGCAGACTTCTGTCCAGGGGGAGTAACGCCTCAATTAGTGTGTGCTTTGAACCTTTCCTGGGGGTGCAGTAGTAGATACCGATGCACCACTGTAAGTTTACTGTAACCCTTGGACTTTGACATTGACGATGAACCACTGAAATTGCATGGGGATTGAATACAAAATATACAATGCCGACTTGTGTCCCGGGGAGTTACGCTTGAAACAGTTTTTGACTTGAACTTTTCATGGGAGTCCAGTAGTAGATTCCAATGCACCATTGCAGTATTACTGTAATCCTTGCACCTTCACATTCACGACGAAGCACACAATCTGCAACGGAATTTAATACAAAAGTCACAATGTGGACTTCTGTCAGTGGGAGTAGCGCTTCAAACATTCCGTGCTTTGAAGTTTTCCTGGGAGTCGAGTAGTAGATTCTGATGCACCATTGCAGGTTTACTGTAATCCTTGAGCTTTCACATTGACGATGAAACACAGCAATTTCATCGGAATTGAATAATAAAGATACAATGCCGACCCTCGTCCAGGGGAGTAACACTTGAAACAGTCTTTGATTTGAACCTTTCCTGGGAGAGCAGTAGTAGATTCCAATGCACCATTGCAGGATTACTGTAACCCTTAGATCTTCACATTTACGACGAAGCACAGACTTTTCAACGGGATTTAATACAAAAGGCACAATGCGGACTTCTGTCCAGGGGGAGCAACGCCTCAAACTGTCTGGGCTTTGAAACTATCCAGGGATTCCAGTAGTAGATTTCGATGCATCACTGCTGGTTTACTGAAGCCCTTACACCTTCACATTAACGATGAAACTCAGAATTTGCAACGAGATTTTATACAAAAGGCACAATGCCGAATTCTGTCCAGGGTGTGTATCGGATCAAACATTCTGCGTTTGAAACATTCCTGGGAGACCAGTTGGTGTTTTAGATGCACCACTGCAGGTACATTGTAAGTCTTGGACCTTTTCATTGTTGATGAAACACAGACATTGTTTCGGGATTGAATCCAAGATGCACAATGCCGACATCTCTTCAGCCGGATTAACGCTACAAACACTCTGTGCATTGAACATTTTTTGGGAGTCCAGTGGTCGATTCCGATGCACCACTGCAGATTTAGTGAACTCCTTGGACATTCGCGTTGATGCTGTAACGCAGAAATTGCATCGGGATTGAATACAAAATGCACATTGCCAGCTTGTGTCCAGGGGGAGTAGCGTTTGAAACATTCTGTGCTCTGAACTTTTCCTGGGAGTCCAGTAGTAAATTCCGATGCACCCCTCCAGGCTTACTATAACCCTTGGGCTTTCAAATTGACGATGAAACACAGAAATTGCATCGGAATTGTTTACAAAAGATACAATGACGACTTGTGTCCAGGGCAGTAACGTTTCAAACAGTCTTTGATTTGAACCTTTCCTGTGAGTCCAGTAGTAGATTCCAATGCACTACTGCAGGTTTACTGTAACCCTTGGACCTTCAAATAGACGATGGACACAGAAACTCCATCGGGATTGAATTCAAAAGGCACAATACAGACTTCTGTCCATGTGAGTAAAACTTCAAAGAGTCTTTGATTTGAACCTCTCCTGCGAGTCCAGTAGTAGATTCCAATGCACCTTTGCAGGATTACTGTAACCCTTGGACCTTCACATTGACGAGGAAGCACATAATTTGCAACGGCATTTAATACAAAAGCCACAATGCGGACTTCTGTCCAGGAGGAGTAACGCCTCAAACAGTCTGTGCTTTGAACCTTTCTTGGTAGAACAGTATTAGATACCGATGCACAACTGTAGGTTTACTGTAACCCTTGGACCTTCATATTGATGATGAAAGACTAAAATTGCATCGGGATTGAATACAAAAGATACAATGGCGACTTCTGTAAAGTAGAGTAACGCTTGAAACAGTCTTTGATTTGAACCTTTCATGGGAGTCCGGTAGTAGATTCCAATGCACCTTTGCAGGATTACTGTAACCGTTGGACCTTCACATTGACGACAAAGCGCAGAGTTTGCAACGGGATTTAATATAAATGGCACAAAGCGGACTTCTGTCAGTGGGAGCAGCGCTTCAAACATTTCGTGCTTTGAAGTTTTCCTGGGAGTCCAGTACTAGATTCCGATGTACCACTGCAGGTTTAATGTAGCCCTATGACCTTCACATTGACGATGGAACACAGAATTTGCAATGGGATTAAATACAAAAGGCAAAATGCCGTAATCAGTCCAAGGGGTAGTAACGCTTCAAAAATTGTGTGAAGGAAACTTTCCTGGCAGACCAGTGTCAGATTTCGATGCCCAACTGCAGATTTACTGAAAATCTTGGAACTTCACATTGACGATAAAACACAGAAATTGCATCGGAAATGAATCAAAAAGGCACAATGCCGACGTCGGTTCAACGGGAGAAACTCTTCAAACAGCCTGTGTTTTGAACCATTTTCTGGGAATCCAGTAGTAGACTCCGATGCACTACTGGTGTTTGCTGTAACCCTTGGACCATCACATTGACGATGAAACAGAGAAATTGAATTGGGATTGATTACAAAAGGTAGAATTCCGAATTCTGTCCAAGCGTTTTAACGCTATAAACATTCTGTGTTGGAAACATCCCTGGGAGACCATTGAAAGTTTCCGATGCACCACTGCAGGTTTACTGTAACCCTTGGACCATCACATTAAAGATGAAACAGAGAAATTGCATCGGAATTGAAAAGACACAATGCCGTCTTATGTGCAGGGGAGTAACACTTCAAACAGTCTTTGATTTGAACCTTTCCTGGGAGTCCAGAATTAGATTCCGATGCACCAATGCAAAGTATTGTAAACCTTGGACCTTCACATTGACGATCAAACACTGAAATTGCATCTGGATTGTATTCAAAAGGCACAATGCCGACTTCTGTGCCGGGGTGTAACGCCCCAAACAGTCTGTGATTTGATCATTTCCTGAGAGTCCAGTAGTAGATTCCGATGCACGACTGGAGGTTTACTGTAACCCTTGGACCTTCACATAAACGATGAAACACAGAAATTGAATCCTGATTGAATACAAGAGGCGCAATGCCGACTTCTTTCCAGAGGAAGTAATTTCTTCAAACAATCTATGTTCCAAATTTTTCTGGAAGACCTGTATTGGATTCCGATGCACCACATCAGGTTTACTGTAAACCCTGGACCTTCACATTGACGATGAAACACAGAGATTGAATCCTGATTGAATACAAAAGGTACAATGCCTACTTCTGCCCAGGGGGAGTAAAGCCTCAATCAGTGTTTGCTTTGACCATTTCCTGTTAGTCAGTAGTAGGTTCCGATGCAGCACTGCAGGTTTACTGTAACCCTTGGACCTTCACTTTGACGATGAAACACAGAAATTGATTAGGTATTGAATACAAAAGGCACAATGCCGACTACTGCCCGGGGGAGTAACGCTTCATACAGTCTGCGTTGCAAAGTTTAGTGGGAGACCAGAATTAGATTCCGATGCACCACTGCAGGTTTACTGTTCCACTTGGACCTTCACATTGACGATGACACACAGATATTGGATCGTGATTGAATACAAAATGTACAATGCCGACATCTATCCTGGAGAAGTAACATTTGAAACAGTCTGTTTTTGTAACTTTCCTAGGATACCAGTATTAAATTCCGATACACCACGGCAGGTTTACTGTAACCCTTGAAACTTCAAGTCGACGAGGAAACACAGAAATTGCATCGGGATTGAACATAAAATTTTAAATGATGACTTTTGTCCAGGGGGAGTAACGCTACAAACAGTCTGTGCTTTGAACCTTTTCTGGGAGACCAGTATTAGATTCCAATGCACCACGGCAGGTTCACTCGAGTACGTAGTTCTTTCGTCTTCTAGAGGACATAGCGGACAGGACTAAACAGAGAGAACTATAATGTAGTTACGAATTTTGACCCCCAGAGTCCAGCAGTGCGCAGAGGCATTCAAGAAACAGGCCAAGAGAATGTTTTTGTGATTATTTCTGTTTATTTCTTGAAGGCTTTCTTTATTTATGTTTGTACAAATTTGTTTCTTCCGCATTTACAATTTATGTGCTTTATTGGTGTCCTTTACAAACAGTGGTTTGCGCTAAACACTGAAGAAATAAATAAATACAACCTGACCACTTGTAAAAATGCCGAAGAACCCCCATTTGCAGTGCGGATCGGTGCGATACAAGCAGGAACATGGTCAGTGAGACTCTGCAGGGCACCGACAGGGAGGTGGAGCCACGCCCACTCCAGAGCTCTGGGGTCCTATTCTGTATCGTTCATACCGATTGGTGTAGTTGGTTAGTCTCGGTACTGACGTCATTTCGGTGCTTTATTGAAATATCCTAATCAGTAAGCTTCTGAGACCTGTCACCGAACGGTCCTCCCACCGATTTTACGACAATTGTACCGAGAGGTTTTGGATTTCGGTGTGGCCCTGTCGATCTGTGAGCTGTGGTTTATGTACACCTATAATTTGTTATTTTAAACATATTTAGCGGTTTCAGCTTTGGATTTAGTGATTGTTTTACTAAAGAATCACCAGAGGACGCATCAGGTTGGAATTTGATTTCATAATAGACTATTTTCCTTTGGTAGAAATATGGTAGGGTTAGGTTGTTACTGTGAATGATTACATGCAAAAAAAAGTTTTCGGTCAATATTCTCTCAAAATACGTGTTATTTTTATGCAAATAAGAGTTTAGAGATCATTAAATATCAAGACATCAGCTCCGCTTACTTATATTTTACGAGTGTGAACTAACTTTACTAGTGACTTTGTGTACTTTTTCCCACAAATAGTTTAGTTAGTAATTATCGAAACGTGTTTACAACTTTCAAGTAACAATGGAAAGCAATTATGTGAAGCCTGACATTGGAAACCTTCCAAACTATCACGCATTTCTGACTTACGCAGCACCATTTGGCAACGAAGTCAGCCTACGTTCCTCTGCAGAATAATAGGAGAACTGAGCCCTCTGTTTCTGTTGTTTGGTGTGGCCAAGTGGTTAGCGCGGGGGAATGACATTCGAAAAGACACGGATTCGCGCACGGATAGGTGAAAAACATTTTTTTTTCCTCTTCATATGTGCAACACGTTCTGATACATTGTTATTCGTGTAAGTTAAGATTTTTCTGCAATATTCGTTATTGCTTGCATGTAAGAGCACCATATAAGAAACTTTTTCATTCATGAAATGCATATTATAAACTTCGACGAACTGCAGGAGCTCTCGAAAATGCGTTTTTCTCAATTTTGTTTTTAAGACCCAAATCGTTGACGTGTCATATTACGAAGTGGGCTACTAAATCATTTGGATCTCTAGGAGCGAGTTATAAGCACATTCTGTTTATCTTCTTAGTCTTTGAAACTCTCAAAATAAATTTTTCGGGTGTTTTATAGATGTATTAGTACAATGTGGTTCTACACACTATTCCTAACTCATTTTCCGAAACGTAAAATCCAAAACACGATGTCAATGTGAACGAGAATAAGATGACATAATGCGGCATTTACGACAATCTGCAGAATACAGTCAAATACGCTATTGTTATTATACACGCATGGAAACATGCGGTCAGAGAAACTGTAAAAATTTTTATGCATTTCAGCTGAGAATCATGGAAATGGATATACTGCGCTTGATACTGTTAAGGAGGAGGAAAGAGCGATGAAGGCGGACACATCAGCTCGATGGAATGCGGCGTCATGCCTTATGGCTACGTAAACGCAGTTTTCGGTACTTGGAAGAATACCGCGCCTGTGTCGTCTGCTAGCCGCTTTGTGTTCGTGGCGTTGTGCGCGCTGCAGTGCGCATGCGCGGATCTGCTGACGCTTGCTTTTGATTGGCTTGCGCGACACGAACCGACAACAGCGCTTCGGTTCTCTAGGCCTGAAGGGTATCGCTACCGAACCGCATACTGAATAATGCAGGGGCTCTAATTCGAGTACTAGACCGTTCGGTGTTCTTGAGTACCGAAACGATCGGCACAATGGCGGAAAGATACAGAATAGGCACCCTGGCCAGCTGCACTAAGGTTCTCGGTTGAGAATGCATGGCGCAAACAGTGCGATGGAGGAGAAACCACAGATTCTCGACTGCGCTCAAATCCAGGGTGTTCGGTGGCCAGGGCAGTATTGTTAACTCATTCTGGTTCTCTTCGGACCACACAAGTGTACTGCGAACTGCGTTACACGTCGCATTGTACTGCTGGTAGGTGCCGAGGTAAAAGAAAATGCGAGTAGGTGTAGATATGATACCCAGGCATAGACTGATCCACTGTGTCTTCGAAAATGACGAGAACATCGTGGGATCGCCCGCCAGCATCGACTCTTCCGACAATTTTGCAGGGTGTCAGTGTGTAGGTGTTTTACAGTGTACACACCAAGACCATCTGTCCGATGAAGCATAATACATGATTCATGTGAAGACGGCACCTGTCACCAAGCAGTGGACACAGAGTGCAGGGAATGGCAATTGAATCTCAATGTAGACAAGTGTAATGTGCTGCGAATACATAGAAAGACCTTTATCATTTAGCTACAATATAGCAGGTCAGCAACTGGAAGCAGTTGATTCCATAAATTATCTGGGAGTAGGCATTAGGAGTGATTTAAAATGCAATGACCATATAAAATTAATCGTCGGTAAAGCAGATGCCAGACTGAGATTCATTGGAAGAATGCTAAAGAAATGCAGTCCGAAAACAAAGGAAGTAGGTTACAGTACACTAGTTCGCCCACTGCTTGAATACTGCTCACTGGTGTGAGATCCGTACCAGATAGGGTTGACAGAAGAGATAGAGAAGATCCAACGGAGAGCAGCGCGCTTCGTTACAGGAGCATTTAGTAATCGCGAAAGCGTTACAAAGATGGTAGAGAAACTCCAGTGGAAGACTCTGCAAGGGAGACGCTCAGTAGCTCGGTACGGGCTTTTGTTGAAGTGTCGAGAACATACCTTCACCGAGGAGTCAAGCAGTATATTGCTCCCTCCTACGTCTATCTCGCGAAGAGACCATGAGGATAAAATCAGAAGGGTTAGAGCCCACACAGAGGCATACCGACAATCTTTCTTTCCAAGAACAACACGAGACTGGAATAGAAGGAAAAACCGATAGAGGTACTGAAGGTACCCTCCACCACACACCGTCAGGCGGCTTGCGGAGTGTGGATGTAGATGTAGTAGATGTACCGGCGCGAAAATTCCACCGTTCGTCGCCGATTGAACAGCCTGCTGCGAAGGCGCATAGACAGCTATGTTCGCTAAACGTTCGTTGAGGAAACACTGTCGTCGTTGGTTGGTACAGGCAGTAAGTAGATGTAGATGCAGATGTTGATGTAGAGCTGGTCAACAGCTGCACCTCTGTTCGCCTGTACGCATCTCAGCAGCTGTCATTCAGCTGTGTCATCTATGGCTCATAATGCATCGCAGTTGCCTAACGCTGGTTTTGAATAGCGCCATTTTGCCATGCACGGTAGGCTTTACCCACGACGGCACGTGAGCAGTTTACAGACTTAGCTGTTTGGCAAATGCTTCCACCTCAAGCGCATGATCGTGACCTTTTGGGTGTCAGACAGATCGCTCCGTTCTGCGTTTCGACAACGACTGTAATGCGCTGGTTCCGCGTCCCAGACGCACCACCCGCCGCCCTCTCGACACGCATTACACGTTGTAACGTCTCTTAGAAAAACACATATTATATGTGGTAAAAAAAATGAGAAAAGAATAATTGAACTGGATGATTGTAATTGCGTGGACAACGATTGTGCGAACTTTATGTAATAAAGAGAAAGCATTATGTGTCATGTTTTGTTTTTGTATAGAATTATGTACCGATTTTTGTTAAAGATAATATCTGTGTTGACGAGTACTGAAACCGCCACAGACGATACTTATTAAATATCAAACATGAGAATATGTGACAAGTATAAATAGTAGTGACCTAACATTAATTTCTCTGTCGTCTTCTTGGAGTTACGTGAGTAGGAAGAGCCTGGACGTTATATTGTACGCTTGCGTAGCATTCTTTTGTCAAGATTGAGAGACGTACGCCATTACGTTACTTAGTGAACACTTGCATTATGATTTGTAATAAGCTTGCCTCGTATTTTATCCCATTCTTTTAAGACATTTTCAGTTATTTAAATATTATTTGTGGTGCAGAGCTGCGCTACAAACGAACGAGCCGCTGCAGCGGTGCATTCAAACTGCATTAAATGAAACCAATCATACCGCAAAGAAGCGGACAGGTAATAGTAAACTAAAATTATTTCTTTCAGCTTTCGGAATTGCAGAGCAGAGCAGCAGATTTTATGATGTGTTTTACAGGTTGACGCGGGCTGCTGATGATATGATTTTAATAGCGCAAAAAGATAATTTACGTTCATAACATATAAGAAATCTTGCTGTGCGTAGTTCTGGTCTGGCAAACATTATAGTAAAACCATCTTTTTCTATGATAATAGTCTCATGTTCTCGTGTTAGTCGTGGTACTTATTGGTGTTTTACTGTTATCAAAAATCCACTGCAAAATTTTGATGTTGAACAATCATTGCGTACTGTATTGGTAACGAAATAATTTTCATTAACCTTTTCAATAAGTGTAAAGTAAGGAAGATATGTTGAACTTAATGGCGAGATACAGCAACGAAAAACTGTTCCTTTAATAGAAAGCCAGACCCAGAATAATAAGAACATAATATATTTTGTTTTGTTGGAAATTAATGATCCAAAGAAAGTCACAGCACAGCATCACTAAAAGGCATTTCGGGGCTCTTTTCGTAGCATATTTTATCTCATATATTAGTTGTTACGCGAGAAATAACGAAGCAAGTAGAGCCAGCGAAGACATCCATCACTGCTAGTGCTGCCACCGGTCGTACGTGAGTGATCAGAGGTTGATGTCGAACACAGGCTTTAGTCACATTACCGTGACTGGGACACGGACCAGTAGACTAATAATGGGTGCTGCAAGCAAAAAGAATGATGGAAAACGATGTGTACAAAATATAGGAGAGAATGCGAAAATGAGGATCACTCTATTTTGGACATCTATACCGAATGAGAGGACAGGCTGACGAAAAAAATATTCGCAATTTTCTGGAAACAAAAAAGTTAACCATAGCTAGGAGCACAGAAATAAAAAGTGCATTGAAAAAAAAAAGAAGTCAAAGCGTCCGGAATAATGAACTCAATCTGCATTGCACATAAGTTCCTGAATTAGAAGTCTACCAAGATGGGATACTAATAGTAATAAAAACTTAGATAGAAGCAAGAAAAGTTATGTTCTCTTTCTTTGTCTTGCTTTTGTGTGTGTGTGTGTGTGTGTGTGTGGATGTGGGGGGGGGGGAGGGGTGATGGGAAAAGGTGCAGAAGTACTGGGCAATGGTAAGGCAATGGAAACGACAAGAAAGGGAAGACACTTAATTGTTCCACTCTATCAGTTCCTTGTTACGAAAATAAAACAAAGCGGGTACCAGTACTTTTCACTCCTAGGCAAAAAGAGTCCTGTTCCTCAGAGTAGGTGTATTTTTTTTAATTTCCAATTCTACGTGTGCCAGGAGATATTACGCAATCCACTCCTCGATAAAACTCCTTTCGTGGTGAGACAGAAACCCCGCTCCCTCAGAAGGAGAGCCGCTCCTCCAGCCCTCCCCACACATCCCCGGTTTCAGCCAGAGCGCATGCGCAGCCGCATGACCCCCAACTGGTGCCCGCCTGTATTGTTTGGTTTCGCCTGCTCCCCTGCATCCCGGGAACATCTCGCGTAATTGCTGCAATTACGACACATAACGCCTCGATAGCCCTGAACCCGGACCAGATAGCGACAAGAGGGAGGGAGGGAGGGATGCCGCCATTAACGGGCGCCGTCGCAGCGATTGTTCGCCGCGCTCTGCCGTTTCCTTGTGTCTCAACAAACACGTTTCCAGTAGCTACGAAAAACTCCGCAGTTCAGCAAACAGCTAAGTCTGAATTAAATATCAGCCTTTAGTCGACACGTTATTTCACATCGGTACTGTGGAAGGTGCTTCTTCTAGCTGCAACACCAGGCTGAGGCTTGTAACATTTCTTATAGTGAAGACGATCCATACGTTTATCGTCGAATATTCGTGGTATTTCAACGTTTCCACTGTGAACTGGAAAGACGAAAACTTTTTATCGACGTTATTAATTATACATGCAGTTTCTTACATTGAAAGAATCCAGGTTCAATGTTCTATATTGCCTGGGATTTTTCTTTAGGGATGCCAATAGGTGAGGTTCCTGAACCGGAAGCAGCGGCTGGAAAGCTGACAATGGCCGTTACAGTGTCCCCCCCCCCCGCCCTTCCATATCGCATCTGGACGACGCCACTGAACAACACGGCCATCGGTCGAAGCGGATGTATAGTCTGCCCTCGCTTAGTTTCACATATTTGTATCGACACGGGGACAATTCTAAGGAAGGAATTGCGTTATGTTGTAGTTATACTGACTGACGCGTTGACAATGCAAAAACTGACACGTACTAATAAGTTTGTGTAATACCTCACATTTGGACACATATTTTCAAATAATAGATGGGACATACCCGAGTTACCGATTATTCACAACCCAAACTCTCATCAATAGGGTGAAGCTGATGGTTTTTAGACCTGACGGAAGACGCATGAAAACCTAATTATAAGAAAATTAAGGCTTTTGACGACTTACGGTCTTATGTTTAATCGCGATATAGTGCTTCCACTCTGTATCCTACGGGGATTTTACTTTCCGCTCGTGGGTTGTAATGGTAGTAGGTCGGAGAATTACTGTAACTGAAATATAACTTCCGATAGGTCAGTCTTATCATTGAAAACTATTACACGGTTACCTGGAACCTATAAAGAGAAATTATGTAACAACCATTTATTGCTGACTGGAATAGAAGATCGAAGATTTTTGAAAGGGAGAACACGCAAAATAACTACGGGCGGACTTACTGGAAGCCGATCCAGTAGCATAGTTGTTCATCTCACTGATAACTGATTTGTACGTGACTATCTACACAGAATTATCGATGAGAGTGTCTCAATGTTGGTTTGCGCTTCACATGTACATAATTTGGTGAAACTGTAACATCATCAAAGCCACACGCAGTCAACTGTGGCTTAACAGTTGTCTGCTGACCCCTGTGCTTATGGCATTACGTCACAGACTTGGACAGGGACTGAACCAAGATATCATCTACAACGTGCAACCTCGTACTTCACGTCCCGACTTTAATCTCCCGTCCGTCAGTGCCTCTGCTAGTCTTTTTTACCTAACGGTGCATTTCACTGCCTCTAACAGGGCACGGAAGTGCCGTCTAAATATTAGAGCGACCAGTCGCTCAAGTTCCGAGGCTTATCCAAGCCACACTCTACGAGCTAGACTCACCACGCGGTCGTCATGACAGCCTGGTACCTCGGCTGGGCACTCTAGCAACTGCACTCACTGCTGTATCCACCAACTGTACTTGGTGTCCAGGATAATAACGTGGCGGGATGAGAACCGCCTACCACGCGAATAGTCGCTGATACAAGGTGGCTTGCTTGCATACAGAAACTATACACTCCTCGTCACTTGGCCAAACGGGGTTAGGGAAACATCTACGACAAAGATGATGACGACACAGATTAGCAGTAATTTACAGTAATTTATTAAAATAAACTTTGCACTAATTAACTGGAGTCTCATGATCATCCCGAATTACTGAATGCACAGTTTCTCTCCTCTTGCTTTTTTTTGCGGTAAGGGGCAGATATAGCCTGCTAACGTCTTGACACTGTGTTGCTTGGAGCCGTTCGTCTGCTTACAGTGGCACGCCGAAACATTATGACCACTGCTCTCTGTGACGTTGGTTGCCTCCTGGTGGCTTTGCGGACACGTGATCCCATTATAAAAGTATGTAAGTGGAGCGGACACGAACGGGGGTCACCACATGAAGATGTGGGCTGAGAAAGGGGAAATCCATTGCGATAAGAGACTTTGACAAAGGGCAGCCTGTTATGAAGCGGAGCATGGGAACAAGTATCTTGAAAACGGTGAAGCTGGTCGAATGCTGACGTGCTGCTATCCTGAGCATCTTCGGAAAGAGGCAGAAGGACAGTGAAACTAACACCAGGCGCTAAACGATTGGACGTTCAAGACTCTTCACAGAACGTGGGGTTCGGAGGCTTGTGTGCTCCGTAAAGTAGGAGATATCGTTATCTGTGGCATCTCTGCCGGAAGAGCACAGTTCTGGTGCACGCATAAGTGTTTCGGAGCTCACACCGTTCATCGTATATTATTGAACGTGGAGCTCCGCAGCAGACCACCCCTACGTGTTCCCACGTTGACGCAATGACATCGTCAGTTACGATTACAGTGGGCGTGGGACCATCAGGATTCGACCGTCGGTCAATTCAAACGTATCGGTTTTTCGGGCGATTTACGTGTGTTACAGTAGGTCGATGGTCGTCTCCACAAACGCCGTCAGGAACTGCGGCTCGAAACGAGCAGCGCCCCACGGTCGCAGGCTGGTGGTAGCAGAGTTATGCTAAGGGAGACATTCTCCTGCGCTTGCATGGGAGCTGTGGTAGTAACCGAAGACACGCCGAAAGTTGCGAACTAACCGCATCCCTTCATGCTTGATGTCTGCCCCGGCGATATCGCCTTTCAGCAGTGTAACTGTCCGTGTCTCTGAGCCAGAACCGTGCTGCAGTGCTTTCAGGAGCATCATAGTGAACTCACGTTGAAGTCTCAGCTACCAATTTCGCCTGATGTAAATCCTATGGAATCGATCTGAGTCGCTATCGGGCGCCATCACCGCGTACGCACATCGGCGGCTGCTTATTTACGCGGATGACATGGCCTGTGCTTAGATGTATAATGCCACATACCTCCACAAACCTACCAAGAAAAGGTCCGATACCTGATGCGCGGAATAGGTGATGCGTTTCATTCCAAAGACGGACAAACAAGCAGGTGGCTAATCAGTGTATATTCGCGTATAGTGCCCGCATCTCGTGGTCGTGCGGTAGCGTTCTCGCTTCCCACGCCCGGGTTCCCGGGTTCGATTCCCGGCGGGGTCAGGGATTTTCTCTGCCTCGTGATGGCTGGGTGTTGTGTGCTGTCCTTAGGTTAGTTAGGTTTAAGTAGTTCTAAGTTCTAGGGGACTTATGACCACAGCAGTTGAGTCCCATAGTGCTCAGAGCCATTTGAACCATTTTTCGCGTATAGTGGAGGGATTTCCACTCAGGAACCATTACTGTGACCGAGCGAGGTGGCGCAGTGGTTAGACACTGGACTCGCATTCGGGA
The DNA here is from genome assembly GCF_023898315.1 of Schistocerca nitens. Classification (NCBI taxonomy): domain Eukaryota; kingdom Metazoa; phylum Arthropoda; class Insecta; order Orthoptera; family Acrididae; genus Schistocerca; species Schistocerca nitens. Next base: position 1,108,760,314 of record NC_064615.1, on the reverse strand, counting down.
GGACGACGGTTCAATCCCGCGTCCGGCCATCCCGATTTAGGTTTTCCGTGATTTACCTAAATCGCCCCAGGCAAATGCCGGGATGGTTCCTTTCAGAGGGCACGGCCGACTTCCTTCCCCGTCCTTCCCTAATCCGATGAGACCGATGACCTCGCTGTCTGGTCTCCTTCCCCAAACAAACCAACCAACCATTACTGTGACGTCTTGGTGGCACAACATACGGTGATGGGCGAAAATATGGAAACACCACGAGACATCCATCCTTGAACACAAACGCAGATGCGGGCTAAGCCTGCAGATTGTGGTGTTGTATTTGGGCGCGAAAGGCAACTGTGCAATGTTGCCAGTACGTTGCAAGTGTCAGTTGTGGTCATAGCAGTGTTCTGTATATTTGCGAGTGCATTATGTCGGAACTAAGTGATTTCGAACGTGGGCAAATTATTGGTGTTCGTACGGTGGGTGTTTCCGTATCAAGGTAGCCCAAGCTTTTTTTCTTTTTTATTTACACGTCAAGTTCCGTAGGACCAAATTGAGCAGCAAATCTCCAAGATCATGGAACGTGTCAGTACATGAAATTACAACATAAAAGTAATAACAGATAAAAATAAAATGTTTATGAACCAGAAAAAGTCAGTCCGTAAGTTTAAGTAAACGCTATCAACAATACAACAAGAATCAGCTTACTTCTTCAAGGAACTCCTCAACAGAATGGAAGGAGTGACTGATGAGGAAACTCTTCAGTTTCGATTTGAAAGCGCGTGGATTACTGCTAAGATTTTTGAATTCGAGTGGTAGCTTATTGAAAATGGATGCAGCAGTCCGGTAGCGTCAGAGATGTTTCCTTGGAAGGAGGACACAGTGTCATGATGTCTACTGAGAAGCAGCGGCTGCAAGGTCTGCAAAGCCGGGAGAGCGTTGCGTTGATCCCATATCCGTCCGAACCGCATCCAAGCGATACAACGGCTGAGGATGAGTCGGCGGTCGGTCGGTCCTGGTTAGTCTATCAGAGGCCAGAACAGTCGAGTCTTGCTTTTTGTGTATTTGTGTGGATGTAGTATCGATTTACAGGTACGACGGAGAACGTTGTTAACTTACCTACAACTGTTATAAGGTACCTACAACAAATATGTGACGTTCCTACAATAAACATAGCCTATGTTCGTCTGTGGAAATGGACTCGATAAGCAACCTGAGCCATCAGTAATCGGAGTCTAACCCGCGTAACACGGCGTGCGTGTTATATGAGTGTCACTTTCACTGTCATTTTAGCCCTCAACAGATCGTTACATGAAAAACTTAAAAATAACATTTGGATAAGCTATCTGACAGCGTATTTGAATATGAAAAACTACTGGAAGAAATGAACATGTAACAATGAATGCGTAAGCTATATGACTGCGTTTTTGAACAAGAATTTACAATTGACACAGAATCAGACTTGTCCAACGGAATTTACTGGGTTAGAGTATGTGACATGTTGTGGTTGTCAGTCTCTGCTTTGCTCCGAATTTTGCACTCACCTCTTTAGATGAATGCCTTCTTCCATGTGGTTCACAGCAATTCGCGACAGCATGCAGCAGCAGCGGCTACATCTTATTGTTACTAAGAATTAATTTAATAAAGAAGAGCTTGGGTCCTGTTAACTACCTAATAACATGTGAGAAGGGATTTCATAAATGAAGTCTATTTAAAACTTCAGAAATCATCATGACCAGTAATAATGACAATGACAACGACATAGGTATCAATACTGGCTGAGTGCCAGATTAACGATGTATTTCAGTTTCAGAGTTACATTAACGTTTAATAACCACAGCATATTTATTAATTAGATGTGGAGAATAATTATGGTGATCTGGAGGATAAGGAGGCTTCTTTCACTGACAATCAAAACATGGGGTTACTGCAAACTCGGAATAATCGTCACGTGCCTAACCCTGCAATGGGTTTTCCGCTATGCTTGTGAATCTTACCTTGAATTCCATCTTGAAGCGTAGTTAACCCATCTAAATCTCTCCTGGCTGTATAAATGAAATCGGGTCTTGAGTGTTGTGAGATCTGCTATCACCGACGTGAGGGCAGCGTGACACGTCTTCTGTCTCCGAACTCTCGACCGACACTACTTCTTCCACTCTCGCAGACAGACCTTGTCTCACAAAACTACTCAGAATCGCGCTCCCATGTTTCGCCCTCAGGTTGTTACTATCGATATCTGAATGCTTGTTCATTTCCAATTTTACACACTACAAAGAATAGCTTTCAGTTGGCTATACTGTTTTCATTGTGATGGAGAGTTCTGGCACACTGCTTACAATATACATACACTTGCGTACCCTGAAGTGTATTTGAAAGCGCCTCTGTTTGTAAGGAATACGATGCAATGTTCCTTCGCACAGGCATACATGTTTGTTTCGTCACTTACTGCAGATCCGTATCTACTGTAATTATTCGAAGTTCGTGTGCAGGATCAGATCAGGAAGAGGGAATCGAGTAGTCGAGGGGGCAAACGTCTATCCATTGTGCTCGGAACGTCGTGCTGTGCGCTGCAGCAGCTGGGACGGCGACAAAAAACTGGAAGGCGGGAGATATTTGCCGGAAGACGCGAGGACGCCCTGGCGTTAAATGGCGGGCTTTATGGAGCGTCGCCTGGGGCGGGCGTCGCAGAGAGGCGGGGGAGGGGGCGGCACGGAGTTTGCGTCGCTGCCTGCTCTTGCCGGCGGCAGGGGGCGTGGCTGTCCAGCTGCGGACGTGTGTTTGTGCATGCGTGTGTGCTTGGCAGCACAGCTGAAGCGACGAACGTCAGAGGAGGACGTACGAGGGGTGGCCACGAAAAATTGAAACAACGCTCATGAGACCTGGCGTTGGTACTGGTCCATCTCTCTACATTTACACTGTAATGCGACACGTTTTTCCCGGCGATGGATGAGTTGGAGGGGACCTCGGTTGTAGAAGTCCGTAGTTTGGCTGTCCAGGAAACTTTAACTGAGAAGCAAAAAATGGGATTACTGCAAACTCGATCATCAAATGGTTCAAATGGCTCTGAGGTCATCAGTCCCCTAGAACTCAGAACCACTTAAAGCTAATTAACCTAAGGATATCACACACATCCATGCCAGAGGCAGGATTCGAACCTGCGACCGTAGCGGTCGAACATCACGTTTCCGTCGTTCTACAAATGTGTACCGAGCAATGGTTTCTTCGTATGAGGAAAAAGGAGGAAATCGCTGGGCGCCCTATCAGCAAAAGTAAACAATGAGGTAGAACTTGACAGTCCAAAGAAGCAGTGTTTGTGACTGTCCTGTACAGACTGGATCGGAGCAAAACCACCAGCTCGGACAGCTTCCCTCGACACTTCCTCTTGACGGTCTTCCACAACCTCGTCGGGAGATTTCGGTAGAACGTTTCTTTTGAAGATTACCCCCTTACGATCGTAACATTTTAGCGCCTCATCGCGGAAGTTACCTGAGGCTAGCCGGCTCTCCGCCTACCTCGGCAGTTGTGACTACACGTGCCTATATTGATTGTTTTGCTCGCTTTGTTCATTTGTCTCCCGGTATTACATGGGAAACTCCCCAATGCAGTCGCCTCAGATTGGGTACTAAGAGGGCCCAGTGGACAGCTGGTCAAAAACTGAACACAGATCATGAAAACAGGATGTAGGTGTGCCGGACTGTGAAAAAAAAAAAAAGCAAAAGGGAAACAGTGAACGGTCCAAGCTCAGCAAGTGCAACGTCGAGCCACATGGAAGAGCCAAGCGCCGTGGTTAAGCAATCACGGCATAGGACTGCAACATGTACGGCCCGTGCTCAAACTGTCAGTTTTATGTAACGTGTCATGCATTCACAAATACTGCGATTTGTGTTCTATATGTAACTCAAGATTGTACGAGTGACCCTATCTTACCACTTCTGCGTGTATTCGCTGACGGTAATAATCGTTCTCTTTTGTACGGTTCCACTACTAATTTAGGTTTTCGTTGCCAGTTTTATGCAATAATTTAAAAATTATTATTGTCGTTATTATTATTTTACTTTCGCGTTCTAGGAGCATCCCAAAATTTTGCCTCTTAGTGGTGGTGGTGGTGGTGGTCAGTGTTTAACGTCCCGTCGACAACGAGGTCATTAGAGACGGAGCGCAAGCTCGGGTTAGGGAAGGATTGGGAAGGAAATCGGCCGTGCCCTTTCAAAGGAACCATCCCGGCATTTGCCTGAAACGATTTAGGGAAATCACGGAAAACCTAAATCAGGATGGCCGAAGACGGGATTGAACCGTCGTACTCCCGAATGCGAGTCCAGTGTGCTAACCACTGCGCCACCTCGCTCGGTTTTTGCCTCTTAGTGACTAACGGTTTACCTGTAGTTCCTAAACGTAAGCCCCCCCCCCCCTTCTTTCTGTTTTTCTTATGTAGCTTTCTTTGCCACTTTCTTATACTAGATAGGACCTTACCCCCAATCTATTTTTTCTTGTATTTTCCCTTGTTGAAATTATGAAGATGCTTCAAAAAATCTAAACGCGCAAATGATGCTCCTGCTGCCATTTGCAAACTAAACGGGTTTTCTTACTCAAAATATATCACTAATGTTACCATGCCATACCCATGGTGTGGGAGGATTTATACTGAATTACTGAGTTTCGAACCAAAGTGCTCATCCTCGCTTCACATTTCCGCCATCGCCACGCCACGCTGTCTGAGCGCGAGGAGGGTACAAAGAGGCAAACTGCGATGGCAATGCAGTCGCACTGCATACGACTTGATTCTATATTTCACATTTGTCCACAACATAGATCACAAACAATACAAGTTGCTCAGTAGCCGCTAAATGAAATCAACAATGGCGAAGAACTGCTGAAATGTGTCGCAGCAGGTGGTGAAACATTGGTCAACGGATATGACGTCCAAATTAAGCTTCAACCGTACCAGTGGATGAATTCTGCATTCCCAAGACTGAAAAGTCTCCACAAGTGGAGTCAAATGCGAAAGTTATGTTCACTGTTTTCTTCGATTTTAACGACATACACTGCACCCTGAGCTCTTGCCGTAATGTCGAACGAACGATAACGAGTATTGCACACGAGTATTGCACACGAGTATTGAGCTGTTTGCGTGTTATAACCCGAAGACTAACAAAACGCCCGGACATGCGGCGAAACAATTCATGCCTGTTTGCACTACGATAATGCACCGCGTTACACTTCATTGGTTGTACGTGAATATTTGGGCAAAAACAATACTGTACTGATATCCCAATGACCATTTCGCCAGACATGACCCCATTTCAAATTTTCCTGTTCTCAAAAATAAAGAAAACTTTACAGGGTCGTCATTATTCTACCACGGATGAGATAAAATACTCATCTTTGAGAGAGCTAAAAGGTATCGCAAAGATCGAAATCTAGAAGTTTTTTGCAGATTCGAATGAAGCAGTGCCGTAAGTGAGGAATACCTAATAGGAACTAACTTAAAAGGCATAACATTGAGGTAGGAGTTAAACGATACTTTTTTCCGAGGAGCGAGAATAGTTTTTTAACACAGAATTACTTGACCGCTAGGTGTGCAGAGGGAAGACGACAACGGTAGTGTGGGGGGGGGGGGGAGAGGTCCCACTGCGAAGTGACACAGCTTGGTGCTAGCGGTGCAGAGGGGAGACTACAACGGTAGTGGGGGGGGGGAGGTACAACTGAGAAGTGACACAGCTTGGTGCTAGCTGTGCTGAGGGGAGATTACAAGGGTACTGGGGGGGGGGGGGAGGTTCCCCTGCAAAATGACACAGCTTGGTGCTAGCTGTGCAGAGGTGAGACTACAACGGTAGTGGGGGGGAGAGGTCCCACTGCGAAGTGACACAGCTTGGTGCTAGCGGTGCAGAGGGGAGACTACAACGGTAGTGGGGGGGGAGGTAACACTGAGAAGTGACACAGCTTGGTGCTAGCTGTGCTGAGGGGAGACTACAACGGTAGTGGGGGGGGGGGGGGGGAGGTTCCCCTGCAAAATGACACAGCTTGGTGCTAGCAGTGCAGAGGTGAGACTACAACGGTAGTGGGGGGGAGGTCCCACTGCGAAGTGACACAGCTTGGTGCTAGCTGTGCAGAGGGGTGACTACAACGGTAGTGGGGGGGGGGGGCAGGTTCCCCTGCGAAGTGACACAGCTTGGTGCTAGCTGTGCAGAGGGTAGACTACAACGGTAGTGGGGGGGGGGGAGGTCCCCCTGCGAAGTGACACAGCTTGGTGCTAGCTGTGCAGAGGGGGACTATAACGGTAGTGGGGGGGGGGAGGTTCCCCTGCGAAGTGACACAGCTTGGTGCTAGCTGTGCAGAGGGGTGACTACAACGGAAGTGGGGGGTGGGGTGGGAGGTTCCCCTGCGGAGTGACACAGCTTGGTGCTAGCTGTGTTGAGGGGTGGCTACAACGGTAGTTGGGGGGGGGGCGGAAGTTCCCCTGCGAAGTGACACAGCTTCGTGCTAGCTGTGGAAAGGGCGACTACAACGGTAGTGGCGGGGGGGGGGGGAGGTTCACCTGCAAAGTGACACAGCTTGGTGCTAGCTGTGCAGCGGGGCGACTACAACGGTAGTGGGTGGGGGGGGGAGGTTCCCCTGCGAAGTGACACCGCTTGGTGCTAGCTGTGCAGAGGGGAGACTACAACGGTATTGGGGGGGGGGGAGGTTCCCCTGCAAAATGACACAGCTTGGTGTTAGCTGTGATGAGGTGAGACTACAACGGTAGTGGGGGGGGGAGAGGTCCCACTGCGAAGTAACACAGCTTGGTGCTAGCAGTGCAGAGGGGAGACTACAACGGTAGTGGGGGGGGGGGGAGGTACCACTGAGAAGTGACACAGTTTGGTGCTAGCTGTGCTGAGGGGAGACCACAACGGTAGTGGGGGGGGGGGGAGGTTCCCCTGCGGAGTGACACAGCTTGGTGCTAGCTGTGCAGAGGTGAGACTACAACGGTAGTGGGGGGGGAGGTCCCACTGCGAAGTGACACAGCTTGGTGCTAGCTGTGCAGAGGGTAGACTACAACGGTAGTGGGGGGGGGAGGTCCCCCTGCGAAGTGACACAGCTTGGTGCTAGCTGTGCAGAGGGGAGACTACAACGGTAGTGGGGGGGGGGAGGTTCCCCTGCGAAGTGACACAGCTTGGTGCTAGCTGTGCAGAGGGGTGACTACAACGGTAGTGGGGGGGGGGAGGTTCCCCTGCAGAGTGACACAGCTTGGTGCTAGCTGTGCTGAGGGGAGACTACAACGGTAGTTGGGGGGGGGGGCGGAAGTTCCCCTGCGAAGTGACACAGCTTGGTGCTAGCTGTGGAAAGGGCGACTACAACAATAGTGGCGGGGGCGGGGAGTATCCTCTGCAAAGTGACACAGCTTGGTGCTAGCTGTGCAGAGGTGAGACTACAACGGTAGTGGGGGGGGGGGAGGTTCCCCTGCGAAGTGACACCACTTGGTGCTAGCTGTGCAGAGGGGAGACTACAACGGTATTGGGGGGGGGGGGAGGTTCCCCTGCAAAATGACACAGCGTGGTGCTAGCTGTGCAGAGGTGAGACTACAACGGTAGTGGGGGGGAGAGGTCCCACTGCGAAGTGACACAGCTTGATGCTAGCGGTGCAGAGGGGAGACTACAACGGTAGTGGGGGGGGAGGTCCAACTGAGAAGTGACACAGCTTGGTGCTAGCTGTGCTGAGGGGAGACTACAACGGTAATGGGGGGTGAGGTACCACTGAGAAGTGACACAGCTTGGTGCTAGCTGTGCAGAGGTGAGACTACAACGGTTGTGGGGTTGAGAGGTCCCACTGCAAAGTGACACAGCTTGGTGCTAGCGGTGCAGAGGTGAGACTACAACGGTAGTGGGGGGGGAGGTACCACTGAGAAGTGACACAGCTTGGTGCTAGCTGTGCAGAGGTGAGACTACAACGGTAGTGGGGGGGAGAGGTCCAACTGCGAAGTGACACAGCTTGGTGCTAGCGGTGCAGAGGGGAGACTACAACGGTAGTGGGGAGGGAGGTACCACTGAGAAGTGACACAGCTTGGTGCTAGCTGTGCTGAGGGGAGACAACAACGGTAATGGGGGGTGAGGTACCACTGAGAAGTGACACAGCTTGGTGCTAGCTGTGCTGAGGGGAGACTACAACGGAAGTGGGGGGGGGGGGGGGAGGTTCCCCTGCAAAATGACACAGCTTGGTGCTAGCTGTGCAGAGGTGAGACTACAACGGTAGTGGGGGGGAGAGGTCCCACTGCGAAGTGACACAGCTTGGTGCTAGCGGTGCAGAGGGGAGACTACAACGGCAGTGGGGGGGGAGGTACCAATGAGAAGTGACACAGCTTGGTGCTAGCTGTGCTGAGGGGGACTACAACGGTAGTGGGGGGGGGGAGGTTCCCCAGCAAAATAACACAGCTGGGTGCTAGCTGTGCAGAGGTGAGACTACAACGGTAGTGGGGGGGAGGTCCCACTGCGAAGTGACACAGCTTGGTGCTAGCTGTGCTGAGGGGAGACTACAACGGTAGTGGGGGGGGGGGGAGGTTCCCCTGCAAAATGACACAGCTTGGTGCTAGCTGTGCAGAGGTGAGACTACAACGGTAGTGGGGGGGAGGTCCCACTACGAAGTGACACAGCTTGGTGCTAGCTGTGCAGAGGGGTGACTACAACGGTAGTGGGGGGGGGCAGGTTCCCCTGCGAAGTGACACAGCTTGGTGCTAGCTGTGCAGAGGGTAGACTACAACGGTAGTGGGGGGGGGGGAGGTCCCCCAGCGAAGTGACACAGCTTGGTGCTAGCTGTGCAGAGTTGAGACTACAACGGTAGTGGGGGGTGGGGAGGTTCCCCTGCGAAGTGACACAGCTTGGTGCTAGCTGTGCAGAGGGGTGACTACAACGGTAGTGGGGGGGGGGGGAAGTTCCCCTGCGGAGTGACACAGCTTGGTGCTAGCTATGCTAGGGGAGACTACAACGGTAGTTGGGGGGGGGGTGGGCGGAAGTTCCCCTGCGAAGTGCAACAGCTTGGTGCTAGCTGTGGAAAGGGCGACTACAACGGTAGTGGCGGGGGGGGGAGGTTCCCCTGCAAAGTGACACAGCTTGGTGCTAGCTGCGCAGAGGGGTGACTACAACGGTAGTGGGGGGGGGGAGGTTCCCCTGCGAAGTGACACCGCTTGGTGCTAGCTGTGCAGAGGGGTGACTACAACGGTAATGGGGGGGGGGGAGGTTCCCCTGCAAAATGACACAGCTTGGTGCTAGCTGTGCAGAAGTGAGACTACAACGGTAGTGGGGGGGAGAGGTCCCACTGCGAAGTGACACAGCTTGGTGCTAGTGGTGCAGAGGGGAGACTACAACAGTAGTGGGGGGGCAGGTACCACTGAGAAGTGACACAGCTTGGTGCTAGCTGTGCTGAGGGGAGACTACAACGGTAGTGGGGGAGGAGGTACCTCTGAGAAGTGACACAGCTTGGTGCTAGCTGTGCTGATGGGAGTCTACAACGGTAGTGGGGGGGGGGGGAGGTTCCCCTGCAAAATGACACAGCTTGGTGCTAGCTGTGCAGAGGTGAGACTACAACGGTAGTGGTGGGGAGAGGCCCACTGCAAAGTGACACAGCTTGGTGCTAGCGGTGCAGAGGGGAGACTACAACGGTAGTGGGGGGGGAGGTACCACTGAGAAGTGACACAGCTTGGTGCTAGCTGTGCTGAGGGGAGACTACAACGGTAGTGGGGGGGAGGTTCCCCTGCAAAATGACACAGCTTGGTGCTAGCCGTGCAGAGGTGTGACTACAACGGTAGTGGGGGGGAGAGGTCCCACTGCCAAGTGACACAGCTTGGTGCTAGAGGTGCAGAGGGGAGACTACAACGTTAGTTGGGGGGAGGTACCACTGAGAAGTGACACAGCTTGCTGCTAGCTGTGCTGAGGGGAGACTACAACAGAAGGGGGGGGGGGGAGGTTCCCCTGCAAAATGACACAGCTTGGTGCTAGCTGTGCAGAGGTGAGACTACAACGGTAGTGGGGGGGGAGGTCCCACTGCGAAGTGACACAGCTTGGTGCTAGCTGTGCAGAGGGGCGACTACAACGGTAGTGGGGGGGGGGGGCAGGTTCCCCAGCGAAGTGACACAGCTTGGTGCTAGTTGTGCAGAGGGTAGACTGCAACGGTAGTGGGGGGGGAGGTCCCCCTGCGAAGTGACACAGCTTGGTGCTAGCGGTGCAGAGGGGAGACTACAACGGTAGTGTGGGGGGAGGTACCACTGAGAAGTGACACAGCTTGGTGCTAGCTGTGCTGAGGGGATACTACAACGGTAGTGGGGGTGGGGAGGTTCCCCTGGAAAATGACACAGCTTGGTGCTATCTGTGCAGAGGTGAGACTACAGCGGTAGTGGGGGGGGGAGAGGTCCCACTGCGAAGTGACACAGCTTGGTGCTAGCAGTGCATAGGGGTGACTACAACGGTAGTGGGGGGGAGGTACCACTGAGAAGTGACACAGCTTGGTGCTAGCTGTGCTGAGGGGAGACTACAACGGTAGTGGGGGGGGGGGGGAGGTTCCCCTGCAAAATGACACAGCTTGGTGCTAGCTGTGCAGAGGTGAGACTACAACGCTAGTGGGGGGGGAGTGGTCCCACTGCGAAGTGACACAGCTTGGTGCTAGCGGTGCAGAGGGGAGACTACAACAGTAGTGGGGGGGGAGGTACCACTGAGAAGTGACAGAGCTTGGTGCTAGCTGTGCTGAGGGAAGACTACAACGGTAGTGGGGGGGGGGGTAGGTTCCCCTGCAAAATGACACAGCTTGGTGCTAGCTGTGCAGACTACAACGGTAGTGGGGGGGGGGGGAGGACCCACTGCGAAGTGACACAGCTTGGTGGTAGCAGTGCAGTGGGGTGACTACAACGGTAGTGGGGGGGGGGGGGAGGTTCCCCTGCGTAGTGACACAGCTTGGTGCTATCTGTGCAGAGGGGAGACTACAACGGTAGTGGGAAGAGGGGAGGTTCCCCTGCGAAGTGACACAGCTTGGTGCTAGCTGTGCTGAGGTGAGACTACAACGGTAGTGGCTGGGGGGGGGGAGGTTCCCCTGCGAAGTGACACAGCTTGGTGCTAGCTGTGCAGAGGGGTGACTACAATGGTTGTGGGGGGGGGGGCGGAGGTTCCCCTGTGAAGTGACACAGCTTGGTGCTATCTGTGCAGAGGGGAGACTACAACGGTAGTGGGAGGAGGGGAGGTTCCCCTGCGGAGTGACACAGCTTGGTGCTAGCTGTGCAGAGGGGTGAATACAATGGTTGTGGGGGGGGGGTGGTTCCCCTGCGAAGTGACACAGCTTGGTGCTAGCTGTGCAGAGGGGTGACTACAATGGTTGTGGGGGGGGGGAGGTTCCTCTGCGAAGTGACACAGCTTGGTGCTAGCTGCGCAGTGGGGAGACTACAACGGTAGTGGGGGGGCGAGGTTCCACTGCGAAGTGACACAGCTTGGTGCTATCTGTGCAGAGGGGAGACTACAACGGTAGTGGGAAGAGGGGAGGTTCCCCTGCGAAGTGACACAGCTTGGTGCTAGCTGTGCTGAGGTGAGACTACAACGGTAGTGGGGGGGGGGGGGAGGTTCCCCTGCGAAGTGACACAGCTTGGTGCTAGCTGTGCAGGGGGGTGACTACAATGGTTGTGGGGGGGGCGGAGGTTCCCCTGCGAAGTGACACAGCTTGGTGCTATCTGTGCAGAGGGGAGACTACAACGGTAGTGGGAGGAGGGGAGGTTCCCCTGCGAAGTGACACAGCTTGGTGCTAGCTGTGCAGAGGGGTGACTACAATGGTTGTGGGCCGGGGGGGGGGGGAGGTTCCCCTGCGAAGTGACACAGCTTGGTTCTATCTGTGCAGAGGGGAGACTACAACGGTAGTGGGAGGAGGGGAGGTTCCCCTGCGAAGTGACACAGCTTGGTGCTAGCTGTGCTGAGGGGAGACTACAACGGTAGTGGGGGGGGGGGAGGTTCCCCTGCGAAGTGACACAGCTTGGTGCTAGCTGTGCAGAGGGGTGACTACAATGGTTGTGGGGGGGGGGGGGGGAGGTTCCTCTGCGAAGTGACACAGCTTGGTGCTAGCTGTGCAGTGGGGAGACTACAACGGTAGTGGGGGGGCGAGGTTCCACTGCGAAGTGACACAGCTTGGTGCTAACTGTGCAGAGGGGTTACTACAACGGTAGTGGGGGGGGGAGGTCCCACTGCGAAGTGACACAGCTTGGTGCTAGCTGTGCAGAGGGGAGAAGACACAGTTTGGTAGGGTAAGTGTAGTTCTACAGCTGAAGCCTATCTCGTTTTGAACTTCTAAGCGAGGGGCGGCCAAGATTTCGGCTCATGGGTCATGCCTGAATCTGAGTGGAGAGGCCCTCATCCTCGCTTCACATTTCCCCCTCCACCACACCGCACTATCTGAGCGTGAGGTGGGGGACGAGGAAAACTGCGAATGCACTGCATTGAAATGGCAATGCAATCGCCTTGCATACGACTCGGTTTTATGTTTAACATTTGTCAACAACGTAGATCACAAACAAAACAAGTTTTCAGTATTAATTACTTTTGGCATGCTGAAGGCCTAATATAATTTTTATCTGGTACAAACTGAGTTTCGCACTCAAGTTGCCACGTAATCGTGACTTATTTAGTTTCATAATGGAAAAAGGGCTTTTAAGCAAATGTGTCGATCGGAATATTGTAGCACATTTGTAATGTAGGTGTCCTGGACAGTTTCAACGCAAAAAGATTCGTCATTATAACCGGGATTACCTTGCAGGCCAATCAGTTACATCTGTATTGGGGGCCTTTCAACTGAAAAGGCAAAACGTCTCGAAAACAGATGGAAGATTGCGAGTGTCCTCCAAAACCTTTACAAAAATATCGTTGTTATTCGTTCAAGGCCACTATGAATTCTTCAAACCTTGCGTTTTCTTTAACGCCAGTGAGATTATGCAACTGGACTACCTTTGTCAGAATATGTTGCTCCTACAACGCGATTTTCTTTTTAAATGCATTCTCACCAAATCAGAAAGAAGTTAACTTGTGGTGTCTTAATGTGGGCACTGTGCAGCAACTTCACTTAAAATGATAAGTCTGCAATCGATTCCGGATGTTCTAATGTTCGTTCCTGCACTCATTTTTCCAGAAAAAAATTAATAATAGCAAGTTTTAAAACGAAAAATCGTCTCAGGCATGCCCCTTGACTTGACCAACGTATTTTGCAGCAATATATGAAGTCTTTCATATTCTTCATCCAGTTCCACTCGAAACTGTTACAACTGGCAATGGAATAATGCATGCGACTTCATGAATTCTACTACTGGTACCACCATCAATTTCTCCACGTGCTCTATGCCTGAAAATTTAGCAAAAGGTGTTTCTTGATGTACAGAACGATGGATCCCGTCTGTCAATGAAACCTTGAAATTCTTTCTGCATGGTACTTTAATGTCGGTTCGTGCCAAGTATGCAGTGCCCATCGCTTATGCCAAATAACATTTCTCGTCCCTCTCTTCTGTCATTCCCATTCGTTTATAGATGACAGATATGTAGATAGCCTGTTTTTCTGCAAACATTCACTGGACCTGTGAGCGACCTTCATACCACGAAGAAACAGCGAAGGGTAAACAGCGCTGAAGCTACGGTTCAAAATGGTTCAAATGGCTCTGAGCACTATGGGACTTAACATCTGTGGTCAACAGTCCCCTAGAACTTAGAACTACGTAAACCTAACTAACCTAAGGACATCTCACACATCCATTCCCGAGGCAGGATTCGAAGCTGCGACCGTAGCGATTGCGCGGTTCCAGACTGAAGCGCCTAGAGCCGCACGGCCCAACCGGCCGGCGCTGAAACTACGATTCTGCCAAAGTCAGAGAGTAGTGCCGACCGAAAAATGCCGCACCTTGATGCTAAACCAAATGTCGCGCTCCATTCGGTACTTTCGAGAAGGACCGGGCAAAGCCGAGTGACGGGCCGGGTGTGTAATACGTTTTCATTTCCTCACTAGTAATAACACATTTACACATTGGCGCAGAAGGCGGCAAAGATAGGCTTTCAAAATTATCTTTGTAACAAAACAGCAATTTAAGTTTTTTTTTCTTTATTGTGATTTTTATCACCTTACACAAGGCGGGCTGTCAGCAGCTGAGTACGCCGCTCTTCAGCCTTGAGATTTACAATAAGTAATAAATAGAGGGGACACAGAGAATACAATCAAAATGGCGGGCAAAACAATGTAGACACCAAAAAACAAAAAACACGGGGCCGTTCACGCCTGACGAGAAAACATCACTGACACTAGTTGACACGGCGCACAAAACAGGGATGATGGCGATAGCACACGTGAACAGTGGCGGCGTTTCGGCGAACAAACACTAAACACAAACGAAGGCACACACACGAGACACTGATGGCGATGACCTCCGGCGCGCGTATGTTCACTGTGCGTGTGCGAGTCCGGGGCCTGCCAAGAGAGGAGGAGGAGAAAGGGGACTGGGAGAGCGAGAGGGGAGAGCAGAGATGCCACGGGCAGGGGAGATAGGGGGAGGGAGGAAGGGGGAGAGGAAGCCCGGGGGAAGAGGGGTGGAGGGAGGGGACGGGGGAAAAGGAAAGAGAAGGGAAGGGAAGAGAAGGGAGGGAGGGTGCCGAAAGGAAAGGACACCAGAAGTGAGGGAGTGCAGGATCAAAGTTGATAGGAGGGGTAGATGGAGGGGAGGAGGACATCATCAGGGAGGGGGAGCTGGTGGAAGCCACCTCGGGAGAGGGTAAGGAGGGTGGAGAGATGGAGACCGGGTGGGACGTGGGAATACAGGCGCGGCAGCGGGCGGGGGTGGGAGAGGATCGGGGAGACGAGCGGGTGAGGAGGATCGAGAATACGTGAGGTGTACAGGATCCGTATCCTTTCAAGGAAAAGGAGGAGGTGGGGGAAGGGGATGAGATCGTACAGGATCCGCGTGGGGGAGGGGAGACGGATGCGATAGGCGAGGCGGAGAGCATGGCGTTCAAGGATTTGGAGTGATTTATAAAAGGTAGGGGGGCGGAGATCCAAGCCGGATGGGCATAACAAAGGATAGGGCGGATGAGGGATTTATAGGTGTGGAGGATGGTGGAGGGGTCCAGACCCCACGTACGGCCAGAGAGGAGCTTGAGGAGACGGAGTCGGGATCGTGCCTTGGCTTGGATTGTCCGGAGGTGGGGAGTCCAGGAGAGGCGACGGTCGAGGGTGACGCCAAGGTACTTAAGGGTGGGCGTGAGGGCGATAGGACGGCCATAGATGGTGAGATAGAAATCAAGGAGGCGGAAGGAGCAATTTAAGGAAAATATTCATTTTTTTAACAACTTTTGTTTCAGTCTCGCTTGAGAGGACATATGTTTTAGATCTCACACAAAAAGAATATGTAATTTTACTGGCGCGTCAACAATATGTGTAGTAAATGATATGTGTAACAACATATGTAAATATATACAGGGTGGTCCATTGATAGTGACAGGGCCAAATATCTCACGAAATAAGCATCAAACGAAAAAACTACAAAGAACGAAACTCGTCTGGCTTGAAGGGGGAAACCAGATGGCGCTATGGTTTGTCCACTAGATGGCGCTGCCATAGGTCAAACGGATATCAACTGCGTTTTTTAAAATAGGAACCCCCATTTTTATTACATATTCGTGTAGTACGTAAAGAAATATGAATGTTGGACCACTTTTTTCGCTCTGTGATAGATGGCGCTATAATAGTCACAAACATATGGCTCATAATTTTAGGCGAACAGTTAGATTACGAAGAATGCCATATAAATGCAACCACAGCTGTAGCGGTGTGCGCTGAAGCCTACCCAGACGAACAGGCAGCTGGGCGCCCAGAAAGCATCAGTGTACAAACGCGGCAGCTAACAGTGACAACGAAATTGGTGTTCTGGCTGCTGTAGCGCACGGTCCTGCGGTAGGTGCACGTCAGATTGTTCTCGGTTCTGGAATAAGCCATAGAAGAGTGTGCAGAATTTTTCGTAGTTACCCGCATCACATCTCACTCCACCGAGAACTGTACGTGCACGGCCTTGAATCCCACAATAGATTCTGTTATTTTGCACTTCAGTGGTTGCAAGGTCATCCTAACTACGCGATATGTCGTTCACGGGCGAAGCTTCGTTTACAAATGATGGGCATGTGAATCTGGGGAACATGTACTGCTGATCCGTGCAAAATCCGCACCGACTTCGCGTAATTGCCTCTCAACGAGTGTGGGGTGTCAGTTTTCAGTGCGGTGACGTTGGTGCCGGCATTGTAGGTCCCTGATTTTATCAGGGAACATTAACCGTACTGCGTTGTGCATCGTTTCTTTCTTCTCAAGGAGGACGTCGAATTGAAAGCGTGTCTATCAGTATGATTCCAACATGATGATGCCCCACTCATTACACACATGTTTCAAGGGACGTAGTGGATGCAGTGTTTCCAAATAGGCGGATAGGATAGAGAAGTCTTGTGAGCGTACCGGTCCCCTGGTGTGACGTTAGACTTCTTTCTCTGTGGCACAGTGAAAGAGTGTGTGAACCAGGAACCCCCAAAGACGCCAGAGGATATGGAATAATGAATTACCTTGCGTCTGCGTCAATATCTGTGCAATGCTTTACTTGTTCACCGTCTTCCCAAGTGCGCTGATGCAAACGCTGGCCACTTCGAACATTCGTTGAGGTGGCGCAGGTTCACCGGCCGTGACGTTACCGGTTGCCTGTGAGTGCGTCTCCCGCGCTGGATGCCATGCACAAACTTGAAACGTCTGCAGGCGATATACCACCTCTTATCAACAAACTGTATCTCTAGGTTTCATCTCTGTAGAAGAAACACTTTGTGTTGAAAGTAGTGTTCGTTGAACTTCTATGGATTATGAGCCCCTGGCATAGGTGCATCGCTGGCCAATTGCGTTCCTCACGTTTTGTTCCTTTTCGGATACACAAGAGGTGGCAGGGTTAGTGTTCAGTGGTGCACAGTACGTCCAGTTACGCGGTGGACACCACCCGCTATTCACGAGAAGAAGTCCGCTTACGATGTGAGGTGAAGCAATCAGCCGCCGCTGTCAGCCTCTGTCTTGGTGAGGCTTGGTGGCAACCTCCTGCTGATGGCCATCTCCCCAGTGGACCTTGGGATCGAGTCAAGCTGATCTAGCTGGCCAGCCACCACCACTCCATTAGGAGACTCGTCGCCCAGAGCAGGTACACTCCGTCCCCAGCAGCTGTGCTGGAGGCTGCGTTACAAAAGCAGGCCAGCAGCCGAGGCCGCTTCCCGCTGCCCGCCGACCGCCGAATAATATTAGGCACGTTGATTCTTGCAGAGAAGACAACAACACCCAACCACTTTTTATAATGCTGTTGTTATCTTCTCTGCAAGAATCAGACTGTATTTTGAACACAGCTAAGGGATCAAAATTTCAATTATCGACAAAATAGCGTATAAAATACTAACATTTAAATTTGTCGATATTGAGTATATAAATTTCTTACTATTCCAACACAGGACTAAATGATGGTCCCATGGATTTCGATTGTGAGCCGTCTGCCTCCAGCCATCGCTGCTACAACCTTACAGCATAATAAAGAAGATTCGTCCTACCAATACAATTCATTAAAATTTGCAGTATTGTCTTTTTGGTTAGTAATGTAAATAGATTTGATTTACTGGCACTTTAGTAAATCCAGCAAACCATTAATTCAAAGCACAAGTGTTTCTTACGTAAAATGACCTAAGCTTGGATATATTCCTTCAACGACGTCATTTCTTGTCAACTAAGACTAAAAAAATAGAAACTGCGTTTGAAAAAATTATTGCAGGTTACACGTCGTCGTCGTATCTCTGCCGCTCTCCCCCCTCCCCCTCTCCTCCCCGATAACGCCCACGCCAGTGGGCATTCCACTACAAAACAATTTCAGTTATTTTTCTATTCAATTATCAGCTATCTAAGCAACTGCCATGTCGAATTTCCCACAAGGGTTGAAAGGAATGACTGTATTACGACCTTCCACGACGAAACGATTTCGACAGACCGAATTCATTATTCAACTGTAAATCAGGTACCGTAATTGATCAATAAACTCAGTGGATGATTTACATATAGGCCCACTAGTCCCGGGCCTAGGGCGGCACCTTGAGAGGGGCGGCATTTGTTGCTCTGTACTCATTTTAAAATAACTGCGCTTACAAACGACAAAAATTTTTAATATTGTTAAACAACTTATTACTTTAAATAAGCCTTAAGAACGAATTTCGACGATACAAGCCTGGAAATATACATAGTTTACTTGGTGACTGAATGGAAATTTAACATTGGGTTTCTGCCTGGTATCATCTTCACGATTGTTCAAAATATTTTGAAGTAAGCTGTCAGGATGTCAATCTACAACACAATGTTTGAAACGTTATTATTCCGAGAATGTTGTCGGCTTCTACTTAACCGTACCATATTTTCCCCGTGAAAAGCTGTGATAAAGCAATCAGCAGTTTCTTAAATACTATAACATGTGTGGGCCTCCGTATGAAAACCCGACTCTACTTAAATTTCTTGTAGAATTTACTGGGAAGTATCAAGTCAACCCCGCATTACTGTAATTTACGTGAAAGCTCTGTAGTCTTCAGTATCTGAGCTTTGATCTAATGACACCCGTTTAACAAAACATGTTGATACTGGGAATGTTTCACATTTTAAAACAAATATTAATACGAAAAGAACTTAAGCAGAATATCTAATAATGCGTGAAATACACTTCAAAACAGTTTAAAATTTTTATTTATTTACGTATTTCCTTTTTCTGGCGAGGAAAGAACAGGAAACTAACTTACGTTTGTCTCATTTATTGTGCTGCAGCCTGAACGATATCAAAGTTCCCACTCTGTGTAATCGAATAGTATGTGGCATTTGCAAATTTTATATTAAACTTCTTAACTAAACTTTTTTCTTCGAGGAAAGGTTATTTTTATTTTATGTTGGAACAAAAGGTGCGTTTGCGTTTAAACATAACAGCAGTGTTCACACAAATGACAACACACCTCATCAACTGCCCACGGAAACCGCTGAAATGTTGTAAGAATAAGTGAGATAAGAGTCTGTCTTTCAGACCTCACTGCAAGAAATAGTAAAAATTATTTGCTTTTTAAATTAGAAAGACAGTGGCAAGAATATTCAGAACATATTTTTTGCGTCCTAGTTAAAATCCCGGCGACCCGGGAAGCGGAAGCCAAAAAAGGGACTGTCCAGTTTTCGTTACGAGACGAATTCCAGACGGCAGGTGTGCTTCTACTGTTCACTAACAACAGAGAAACCTGCGACAATGAAATTAAATTATTCTGCATTGTCGTTCTCTCATAGCGCGATTACGTCGAGTAATCAGAGTTGGTCAGTTCATCGCTCCGTGTTTAAAGGAAAAATCTTTGTGCTCGTGTGCCGTGTTTAAACTAAAAAAGCTTTGTGCTCATGTTCGGTGTAGTACGATTGGAACTGGATACAGTTTTTCTTTCTTTCCTTTTACAATTTGTTTTCTTTTGTTTTGACTGTGGGTTGACAATTTTGTAAGTGTCTTAAGATGAATAACGGTGAAAAAAGCAAACGTGCAAAATTAAGTGGGGCTGCGTTTCAGAAATTATCGAAGGAAAGGCGAGAACCAGAAGCCAATGTTCTAAACACGCTTGGCAGAGTAGATAAATTTTTGTCAAAAAATGTTGCTGGTTCGACTTCGAGTTCAAGTAGTACGGATGATATTTCTGGCACTGCAGCTGTTGTAAAAGAAGTAAATACAGGCGAAACAAAAGTTGAACATGAAGAAAAGCAAATTGTTCCAGATTTCGAGTTTCACGAAAAACTAAGTTTCGAGTCAGACATTACAAAAAGAAATGACCTCGTTAGTGATGATCCTGCACAATGGTGTGTCAATGAATCGACATTCTCTTACAACTTGGCATTAATCAAAATGAATAGGCGATAAAACCAGATAATTGAACGAAAATGTATTTTATCGTAAACTTTTAAATGGTGAATCAACTCTGTGTGATTTTCTAGTATACTCCTGTACCACTGGTGTTGTTTTTTGTGCACCATGTAAATTGTTTAGAGGTAAGGCCGCGATTGCTACCAATGGTATTGCTGATTGGAAAAATATTTCTAATATTTTGTCTCATCATGAGAATTAACTTGAACACAAAAATTCTGAGTTATCACTCTTAATAAAATAAAAGTCACTTGGAAGAATAGATAACCATTTCGAGTCATATGTTGAGACAGAAAAAATGTACTGCTGCAGTGTGTTGAAAAGGGTGTTTGCAGTAATGAAGAAGCTAAGTCGTGGAATTTCTCTACGTGGATACTTTGAAAGATTCCATTCATTACATAATGGTCAATTTATGATGTTTCTTGAACTTATAGCCGAGTCTGCCGCGCGGGATTAGCCGAGCGGTCTTGGGCGCTGCAGCCATGGACTATGCGGCTGATCCCGGCGGAGGTTCAAGTCCTCCCTCGGGCATGGGTGTGTGTGTTTGTCCTTAGGATAATTTGGGTTAAGTAGTGTGTAAGCTTAGGGACTGATGACCTTAGCAGTTAAGTCCTATAAGATTTCACACACATTTTTTTTATAGCCGAGTCTGATCCTTTTCTGGCAGAACACATTGTACGTTATGGAAATCCAGGGCAGGGACATACAACTCATCTTTCTTCAAAAATCTGTGATGAAATAATAGAGCTTCTTTCTGAACGAATAAAAAGAATGATCATAAGTGAAATAAAACAGGTGAAATATTTCTCTTTAATAATAGATTATACTGTAGACATATACATATTGATCAATTTTATTTCATATTAAGACATTTGAACGAGAATGTTGAACCTGTTGAAAGTTTCCTTCTGTTTTTACCAAACCCGGGGCACAAGTCCCAACACTTAACTGAGGCCGTACTAAAAGTCCTGTCTAGAAATTCCATTGATATTACTGACTGTAGAGGTCAGTCATGTGACAACGCAAGCAATGTGGCAGGAACCTACGCTGGTTTTCAGGCACGCATTAAAGAACAAATTCCGAGAGCGCATTATGAGCCTTGTGCAGCACATTCTTTGAGTGCTGCAAGCTATTGTGAGGAAGCATGTTCATTTTTCAGTGTAGCGCAAAACCGTTATAATTTTTTCTGTGCTTCTACACAGTGCTGGGATAAACTTCTTTCGTGAAACGAGGAATCCATACAGTAAAAGTTTATCAAAAACACGTTGGTCAGCATGAGAGGAAGTATGTGTAAGTCTATACGAAAACCGAAAAAGGGGGGGGGGGGAGAGGGCTTATCAGTGCCCTCACACATATTTGAGAAACCACTGGTGCGAAATGAGAGTTCTGCTTCATTGAATCAACTCAGCAGACTCGAAACAATATTCATGATGACAGTTTCGAAGGACATGCTCCAGAGATTTAATAGTGTAAATCTGAAACTGCAAAGTGCAAATATTGATGGTAAAATAGTGCATAAATTATATGAATCACTTGTCGGATTTATTGCATCTGTTCGTGGCATGTTCGACTATTACGAAAATAAATCCATGGAGATTGTGACTGATATAATGAATGCACCTATAAAAGATCATGAAAACGCGGACTTCATAACGACGAAGAAGCGGACTGAAGTTTTTCTGACTGGAAGGGAAAAATTAGAGTTGAAACTTTTCTCCTAGTACTCGACAACTTGTGCGCCGAATTAGTGAGGAGGAAGGGAAGCTATAGAACACTGTTGGACTCCTTCACAGTTTTCAGTAACGTTAAGACAGTTCACCTGACGATATTGCTGAACGTGCAGCAAAACTCTAAGCACCATATGACACAGATTTAGAGCCTTCCTTCCTCAGTGAATGTGTACATTTCGCGGAACTTTTGAAATCTTCTGAGATTAGTGATATACCACTCGCAGTGAGTATATTTATGACGAAAAGAGAGATTACAATCCGTATTTCCGAATGTTGGCATTGCTCTTAGATTATGTCTATGTATGGCACTTAAAAATTGTTCAGCACAACGCTCGTTTTCGGCTCTTAAAAGACTAAAATCGCGCCTGCGTTCTACGTTGTCTGAGGAGAGATTCAACGCCTTGTCCATTCTCCACAACCTCCTAACTGATAACCGTCTGAAGTATGAAGATATGATCAACGAGTTTTCTGCCGTCAAAGCCAGACGCAAACTTCGATGGCTGGTGAGTTTATTTATTTATTCATATTAGTTTAAAAAATTTAAGATTATAATGCGATTTTTATTATCACTTAGAGCACATTCATTGGATTTACAAACTACGTATTACCTGTTTATTTTACAATTGCCGATGGCAGAACGCGGACCTAAACCTCGTCTGCGTGTAGACGTGACCGAAGCCGCACGAAAATACTAAACGATACCCGAATGACCAGGGCCGCTCGGCGCTGTTCAATCAAGTTATACTGATACTGTAGTATATTACAACTGATGCGTGAATTGTATACGAGGGTTGGAACAAACGATACAAAAGAGTTACATGTTTGCACCTGTTACTGTCCTTCAAAAAAGTCACCAGCGTTGTGTATAACCTACTGCCAGCGATGTGGAAGGCGTAATATACCGTTAGTAGAACCTGTTCTGTTGACGGTGCGAATGGAGCGGTCTACTGCCCGTCGAATTTCTGGAACAGTTCTGAAGCGAATGTCACGAAATGGTTCCTTCATCTTCGGAATCAAATCAAAGTCACAAGGACTTACCGTTGCAAACATGTAACTTTTGTATCGGTTATTAATAAATAGTCGCTACTATTTAAGTTCCAACCCTCATATTTACCGCAGAAATATGTTATCAGAGAGTACGCTCAGGTAAATAAGTGTTAATAAAGAACGTAGTTCAGTTCTGGCGATAAATACATAAAAGCTTTCGTTCAAATGGTTCAAATGGCTGTGAGCACTATGGGACTTAACTTCTGAGGTCATCAGTCCCCTATAACTTAGAACTACTTAAACTAACCTAAGGACATCACACACATCCATGCCCGAGGCGGGATTCGAACCTGCGACCGTAGCGGTCGCGCGGTTCCAGACTGTAGCGCCTAGAACCGCTCGGCCATCTCGGCCGGCGTAAAAGCTTTGCTAATACCGTTACAAAGAGCTATGGTGAGAGCAGTAGTTGCAGTTCAAAACTGTTCAGGCCTTACACGGATTAAAGGCATTGTGTACGCATTATGCAGCAGCTAGCTTCACAGACCCTATTGCTCTACACGTTAACTTTTAGATTCTAAAACAAATTTGATTTTTCCACACTATTCTGTAGAATTATCTGCCTTTATATGTCATTACTTTCAAGGTCACCTTTCGCTATCGTAATAATTTACTAAATCTCTTGTTCGATGTTCGCTAGTGAAAAATCACAATTTCAAAACGAAGTGAAAAAACTATTTCATGTCGCAGCAGATATTTTGAAATTGTAAAAAGCTGGTATATCGCTACTGTTTAAATTTAGGGTTAGTTTCAATCGTGCATCACCATAAGGATTGTATTAGAAATATGTAGCATGGGAAAGAAGTTTATCGACACAGACACAGAAGCGAGATAAAAGATCCCACAGTATTTGCTTGGCTCTACATATATTTCAGTTTTTTCGCATTAGATTGTAAGCTTACTTTAGTATCCTGGCCAAGAGAATTCTACTAATACCATACATAGGGCTTAATTTGAGGAAGTAATTTCTGAGAATGTACGTTTGGAGCTCAGCATTGTGTGGTAGTAAACATGGACTGTGAGAAAACCAGAAAAGCAAATTCAGTTCTCCAGTACCTATTAATACCGAACGTGTTTTTTTATCTGCTACACATTCAAGTTATTAGATCATAAAACGACAGTTTAATTTTAATTTTGAATGCATCTCTCTAAAAGTACGTATTAATTTCTAATGTCTGACAAGTTCGCTTCAATTTTTAGACCTTAATACAACTTTTTTATTTTCATCTTCAACTGTTTCGTGTAAAAGAACGTATTAAATGTGAATGTATAGCTAAAATCCAATGTCTCCTAGACGCTCTGATGAATTTTTAGGCCTTGTGTTCGTCTCTACAGTATTTAGACAGAAGAATGTGTTAACATAATACAGTTTTAAGTTTGTTTTATCATCTGCCGTACACCAAGTACAGTTCAGGAACCATATTACATTTTGATTGAGTGCGACTAGACCACTGACGCGTCCTTCAGATCAGCGAATAGCAGAGTACGGAAACAGCTCACAGCGCTTCCACTCAAAACGGCAATTGTGAAGTGATCGGGTAATAGTTATTATTTAAACATGTTTTCTTTTTTTGGGGGGGGGGGGGAGGGGGGCGCATATAATATGGTGTGCCTAGGGGCGCAAAGTTTTTAAATCCGCCACTGAATGAACTACATGTCGGGCAGGCATACACGTGATGAGGACCACAAGTACTTCGCGTAGAATGGCGCATATTTTATCAGGAAAAATATGGACAGAACAGTAAAGACATTGGTTTTATAGTATTGTAGTCATAAGCTACAATTAATGCTGCAGCAACAGCATGTGTTTGCAATATCTTGAGACCTTCTATCGTGCTGTTCAGTGACATTTTACTGGCATCTCGATCATTTGGAGATCAGTGTCACGATATTCAGTTCTGCTTTTGATAACCGGCAGAGTAACTTGTACAAGGCGAGCCAAAACTATATTAACATCAAATGGATGTTTAATCACGTGAAAACACAGGGCAGGAATTTGGTTACAGGGTCTCAATTTGGCACCCATCCAGCACTTACGCACTTACAGTCTGCCCATTATTGAATACAAGGCTCACTGGTCCATTTGAGCAGAGATAGAAACGATGATCTCAGTGATGTGACGCTTTAGGTCGTCCAAGGTGCTAGATCTGCTGGCATAGACACGATCCTTGACCAGGCCGCACAGACAGAAATCGTGTGGCGTCAAGTCGCGTGAATGTGCTGGCCACAGGAGAGCTCCACCTCTACCAATCCAATGCTTACGGAACGCGTCGTTCAGATAATCCCGAACAATTTAATTGGCGGGACCGCAGTCTTCCTGAAAGTACCCTCGCTGGAGAATATCAAGTGGCGCATTCTCCCCTATGAACGTGCTGAGCGTGGCAAGGTAATTCTCTCTACTGACTGTTCTTCAAGAAAGAAGGGTACAGTTACTCCAGATTTGCTCATTACACACCAAACGTTGGCCCTGGGGGAATGCCGCATGTGCTCTGGAACTTCCAGGGGGTGCTTGGTCGCCCAGAAGGCGCAGTTGTGCTTGCTCACACGAAAGCTGATGTGGATTGTCGCTTCATCAGGAAACATGAACAGAATGTCGGGCTCCATGTGCAACGTTTCCAAGATAATTTGTGCAGCACTCACACGTGCTTTTGTGAACTGTTGCACAATCTGCAAGTGGCATGATTTCATCCCTAATTCATGTTGCAAAATTCTAACCCCTGACCTATGAGAAATGTTAGTCTGCAGAGACCGTTTACGCGAGGATCTGGTTGGACTAGCTGCCATCGCTCCCTGGACGAGGATGATATTCTCTTCAGTTCGGACAGATCTGTTTCTACCTCTGTTTGCTTTGCAATCGTCTTGAACGGAGCCCGTCCTTACAAACTTCTCGTAGATCCTGGCAGTTGTCAGGCGCGATAGTGCATCCTGTCCGGTCCAAGCCTTGAATTTTTAATGTGCGATACTTGAGGACTGAAAGACCTCCATCTAGGCACCTGTCTTCATTCTTTCCTCAATCGAATTTCGGGACGACATGGTTTAATCTGCGAGAAAGCAGAAAAGAGAATTCCCATTTACTGGTGATGTATTTTTACCTCACCGTGTATTTAACATTCGTAAAAATGATGGAAGCGATCTCTTTCATGAGTATATTCGTAACCGAATTGAAACAAGCTTTGCTGTTGACCTAGTGAGATGATATATGAATGAATGTATCTTTCCTGGTGAATTCTATTCACGCCCGCGGTCTCTCTGAAGCAGAATGTTCACTAAATTATGCTCAAGTCCAAAGTTCTTGATTCTGTAATCTCCGCCTCGACGACATGATACACGAATTCGGAAGTTACACTTATCCAAAATAACGTGTAGTAATTTTTACTGAGACAGCACTGATTCAAAAAGCATACAGGACTACTATTACGAAATTTCTGCCAAGTTTTGGAAGTGTAACTGTGGCTCCTCCGTTCCCCCCCCCCCCCCCAACCCCACCTCCCCCCTCCGAATTATCACCAACTTTAGCGCCTAACTAAACTATAGACTGTAAGACTTTTACCTGGAACACTTACTTTTAAAAGGTGAATGATATTTAGCTTGTGTGTGTGTGTGTGTGTGTGTGTGTGTGTGTGTGTGTGAGAGAGAGAGAGAGAGAGAGAGAGAGAGAGAGAGAGAGAGAGAGTGCGAATGAATGACGGAGGAAGTGCATCGTAAGTGCTAACCACAATTTCTCTTCAGAAAAGGAAGGCTAACTATCCACAGTGAGGGTACACACTTGTTACAAACCGTGCTTCCTCTACATTACTCCTCTCCATGGCAGCGCTTGCTTGAACTGCACACTACAACCTCGTTTAAAATGAAACAAGTTCAGATGTGTGAACTACATTTACTGTTCGTAAATCACTTCATTGCTGGACTCCTCAGTTTTGAAATGGGAGAAAATGGATGACTTCAGGCTGTAAATGCTTTTTGTCTAAGCACTATAATAATAATAATAATGAAACTGTGTGGAACACTAAACTAGCTCTTATATAGTTCTGCAGTGTCGTGCTGTCAATTAATTCATTTCTCTGTTTCGAACCAAGTAATGAATCAATTTATGGACTACTGCAGGTACTATCTATAACTTGGAAAATACATTTTCTTCAGATATTTAGCATTTGTTACGTATATGTCTCACTTTTATCATCAGCATTGTACGGGAAAAACCACAACATACGTGTGTAGTGGGTGAAGTATGTGAGAAATATGTAACTTCCCCCGCATTAATGCTACAAATTGAGAAAAAGTAAGTATTGATAATTTACATAAACAATATTAGAGTCTTGCAAAATTGTGATAATAGTAATCGTCTTGAAAATTATTTAGTTACTTTACTGAAACACTACCAAATAGCTCAGTTTTTACCACCCAGAAAATTTAATTTTTCGCCTCAACAGTTAATTACCCCCAGGTTGTTGGGAACCATCGCTCTTGTACTATGGATGTCGTTCCCTGATGTGTTTTTAGATGCCCCACCATCCTGTCCCTTCTTCTTGTCAATGATTTCCATATATTCATTTCCTCGCCGATTCTGCGGAGACGCTCCTCATTCCTTACCTTATCAGTCCATCTAATTTTCAACATATTTCTGTAGCAACACATCTCACATGCTTAGATTCTCTTCTGTTCTGGTTTTCCCACAGTCCATGTTTACTTCCATAAAATGCTGTGCTCCAAACGTACATTCTCAGAAATTACTTCCTCAAATTAAGCCATATCTTTGGTATTAGTAGAATTCTCTGGACGAGGATACTAAAGTAAGCTTACAATCTGATGTCAAAAAACTGAAATATATGTAGAGCCAAGATACGCAAATACTGTGGGATCTTTTTTCCCATGCTACATATTTCTAATACCGTCCTTATGGTGATGCACGACTGAAACTAACCCTAAATTTAAAAAGTAGTGACATACCAGCTTTTTACAATTTCAAAATATCTCTAGAGACATGAAATAGTTTTTTTACGTTGTTTTGAAATAATGATTTTTCGCTAGCGAACATCGAACAAGAGATTTAGTAAATTGTTACTATAGCGAAAGCTGACCTTGAAACTAGCGACAGTTAAAGGCAAAGAGTTCTATCATATCATCAAACTTACGTTATGCCTTCGCAGACTTATACGTCCGGAAGCAGGCACGTCCATTGATTCTCCAGTCCTCGACCGCATATATACCTAGTGGGCGGAAGGACACCGACTGGCGTTCGCTCTCCGCTCTCTTGACACGCGAGACAAAGTAGGGCGAGAGAGCTCTCGCCTGCTGTAGGCTGGATCGCGACTACGCCTCCAGCCTGGTCGCGTCGCCGCTTAACGCCTTCTCATCAGGCAACCCACATACCACTACTGTAACGCGTGGAGTCTCTCTGCCCCATGGGATCCAGCGTAAATAAATTACGGTAGAATCTGCCAAAGAGTATGCCTGTTTATCTGCGTCTACCGACACGGTAGCTCAGCGTGTTTGGTGAGAGGGTCAGCTGCCCTTTGTAAGAAAAAAACTTGGTGTATGTATCAAAAATGAACTAGACACGGTGGCACGG
Source organism: Schistocerca nitens (assembly GCF_023898315.1). Taxonomy (NCBI): domain Eukaryota; kingdom Metazoa; phylum Arthropoda; class Insecta; order Orthoptera; family Acrididae; genus Schistocerca; species Schistocerca nitens. The sequence goes on along the minus strand of NC_064615.1, from coordinate 1,108,732,047 downwards.
GACGTCCGCAACGAACAAAACGAGATTTTTTTTTTTTTAAAAGGGGTGGTAACGTGTTTGCCTCCCATGCAGCGTGCCCGGGTTCGATTCCCGGCTGGATTCGAGATTTTCTCCATGGACTAGGTGTTATGTTATCATTTCATCCTCATCACAGGCACGCAAGTCGGCCAATGTGGCAATAAGACTTCCACTTGGTGGCCGAAGCTCCCCGGATGGGGCCTCCCAGTCAACAATTCTGTATGCTCATTTCATTTTTTTCTGCCAAGGAGTTTTCCCCACAGCAGTTTACCTTCGCAGACAGCTGTTTGCCCCTGAGTACTGAACGATACGAAAATCAAGCATCGCATGTCAATATGCGGCACAATAGTCTCTTACCTCGTGTACTTTTCTTCCGTAGAAACACGACTGCTCCCTGCTGCGTTTCCTCTACTGTGCACATAGAAAGGGAACAAAGTATTTTTTTTTCTGCAGATGGTACATAGCAGATTACTATTTCAATGTAACGCGGCAGCTGGGGTTCTTCAGTTAAAATACGTTTCATGGTAAGGAATATTGTCCTCGGGCATATCGGACAGTAACTTCATGTTGTAACTAACAAAATTCGAACACATAAAATAAGAGTGCAATACATTTACGTGTGTTGTTCTGAAAGGCAGTCATTCAAATTAGGAAGTATAATTTTAGGTATAGACGGAGATATGACCAATGACGTGTCTAACAACATTTAATTTACATCATATATTAGGTATTAATACCATGGCAATGCTGTGGAACCGCATTCACACACATCATCTTTACGCAAACAATCATCATCATCAGTTATCTGCTATATTAGCAGGTCCTTTGCCTCTCCATTTTCTGCGACCCATTGCTTCCTTCT